>NC_143027.1:61310000-61910000 GCF_057628025.1 Oncorhynchus mykiss | reverse complement strand
CTGATCTGGTTTGCAGGTTATCCCCTCTCACTTTACTGCAGATCCTGCTATGCCAGCTCCTAATCCTTTCTGAACATGGAAATCAGGCAGTGTATTGGCTTGAATGGAGCAAAGGTTTCTGTTTTGATAGATGAACCTGTGGCAAATCACAAGCAACATCTTATTTATTTACTTTGCTGACTAATGATTAAACATGCGATACAGTGCATTCCTCTTGCAGATGTATCGGTGTGGTTTATTTTCTTTGGATCTTGGCATCTGTTGAAATAGTGTGCAATGCCATCCTGTTTGTGTATGTATTACTAGCTTCTGCTGTTTGTTCCAAAGCAGGTGTCTGTCAGACCCCATGCTGTTTTACCTAGCAGGGTCCATTCCCTCCCCCTACACGTTTAATCCACCTGCAAATTATGGCTTGCTATTGTGATTCATCTGTTGCGCTCGCAGAGCCCTCGTCTCTTACATTCTATTCATTTTCACTGTTATTTCAGAGGGGAGTCCAGGAAACGTTTTTCACTGCAGTTTCCTAAGCCCTGTATTTTTCCACCCAAGCAGAAGACATGCAGTAATTATGCTTCTCTTTTTATCGATTTCATCCCCCCCAAAAAGATTGTTGAACTGAATGTTTTCTCCAATGTGATGTCTACTCACACTTCAGAGAGTTTGTCTGGATATGCATGTGTCCTGTTGCCTTGATCCTTGTCTAAATCAGCACAAACACGCAGCTGAAAACATTTGGTAGAACCATTTGAAGGGGATGTAGCTTCTGGCGCCTCGACAACCCTCCTCTGTGAAAGACCACTCCTAACGCACTGGCTTCCAGAGAGTCCCTGGCTGCTCTGCCAAATGTTGAGCTTGCTGACATCTCCATCTCCCCCAGAGAAGCCAGTATGTCTAAGCGGCCTGCCTGCCTCGGGGCTCAGGGTGAAGAAGGGGTTGGAGAAGTGTGTCACTCTGCAGAAAGCGCGAGAGTGAGGGAGCGGTTTGACTGGGGTATTTAAAGGCAGGCGCTCCATCTTTTGCTACTGCTTTACAAACCGCAGCTGTGCATGTGGTAATGGTTTCTCCCAGAGAGTAATGTGCTGGGGTGAGCTGGACCTGGAATGAGATGGATCTGGTGTGAGCTGGACCTAGTGTGAGCTGGACCTAGTGTGAGCTGGACCTAGTGTGAGCTGAATCTGGGGTGAGCTGAATCTGGGGTGAGCTGGATCTGGGGTGAGCTGGATCTAGGGTGAGCTGGATCTAGGGTGAGCTGGATCTAGGGTGAGCTGGATCTAGGGTGAGCTGGATCTAGGGTGAGCTGGATCTAGGGTGAGCTGGATCTAGGGTGAGCTGGATTTAGGGTGAGCTGGATCTGGGCTGTGTAGTAGAGGGAGCGTGGCAGTATTGACGCTGAGAAATCAGCCCAGTAACACCAGTTGGACCAGTGTATGCTGTGCTGTTACTAAGGTTGTTGGTGATGGTGTGTTCAGTGGGAGATCCAGCTCTAGAAGATAGCCTAGCGCTGCTGTAGGAATGCTTCCATTAAACACATCAGACAGATTAAACCCCAGGATAAACAGCACTTTTCACAGTTTTACATCCCACTGAGCACAGTTTGCCTTCTCTTCACACATCTTGCCAAACAGATCACACACAGACACGCTCTCTATACCTGCCAAACATAGACTGCAAATACAGGGAGTGAGGCATTCAAGTTTATTTGCCTTACATTTGAAGCCAAGTGTGAGACTCAGGCTTGATTAGTTTCTGATTGACTCCAGCATTTGTGTGGTTTGGTGGTCTGAGCTGTACATGTGTGTTGGTGCAAAAAGGGGAGACTTGAGTCTGGTTTGGCCAGTGTTCGTTTTGAGGGTCTCGCTTGGCTAGTGTTCAGTCTTGAGTCTAGTTTGGCCAGTGAGTCTGTGTGGGATAGTTGGTGTCATGTGAGATGATGTGGGTTATGACTACCATTATGCAGCTATTCGCATAGGGGGGCATTGCCCCAGTCATGCTGAAACATTTATTAAGCTTACACTGAAGGACTGGTCAGCCAGAACAACACATCCTGAAAGCTCACGGAGACACCGTGTCCGATGTTCGTGTGAATAATCAGGTCCTTGTACTAGGACCTTCAGTGACTGCCTTCAGCGGAGCCTGCCTGTTATGCAAATGCAGTAAGAAGCCAAGGTAAGTTGCTAGCTAGCATTAAACGTATCTTATAAAAGACAATCAATCAATCATAATCACTAGTTATGGTTGATCATGGTTGATGATATTACTAGTTTATCTAGCGTGTCCTGCGTTGCATATAATCGATGCGGTGCAGATTCGTGAAAAAGGACTGTCGTTGCTCCAATGTGTACCTAACCATAAACATCAATGCCTTTCTTAAAATCAATACACAGAAGTATATATTTTTAAACCTGCATATTAACTAAAAGAAAGGTTAGCAGGCAATATTAACCAGGTGAAATTGTGTCCCTTGCATTCATTGCACGCAGAGTCAGGGTATATGCAACAGTTTGGGCCACCTAATTTGCCAGAATTGTACATAATTATGACATAACATTGAAGGTTGTGCAATGTAACAGCAATATTTAGACTTATGGATGCCACCCGTTAGATAAAATATGGAACGGTTCCGTATTTCACTGAAAGAATAAACGTTTTGTTTTCGAAATGATAGTATCCGGGTTCGACCATATTAATGACCTAAGGATCATATTTCTGCGTGTTATTATGTTATAATTAAGTCTATGATTTGATAGAGCAGTCTGACTGAGTGATGGTAGGCACCAGCAGACTCGTAAGAATTCATTCAAACAGCGCTTTTGTGCGTATTGCCAGCAGCTTTTCGCAATGCTTCAAGCATTGCGCTGTTTATGACTTCAAGCCTATCAACTCCCGAGATTAGGCTGGTGTAACCGATGTGAAATGGCTAGCTAGTTAGCGGGGTGCGCGCTAATAGCGTTTCAAATGTCACTCGCTCTGAGACTTGGAGGAGTTGTTCCCCTTGCTCTGCATGGGTAAAGCTGCTTCGAGGGTGGCTGTTGTCGATGTGTTCCTGGTTCGAGCCCAGGTAGTGGCGAGGAGAGGGATGGAAGCTATACTGTTACACTGGCAATACTAAAGTGCCTATAAGAACATCCAATAGTCAAAGGTATAGGAACTACAAATCGTATAGAGAGAAATAGTCCTATAATAACTACAACCTAAAACCTCTTACCTGGGAATATTGAAGACTCATGTTAAAAGGAACCACCAGCTTTCATATGTTCTCATGTTCTGAGCAAGGAACTTTCTTACATGGCACATATTGCACTTTTACTTTCTTCTCCAACACTTTGTTTTTGCATTATTTAAACCAAATTGAACATGTTTCATAATTTTTTTGCGACTAAATAGATTTTATTGATGTATTATATTAAGTTAAAATAAGTGTTCATTCAGTATTGTTGTAATTGTCATTATTACAAATACATTTAAAAAATCGTCTGATTAATCGGTATCGGCATTTTTTGGTCCTCCAAAAATCGGTATCGGCATTGAAAAATCATAATCGGTCGATCTCTAATTCAGATAGCTGAAGGATTGACAAGTATGACAATGATGTTGGTTACAGAGACTCTAAATATGCAACTTTAATATGACAGAAACTCAAATTCTACAGAAACTTTAAATATGCTACTTTAATATGACAGAAACTCTAAATATTTTGCTTGAATATTACAATTCTGAAATACAGCATGAGCATACAGTACCAGTCAAATGTTTGGACACACCTACTCATTCAAGGGTTTTTCTTTATTTTTAATATTTTCTACATTGTAGAATAATAATGAAGACATCAAATCTATGAATAACACATATGGAATCATGTACTAACCAACCAAGTGTTAAAAAAATCTAAATAGATTTTATATTTGAGATTCTAAAAAAGTAGCCACCCTTTGCCTTGATGACAGCTTTGCACACTCCTGACAAACATTACTCAACAGTGTCTCTGTACAACATGGTGAGAGAAGCTAACTCCTGGCTACTTACAATATGTACAGTAACTATCAGTCTAAACATGACCTGTTAATTAACATGTATGGTCTGTCTGTCTGTCCCTACAGGACCTGGTCAACACTGCAGCCAGCACCTTCTTCTTCTTCGTGGCTTCTGTGGTCCTGGCTGCTCTCAACCACAAGTCTGGAGCCGAGATCGCAGCAGTGGTGAGTTCCCCCGTCCCGCCCCACTGCATCCTCATCCTGGTCACTCCCTGTGACCCCTGACCTGGGCCTTCTCAGAGTGACCACCCTGTTTATTAGTCTGTCTCAGATGTACACCACTGAAACATGGGCTGAGGTCTGGTCTTTCTCATTTCACCCCCTCATCCTCCCTTCCCTACTCCCCTCTCATTGTGAAAGGGTTCTTTGATCCATTATTGTGCTACGCAATAAACAGTGGCTGGTGTTGCATGACCCACTAGATTTATGTTGTTTGAAGAGTAGCATATATGCATCTAAAATATACATCAAAGACATTTACTGCAAAATGTTCAGAGATATGTTCAATAATCAAATCGAAGACATTTAGCTATTAATTAACTACAAGCCTCCCTGAAGTTTTTCTGTTGAATTTCTGTTTATCAGATTCTTTCTTTCCACATTATACTGTATTTCCTGTTAACTGCTGCCTCCCTGTGGAAGACAGCCTGAACTGCATTTCACCAAGTCAATATGGCATTTTGTCCCCACCTACAGTATAATAAAGCCAAAATAGAATTGCTGCCACATCAAGCTGTCTGACAGTGTGAGAGGTTTGAGGATCAGTTGGCCAGACAGTAATTGGCCAGCCCAGAGGCGATGTGTTCATGATCAGGGTGTGCTGAGAGCTTGATGATGTGTGAGCAGAGCCACAGTGAATGTTCATGGCTCCATTGGCCACCCTGCTGCTGCCACATCCACACCATTTACTGACTCAGTCCCTCCCTGGAGGTTATGAGCTGATTTCTGATTCCTGTCATGTCAGCTCTGAGCCGTGACATGGACGTTTACTCTGGAGTTCAGCCCTAATTCCCTTGTTGGACAGAGAGAGAGAGGTAACACCTCATTGGTTTCTCTCTCTCTCTCTGTGTTTCGCTTTCTCTTTGACTATCAACCCTCTTTGTAACCCTCAACCTCATTTTGATATCTCTCCCTCTTGTTCTTTGTACCGCTTGCTCCATGATCTCTTGCAGATTGTATGCATTTGTCTGGCAAAGCTTGCTTGTTTCCTTACACATAAGAAAGCATGCACGCCCTCACGCACACTGCTGCTCCTTTGATTCCTGTGGTTGTGCATGAGGCTGGGTCAGCAGAACTGTGTACTACGGGCGCCCGGTCGGTGGCCAGAGGATTTGTGCTTAGTCGTTTATGGTGCAGATGTTCTCAGCAGGAAGTTTCAAATAAACATCCTGGGCTTTTCAAGCCTGAAGGGGGCCAGCTAAATCCCTGGGCTCTCCTTCTGGGGAGGGATGGAGGGAGTCGTGGGAGGGGTGTATTTGTTGAATTCCACTCTTGTCTATTTCTTTAGGGGCGTATACTGTATAAAGGGCTGTGATTTGGAGACAGATTAGACACTTTGTGTTACTGTTTAATCAGCTAAATGTCTTGCTGTAATTATACAGTAGTCCCTGCTTGAGATGTATTTACTACTGGAAATATTAGGAAGGACTGGAAGGAGGTGTCATTTCCTCCTGTACCTCCTTAGAAACTCACATTTATTTTAAGTTCATAGTAACAGAAATTCTGTTGTGTTGAATCATGTTTCTGTAACTTCCTGTGCAGATATTTGGCTTCCTGGTGACGTGTGTGTACGCTGTGAACACCTTCCTGGCTGTGAAGAGGTGGCGTATGGGTGACGGGCGCTCAGTGGCGGTCCAGACCAGTGAGTACATGCGAGCCCGCACTGCCTCCCGGGGAGAGATGGAGGCACGGCCTGACCTGGCCTGATGGAGGTGATATTCTGAGACCAAGACTGACATTTAAGGCTTCTATCTTACCATACCCTCTCTCCCACTACCCCCTAGTGACATAACCAATCCCTGTACCCACTCCATGGATGAACACTGCAGCCTCTTTACTTGGGGGTCTCCTTTGGCGAGAGTCCCTCAAGGCCTGGACCCAGAGCCCTAGCCCCCTGAGAGTACCAATACACAGACTGGGTCAGAGATCTTCCTCTGTCGACAGTCATCAAGAGAATTGACTTGATGTTAATTAAGTGATTTTCTGGTTTCGAATTCAGCGTGGTTTGAAAACTTGTCCAGTGTTTTGTAAATGCTCTTAACTGTGTGACTTGGTATCTATGACCGCCAGCACGTACTGTACAGGGTTTGGTGGTTATGTTACTTGCAATACATACAGGTAGCACTGTCTGTTTAGATATGGAATGATTGTTTTTAACGCTACAGATCTGACAACAATTTAATGAATTCAGTTGATTTATATATATTTTTTAACATGAACTTGGGAAAAAAAGGACCAAAAGCTTAGGCCTATTCATTAAGGCAGGTCAACCGGTTATTAAGGTTATGAACTCAGATACTCTTGAAACACATTCCCAACACAGTTCAGTTCTATAATGTCATTACATTTCAGTTGTAACTCCCTCTGTAGAAGATGTAAAGTAACCATCCTCAGTGTATCTCACTAATACACAACACCGAACCACATGAACTTTTGAAGGAAAATTGAAGGTATTCGTTTTTTGACGATCTTTATTGAAGGACTTGATTTAGTTTCTTCAGAAAGTATTCATACCCCTTGACTCATTCCACATTTTGTTGTTACAGCCTGAATTCAAAATGGATTAAATAGATTTTTTTCTCACCCATCTACACAAAATAGCCCCTAATGACAAAGTGAATACATGTTTTTAGAAATGTTTGATACTTTATTGAAATTCAGGCTGTAACATAACTAAATGTGGAAAAAGTCAAGGGGTGTAAATCATTTCTGAAGGCAATGTAGTTGGTATGGGTGCTATTTGTAAATGGTTAAAGAGTATAAATGTGACGTTTGTAGGTGTTGTACCTATAGTATATCTGGCCTAGTGAGTGACAGACAAATTGCACAGTGGTACGTTACTAACATGGTGGTACGTTTGGTAATTTAACTTAATACCGATAAACTGGTGCAGGTCGAAGGTCAGCGTCCATAGCACATCTCAGGTATTGGCTGATTCATCATTTATTTTTGAAACTTAAATGTGGCATCGCATACATTTGTCAAAAGATGTTGCCTTCTTAATAACTGGGTCCATGGCATACTCATTCACAGAATGGCGCACCAATGGGGTTTTACTTTTTTGCCATGAATGCATTTAGTTGAATGTGTGATCTTATTAACCTTATACAGCAAACGTTATCACATACCTTATTTCAGAAAACACCCTCGCAACTTCCTGTACTTTTTTTTGTTGAGATCACATTTATGGAGATGTAGCCTGAGTCTGTTCATATGTGCAAGTTTGTACTGAATGTGTCTAGGATGAAGGACTTTTAGAAATGTTGACTTGTGTTCTGGTCATTGGATTTTCT
Organism: Oncorhynchus mykiss; assembly: GCF_057628025.1. Lineage (NCBI taxonomy): Eukaryota > Metazoa > Chordata > Actinopteri > Salmoniformes > Salmonidae > Oncorhynchus > Oncorhynchus mykiss. Next base: position 61,902,457 of record NC_143027.1, on the reverse strand, counting down.
GTTCTAAATAGTATTGTGCGTTTACATCTACACACCATTGTGATTCCAGGTGTTCTGTATTCCACAGACCCTGCTGGTAATACTGTATGTATATGTGGATTATGGTAAGGATACCATCAGAGGTACTGCTCATGGTGGATGCTTTATATGAAGTGCACCTTGTGGGACATCTTACAAATGTTTTAAAAGATGCCGTCTTTGTCAAAATGATCATATTTTGTGTTTAAGAGTTGATGAACCAATATTCTTTGTGAGAACAATCTTAAAGCCTAACTAAATGAATGACTTTGTAGGCGAGGGCGGGAACATTGCAAATCTCAAATTCATTTGACTGAATTGACCGCAATAACTGTTGATTATGATTGAAACGTGTGCGAGGGTGGGTTTGCGTGAAGAATGGACAATCAAAATGTTTCTATTTATGTCTCTCTATTCAATGAAGGACTGGGCTGATTGTTTTAAGTGGTGTATTATGCGTCGGCTTCACAGTAGTGGATCCATCTCCTTTATCTAGCAATACATTATTCTCTATCATGCAGTAATAGACCATGGGAGTGCATATGTAATCCTTGCTTTAACTAGTAGTGAAATGACGTGACTATAGTGGAACAATACAAGTTAATGCTTCATGGAGGCCTTAACAATCCAGAGCACTTTGTAAATATAACCTAAGATTTTGAACGGGGTGTATTTATATTACAGTATCTTTTAACATGCTTAAAACAACTCCACCAGTGCTTCGTGCATAGGTTATGACTTGTGTCAAGGTTTTGAACCACTCACAATCCGAAATGGCCTATCTTAAAATGAAGACTTAACTGCTCTTATCTTTTTAAAGTTTGACCTTGATTTTCTTAAATGCTCTGTAATTGATACAGGTACTTGTACTCGAGGAGGCAGTCATAAAATCTGTATTGTTGTATTTAAATAATTTTCTGTAGATTTAACGAAACTATCGTTAGTGGTGACAACTTTGTTTCAAAATAAACGGGTTTGGAAATGTTGTCTTAATATTTTATTAAACAAAGTAAAGCTTACACTGGCTGAAAATCAACTGATTCCTTTCTTCTTTTCTTTACATGACCTGCAAAATTGATAAATGTTTGATGTACAAACCTGGTAAGAAAACCTTAATAGGAACCATTTTAAATAAGAAAACATGTTGGTGTACCATTTATGAATGAATGCAGTCCTACCACATTTGCAGTTTACTTTTCAAAACACAACCACAAAAGTCTCAGTGCTTTTCCACTATCAAAAGTTTTTGGAATTGGTAGAAAAGAAAACATTCCGCGGACAAATCCAAATTCAAACAGGAAGTGGCCATTTGGGCAGTCCGGTAAGAGTCGCTAAGTGCCATGCACAGTAAGTCTTTTCAGCTCGGTGAACATGGATCTGTCACAAAATGATTGTAATGCAAGGATATCACATCAGATATAGGAACATTTTCAATAAAGGTTACCAGAAATGGAAAAATCAAGCAAAGCCATGATGATTGGACAGATGGTGTAACCAGCCAACCAGCTGCCAATCTTTTCAATTATGTAAACCTTATAAAAACATAGGGAATTTCTCCAGATTCTTCCATTTAAATGTAGTGTCAATCTGCCTTTGTTCCCCATGCTCCTCTTGGCATTATGGAGGCTGAGCAACTGCAAACCAATAGCCATCACCAAAACTACCACAGTTCATTCCCAGCTTCAGAAATGTATTTCAGAGTTTGGGCAATTTTAGCGCATTTGGAAAATAATACTGTAACTGTAATTGATTGTATGTGTCAGCATTCCAAAGCGCTAAAGACAGATTGGAAACCTGTTTTCACATCAGTTTCAAATTAAATGTGAATCCTTCAGGAAAACGTTGATGTCTGCAGTATGGCTGTCTTCCTGCCAGGCATGGTAGATTGGACACACACACACGGTCCCTGGGGTAGAATCTCTTCAGTCTGAGTCAGAGTCTGAGTCGTTGTACTCTATAACACAAAACCAGAAAAAAAACTTTTACAGTTATGTTATGAGCTGTGCCTGTCTGTGTATGACACATCCCCCCTGCCCATCCCTTCCAAAGAGGGAAGTGAAGTGAATGCCTTGTCTTGCTGAGTCCTGATAGCCCTGACCTCCTTATGCAATGATCAGGAATTAGAAATGAAGATAAAGCCTATATAATCCTACAAACTAATCATGATAGGTAGAAACACATTTGCGGTCACCATGTGGACAGCATCGATGATTAAAGAGCTAATATAAATGTTAATAACATAGTAACAACTAAGTTGTGCTGAGATATTTTCAGGGCAAATGAGAAATCAGAATTCAGATGTAACCATGTTTTGTTTATTGAATAGATTAGCTACTCAGCATGGTCAGAACTAATCCAACAATCTGCACAGATTTTCACAGACGATGTGCTGACTCCACAAACACACTCCATGAGTATTCGATCCCCACTGACCTATGTGACCCTTGGCTGAGTAAACTTGAGCCATGTGGTCCACAATGTGGCTAATGATTTCTACTACGCGCTATCAGCAAACTGCAAGTTTGTTGTTTTCCTAAACTATCCAAACACATTTCCTTAGAACTGACAGAAACTAAAAACCCTGAACGGAGATTCAGCACCAAGTTTTAATTTCTATATTTCCTGTGTCCATTTTGTGAGAAGAAAAGGAAAGGACTGAATGTTTCTGAGGGGTACTGTAGCAGCTACAGTGTGTAGCATTAGGGACAAAATGTAGATTACGTTAATTAGATCATACTATATTACTAGACAGGATTTGAAAGAAAGCATTACCTGAGGTTCTTGGTGGGTCGTCACCCGAGTCCCCTCCTTGTTTGAGGAAATTAGCCAGGTCATTAAAGATGAAGTAGAAATCGAGCGCAAAAACAATGGTGGCAATGAACCCGAACACCTGAAGAGGGTGGAGGTAAAGAAAACCTTTGATATCAATGTGAAACTGCTAGTGAATCCAAAAGGGGGTGAAGTGTCTGACAGAAGCTAGCTATAATATGATATCCAGACACAATGAAGTGATGCAGCGGAATAACCAGACACGACTTCTGAGTTCAATGTGTATACAGTCAATTAGGGGGGGATCAAAGTAATTCCATGGAGAGCTTAGTGTCTGCCGGTTTTTGTTTTTTTCCTTTCAATTAAGTGGAGTTCCTTACTAATTAGTGACCTTAATTCAGCCATCAAGGACGAGGGAGGAGCGAAAACCCGCAGACACTCGGCCCTCCGTGGAATGAGTTTGACACCTGCGCTGCAAATGGCGAGGGGACACAGCTCTGATAGTGGCATAGGCTAGATTAGAGATGTGTGGATAGTGTCAAAGAGCATTTCTTACCCCTGCTGCCTTAGAGGCCCCGTCGGTGAACTTGGAAACTGATATTATGGAGATTATAAAAAAGATGATGGACGCACTGACACAGCGCAGAAAATCCTAAAAGAGAGAAATAATACAAATGAAAAAGTAGTTTTAACATTTGTTTTATAATTGTCAGCAGTGGCTACCATCCCTACTGTACCCAGGTGGACTTTAAATATACTGAGTGGACAAAACATTAGGAACACCTGTTCTTTCCATGACAGACTGACCAGGTGACAGATAGGATCCCTTATCCACTCGTTAAATCCACTTCAATCAGTGTAGATAAAGGGAAGGAGACAGGTTAAAGAAGGATTTTTAAGCCTTGAGACAATTGAGACATTGATTGTGTATGTGTGCCATTCAGAGGGTGAATGGGTAAGAAGAAATATTTAAGTGCCTTTGAACAGGGTATAGTAGTAAGTGGTAATAGTGTTTTTTTCACGCTCAACATTCTCCTGTGTGTATCAAGATTGGTCCATCACCCAAAAGACATTCAGCCAACTTGACAGAACTGTGGGAAACAGTTGTAAGAACACCTTGGGAAGGTGTTCTTAATGTTTTGTACACTGTGTGTATACTCACCATGAGGGGAAAGTGGAATCCCTTAAATCGCTCATTGAATTTGGTGGAATAGGCAAAAAGGAGGAAGAGGGCAGCCAGGAACTCAATCAAGGGTGCTGTGACAAAGGCTGCTGCCGTGGACGCAACAAAACAGATGAACGTGATGAGGGACAGAGCCTGGCGGAGAAGACAGAGGGAGGGAGAGATGGAGAAATTGACCAATAGAATGCAGTGAAGGCATACTAAAGTTATTTTGGTCCAAAATCTCCCTTTCAAGAAATGTTGCAGTGCCCCGAAGCTATTACATTTCCTGTCTCAAGCTGTAAGGAGATGTAGCTGTTGAATGACAGTTAATATACACAGACACTCACAGATACACTACAAGCCTATACTGTACATTAATTTTTGCTTGTTTATATACAATTGTGTTAACGTAATTGTTCACTTTAGCTAATCATGAAACATGTTTGTCTGGTTGAGCACAAATCCTGAAAGATGCAACTGCCTTTGTGATTTAAAGATCGGAATAAGTCTTTGTTATCAGCATGCAGTCTCTCGACGAATCACAAGTTTGTGTTTACTTTGTACAGCATTTCTGGTGATAGTGCTTGTTTTCCTACACCCCCTTGTCCTGAGTTCCCCCGGCCAACATCATTGGACAAGACAAGCCCAGGCACTGTCATTCTACACAGAGAGCCATCTTGTCTTTGTTCCACTGGGTCATCAAAACCACAGACATGGCTCGACTTGGGTAGGGAACTCCCCCAAATGCAACACAGACTGCTACTGCAGCTTTCATAGATACAACCCTGAACACACTGTTCACCTATCTTACACTTAGAATGTGTTTCGTCATCGAATAACATTGAATATCTTCACAAGGCACAGCAGAACTGTGCTTCTGCTTATCAGACATTTTGTCTGACCTTGACATGACTAACGTTTCTCATCTCAGACACCCACTGCTATGTTTCTGCATAGCAGGAACAGTTCTTACCAAATATGTCCTTGAATAGATAGTAAAGCAACAAGGTCAATTCTCCAGGAATCTTGGAATCTAACATTTGCTTCTGAGAATTCTGGCATGACACATTTCTTGTCAATTGAACGCCACAAGCGACAAACTAAATTACTTAAGCAGCATTATTGTCATTCCAGCTATTACGATCAGGGAAATCTCTGCATATGTTTTCCAGCTGTCTTGAGCCTCTACTAAAACCAGCATATTTCATTGTGAGTGTTTCCATCCATTTCCAATGGTTAAAGTCATAGTAGCACCCGTGTGGTTTCTAGCGCAAACAGGGGAGAGGATCATATTCCAAGTGTGTGTAAAGAGGCTGCATTGTTCTTGGAGACTGATTTCTTTACCTTATAGCGCCAGTCAGCCAGAGCCCTCTATTCCATAGAGTATGGCTGTTGGGCTACATGCCCTCCAGCAGTGTCAGTTAAGTAGAGACTGAAAGGGTTGATCATTGCTTTCTGCAGCACATCCATGAACTGAATCTCACATGCCAGGCATAGGAGGGTCCATGATAACAACATATTTTGAGTTCATTCGGTTCAAATCCTCGGTGATGACCCCTTTTACAGTAAAGATATCTAAGCAGACGCACTCTTGCTTCACTTCCTGATATCTGAGGTTTGAAATAATCCATCATCATTGAATTATCAAGAATGAATGCAGTTCATTTAATTGCAACTCTTTGTAATTTGAGCAAACTCTCTCTTTGAAATAAATTTTTACCATGATCATTTTTGTTTAATTGCATGTGCAAACGTGTCCCTACAATGGGCTACTGCACATCATGTCAAAACCTATTAGTAGATATCCAGTATTACAGTAATACACGCAAAAGTGCGACAGTAGACTGACCACATGAAGTATAGAATACATTACAGTTGTATGTAAGGTATATTGCTTGCTTGTGTTAACATGAATTAGCCTACACAAGGCTACATGAATATGAATGATTGTTTACAGGCTATATGTCTCAAATTATTCATATGCATTGTCTTTCGTATAACTGGTATACATCTCACCTGAATTAAAAGGTTATCAGTCGTAAACTTAAAACCTTCCAAACTAAAAAAAAAAAATGTGTGGCTAACTCTAATTCATAAATCTTTTTTTAGCTCCTTTGACGAAAACAAAATGAGAACCGTGTGATGGACACACTGATCTCAATAGAAATTAGCAGAATTCAATGGTTGTGTTTTCCATAGAGTTTACCTAAACAGCTGGTATACAATAGCATAAATTATTCCTAACAAAAACATATTTTTCAGCATTCAAATGTGTAACACTGAATAGCACAAACCCGTTAAATCGAGTGCACCCCGCCCCCGTCATCTAAACTTCTACGCATCTGCTTGTCTTGGCAGCGTTGAAGAAAAGTATTCGGAAGAAGCAATGGAAATAAATGACACTAATATCTTCTTTGAAATGCTACGTTACCACTTCTGCAATAAGAAGTTGTCCTTTCCTTGAAGATGCGAATTCTTTGGCGATTGGGAGAATAGTTTGAAGGACACTTTGGCTCGGTCCAGTCGTATCGGGAGCTTCGATGTCCCCCATTGCAAAGATAAAGTTTGAGTTCAGTAATGGTTACAGATCCAGCGGACTGGAAGAGTTGAGAGAGTGGAAAATGAGAAGCCTCGAAAAAGCGTGTTGCTTCTTGAAGTGGAAACGGAAATAATGACAATGCGAAAACGTAGTTCACAAAAGCTCAACATCTGCATTCTAGAGATGTTGGACCCTTATGCTGGGCGGACTGGGCTATGTGCATGCTAAAATGCGTCAAAACTCAAATACTGTAATGTATTTGTTAAAATTGTTGTGCTGTATCCCTCGAGTTTTAGACATAATATGTTTTAACTTTATGGGAACGTCATAAACAGCTCAAAATGCAATAGAAACATTACTTTAGAATAAAGCAGAAATAGACTAGGTAGGCCTACATGTAACCTGACATTGTTCAAAACCTTATACAGGCCTAGGTTTCAAAGGTGTACTTATTTTATATACATGATAATTGTGTTGTTGCATGGATGAAGCTATACAAACAAAGGGGCAATCTGCAGTTGATACATCCATTTTTTTTATATAGAAATTAATGATATGAACACATATATAAATGCCTCATGAGCTTAGTTCAAATGTCATACACCATCAGAACCCAAAATATAAGCTTGTTTTACTCCAATAATTGTAAACAAACAAAATGTAAACAAACACTATATAGCCTCGAAACATGGTTAAAACTATCATGTTGATAACATTGATGGTCAGTCCTTGCATACATTGCTCTGTCTATGAATTTGAGAGTGGTTACATTTCTCCATCCACATATCCTTCAGGTTTTTACCAAAATGGGCCGGAGCCAAGCTTTGTTATTGTTTCAACTGCTGATTGCCCCTTTAAACCTACACCTATAAATGGAAGGACTGACATAAGAGAGTGAGCATGGGAGGAGACAATTGTGGTGTCTTCACTTCACAGTGCCAGTTGCTGCTGTTCTTGGTTGGTTGAATGTGACCCTCTTGAAAAGCATGTAACCATCCACACACCACAGGCCTGTTGCTATGAAACCCACTATCTGGATAGGGAAAATATACAAGACTTAGTGTTAATATCAGATATAGTCTACAAGATAGAATTGTAGCTGACATTTCTGTAATAATTCATTCATTAGTTGTACTGGGTGCCAAATGTGGGATTACAGTATAGATGAATGTTAGTGGAAATGTTCACAAGGATTGTAATGCCTTTGGGCAGTTTATTATTGACAGGAGGGTGTGTAAGATGAGGCTTCACCCAGAAACCCAGCTCTATAAGGCCCCCAATTAGAAGGTCAACAAGGAATACATTTGTTTTTATCTCACCCCTCCACCCAGGGTCCCTGTCACTGTGTAAGTGGACACTGCTATCAGACTCAGGATAAGTATGAAGACTGCTGCAAACAGTGAGTTGAACAAATCCTGAAGAAGAAAAGACAATGGAAGTTACTCAGGAAGCTTGACTGTCTGACATTTTCACAGCAGTTAATCAATGTAAAATACCTACTGTAAATTATGTACTGTAATTAAATACTGTAGGTTCCTTACAACGAGAGGCCAGAAGAACAGAGTCAGCTTCTTGTTCAACTTCAGCGTGTACAGCAGAAGCAGGAAGAATGTGATCACAAACTCCATACATGTAGCTGCAATGTATTTGGGCCTGGATGCTACCGCAAAACACACAAATGCTACAAACATAGTCCCCTGAAACAGAGAGCATTGGCATTTAGGAAATGCTATTTGATTTTTTCCATTCAAAAATATTTAAGAAAAGTCTAATCCTACAAATTGAAATGGTTGCTTCACACTAAAAGCTGTGAAAATGCTGGTAGTTTTCATTTATTCAAACGTAATCTCAACTACAGGGCATGCAGTATCTTGTTTAACATCATCATCAACTACTGGGTTTAACGTTTGAACAGTTCACAGGAACTATAGCTCTGATATTCACTTCCACTTCTGTTTTCTCATAGACAACATATTTAGGAAATAATGTATGTCAGTATAATCTCTCTGTAAGAGTAAGCAAGTGTAATATCCTATAATAATACTGTGCAATACATTCTTGCTGTTTTTATCAAGTTTACACCAGATATATGGCTTTATCTGTGGTGATAAGTCTTTCCATAACCCAGCGGTTTATCAAAGTATGAAAGATGCATATGAAAAATGTCTCACCATCTCTACTAATTTAAGGACACCCCTCAAGGATCGGAGAAAAGCAGTATCAACCTCCATGGTTAACGAAGGGATGTTACTGGTTGTTTTGGAACAGTCCTCTGTCATGTTGTTAAATTTCAAAGAACCAGCTAAGAGTTTGTGCTTCCTGAAAAAGCTATTTCCTTTCAGTTGCAGGATATTACAGTCCGTTGCTCAGAATGTGTGCAGTGTTTTCACACCCTTCACTGTTAAACACACTAGGCCTTTTCATCCTGCTTGCATGCCACTAAACAAATCAAATGATATTGTTCACATACACATGGTTAGCAGATGTTAATGTGAGTGTAGCGAAATGCTTGTGCTTCTAGTTCCAACTATGCAGTAAAATCTAACAAGTAATCTAACAAATTCACAACAACTACCTTATACACACAAATGTAAAGGGATGAATGTGTACATATAAATATATGGATGAGCGACGGCGTGCGGCATAGGCAAGATGCAGTAGATGTAGGATATGTAAACATTATTAAAGTGGCGCATTTAAAGTGACCTGTGATACCTCTATGTGAACATTATTAAAGCGTTATTTAAAGTAACAAGTGATACCTTTATTAAGTCCGTTTATTTAAGTGGCCAGAGATTTGAGTCTGTATGTTAGCAGCAGCCTCTCTATGTTAGTGATGGCTGTTTAGCAGTCTGATGGCCTTGAGATAGAAGCTGTTTTTCAGCCTCTCGGTCCCAGCTTTGATGCACCTGTACTGACCTCGCCTTCTGGATGATAGCGGGGTGAACAGGCAGTGGCTCGGGTGATTGTTGTCCTTGATGATCTTTTTGCCTTTCCTGTGACATCGGGTGCTGTAAGTGTCCTGGAGGGCAGGTAGTTTGCCCCCGGTGATGTGTTGTGGGGTCGACCTTATTACCCTCTGGAGACACTTACGGTTGAGGACGGAGCAATTGCCGTACCAGTCGGTGATACACCCCGACAGGATGCTCTGAGTGTGCATCTGTAAAAGTTTCTGAGTGTTTTAGATGATACGACACATTTCTTCAGCCTCCTGAGGTTGAAGAGGCGATGTTGCGCCTTCTTCACCACGCTGTCTGTGTGGGTGGACCATTTCAGTTTGTCCGTGATGTGTACGCCGAAGAATTTAAAACGTTCCACCTTCTCCACTACTGTCCCGTCTATGTGGATGGGGGAGGGGTGCTCCCTCTGCTGTTTCCTTAAGTCCACGACCATCTCCTTTGTTTTGTTGACTTTGAATGAGAGGATATTTTCCTGACACCACACTCTGAGGGCCCTCACTTCCTCCCTGTAAGCTGTCTCGTCATTGTTGGTAACCAGGCCTACCACTGTAGTGTCATCTGCAAACTTGATGGTGTAGTTGGAAGCGTACATGGCCACGCAGTCATGGGTGAACAGGGAGTACAGGATAGGGATGAGAACGCACCTTTGCGGGGCCCCAGTGTTGAGGATCAGCAAAGTGGAGATGTTGTTTTCTACCTTCACCACCTGGGGGCGGCCCGTCAGAAAGTCCAGTTCCACAGGGCGCGGTAGAGACCCAAGGTCGTGAGTTTAATGACGAGGGTTCTATGGTGTTAAATGCTGAGCTATAGCTGTAGTCAATTAACAGCATTATTACATAGGTATTCCTCTTGTCCAAATTAATCATGATCTGAAAATGTCAATCAATCTGCAAAGAATATTACAATTAGAAAATATTTGTTTGACTTTCTCATATAGGCCTATGCATTTTAATGATCCTCATCATTACTGTACTGATAATCTAGCATAAAAAAACGATGAACGAGGATCAGTTTCTATCTTTTTTTGCCCTCAATGGTGACGGTGGTTGGTGAAGGGAACGCAGGTCTCAGAACAAATAAAGCGCTCCAACCAAATAGAAAAAATAGAACAATCTCCATATCATGAACCAGGAAGAGGTTATTTGATACACGGAACTGGAATGCCACGTGACAGACAGTCGAGCCCTGTGTGTTTCAGATAATTATGCGAGATGTCGTTTAACTCTCTTTGTATGAACAATTTGTGGAGATCTGCTATACGACTATCTTCTAACGCTGCTGTCACGTCAACGCGATTAGTGGCTATTCGCTGCAAAAGATTTGGTGATAAGCGCGGTGAGCTCTGCCAGACGAGAGCCCACAGTAACAATACACAGCACGTCTCAAGTAGGTGCCCATTCATAAAGTATATTTATTCGCTGGCCTGAAACATTGTTTCAATACAGAGCGGTAGAATGATACACGTTGTAGACTAATGTTACAATGTTGCATCAGAACAACAGAATATAGTAACAACATAGGCCTACTCATTCTTTTACAACTTGAATAGCCTAGTTTACAATCTAATGTGACACATGTTGTTTAGAAACAATACACTTATATTCTGAGCTCACTTTAGCTACCACCAGTACATGCTGTAAATATATATTTTTAATGCAACATTTCTAAAAATGCAGATTAGACATGCCCATTCCTGTCGAACCATCCATGAGCAGTGCTATTATCTACCACTACTGTCAGTGAGGCTACATGCTCATCAATTTGTTCGAACCAAACCTGGTTGCATCACCTATATTAACATCCTTATCTGTTTTGCTTTACCATAGCTACTGACTGAAGGTGAAACCAAGAAGTCAGGTTATCTCACAATATTCTCTTATTTTCTCCCAAGGAAAGCTGGTGCGGAATGGGAAGGAGAAGAAGTTAGTGGTATGTACTGATACGTTGTCATTTTAAATCCATGAAAATCTTTGAAATTGATATTAAGACATTTGCTGCCTCTATACTTGAGGGAGAAGTCAACACATGTATCTTGTTCTTTTTCTTTAGGTCTTTATAGAGGGGAATATTGCTAGTGGGAAGACAACATGCCTAGAGTATTTCAGCAAAACCAGTAACATTGAGGTAAAATTTAGCAATCCTTAATTTTCCTTTTATCCTTGTGTGTGTGTAAAATGAAATCACAATTTTACTTTTGATTTCTCAGGTGCTGACTGAGCCAGTTTCCAAATGGAGGAATGTTCGAGGGCACAACCCCCTGGTACGTGACCATTATAAAGAAGATGGTTCATTTTGATAAATGACATATTGTATGCTGATGTTAGCTCCTCCCCTCCTGCAGGGGTTGATGTACCAGGACCCTACTCGATGGGGCATCACTCTACAGACCTATGTTCAGCTAACCATGCTGGACCGACACCTCTCAACAATGGTAGGTACTCTAAAACGTTGCACTGATATCCTACTGTTTCACTACTGTTGCATGTGTTCTATCAATAGTACAGATTTCTCTTTCACCAAGTACAAAGACGCGTATTTTACATTGCATAATTAACATGGTCTGTTTTGTGTTTGTTGATTTCCAGTCAGCCCCAGTGAGAATGATGGAAAGGTCCATCTACAGTGCCAAGTACATCTTTGTGGAAAATCTTTTCAGAAGGTAATGCACATGGTATATTTCACACCACTTTATAGCTGGTTTTCATTTGTATCCAATCTAGTTCATTTTATGTACTATTTTGCTCTCTGCAGTGGGAAGATGCCCGAGGTGGACTTTGCTGTTCTTAGTGAGTGGTTTGAGTGGATCACACAGAACATTGCCATTCCTGTGGATCTTATTGGTAAGCTGTGTTGAAACACAAGCTTTCTACTTTATTCTTACAATGTTGGGTCATTGGTAGAACCTTGTTCACTTAGTTCCTCCTCTGTTTCAGTTTACCTCCAGTCGTCTCCACAGACCTGCCATGAGAGGCTGAAAGAGCGATGCAGGGAGGAGGAGAAGATCATTCCTTTGGTGAGGATAGAAGAATGACAAACGCTCAATGCTGTTCTTGGTCTCACTTCCGAGGAGTTGTAAGACTCGTCTCTTGCCCTAATCTCTCATCCTACTATCCTTCTCGCTTTTTATTTCATTTTGAAAGGAATATTTAGAGGCAATCCATCAGCTGTATGAAGACTGGCTGATAAAGAAGACGTCCTTCAATGTTCCTGCTCCAGTCCTTGTGAGTGATCAATCATTTTCATACGTGCGTTTGGGTGACAATGGTCAATTAATGAACATTGTTTATACGTTCTAGTGTCTCCTGTGATAAGCACCAGAGTATTGGTCATCGGTGTTAAGGAATCCTTGTTTTTCATTGTTGGGAAATAGTCAGTTGTTGAATAGAAAGGCAGGTATGCAGGTAAGTGATTGTTAAACAGCTCTGTTTTTGTTCACATTACTATAATCTGTAAAGGCAGTTTCACAACATTTAATGAGTATATACACTGAGCATACAAAACACCTGATGTGACAGACTGTAACATGTACGCTGGGAGTCGGGAAGCAAGTTCAGGGAGTGACTTTTAATAATAAATAACACAAGGAACAAGCGAGGGAGCTCTGCCGAGCCGGCCGAGGCATCCCCGGTTGCTGCACCCGGACCCAACATCACCTACACTCACAAAACAAAAAAAAACTCCCTGATGCTCCCCTTTGGTGAGGCGTTATTTTGTAACGTGTACGCTGGTAGTCGGGAAGCAAGTTCAAGGAGTCACTTTTTAAATAATAAATAACACATGGAACGAAACACGAGTAGCGTACAGACATGAAACAACAACGCCTAGGGAAAGAACCAAAGGGAGTGATATATATGTATATATATATATATATATATTAGGGAAGGTAATCAGGCAGGTGATTGAGTCTGATGAGGCGCGTAACGATGGTGACAAGTGTGCTTAATAATGAGCAGCCTGACCACCTTGAGCGCCGGAGAAGGAGTATACGTGACACAGACTGACCAGGTGAAAGTTATGATCTCTTATTGATGTAACTTGTTAAATCCACTTCAGTGTAGATGAAGGAGAGGAGACGGGTACAGAAGGATTTTTAAGCCTTGAGAATTGAGACATGGATTGTGTATGGGTGCCATTCAGAGGGCAAGACAAAACATTGAAGTGCCTTTGAACGGGGTATGGTAGTAGGTGCAAGGTGCACCGGTTTGTGTCAAGAACTGCAATGCTGCTGTGTTTTTCACGCTCAACAGTTTCCCGTGTGTATCAAGAATGGTCCACCACCCAAAGAACATCCAGCCAACTTGACACAATTGTGGGAAGCATTGGAGTCAACATTGGCCGGCATCCCTGTGGAATGCTTTCAACACCTTGAAGAGTCCATGTGTTGACAAATTGAGGCTGTTCTGAGGGCAAAGGGGGAGGGGTGCAACTCAATATTAGGAAGGTGTTCATAATGTTTGGAATACTAAGTGTATTTCAATATTTTCAGGTAATTCCAGCAGACGATGACTTGCAGAAGATGCTCCACCAGTACGAGGAGAACAGAGAGAAGATTTTAGCAGGGAGCAATGTGTGAGTGAAGTACTCAGTATTCAGACCTTTTGACTTTTTCCACATTTTGTTAGGTTGCAGCCTTATTCTAAAATTGATTTAATTGTCCCCCCCTCCCCCGTCAATCTACTCACAATACCCCATAATGACAAAGCAAAAACAGGTTTTTAAAAATGTTTTCAAATGTATAAAAAATAAAACTATCGCATTTTACATAAGTATTCAGAACCTTTACTCAGTACTTTGTTGAAGCACCTTAGGCAGCGATTACAGCCTTAAGTATTCTTGGGTATGACGCTCCAAGCTTTGCACACCTGTATTTGGAGAGTTCATCCCATTCTTCTCTGCAGATCCTCTCAAGCTCTGTTATGTTGGATGGGGAGCGTTGCTGCACAGCTATTTTCAGGTCTCTCTAGAGATGTTGGATCAGGTTAAAGTCCGGGCTCTAGCTGGGCCACTCAAGGACATTCAAAGACTTGTCCCAAAGCCACTCCTGCATTGTCTTGGCCGTGTGCTTAGGGTCGTTGTCCTGTTGGAAGGGGAACCTTCGACCCAGTCTGAGGTCCTGAGTGCTCTGGAGCAGGTTTTCATCAAGGATCTCTCTGTTCTTTGCTTTGTTAATTTTTCCCTCAAACCTGACTTGTCTCCCAGTTCCTGCCGCTAAATAACATCCCATAGCATGATGCTGCCACCGCCGTGCTTCACCGTAGGGATGGTGCCATGTTTCTTCCAGAAGTGACGCTTTGTATTCATGCCAAAGAATTCAATATTGGTTTCATCAGACCAGAGTCTTGTTTCTCATGGTCTGAGAGTCTTTAGTTGCCTTTTGGCAAACTCCAGGCGTGCTGTCATGTGCCTTTTTACTGAGGAGTGGCTTCTGTCTGGCCACTCTACCATAAAGGCCTGATTGGTGGAGTGCTGCAGAGATAGTTGTCCTTCTGGAATGTTCTCCCATCTCCACAGAAGAACTCGAGAGCTCTGTCAGAGCGAGGATTAGGTTCTTGGTCACCTCCCTGACCAAGACCCTTCTCCCCCGATTGCTCAGTTTGGCTGGGCGGCCAGCTCTAGGAAGAGTATTGGTGGTTCCAAACTTCTTCCATTTACGAATGATGGAGTCCACTGTGTTCTTGGGGACCTTTCAATGCTGCATAAATGTTTTGGTACCCCTCGACACAATCCTGTCTCGGCGCTCTACGGACAATTCCTTTGTCCTCATGCCTTGGTTTTTGCTCTGACATGCACTGTCAACTGTGGGACCTTTTATATAGGCAGGAGTGTGCCTTTCCAAATCTTGTCCAATCAATTGAATTTACCACAGGTGGACTCCAATTAAGTTGTAGAAACATCTCAAGTATGATCATTGGAAACAGGATGCACCTGAGCTCAATTTCGAGTCTCATAGCAAAAGGTCTGAATACTTATGTAAATAAGGGTTTTGTTATTTTGTATACATTTGCAAACATTTCTTAACCTGTTTTTTTTCGCTTTGTCATTATGGGGTATTGTGTGAAGGTTGCTGAGGATTTGTATTTATTTAATCCATTTTAGAATAAGGCTGTAACGTAACAAAATGTGGAAAAAGTCAAAGGGTATGAATACTTTCCGAAGGCACTGTATAGATGCTGCACCAACAATGGCAGTAGATATGTTTCTTGTGTGTAAAGCAGGTTATTATAGTCCAAGAGAGAACACCAGAACCAGCTAGTGGAGTTTCTTGTCCACTGTTACACACTGTCTTAGAACAACTCTCTGACCGGTACATTTTCAGACTGCAAGTATTCCATACTGTATATTTACTGCTACAAGTCGCTTTCCAACATATGTTACATATGCACTTGGTCATTTTTGTTTGTTTCACTGACCATGATGGATTCTCTCTATACGGGAACATGATGCATTGTTGGTTTCGTAATGTTGATCACGTGGTGACAGCCCTACAATAATACCTACATTTTACAACTGCTGGGACATAGCGGTACCACCTCTGTAATACAAAGCATATATTTTAAGGGGCTGATGACTAACATAGCTATGTGTTTTGTTCTTATTTTATTTACTGCTAATATATAGAGGAGCATGTTGTCAGGCTGGAATTGCACTTAGTTGTAAACCAGTTATCGGGTTTAAATATTGTACTTTTTTCGCTGAGTTCGTTTTAATAAATGCCTAAAAATGATTTTTGTACAATAACATGTTAATTTATGCACTATTGCTGAATAAAGTTAGTGTAACTGTCTTTTGTATGATCCACTTGAACTTCTGAAGACCATGAAAGTTTTTCACATTTTTATGAGTTAAAAAAGGTCATAACATTCTGAATACAATTGGACTAACATTTTCATAAACATTACAAAGCATTCAGTAGTCTCAATGACAATGAGCAAGGAAAGTAAGTGCAGGATTGGCATAGAATACATTTCAGTAAGGCACTGTCACTGTAAGAGGACACAGTGGAAACATTACCTCCACCTCATAAATTAGGTCAAGCATAATTAACATTGTATTAAAAGTCTATCACCTGAGAAACAGTACAAAGCAAATGCCAGAAAATACAGAAGACGCATTAAATTCAACGAGGTCATTCTTGTCACCTTCATACATTGAATCCACAGGAGGTTGGTTGCACCTTAACTGGAAGATGACGGGCTTGTGGTAATGGCTGGAGCAGAAAGATTGGAATGGTATCGAAACATGGATTGATGCCATTCCATTTACTCAATTCCAGACATTTATGAGCCATTCTCCCCTCAGCAGCCTCCACTGATTGAATCGCCCCAGACCAAAACAACTTAGTGGCAAGTGATGTTTCAGACCTGTCAATCAATTTCCCTCTGTGTTCTGATCATGACCTTACTTCCTCTAAGGCTCGTCCACCATGACATAGGTTTGAAGCAGCTCGTCCTCTGTGGTTTGAGGGATGGGGCCCTCCATGTCCTGGTGCTGAGGGCCTGTGGAGGGCTGGTGGTCAGCAGCAGTAGGGTCAAACACTGAGGGGTCCAGGTGGCTGGTTGGGACATAGATGGAGTGAGGTGGCTCTTTGATGGTGTCCCTACTAAGAATGTGTTTGTGGGGACCGTCTGCTACTTCACAGGTGCTACAGCCTGGGATGTTACAAACCGGCACCAGAGAGGGATGGCACATTAGGGGCTGGCTCTGGTCCCCTGCAGAATCCTGTTGAGGGGACCCATCATGGTCATTGCAACTGGCATGTGGTGGTGCTGTCTCTTCTACTGGGTATTTCAGGTTCTCCTTCACCTTGTTGTCCTCCATCTTGTGCTCATGGACATGCAGTTGGCCAATCCTCTCAGCCAGCTTGGTCAGCTCATCTGCATCATCGGCCTCCTGACCCTCTTTGGTCACTTCTACCTGTGGAGGAGTTGGTCCGTGGAGCGTGGCAGTAGTCTTGTAGGCCTTATCTTCTGGAGGCTGGAGTTTTGGGACTGCTTCTGTGAGATGGGGTTTTGGTGCTGCTGTGGTGTGAATGGAGATGGACTGGGGACCACTTACATCACTGCTAGCTAAATTGGCTGCACTGCCACCTTCATCGGGTGCGTTCTCTTTGATAAGTCGCCTTCGCGATACAGGAGGTCCACCCAGTAGCTTACTGAATATTGGCTTCTGCCTTATGGCAAGGTCTGGGTAATTCTGCTGAATCTCCAGGATAGACCTGTCATCGTTCAAGAATGCCCTGGGTGGTCTGATTCCTGGAGAGTGTGTCGTCTCAATGGACTGAACCTCCAGGTTGAGGGGTATCTGTCCATCATCCTGTTGCCTGCCTGGTGTGCTAGCGGTGACAGAGTTCTCCTCGGTTAAGTCTCCCTCATCTGTCTCCACTGGTCCTGGGTCTACCAGGGAACAACCATTTGATAGACCCTTATCCTCGTTCTCCTCTTCTTTCTGCATTTGTAAGGGCTCTGTTTCAGACTCCTTTGCTGTCTCCTCGGCAGCCCTCTGGGTGTGAGGTAGTCGTGCAGCTCTCCTCTGTAGAATCTCCAGACACTCATGCTGTGACCGCTGACCCATGAGCTCCAACAGGTACTCACACTCTGTTCGCGCCAGGAAAAGCTCAAAACCCATTTTCATGGCTGTTTCAGGGTCTGCATTGTTTGTGAGTCGGTACTCTGTGTCAGTTTCCAGATGATATCCTATCGTTTCAAGGATACTTTTCGTGGCACTCTTTGTCAGGACTGGCTGGATGCAGTAGACAAAGGGGCCAGTGAAAGTCTGAGTGGGAAATAAGTGTTAATTATCACAGAATTTCACAAGCCTGGCAAATAATATAGCCTCATACAGTTTACTTTCACTTCCTGACATGCGACAGCTGCACCTTTGAATATGTGGCTTGTGATTAGAGATGGCATTTCAATGTAAAATCATAGTCATATTATCCCTCTAATTACTTCTTACTCTGATAATAATTTGTGCATGTGCATTAGGCTAGCCTAAGTCTAGACATCTCTGCACCCCATTTTCTTGCGCAAGACAAAATAAGCCTAATTGTCGAAATATGAATACCATACTATTTATATTTTTACCTTGACAATCTTGATTTCCTTCTTCCACGGGTAAAGAAACAGATTTACACAGAACATCTCCAACACCTCTGTGGCTTTAATGAGCGCGCTGAAGAATGTTCGACAATCTTTAAAGCCTTGTTTTACGCATTCGGATGCAGTAAAGTAGAAGTCAAAATGAGAAAATCTTTCTCCAGGGTCTGTTTCTAACAGCAAAAATCGTCTAGCTTCCACGGTAACCTGTTTCTCTTGGCATAGTTTCAGGTTACCCTTACTCCAAATCTGATCATAGTAATTTAGGTAATCGTCGAAAGCCTCTTTACGTGCTATAGGCGTTTGGTCACCGTCACCACCCTGCATATTTGTTGTTGTTGTTGAAAAAGACTGTTTAGTTAGGCTACACGCTTCTTATCTGATTTAGAAATAACATAGGAACAAGGAAGTATGACGAGTGAAAGAGGCAGCACACTATTGATCTGAAAGGCTAGTCAAATAGGTAAAAAAAAATGACAATATGCGGAAGCATGACTGTTTCGCTACAGTTACGGTGACATTAGATTTGCCCATGTATCAATTAAGTTTCTTCTTCAGTATCGGTTTTGTGCTGCATAGTACGACTGACATCTAGAGGATAAAATATAACATCCGTTTTAGACTGAAGACATGCGTCTTCCAACAGATGGTGCTACAGGAAAGAAAAATATAATATTCTAGTCATGCCACAAACCTGAGATGATGCTGAAAAGGCTGTATCAGTTCTTCTCTGTAATGCTAATGAATCAACTTCCAGTGTATCTCTCTCCATCGGGTTGTTTTTCTGTGTTTCTACAGGTGATAGATGTTACATGTCCTACCAAAAACAAAAAGATAAAGAATGATGATAAACCCTCAAATAATGAATGCATCTCCTCCCTACCTTGGAGCCTGATTTAGAGAATATTTCAGTTGAATAGTGATAATGTTAAAACTATTTTGCAATGGCATGGTGATTGTTCAGGCATTTAGATGATTGGGTACCTTGGAGGCATCGTTGTAAGACACACCAATGAGGTTCTATCACAGATGATGTCTGCCTGACCAATGGTAACCTCCCTCACCTCTAACTCACTACAGAGACCAGAGCTGCTCCAGAGAGCTCTCTTCTGCTTTGTCAGTCTCGCCAGGAAGGAAAACACAGTTTAAATGATTCCCCTCCTAAGTCAATAAGATCCGGGTGAGTGCAGTATTCACAAAGCCCCATAATGGGACGCTGTGGACTTATTATCTCGAGTGCAGTGGCACTAGATGAAATTAGCTTTCTGCTGGCACGCCCTAATAAGAGCCTTGCACTGGGCAACGAGGGTAATTAGGAGCAGAGCAACCGCACAGACCATCTGCTCAGTCAGATTTACATTAGCTAGCTAGCCCACCACCCAAACACAACAGTCAGAGCAGATCAGAGGGGAACGAATGGCTGTCAACAGACAGGATGTCACAACATATTCCCATGCATTATACATAGCAGGATTCCATTTGGAAAAAACGTTTAGGGAAACATTTTGCCAATGTAGATAATTGCGCTACACTGTTTCTGCACTTTTGGATGCCATACAAACACTCATCCCCAGCTCCCTCCTCTATCATGCCTATGTTTATTAATAGTCATGCTCCTCCTCCTATTTATATTACAGCTACTCCTAGGTGTAACCTACACGTAAAACAGGAAGGCGATTTCAATGCCCAGAGTCGCAAAACCAGAACGAACAGTCACACCGACTCAAATCATAGAGGTCAAATTTATTTACTTTCCCCAATATAAGAAATGAATAAAAGCTCTAATACAAAACATGGATTTACGTCGATGACTGTGATTATAGGAAACAAGAATCTTTGTCACACAGGACAGTTGTGCACAACAGTGGGACTTATAGGGAAACTATACATTGGAAGTGTACATGTACAGTATTACACATTATTTCACATTTATGTTGAACATGTACTTATTGTGCTACCAAAAGGAAGTAAACAACAAAGACAAAACAGCATGTAAGACCAGAGTGAACCGCATTGCAGTTTTACCTCAACAGGTATTGGACTAGGTCTTCCAACACAGTTACAGAGCATTTCTACTGACTTGTAAAGGCAGGTAAAGTTGCATTTCTAGATACCTCTGTGTGTGTCACAATGCACACAATCTAATACGTTGTGCTATTCACTGCATTGCACTTTTAGATTTCAGTTGGTGAAACACAAGCCCATCATTATTATTGTATAGCATCGCTAGATTTGCAGTAGCTACATAATAATAAGCACAAATGCTCATTGTCAAGTTATTAACACATCATTTTTAGCCCAAACATTGCTTTATTTATAGGGCTTGACATGACAATTCTGACCACAAATAGACTATGTATTAACAAGTGCCGAGAACAGCATTTGGTTTTAAAAGCCATTTAACAAACTCTCTCAAAGTCAAATCCATTAGATGATGATTGGCGCAAGAATGTAACGCAAGAAAAATAACCTGTTGATCTTTAATCTTTAGACATTTTTGTCTAGTGCGAAGCATCTGTGCTGTAGTACATCTACATTCTGGTGAATCTCACAACAACTATTTAATAGTAGTCTTTCCACAGTTATACACATTATTGTTAAAGCTATTCTAAATAAATACTCATCTCTTTATAACTTTTATCCACAATGCCAGCAATGCAATCATGCGACTAAGTCATATATAAAATATTCTTTAAGGGTTCATCAGTGAGGATTTCACTTCACAATAAGGGATTTGGTAAGATAAATGAGGGAGACTATGAGAAAGAGTTGGCTCGAACAGAGATACCAACTGACAAATACGGTTGTATACACAAAATATGGACATTATGCCACATTTTCCGCTGTGTGCTTTTTCTGGGGTTTCAATGATGAACATAGACGTATCTGAATAACAACAAAGTACCACAAGCCTTGAAAAATAGCAAGCTATTTGGAAAAGGAAAGCTCTTGATTTGTTAATCAGTTGCAAGTTATTGTGGCTACAATGTTAAGCAGTCTAACAGTCTTAGACGTAGTGCTTGGCAGGCACAGCCATTTTTATACCATTTATACATGGATGACAGACATGTAAAAAACATTTCAACTGAAGAGAGTTTATCTGTACAATGAATACTCACAACCAAAAACAACATATTGAATAATAATTTGGAAGCCTTAAAAATATTCCAGCATATTGAAAAATACAATGTGTTTAGGCTGGATAATATTTTGAAAAAACAAATGGATTATTTATTATAATATCGAAGATGTCAGTACTAAAGTATAGTAAATCCCTCATCACAGTAAACTGTGTGCAAATATAATTTTTCCTTCCCACCAATTGTCAAATACCATTGTATCTCTGCTACAAGCTATATTGTACTTTGATGTTAGCTGGCGAATGGGTCACGTTCATAGTAATTTCACTTGTGAACACCCAAAAAAGCTCTCCACAAAAAGAGGAGGAGTGAGAGAGAGAAGAGGAATGTGTGGCAGTGCACGTTCGGAGACTGAAACAGAGCAGTTGGGATCTAAATGGACCTCAGCCCCCAGAGGGGAAACCTAATTATGGAGAATAGACAGTATTTCCAGCTCATATAAACGTGTTTATATCCAGAAACCATATAAAACCGTATACCACAAAAATAATTTATTTAAAAAATACCACTCTTGGAAAAAAGGGTTCCAAAAGGTTTCTTTGGCTGTCCCCATAGGCAAATCCTTCTTGGTTCTAGGTAGAACCCTTTTGGGTTCCAGGTAGAACCCTCTGTGGAAAAGGTCCGACATGGAACCAAAAGTGTTCTACCTGGAACCAAAAAGGGTTATTCAAATGGTTCTCCTATGGGGACAGCCAAAAAAAAACGTTTAGGTTCTAGATAGCACCTTTTTTTCTAAGAGTGTATAACACTGGGGTATATTTATCAGTTGAAATTACTGGACATTTTACAGACTGTGGGAGTCCTAAAGTCAGCTAAATATAAATCAAATATTATTTTCATATAGAAAATATTAATAAAACCATATGGATATGTGATGGAATGTGAAATTAGTCAATCTTTCTATTGTGTTTTTTTATCAAGAGCAATTCCATTACAACATAACAAAATCCAACAGTACATACAGAATATCTATGTGAAACCACTTCAGGTTACCTCTAGTGTTTTTTGTGCTAAAAACAGACTTTGATAATGCTTCCTAAATGCTTGAATGCCTCCTAACCTGAGACCAATTTACAGTATGAAGTGAATTCCCTCTGGACAGAAAGACAATTACTCCCCCAGCCCCAGTTTACCAGTAGTAGCCCTGTGATTTCATGGCAGTGCCCCAGTAGTAAAGGGAGATAGAGTGAGGAGTGGTGCGGGTAACATCTTAGAGTTTGGGGACACAGCTTATCCAAGAGGAAGAAGGAGAGGAAGGCGCAGACTGAGTTTAGGTTCAACCCAAACTTTCAGCTTCGGTCCAGAAAGTAATTCTCTTTTGATACTGCCTGTCATGCACAAAGGGACACTGGAAGAAGCTGAAGAGAGTTAGGCTGGGAGGTGTGTGTGTGTGTGTTTGTGTGTGTGTGTGTGTGTGTGTGTGTGTGTGTGTGTGTGTGTGTGTGTGTGTGTGTGTGTGTGTGTGTGTGTGTGTGTGTGTGTGTGTGTGTGTGTGTGTGTTGCTGTCTGCACAAAGAGCATTGGAGAGGACTAGCCCAGTCAGCTCTACAGGATCCTGTGTGCGACAGCCCGGGCTCTCTGGGGACTATGGCTGTCTTCTGATGGGTGTTTGAGCAGGTCCATGGGCATCAGAGGGATGGGCTGGTTCTGCCTGCTCACCACCACCTCATACGGGGGCGCTTCCTCCAGGGGGAACGCTGACAGGGAGATGGAGGATATTGGCTGCTGCCTGAGCTCGTGCAGTCCGATTGGGTAGTGGGAGGTGGCGGCGCTGCTGGCGGACACCCAAGAGGCTCCAGCTCCAGCAGACGGCTCCTCCATCTCCAGGCTGGTGTAGGTGGCCTGCTGGTGGCACCGCTGACAGGGGTCCGTGAGGGAATACGGAGGGGGGTCGTCTGTGGGGACGTATATCTGTGTCGCACCTGGTCCGACACATTCATCATAGCTGGAATAAAGAAGAGTATATCAGGTAAATAGGTATAACATTTTAAAAGAGGATATCTCCAGCCTTCAAACAATGGTAGGCCAAGTGTTCATTTAGCCTATGCTGATGGACCTGGATTCTATGTTTGTAGTTAGCAACATGAACACAAATGAAATGTTTAGCATAAGAAGACTAAACATAATATAAATCTGAATGGTGAAACAGGCCTGTTAGAGGAGACTCTTGTCATCTACTGTGAGCTCTTTTCCTGTGTGGCGGCTGCTAGTCTTGGTTTGGTGCTTTCCATGGCAGAGCCTGCCAATGGACAATTGTTTCAGCTCTCACATAACCCACAATCCCACAGTGCACTGGAAGTCTGTCTAGCACATACAACCACCCTACTAGAGCTGCTGGGCTTTATAGAGGCCCTGTAACACAAAGAGAATAACAACACATCCGCCACGCTGATCCTCAACACGGGGGCCCCTCAGGTGTGCGTGCTCAGTCCCTTCCTGTACTCATTGTTCACTCATGACTGCATGGCCAGGCAGGACTCCAACAGCATCATCAAGTTTGCAGATGACACATCAGTGATATGCCTGATCATCAACAATGATGAGACAGCCTTTTGGGAGGTCAGAGACCTGGCCCTGTGATACCTGGACAGCAACCTCTCCCTCAATGTGATCAAGACAAATGTGATGATTGTGGACTACAGGAAAATTCTCATTGACGGGGCTGCAGAGGAGCAGGTTGAGAGCTTCAAGTTCCTTGGTGTCCACATCACCAACAAACTATCATGGTCCAAACACTAAGACAGTCGTGAAGAGGCGACGACAAAGTCTTTCCCCCCTCAGTAGACTGAAAAGATTTGGCATGGGTCCTCAGATCCTCAAAAGATTCTATAGCTGCACCATCGAGAGCATACTGACTGGTTGCATCACTGCCTGGTATGGCAAATGCTCAGCCTCCGACTGCAAGCCACTACAGAGGGTAGTGCGTACGGCCCAGTACATCACTGGGGCCAAGCTTCCTGCCATCCAGTACCTCTATGGCAGGCGGTGTCAGAGGAAGGCCCTGAAAATTGTCAAAGACTCCAGACACCCTAGTGATGGACTGTTCTCTCTGCTACCGCACGGCAAGTGGTACCGGAGCGCCAAGTCTAGGTCCAAATGGCTTCTTAGCTGCTTCTACCCCTAAGCAATAAGACTCCGAACAGCTAATCAAAGGGCTACCCAGACCCCTCTTTTACGCTGCTGCTACTCTCTGTTTATTATCTATGCATAGTCACCTTAACTCTACCTAGGTGTACATTTTACCTCAATTACCTCGACCCCACAGGTGCTCCCGCACATTGACTGTGTACCAGTGCCCCCTGTATATGGCCTCGCTATTGTTATTTTACTGCTGCTTGTTTAATTCTTTGTTACTTTTATTTTATATTTTCTATTCATCTATTTTTTACTCAACACTTTTTTCCCCCTTAACTTCTTAAAGCATTGTTGGTTAAGGGCTTGTAAGTAAGCATTTCACAGTAAGGTCTACAACGGTTGTATTTGGCGCATGTGACAAGTAACATTTGATTTGATTTGATAAGCGGAGAGAGAAAGAGAGAAAGAGGCGAACATGTTGTCAGTCAGGCCGACTGGCTTGGATAACATTATGTGAGATACGTTTGCCACAGCCCATCATCATATGTGTAAACCAACCGCTAAGTCGCTCTCTACCACCCCGACACGGACCCCAGGGGATATCTGGGAATAGAGAAAATACAGCGGGATAATTCAATCTGTGGAATTGTAAACAGTATCACCCTCTCAGAGAGCGGGTGTGGAGGAAGCAAGGCAAATGGCACTGTGGCTGTGGATTACTTAAGCCTGTCACCTCCGGGTTGGGCAGGGTGATACACAGAGATTTAATGATGAGAGAAGGTATTGGGAGCCGGAGTAAGTGAGATCTTTATTAATGATAGACTGGATGAGAGTTCTACTTCCTCTACACAGGGCTTCCAGTAAAAAGTTTAGCTCAGCTGAACAGTAGGAACATTCCCAATTGACCTCAAATCAGTCCAGCTATAAAGTGTATTAGATATACACTGAGTGTACAAAACATTAGGAATAACAGCTCTTTCCATGACCGACATAGACTGACCATAGACTGACCAGGTGACCTGCGGGCTCTCCTTCACTGTAGCCAACGTGAGTAAAACATTCATACAGTCAGGTATCTGCTCCTCATAGAGACATACAGTCAGGTATCTGCTCCTCATAGAAACCCATACAGAGTCAGGTAGCGGGTCCTCTCCTCTGCTGGTGCTCTGTGCTCAGTGGGACAGTAAAAGGTGCTGTCCAGGAACCTCAGTAATGACTGCTTGATTTCAAATGAGTCGCGGAGCTGACTAACTCCCTGGCCACTGCTCCCTCCACCCTCCATCACTGTGCTGCAGAGTGCTGCCTGTCTGCCTGCGTGCAGAGCTATTTTAGACTCTGGCCGCGCTCCGGCTCATTCAGACAGGCTTAATGTCCCCAGAACACAGCAGGACAGAAACATTTGACATGATCCGGGGTTACAGACAAAAACAGGACTTGCCATTAGCCGGTGCTGTAGTACAAAAATGGTTCATAAGGCCATTTTCTATGCAAGACTACAGTGGGCCATTAATTTGCCATATAGCAGTACACATCCAGAGTGAAACCTGACGGACAACATTGACTTTATTCTAAAACTTTTCACCTTTTTTTCCTATTCTACTTGGATCGAGACATTGAAAGAGACTGGCTAACGATTTTGAGTAAAAAGGTGAGAGTGATTTTAGATACTTTGTAAGAAAAAAAAGGTGAGAGCATTTGAGATACTTTGTAACTGTGTAACCAAAGCAACAACAAAACATCCTCCTCCTGGTTCTGCATGTGTAACATGCTCTGTTATGTAATGACTGCATAACACAACAACATTAAAGCAGTGGGCACAGAAACGCCAACTTACTATTGAGAGGTGAAGACACAAATGGCAGTCGGTGGTGATGCATACAGTATCTCTCAATGACTTTATTATCTCAAGTACTTTCTTCTAAGAGTTGAAGAGGAGGATGATGCCCTACTTCTTATTAGTAAATATTGCATTATCTTATTAGTTCAAATTCTCTCTGGTAACTTTATGTTATTGAGTAGATTGTATTCCATACTCTTATGCATCATTGGGTACAGCTGTGCAGATAGCTGGGCAGTATCAGAACAAACTGACCAGGGACTACTTGGAGTATCCTGATGTTGTGGGTAGAGAAGGATTTGTTTTGCTAGTAATCACTGTCGAGCACTGGGGCCCTTCAAAAGCACTAAATCAGGAGTTCCCCAACATTTTGGGGCCGCGACACCACCATGTGAAAAAAAGTGATGGAATCAACAGCTAATGTTTACCTTTGTAATTAGGACTATGACAGTCTATTACAAATCAGTATGACACTATTTATGACAGTATTTCAATCTGAAGGAAGTATGGTTTGAAGTGACATCAAAAACCTATTGAGAAGTTCAGAAGATCATCAGGCAATAATCTTCTGTGTAGAAAATAACATAATCATTGATAATGTTTTTTCCACCCCTGTCTGATTTAGTGCCTGGTCTTGTCCACTCTGTCCTATTGAGACCAGCATAGCTTGTGGGCATCGTAGAGGTGATGGGGTGGGGTCATAATATTTTGTAGTTTAAACCGTTCTAAAGATAGAACGACATTTGTAGGAAGAAAACAGAAACCGCTCTGTTTATTACAACCACATATAACGGCTACCGGAGGTTATTTACTTAACCGTGGTTCTATGAACCAAGCGCTTCCCCCCCCCCCCCCCAGTTAATCTCGCAACCCCATTTTCAAATCAGGTGACCCCACATGAGGCTGCGACCCCTAGTTTGGGAAACGCTGCACTAAATACTGTACATAATACCCACATACCTCTTAACTTTTCTAACCCATATTGTTAGTCAGCTCTAGTCAGAAGGAATGTAAAGTTATCAGCTGTTGCCCTGGATACTTTCAGCTGGGTTTTTTCCTACTCGTTTTTATGAATAAATGATGATCATGCTGATCCAGGAAAGAGGGTGAGAGTCTCAGCTTGCATAAGTGTGTGTATGTGTGTGTTTGTTTACGTGTGTCTGATATTCATCACACAGCTCAGCAATGTTATTAATCCCTTCAGGGTGCAATAAACTACCAGCACCACATAAACATTGAAAATAGGGCTTTTTCGCTCTAAATAAACACGCTGATACAGACGTTTGTCGAGAGTCACTCCAGAAATTCTTTGCCAGGTATGGTAGTGCTGTGGACACCTGAGGGCCTAGCTGTTTTCATGCCAGGGTTTCATGAGTGTTACACCAAGCTGAGAATCCCCTCTCTGATTCGGGTGAGAATACTTTGCACGTTGCAGTCACCCCCCTTATGGGAACTATAAGTCCCCTAGGATGCTAACACAAGGTGTTGCATCCTAAAAATAATTAATGATTAGCTAGCAAAATCAGATTTAACACTGCTACAGCTTAGCCCTTAGATTGTTTAGATTGTTTAGATTGTCTAATCAATCCTGCCTGCAGTCTACTGCTGTTTTCAATCATCTACATGCTGTATGGGGTGGTAGGTAGTCTAGCGGTTATGAGCATTGGCCCAGTAATCGAAAGGTTACTGGTTTGAATCCCTGAGCTGACTAGGTGAAAATCTGTTGATGTGCCCTTCAGCAAGGCACTTAATCCTAATTGCTCCTTTAAGTCGCTCTGCTAAATTAGGTAAAGGTATGTTTGCATACACATTCATTTCCCTGAGCACAGTTGTATAATTGAGCATAATTTGTCATAGGATGAAACTACAGTATGGAGAACCATGGGACTTCTCCAGAAACACCTGTGGCGCATATGACACAGAATGTGTTACATTCCAACGCCTAGAGAGGCGTTCACAACTATGATACATGAATGCAGGTGCGTTAGGCTGTCAAAAAGTTGGATGTAAAGGGCTATATACATCTTTATAGGTATACAATGTACTCCAAAGCCCAAGGAGAGGTGTGGGTCACTAGAGGAGGACCTCTGGCTTCCGGCCTATAGCTCTAGAGAGATGACAGCACTGACTGGAGCATATGGCCCAGGCTGTCCACTGCACTGCAGGGCTGGCACAGGGAGCTCACTCTTTCAGCTCCCTGGCTCTGTCAGAGGCCCATGCCTGTAGAGCTATGTACAAGAGCAACAGTGTGTGGTTATGAATGTGCTGTGCATACCTTATTGTGCATATACCTGTAGATGTTAGTGTGAGTTTTTGCATGTGTGTGAATGCATGCGTGTGTGTTTAAATTAGAATACACTCAGTGTACAAAACATTAAGTACACCTGCTCTTTCCATGACATAGACTGACCAGGTGAAAGCTATGATCCCTCATTGATGTCACTTGTTAAATCCACTTCAATCAGTGTAGATGAAGGGGAGGAGACAGGTTAAATAAGGATTTTTAAGCCTTGAGACAATTGAGACATGGATTGTGTATGTGTGCCATTCAGAGGGTGAATGGGCCAGACAAAATATTTAAGAACCTTTCAACGGGGTATGGTAGTAGGTGCACCGGTTTGTGCCAAGAACTTCAACGCTGCTGTTTTCACCCCCAACAGTTTCCCATGTGAATCAAGAATGGTCCATCATCCAAAGGACATCCAGCCAACTTGACACAACTGTGGGAAGCATTAGAGTCAACATCCGCCAGCATCCCTGTGGAACACTTTCGACACCTTGTAGAGTCTATGCTCTGACGAATTGAAGCTGTGTTCTTAATGTTTTATACACTCAGTGTATACAGTACTAGTCCAAAGTTTGGACACACCTACTCATTCAAGGGGTTTTCTTTATTTCTACATTGTAGAATAATAGTGAAGACATCAAAACGATGAATGGAATCATGTAGTAACCAAAAAAGGGATTTATATTGGAGATTCTTCAAAGTAGCCACCCTTTGCCTTGATGACAGCTTTGCACACTCTTGGCATTCTCTCAACCAGCTTCACCTGGAATGCTTTTCCAACAGTCTTGAAGGGGTTCCCACATATGCTGAGCACTTGTTGGCTGCTTTTCCTTCACTCTGCCGTCCAACTCATCCCAAACCATCTCAATTGGGTTGAGGTCAGGTGATTGTGGAGGCCAGGTCATCTGATGCAGCACTCCATCACTCTCCTTCTTGGTCAAATAGCCCTTACACAGCCTGGATGTTTGTTTTTGGTTATTGTCCTGTTGAAAAAGCCATGCTGGTTAAGTATGCCTTGAATACTAAATAAATCACTAACAGTGTCACCAGCAAAGCACCCAGAAACATCACACCTCCTCCTCCATGCTTCATCATCCGCTCACCTACTCTGCGTCTCACAAAGACTGCGGTTGGAACCTAAAATCTCATATTTGGACTCATCAGACCCAAAGGACATATTTCCACCGGTCTTATGTCCATTGCTCGTATTTCTTGGCCCAAGCAAGTCTCTTCTTATTATTGGGGTCCTTTAGCAGTGATTTCTTTGCAGCAATTTGACCATGAAGGACTGAGTTCTTTAAATTTTCTGTATTGACTGACCTTCATGTCTTACAGTAATGATGGATTGTATTTCTCTTTGCTTATTTTAGCTGTTCTTGCCATAATATGGACTCGGTCTTTTACCAAATAGGGCTATCTTCTGTATACCAACCCAACACAACTGATTGGCTCAAATATATTAAGATGGAAAGACATTCCACAAATTAACTTTTAACAAGGCTCACCTGTTAATTGAAATGCATTCCAGGTGACTACCTCAGGAAGCTGATTGAGAGATGCCAAGAGTGCCAAGAGTGTGCAAAGCTGTCATCAAGGCAAAGGGTGGCTACTTTGAAGAATCTCAAATATAAAATATATTTTGATTTGTTTCACACTTTTTTGGTTACTACTTGATTCCATGTGTTATTTAATTGTTTTTTTGTTTTTTTCTACAATATAGAAAATAGTAAAAATAAAGAAAAACCCTGGAATGAGTAGGTGTGTCCAAACCTTTGACTGTTACTGTATGTAAATAATATAACAGTGTGGTGTGCGTGTGTATTTGTGCTGGGATGTGCCCAGTTCTCTCTCTGCGGAAGCAAGTTCCTTCACAGGCTCCACAGGTGAGCTGCTGATCTAGGTGGTGTAAGCTCTGTAGTTTCCCTCAGCCATCTGTGGCAATGGCAGCACTGCCCAGCATCACATGCCTTTCCCTTCATCCATCCACTCCACCCCGCTGCCCCCTGACTATGCACACAATGTACACTACAAAACACACTCTCTCTTTTATCCTCTCCAATGCACTGGTTCCTCAGCCAACATATTTAGATATTTCTATTTTGCACTGGATATTCTTCATGATCTAAATCTACCTCAATCTTTGACACATCTTAGCCTAAATTCAGGCATAAGAAAACATTCCTGTGGTGTGGTTGATGTTTCCCACGTTAATTGGAACAGCAATGAAGAAGACGTAGTTTGAGAAGACGTAGTTTGAGAAGACGTAGTTTGAGAAGACGTAGTTTGAGAAGACGTAGTTTGGGAGTGATAAAAGCACATTTGGCCTCAGACAGGAATCATGCCTCTGTTAATATGAGGAGTGATTTCCCTCCCTCCCTCCACAGCATAGCAGAGATGGATGGAGGCTATGAGAGGCAGAGGTATTGACAGAGTGGCTTGTTCAGCACCAACAATCAAGACCACCACCTTCACCACTAAACCCACCTGACAGTGGAGCCTAACATCCAAACCAATAATAACACAAGCTCTCTAAAGGCTTGAAAGCACTACTTGACAATTTGCCAATAAGAAGCTAGTAATCCTGTCTGGTCTTATCATCAAATACGTCGTGTTAGCATAGGACTTCCTTAGATGTATCTGTGACACTGCAAAGTTCAACACCGTTTTTGACATCATCATTAGCATATCTGTCTCATTAAAGGACAAGCTATCAACAACAAGGTGTTGGCATATAGCGCAGAACAAAGACTTGTGTTTTTCATGTGAAGAGACACGATTGGCTAAACCTCCTCTTCCACTTCCTCTCACTCGTGCCCACTCAATCTCTCTCTTGTAAGCCTTGTTTATACCTGGCGCTAACATGCATCCTGTGTCCTGATCTTGTCCACATTCTGACTGTGCCCACATTTTCAGATATACATCTACACATGGTATTTAAATGTCTCTTATTCATCCACTGTGTCCAAATTCTGACCAGATTTCTTGGTCCCTCCCTGTATGCAAATTATTTGACAGATGTTATTTAAAAAAAAATATATGTATTTATTGATTTTAAGACACATTGATATCATCAGTCAATGTTGCCACCTGACTGATGATTTTAGAAGGCAGGATAATGGTGATTTAAATGATTTCACTGTCCAGATCCGTCTACACTAAGATATCGAGACACAATGTGTGCCTGACTATCTCCGGAGTTGTTCAGGAAGACCTGATCACAATCCGTCTTTTAATCTTCTACACCTGTCTAAAAATGTGGGCACAATCAGAATGTGGACAAGATCAGAACAAAAGACGAATGTTAGAACCAGTTATAAATGGGGCTTTAGCCTACATTTACATACTGTATGTAACCTACAGGTTTATCTGATGGAAAAGGCCAGTGAATAAATTAGGCAGGACATTACTATCTATACAGAAATTGAGCAGATTGATATAACGCCAAACTGACTTACACACTATTCAGTGACATTAATAGCCCTGTCTATGGCATGTTATATTCCATATTTTTCATAATTTGTTGTTGAACAGGAAAGGGCCTGATGTTTCAGATGGCTCCTCTGGAGGGAGAGGTAATTTCACCCTCTTTAGAGGCCCCTTACAGGGCCGTACACAGGGGCCGCCACACTAATGGAACTGTCATATAAATGCAAATAACATTGTGACTCTGTGAAACAAACCTTGAAGGGCAAGCAGGCAGAATTGAGCCGGATAAACAAACCACGCACGCACGCTCGCACGCACGCACGCACGCACACACACACACACACACACACACACACCTGAGTCCTGGGTGGCAGGTAGCCTAGCATTTAGGAGTGTTGGGCCAGTAGCCGACAAGGTAAAAAATCTATCTATGTGTCCTTGAGCAAGGCACTTAACCCTAATTGTTTCAGGGTCAAAAATTGAAGCTGAAATTGGGATTCTATTTTAGGAATAAGGCCTGTTTTTCTTTTGAAGCCAGAAGGAGGCTAGTATCAGCTACATTTATGCCTTTACAACAACAACAAATGTATTTCCAATTCACATGTGTGAAATAGGACAAAAGAAAGCACCCCCCTAATTATCTTATCTCATCTTTATACCTGAGGGAGGGGAGGGAAAGGTGGGTGGCTTCAAACCAAACCCACAGAGTAGTCTGTCCATCTACAATAGTTACAGAACGGTTGCATTTCCTCTCAGGTTTGTTTTCTATCTTCATTCTGAAATACATGGGGTCATTCCAAGATAGTGAAATCATCAGGAGCCGTTTAGGATGTAATCACAGCCCAGTAGTCAGTAAGCAGGTGTAGTGTCAGCCAGGGATCAGAGTGGAGATGATGTGGTGGAGGCTGGCAGGATGTCTAGACCTGCAGATTGAGCCTGTGTAGGTTTAGAGGACTGCCAGGATTAAGCCTCCTCCTCCTTCTATGTAATCCAACCACAGTGAGGAAAGAGTGCGTTAACTAGACTAGTTATCTAGCACACTGAACCTAAACAGGGAATAAAGAACTGCTTCGTAGCCTACCCTCTCTCTGTGAGGAAACAACCTTTTGTTTATTTTATTTGGTATTTTATCTTTATTTTATCAGGGAGTCATACTGAGACCAAGGTCTCTTTTACAAATGAACCCTGAATTACAGAAATGACAGAAAATACACACATTAAAATATAAATCCAAAATGCAAGTAGAAAGAAAAACACATTCATCAATAAGAAGGTCCTCAATCAGCTTTCTGAATTGCCCTAGAGGCACCAAAACATCAAATTTAAGAACATTTGGTAGATTGTTCTACCTATAAGGTGCAAGAAAACTAAAAGCTGATTTATCTAACTCAATAGAGACCAAAGGAATTTCCAGAGTTAGCCATCCCTGAGACCTGGTGTCTTAAAGTTTAGTAATCATGTTAGGTACAGTGGGAGATTTTGTAAAAGGGCTTTATATATGAAAACATAGCAATGTATCAACCTACGGGACATCAAAGAGCCAACCAACTTTCTGGCTAGAGAATGCAGTGATGAGTACTAAAACTGTACATGGTTGCAAAGGGCATCAGTGTCTTAACAGCATGATTTGCCAAGGCAGGATACTCTGAGCGCAGCCCAATCCAGAAATCTGTCAGTGGCTTCTGATTAAATTCAATTTTCACAGAACCGCTTGTTGCAATTTCGATGAGACTTTCTTGTTCAGATATCGGTAAGTGGACTGGAGGCAGGGCATGAAAAGGATAACGAATCCAGTTGTTTGTGTCATCCATTTCGGGAAAGTACCAGCGTAATTGCGCAACCAACTCACTGAGGTGCTTCGCTATATCACATTTGACATTGTCCGTAAGCTTGAGCTCACATGCACAAAAAAAATCATACAATGATGGAAAGACCTGTGTGTTGTCCTTGTTAATACAGATAGAGAAGAGCTCCAACTTCTTAATCCTAGCCTCAATTTTGTCCCGCACATTGAATATAGTTAAAAAAGCCCATCTTTATTCTCAGTTTCTTAACTAAGTCATCAATATACTTTTAAAAGACAGCTTTTCATCTATTAAAATGCCCAGATATTTGTAAGCTGGGACACGATCAACACTTGACACCATCCAAAGTACATATGTTTAAATCATCAGAATTGTTTTTATGCACCCTAGAGAACAACATTTACTTAGTTTTACCTGCATTCAATACTCATTTCATAAAGTTATTGTAAAACAATGAAGGTAGACTGTAGTTCAGATAGAGCCTGGTCAACCGTGGGGCAATAGCATACACAACAGTATCATTGGCATACAAGTGCAAGTAAAAAAAATTTACAGACAAGTCAATATTATTAATGTAAACAGAAAAAGTACAGGACCCAGAATTCATCCCTGCGGGACACCTTGCGTATGTCCAGAAAACCTGATTTAACACCATCAGTACCCCCGACACATTGAGTTCTATCTGTCAAGTAATATTTAAACCAACTGTCAAGACTGGTTCTCAGGTTGAGCTTGCTTCCATTTGGTTACACTAACCTAAGGCGATCCTCTCCTCTCATCGAGAGAGGTAGTGAGAAACAGTGTTTATTGTGCCATGTATTACAATCAATGTATTCTAGACTCTCATTTCTTTAACCTTCTTTTATCAGCTGGCATCATCACAAGTGTCTTTTGAAAGGATGGCAGACCAAACTGCAAGCGAGAGGAATACGGCTGAATTATTAAAGACGCCAATTAGCTGGGCTGTCATTTAGATCAAACACACCGGGTGTCTTTCACCGCAAAGCAGTGGCATTTACCAGCAGCACCAGAAGCTTGTTCAGGGAGCGAAGCAGGCTGTGCGCCGGGCAGTGAGTTTAGAGTTGAGGCGGAGCACCCAGCCATGAAAGAGTTGAGCTGTGCAACAGTGCTCTAATGAATGACTTGACACAACAGCATGGTTCAATTCAACCTCAGAGAGGTTACCGAGGCCTGACCTAACTCATCAAGCATGCAGGAGAACTGAATTGTAAGGCTGGTGTGTAAATGGAGTCTTCTTTTCCCTCTTTCTCTTCCTCTCTTTCTCATATCTCTCCTACTCTTTCTGTCTTTCTTACTGTAGGTCTTCAAAGACCACACTAGAAGGGTAGAGGACAGCCATCTTGGCAAATTGAAACTAAAAAGGCTTTCAAAAGCATGTTCAAGCACAATCCCTAGTCCCCACAACTGTTTGCTGCTGATAAGGTGAGCATGGCTTACAGCAGTTATGATATATACATTATCATTTAGCAGACGCTTTTATCCAAAGTGACTGAGTCATGTGAGCATACATTTTACATACGGATGGTCCCAGGAATTGAACCCACTATCCTGGCATTGCAAGCACTGTGCTCTACTAATTGAGCTAGGGAACCACAGTTATCGCATGGAAACTGGAATGCAAATGAAATACATATTTTATATATTCCAAAACCTTTTACATTTCAATCATATAACCATAAGAGTGCACTAGGTACAGAAAGCCCATCATAGCAACTATGGCTCTCCACTATGGTGGATGATAATGTGATCTTCAGATTGATTAGAGAGCTCTTAACAACTTCTCACATCTACTCCTTACTACAGCTCTCCATTCCTCAGCCCATCCCTCCATTCCGTTACCTTGTCCCTTCACAATGGTCCTGCTTCATTATCATAGTCAGATCCTAACACACACACACACACACGCACCCTGGGGATCACCCAGAGGTAACCCTCCATAGTGGTGATTATGATCATTACTCATCCATCATTTTTCACAACATATAAAGATAACAGCAAATACACCATCAAAATAATTCCCTTTATCTAGCCATAATGGTGACCAAAGGAATGAATAGGATCGTAATGCCATTTGGGTGGTAATACAGTAGAGTTAAATGACTTACTGAGGCGGGGAGTCTGGATACATCACATTGACTTGTGATAGAGTCTCCACGTAGGAGTCAAAGTCAAACGCTGGAGGGAACTCCTCGACACACGTCGACCTCAGCTCCCCGATGGAGCCGCCGTACGAAAAGCCATCCGGAGCTGTGGAGAGGCAGGGCAGTCTAATACAACACTAACGAACACAATAGCTTTTTTTTCTCAGTGAACTATAGCAGAGTCAGGATTGTAAATATGCTCTGTGCTCAGTTCAACTGAATTATATATCTCATGGTTTAGGGATCCTACATTGAACTGAATAAGCAGATCTACAGTAAATATAATTTTTTTTGCAGTCTATCTGCACTGTTATTACACTGGAGCAGTCGGAATCTGTTATGAAACATAAGGCTAAGGGCATGTGGCTCCTTGAAGATAGAGGGGCTGTGATTGAAGCCAGTGTGATATAATCTGGGTATATCAGCCTTTGGCCAGGCAGAGGGAGAATGGGGCGGCGTCCTAACACAAAGGATGCTCTTTGAGCTTTTTGTCCCGTCTCTGTGTGGACTGACAATGGGACCCAGTCCATTGGGCCAAGTGGCCTTCCATAGACATGGCTTTGGCTGTGTGTGTGTGTGCGATTCAGTTTGGTGCAATATTTTGTTATTTTCCCATTCCGTTATCAACCCCACAGGCAGAGTGTGGTCCCTTTAGATGAGGTTTCAGGAGAAGAGCACTGGTTGGTTTAAATGCCAGCTCTGGAGAATGCCAAATGTGGCATATTAATGCCATGAGGGTGAAATGTGTTCATTGGAAGACTGAACTGGATATCTTCTACTGATTCAGCTCTGGGAAAAGTAGCATAAAACATTCATGGCCATACATTTTGTCCCATGGATTTGTAAATAAGACTTATGAAACCACTTGCAACTGAAAACGGATATCCTAAATCTTATAAATGAACGGGCCTCTAACACACCTACTGGCCTCATCGATGGACAACTCTCTGTAACTCACCATAGCTGGCCCGCAGGTGGGGGTTGCGCAGACGGCTGTCTTTGCGCAGGCTGCCCACGATGATAGTAACGCAGGACAGGAAGAGCACCAGGCCGATGACGATGCCAGCCACCACCAGCGGAGACACCAGCAGGCTGGCCTCGCTGCCCCCATCACGGCAGTCTGGGTACTCATGGGCACTGCTCTGGTTCGAGCTCACTGCACAGTTCACAGACCACAGGTGGGGCCCAGCCACAGAAAAGAGAAAGCAGGGAAAGCAGAATGGAATAAAAGAGGGACAGTGTGGAGAGAAGGAAGAGGGGGGAGAGGGAGGTGATAGAGAGAAGAGAGTGGTGAGAGAATTAGAGAAAGTAGAGGGGGAAAAAACACATTCAAACCCTTTGTGGCAATGTCAATGTGAGACGTTGCCTCCATGACCCTATGGAGAGAAACATGTAAGCTGATATTTCTCATCACACACATACCTCTCTGTGGACCGCAGGTCAGGAACACTCCCAAGATTTTCATTCCTCAGCGGAGGAATAGATTCTCAAGTCTGCAGTGTTTAATATTTAATCCTCAACCCGTTAGAATTTTTAAATACACGGGGTGGAACTCTTTCATGTCAGCTCAGGAGGCAGAAACTTCAGCCATTAGTGGCTCATCTCAAATCCCCTTCACCCTTTTCAACAGAACTAGAGGGAAACCAAAATAAGCGCACACAACATAAATCAAATGTACTCAAATAACACCACACATATAGTCACACAGACAGATTCAATATCCAAGTGCAGGCCGAGATAATACAAGCTGCGTGTTATCTTTGCCAAATTTGGCATCTGAAAATCTTTTTGGGGGCCATCAACAGGAGACAAGAAATCTAATCAATTTATTTATGAGGAGGCCGTTGTCTAAATGCTAATCGTATTAGTCTCTATTCATCTCTTCCCTGCTGAGGAATTCCTGCCATAATTGAGGTTATAAAATATTTGTGTTGATCACAATCAATGTTAATCTTTTAATCCACAGTGAGCATTGTGTGTTGATTTGAAGATCTGGCAGAGTAGTCTACTGCGACACGCTGTTTATGTGTTGGCATACAGTGCCTTCGGAAAGTATTCACATACCTTGACTTTTTCCACATTTGTTAGGTTACAGCCTTATTCTAAAATTGATTCAATTGTTTTTTCCCCCTTATCAATCTACACACAATATCCCATAATGACAAAGCAAAAACAGTTTATTTTTTATTTTTGCTCATTTATAAAAAAAATAAATACAAAAAATGAAATATTACATTTACATAAGTATTCCGACCCTTTACTCAGTACTTTGCTTAAGCACCTTTGGCAGCGATTACAGCCTTGCGTCTTCTTGAGTATGACATTACAAGCTTGGCACACCTGTATTTGTTGAGTTTCTCCCATTCTTCTCTGCAGATCCTCTCAAGCTCTGTCAGGTTGGATGGGGAGAGTTGCTGCACAGCTATTTTCAGGTCCCTTCAGAGATGTTCAATCGGGTTCAAGTTTGGGCTCTGACTGGGCCACTCAAGGTCATTCAGAGACTTGTCCCAAAGCCACTCCTGCGTTGTCTTGGCTGTGTGCTTAGGGTCGTTATCCTGATGGAAGGTGAACCATCGCCCCAGTCTGAGGTTCTGAGCGCTCTGGAGCAGGTTTTCATCAAAGATCTCTCTGTATTTTACTCCGTTTATCTTTGCCTCGATCCTGACTAGTCTCCCAGTCCCTGCCGCTGAAAAACATCTGCACAGCATGATGCTGCCACCACCATGCTTCACCGTAGGGATGGTGCCAGGTTTCTTCCAGACGTGACGCTTACATTCAGGACAAAGAGTTCAATCTGGATTTCATCAGACCAGAGAATCTTGTTTCTCATGGTCTGAGTCTTTGGGTGTCTTCTGGCAAACTCTAAGTGGGCTGTCATGTGCCTTTTTTCTGAGGAGTGTCGTCCGTCTGGCTACTCTACCATAAAGGCCTGATTAGTGGAGTGCTGCAGAGATCTGCAGAGATGGTTATACTTCTGGAGGGTTCTCCCATCTCCACAGAGGAACTCTAGAGCTCTGTCAGAGTGACCATTTTGGTTTTTGGTTACCTCCCTGACCAAGGCCCTTCTCCCCTGACTGCTCAGTTTGGGTAGGTGGCCAGCCTTAGGAAGAGTCTTGGTGGTTCCAAACTTCTTCCATTTAAAAATGATGGAGGCCACTGTGTTCTTGGGGACCTTCAATGCTGCAGACATTTTTTGGTACCCTTCCCCAGATCTGTGCCTCGACACAAGCCTATTTCGGAGCTCTACGGACAATTCCTTCAACCTCATGGCTTGGTTTTTGCTCTGGCATGCACTGTCAACTGTGGGACCTTATATAGACAGATGTGTGACTTTCCAAATCATGTTCAATCAAATGAATTTACCACAGGTGGACTCTAATCAAGTTGTAGAAACATCTCAAGGATGATCAATGGAAACAGGATGCACCTGAGCTCAATTTCGAGTCTGATAGCAAAGGGTCTGAATACTTATGTAAATAAGGCATTTTTGTTTTTGCTTTGTCATTATCGGGTATGGTGTGTAGATTGCTGAGGACTTTAATTTTATTTAATCCATTTTCCCTCTTAAAGCATGTGGGAACAGCAGACTGGGGTAAGGATTCATTGAATATGTCTGAAAACACACCAGCCAGCTGGCCTGCGCATGCTCTGAGGACGCGGCTGGGGATGCCGTTTGGGCCTGCAGCCTTGCGAGGGTTAACACGTTTAAATGTTTTACTCACGCCGGCTGCAGTGAAGGAGAGTCCGGTTCTGTCAGGTTTTGGTAGCGGGCCGTGTCAGTGGCCCGCTGTATTGTCCTCAAAGCGAGCAAAGAAGTTGTTTAGTCTGTCTGGGAGCAAGACATCCTGGTCCGCGACGGGGCTGGTTTTCTTTTTGTAATCCGTGATTGACTGTAGACCCTGCCACATACCTCTTGTGTCTGAGCCGTTGAATTGCGACTCTACTTTGTGTATATACTGACGTTTAGCTTGTTTGATTGCCTTGCGGAGGGAATGGCTACACTGTTTTTCTATTCGGTCATGTTTCCGGTCACCTTGCCCTGGTTAAAAGCAGTGGTTCGCGCTTTCAGTTTTGCGTGAATGCTGCCATCAATCCACGGTTTCTGGTTTGGGAATGTTCTAATAGTTGCTGTGGGTACGACATCGCCGATGCACTTGCTAATAAACTCGCTCACCGAATCAGCGTATTCGTCAATGTTGTTGTTTGTAGGCAATGCGGAACATATCCCAATCCACGTGATCGAAGCAATCTTGAAGCGTGGAATCAGATTGATCGGACCAGCATTGAACAGACCTGAGCGCGGGAGCTTCCTGTTTTAGTTTCTGTCTATAGGCAGGGAGCAACAAAATGGAGTCGTGGTCAGCTTTTCCGAAAGGAGGGCGGGGGAGGGCCTTATATGCGTCGCAGAAGTTAGAATAACAATGATCCAGGGTTTTACCAGCCCTTGTAGCACAATCAATATGCTGATAGAATTTAGGGGGTCTTGAGGGGGACCGTGTGTTGTTGGCTGTGGTTAAAGCGTTGAAGGCATGGAGACATTGGCTTGAGGGGGCTAAACACCCTTTCCTCATCTGGACTGACCACCGCAACCTGGAGTACATCCGGGCAGCGAGGAGACTGAATCCTCGTCAGGCAAGGCGGGCCATGTTCTTTACCCGTTTTGTGTTTACCCTAATCCTACAGACCAGGTTCCCAGAATAAGAAGTCAAACGCACTGTGAGTAAACAGGGCTTCTGCAGTCTGTTGTGCTGTAGGAAGACTGGGCAGAGTCCATGCCTATGACACAGAGGAGCGGCCCATGGATCAGACTCCCATACTCCCGGCCTCCTGCCTGGTAGTGCCGGTCGTGTGGGGGCCCACACATCTCCCTCCTCTGGTCATCCGGGGATCGATTGGACGGTGCGCTGTTTGACTGGGATGTACTGGCGGCCCACCTTGGCAAAGGACGTGAGGGTTTATGTTTCCTCCTGCTCGGTGTGTGCCCAGTGTAAGGCTCCGAGACACCTGCCCAGAGGTAAGCTACATCCCTTACCCGTTCCACAACGACCTTGGTCACACCTGTCAGTGGATTCTCTAACCGATCTTCCTCTTTCACAGGGAAACACTACGATCGTGGTCACACCTGTCGGTGGATTCTCTAACCGATCTTCCTCTTTCACGGGGAAACACTACAATCGTGGTCACACCTGTCAGTGGATTCTCTAACCGATCTTCCTCTTTCACAGGGAAACACTACGATCGTGGTCACACCTGTCGGTGGATTCTCTAACCGATCTTCCTCTTTCACGGGGAAACACTACGGTCGTGGTCGTTGTGGATCGTTTCTCTACGTCATGTCGTCTCCTCCCTCTGCCCAGTCTTCCTACGGCCCTACAGACTGCAGAAGCCCTGTTTACTCACGTCTTCCAGCACTACGGGGTGCCTGAGGATATAGTGTGGGATCGGGGTCCCCAGTTCACGTCAAGAGTTTGGACAGCGTTCATGGAACGTCTGGGGGTCTCGATCAGCCTTACCTCAGGTTTTCACGCCGAGAGTAATGGGCAGGTAGAGAGAGTCAACCAGGATGTGGGAAGGTTCTGCGGTCCTATTGCCAGGACCGGCCGGGGGAGTGGGCGGTGTTCGTGACCTGGGCCGAGATGGCACAGAACTCGCATAGCCACTCCTCCACTAACCTCTCCCCCTTTCAGTGCATATTGGGGTACCAGCCGGTTCTGGCACCGTGCCATCAGAGTCAGTCCGAAGCTCCTGCGGTGGATGACTGGTTTAGGCGCATGCAGGACACACGGGAGGCCGCCCGTGTACACCTCCAGCGAGCCGCGCGCCGCCAGAAAACCAGCGCGGACCGTCACTGCAGTGGGCACATTGACATCATTGCAACGATGCTATCAAAACAAGGGACCACTTGCTGCTCCTCTCCTGTTGCTCTGGGAGTGAACTAGCTATGCAAATATAATGATTCCACAGGCTGTGTCTTACACTACAGAACCATAAATGAACAGATTTCTTAAATTGATTAATACATTGATAGATTGATTTGGGGGAAATTCCATCCGAGTGTTTCTCCTCCTAATTGAAAGGAGAGGTGAAGTTATCCTACTGGTAATAGATATACAGTGGTGTGTCAAAATAAAGTCCAGTCTTCCATTAATACTGATCTGGAACAAGTCTGAGGTCAGTGTTAATGCAGAGAAAGGTCTGAGGGCAATAAAGGGCGATATCACAGTGTAGGTTAATTGGATTATTCTACAGGGCAACTCATTATGGTTATATATGATTCACAGGACTGCTTACACAATGCTTTCTCAGAACTCTTTTCCCCGAGCTGATGGTTTATAAAGATTGGTTTAATCTAAAAGACGGCTGCCGGGAAAATAAATGAGCAGAGAGTAGAGACATCAAAATCAATCACTAGATCAGTGATGCATTGAAATCACACACTATTGAATAATAACTGTATTATTTGATATGATTTCTGATTGAGAGAGAGAGGGTGAGAGAGAAAAAGAGAGAGAGAGAGATACATATATATACACATCCTGATATTTCTAAAGGCATCAAGTCAAAGCCTCACTCTGAAAAAAAGGCAACTCTCGTTGTGTATCAAGCATCTGGGCATGGTTGGCATTTTTCTAATTTAGTGTCACTCTTCTCTGCCCAAAACAGTGATGCTAATTAGCCTTTGCTCTGTCATTAACAGGCCTCTTAGAAACATAATTTGAGCAAACTTCCGCTGTTGCTCTTCATGAATCTCACATACTGGAGAGGGCCATGACTGCGCCACAGAGTTAAAGAGTCGGATTATAGCTGGT
This sequence comes from Oncorhynchus mykiss, assembly GCF_057628025.1. Lineage (NCBI taxonomy): Eukaryota > Metazoa > Chordata > Actinopteri > Salmoniformes > Salmonidae > Oncorhynchus > Oncorhynchus mykiss. The sequence continues at coordinate 61,859,370 of NC_143027.1, read as the reverse complement.
TGTTTAAGTCATTCACCTGCTAAACTCCTAGTTGACACCATGTACCTACCAATTGGTAGTAGTGATTGGTAGTCCTGATACAGTATGTGCTGAATTCAGCAGTATGGGTTCAGTCCTACTACCCAGTAAGTGATGCATTTTGCAGTGATGCGCCTGTAAAGACATCTCTGAGAGCAACAGCATCAGCAGAGTGCCACATGGCCATGTTTCCAGGGCCCAGTGCTGTAGCCAATGCACCATGGATGCCTTGGGTCATCCAGCTGGCTGTGCTTCACATTGGGAGACACATGTCTGGGACGTCATATTGTCCATGTGCATGATACAGGATGTACTGTGGAGGATTCTCCAGAGAATGTCTTAGGTGAAGCTGGGTTTGTTTGTATGTGTGTGTGAGAGTGAGTGAGTGAGTGAGAGAGAGTGAGAGCAAGAAAGAAAGAGAAAGAAAGAGAGCAAATGTGTACGTAAGTGCGAGTGTCTACTGTTGAGCTGAGTGAATGGCATATTGTCAGGGCCTGGGTCTATGGAGCACTTTGATTGTATTTGATTGCTGCTCCTCCATGCAGCAGTATGTCTTGTTGACCTTCTCCAAACCTGCCCTTGGGCCCCTGACACAGGACCTCACAGAGAGCACACTGCCAGCCCGCTCGACGCAGAGGGTCACACCAGTCCAGAACACCAGGACTACGTACCATATATAATCAATGTACCCTCTCCCCCTCACTCTCTTAATCTCTTTCTCAATTTCTCATATTTCTATGAAAGAACATATCCTCCCCTTTTCTCGATCACTCCCGTTTCATCCTTATTTCTTCAACTTTGCATGGCTGTTGAACACACAATTCCATGTCCATTCGCTTTCTCATCGACCCTCCCTTTCTCCCACAGGACTCATTCCAGTTTTGTACCACAGATTACAATAATTATAGCCCACATTTAGTCCAAATGTCCTTTCCTCATGCTCAGATAATGCTGCTAACAGTGCTAGTCTGTCCCCTTGTGCCTTTGTGTTTATATGACAGCTGTGTACTCCCTGGTCAAGATTCATAAGATTAGAAAGCATTTCTCACTGTCTTTATGTTTGCTCCCATAAGACTCCACTCCTATCCTGCCAACCCTGCCCTGTCTTTCTGCTGAACATTAAACAGACCCATCGATAAAGCTCCCTGTGATTTAAATTCACAATATCATTCCGTTCCTCCTCAAGTGCTTTGTAATCCAGACAGAGCCAAGTAGTACACCCACACACTATATACTTCTCATAGGACTTTGGTGTTCTCAAACAGTGGAACTGTCTACTGTACGATGGTATCAACCTCAATATGATAACTCCGGGAATATGAACGGTAGTGCGTGAGTGTGATTGTGCGAGAGAGAGGAACAGACAGAGAGAAAAAGAGAGAGCGAGCGAGAGAGAGAGAGAGAGAACGAGAGAGTGCGTGTGTGTGAGGACAGGCATAGGGAGCGAGAGAGAGCGGGAGAGGTGATTGTTATAAATTGTGTCTGTGTGATGTTTGTGCGCCCTGTGGGGTTAGCAGGCCTGGCCCCAGCTGCAGAGAGAGTGGGAGAAGAAAACCGAGCGAGGGCATCTTTCCTGGCACATTATTCTGGTTAGACAGAGGAACTCAGAGGCTTTACTCTCAGGAGATGCTAGAATAAAGAAGTGTTGAACAGCATCACTGCTATAGGAGTGTAATATAAAACAGTGGGATACGAACCGAACATTATTAAATGACACACAACCAGCATCTCTATCTCTCTCAGAAGAGAGATCGGATAACACAAACAAACAAGTCTATAAAATCTTAAGAAGTTCATTTTCCCTGCTCGAATGACAGATTTAAGATATGATAACCACAACTTCGGTGTGAATTCAGTGTGATTTTTTTATGTTTTAACACAGAAGACGAACCATAGCTAATTAACACATCTTCAGCACCAACCCAAGCAGGTGCTGATAATTTTTTAACACATGGCAATTGGCCAATTCTTTATACGCCAATTCACACTTTACCGGGTAGCCATTTTAACATATTTATCACATATCACATTTGGTATGTACAACCTTGTGAGAAGAAGTCCACTGCAGTTCCTCGTGTTCAATATGTTGACACTATAGGCTGATTCAGTGGGACATGACAAACATACAGTACCGCAGTAGCAGCGGAAGTTATTCAGTACACACAGGAAGTTCCTGTATGACCTCAATACAAGACAATCGCTGTAATGCCTGTGTTGTCCTGACATGTACGGTACATACCAAGGCCACATCTAGTGCATCTGTTGGCCACATGCTTGTTTACCCATGTGAAACCTGGTTGGATCTAAGGTGACTATTACGATTCGGATAGATGATGACAGGGTCTGCTTTAAATAGTCTATAGACTCTATACAAGCTAGAGGGACCATGCCATTGAGACGTCAGTCTGATCCTGAGAGGATGTCTGGATGTGTTTTGGTAACTGTTAAATAAAGGTTAAAAACCTTTTTTAAATATATATATAAAATTGTACTGAAGATGGCTGCACTATGAATATGTTTAAGGGACATCCATCACTGAGTACATTGTGCAGGTGACAACCTGTGTAATCTATGGTGATGGTCACTGGGCCAGTAGGGAATGCAGAGTGAGGAGAAGATGAAGGCTGTCGTAGTACATGTGTATTACCCAGTATGAGAGGTACATGGTTATGTGGAGAGAGAGTTAAAACACATTGATATGGCCCTATAGAATGAGGGGTGATAAGGACTCCTCTCCCTGCATTCAACGATAACAGTCCTTCCTGACGTTGTGGGCATTCTCTCAAGGTGACGAGGAAAACAAATGTCACCTTGCATGCCTCTAGAAGATGAACCTATTGTATGCCAGAGAAGAGCAGAGATATTTTGCAGATGCCTGATTTCTGCTCTGACCTCAAGGATATCTATATTTATTTATTTCAATTCTTAAATATAACAACATTAAAAAGAAGAAAAATATTTAGCTCTACATCCACCTTTAACAACATGTATTGGTATTATGAATGAAAAGGACTATAAGAGTATTTTTGACTTAAATCAGCAATCCCCATAGGCTTCAATAACAGCAAAATCCCAACTTCAACTCCAAAGACGAAGGTATCCTCTGAGCAGGAAATAAACAACTCTGGGACTGGAAGACTCTCTGGGACTGGCTGATATCCCAGGTCAGAACAATGACTACCACTAGGTGGCAGTTCTGTGACTTACGTCACACAAGCCTTGCTACAACCTACAAGCAACACATGATCCACCATGGGACTCCCACTCACACATATTTGTCACTTGATTTAATAGGTGACACAACTCTTTTGTTTATTTCCCTGAGTGTGTCCCGTGTGGCACGGGTAGGGTTGCGAAGATAGCGTTAGTTTACCAAAGCTACCAGAATCTTCAGTAATTTCGGTCATTAACAGAAAATCTATGACAATCTATCGTAACTTTGGTAATTTATAGTTCAATAACTTAAAAAATGTTTTTATTCATATTTAGTATACGTTTTTTTAGTTCCATATTGTCCATGAGTTTCTAGTTGATAGACCACATGGTCCAAGAGAAAATAGTGAGAAAATAACTAATGAAAAAAAGCATTGAATCAACAATGGCATTATTTTCAATTAACTCTGCAACTCTTCCAACTGTTGAGGCAACTGCCACCAGTTTGAAGGCAAAACAGTGACAACAAACTGACATAGTAAAATGAAAAAAAAATCTAAAGGATATTTCATGCTGAAACCCTCATCTTTAACACCAATTATATTTACTAAGGTGATGGTTTATATTTAGGATATTGTTTAACAGCTTTGCCCCCCCCCCCCACCAAAAAAAAAGTATTTCATACATTTTGCAGGTGATAAGGCCACACAGAGAGTCAAAAATAATTACAGACACCTGTACAAATCTGAAGTACCAAAAAGGGCCACTAGATGTCTCGCGATAAATTACATAAAATCCTTGAAAGATAACACAATTCTGGTAGTTTACTTGTAAAATTAGAAAGTTTGCAGTAATATAACTTCCCGTTGCAACCCTCAGTAAGGCAATAACAGAAGCGACAGGCAGGGACACACACACACAATTTCCCTCTTCGATTAACAAGAAAACATGTCAGATGTCCACAGCGCTTACCAAAAGACTGCAACATATGAGAAGAATAAGAGGAGAAAAAAGAGAGGCAAATAAAGAAGAGTGAGAGAAGACGAGAGGACTGTGGAGGGGATGAGTGAAAGGACTGCCCTGTCTCTGCCGGGTGACAGCTTTTCTCCTCTCATCACAAATGTGTTCCTTCAATGCCACGAGGGGGTGAGCGGAAGTCTTATGAGGACAGACACGGGGAAGAAATGGCCGTCTATGACGAGTCTGGGGGATGGACAGCACTGCGTGGAAAAGCACCACAGACTGTTAGAAATGCTTTCCCCGCAATCCATTCTTCTAATGTAAGGTAGAGCCTGCTTCATTGAGCAGAAATCGATCTTAGCTACACTACAAAGCACACACTGCAGTAGCTCGCGCTTCAAAAAGCCAACGTGTAGTTTACTTACAAAACATCCAATAGTAAAGGGAGTGCCACTGGTACACCTTGAAGTGTTGCTAAGTGGCACCGGGGATAATTGGAAACACAATACAGGTGTACTAGTAACATTCCATGCCCTTTTTTGAAAAGTACAAACTAGACCAAAGACATAGCGGTTCACTCAGGGTGCATTTCCAAAAAGGTTTTACCCCAATGTTTTACACAAAAAGGCTCAGACTTCTCTGTTTCCATCTATGCGGGCCGGCACCCGTGTCTCACTGGGCCATGGCTTCGGCAGACCTGCTCTCACCTGGGGCCAAAGCCAGGCCACTGGTACTTTTCTGCTGGCATTTACTTAACAATGGCTAACTGTGAACTTTAACACCTTCTCACAAAGCAACTGTTTGGTTTTTGCAGAGGTTGTTGATTCTGCTTTTCCTACTGTCAGCCCTAGCTATGGAAACACAATGTCCCTAGTATAACATAATAGGGCTGCTATTGCTAGGGACCTCACGATACGATATGGTCACGATACGATATGGTCACGATACGATATGGTCACGATACGATATGGTCACGATACGATATGGTCACGATACGATATGGTCACGATACGATATGGTCACGATACGATATTGTCACGATACGATATGGTCACGATACGATATGGTCACGATACGATATGGTCACGATACGATATGGTCACGATACGATATGGTCACGATACGATATGGTCACGATACGATATTGTCACGATACGTAAGTGCTGATACGATATTTACCATTTGTCTGCTGCAGACGGACAAGGGAGAGACATGGGAAAACATGTTTTGATCAGTCATGGAGTGTTGAAAACAAATTGGCTCCCTATTTAAAAAGAAGATGAAGAACAAGCTGTGAAGGAGAAATACTAGAGTTTTCGTGCAGCCAGCTAGGACAAAAATAATATTGCGATATTGTCAAAAAGATATGATATATCTTAAAAAATAATATCTCCAAACATGTAACTGTGCAGATTATTTTTCCCCCATCACTATAACATAAGGGTGTATGACTAATGTAACATTGGGGTTACAGTCGAAAAGCAGAAACATTGGCTCCCAAGTGGCTTGTGGTCTAAGGCTCTGCATCTCGGTGCTTGAGGCGTCACTACACACATCCTGGTTTGATTCCAGGCTGTATCACAACTGGATGTGATTGGGAGTCCTATAGGGTGGTGCACAATTGGCCCAGCGTCGTCTGGATTTAGCTGGTGTAGGCCATCATTGTAAATAAGAATTTGATCTTAACTGACTTGCCTAGTTAAATAAAGGTAAACATATAAAATTAAGGGAACAAATGTTGGCTGCTTCTCCCCACAAAGTGTTTTTCTTCAGGATGTGGTTCTGTTGATGACAAAGGAAGGGCTGTACGTGTAGTACTGTCTCTGTCTTTCTGGTCTGTTTGTGAGTTAGCAGCAGCAGATCAGTTCAGTCGGCAAGCGCTAAGTAGAGCGGCTTCCGGTTGTATTGAGCAAATGTCAGGTCTGATTCTGGGCCCTTGGTTGAGGTAGTCATTAAGCAGTCATGTCAAATCACCAGTGGAGTGAGGAAGGATGTCTGGATTCCAGGCCTGACACGAAGCCTCTCGCTCCTCTACCGGTCACCTACTGCCAGACCAGGCAGCCAGGAGGTAGGTATGATACTCACACAGGGGCTCATGGGTAATTTATGAGCAGGGCACTGCAGGCTTTGACACATGAAAGCAGGAATTCAGGAGCCTTTTCTCAATTTACATCAAAACATCAAAGCTCAGGCAGTAGGAATTTTTCTCATAAAATGTATATGCAGATGATAGTCTTGCCCCTCCCCGGATTTTGTGTTATACGCTCTACAACAAAGCTTTCTTAGAGTCCAGCAAGCTTTCTCTGCCCTAAACCTTGTTCTGAACACCTCCAAAACAAAGGTCATGTGGTTTGGTAAGAAGAATGCCCCTCTCCCCCACAGGTGTGATTACTACCTGAGGGTTTAGAGCTCATACAAGTACTTGGGAGTATGGCTTGATGGTACACTGTCCTTCTCTCAGCAAATATCAAAGCTGCAGGCTAAGGTTCAAATCTGTTTTCCTCTATTGTAATCGCTCCTCTTTTACCCCAGCTGCCAAGCTAACCCTGATTCAGATGACCATCCTACCCATGCTAGATTTTGGAGACGTAATTTATAGATCGGCTAGATGTTCTTTACCATTCGGCCAACAGATTTGCAACTAATGCTCCTTATAGGACACATCACTGCACTCTATACTCCTCTGTAAACTGGTCATCTCTGTATACCCGTCGCAAGACCCACTGGTTGATGCTTATTTATAAAACCCTCTTAGACCTCACTCCCCCCTATCTGAGATATCTACTGCAGGCCTCATCCTCCACATACAACACCCGTTCTGCCAGTCACTTTCTTTAAGGTCCCCAAAGCACACACATCCCTGGGTCGCTCCTCTTTTCAGTTCGCTGCAGATAGTGACTAGAATGAGCTGCAACAAACACTCAAACTGGACAGTTTTATCTCCATCTCTTCATTCAAAGACTCAATCATGGACACTCTTACTGATGGTTGTGGCTGCTTTGTATGATGTATTGTTGTCTCTACCTTCTTGCCCTTGTGCTGTTGTCTGTGTCCAATAATGTTTGTACCATGTTTTGTGCTGCTACCATGTTGTGGTGCTGCCATGTTGTTGCCATGTTGTGTTTCCACCATGCTGTGTTGTCATGTGTTGCTGCCATGCTATGTTGTTGTATTAGGTCTCTCTTTACTGTATGTAGTGTTGTGGTGTCTATCTTGTCATGATGTGTGTCTTGTCCTATAATCATATTTTATATTTTATTTTGTCCCCGCAGGAGGCCTTTTGCCTTTTGGTAGGCCGTCATTGTAAAAAAAAGAATTTGTTCTTAACTGACTAGATTTTTTTTTATTTTTTAAATGCTTCTTACCAGATACTGTATCTACAGTGGAAAGCACACTCACTGTTCAGTTCACAAAAGCTTATTGTGATTCAATGTTCCAAACATATTGCTCTAAAAACAATAATAAAGAAAGTCGCATACTCCCTGTAACTCTCATATTCACAGAGATGTTGGATCTTAATTTGACCAGTTTCGCCGCAGGAGTAAAATAATCCTGCAGGAGGATTTGATTATTCTCAAAAAAGTTCAACGTTCTAACATTCTATTTTCATAGGCTACTTTAGGCTATAGTTTAGGTGCAGCCTACAGCTGCATTTTGGATGCACTTCTATGTCGTAGACCAATATCTATCTTGTGTTATTATTAAGTTACACTGAACAAAAATATGAACGCAACATGTAAAGTGTTTGTTCCATGTTTCATGAGCTGAAATAAAACATACCAGAATTGTTCCATTCACACAAAAAGCTTATTTCTCTCAAATTCTGTGCACAAATTTGTTTACGTCCCTGTTAGTGAGCATTACTCCTTCGCCAAGATAATCCATCCACCTGACAGGTGTGGCATATCAAGAACCTGATTAAACAGCATTATCATTACACAGGTGCATTTGTGCTGGGGACAATAAAAGGCCACTCTAAAATGTCTGAAGTTTTGAATGTCTGAAGTTTTGAGGGTGTGTGCAATTGGCATGCTGACTGCAGGAATGTCCCCCAGAGCTGTTGCCAGATAATTTAATGTTCATTTCTCTACTATAAGCCGCCTCCAACGTCTTTTTAGAGAATTTGACAGTACGTCCAACTGGCCTCGCAACCGCGTCGTGTGGGCGAGCGGTTTGCTGATGTCAACGTTGTGAACAGAGTGCCCTATGGTGGCGGTGGGGTTATGGTACAGGCAGGCCTAAGCTACAGACAACGAACACAATTTCATTTTATCGATGGCAATTTGAATGCACAGAGATGCCGTGACAAGATCCTGAGGCCCATTGTCGTGGCATTCATCTGCTGCCATCACCTCATGTTTCAGCATGATAATGAACGGCCCCATGTCAGAAGGATCTGTACACAATTCCTGCAAGCTGAAAATGTCCCAGTTCTTCCACGGCCTGCATACTCACCAGACATGTCACCCATTGAGCAAGTTTGGGATGCTCTGGATCGACGTGTGCAACTGCGTGTTCCAGATCCTGCCAATATCCAGCAACTTCGCAGAGCCATTGAAGAGGAGTGGGAAAACATTCTGGTTACACCAGATACAGTACTGGCTGGTTTTCTGATCCAAGACCCTAACTTTTTTTAAAGGTATCTGTGACCAACAGATATGCATCTGTATTCACAGTCATGTGAAATCCATAGATTACGGCCTAATTCATTTATTTCAATTGACTGATTTCTTTATATGAGCTCAGGAAAATCATTGAAATTGTTGTATGTTGCATCTTTTTGTTCAGGATATATAAAACTATGGTTGTTGATGTACTGTATATGGCTGAATTTCAGATACATTGTTGTACATTTGAATGTCGCAGTAGCAGGACCTACAGTAGTAGGGTATTTATTCTGTCTGGTGCGTTTGAGCGAGTGAGAAAGAAAGAGAACTGCTGGTGTTCTGTGAATGTATTTATCACAAGGCTCATTTGAATTTCCTGAGGTGCAGGAAAATACTCAGCCACAACAGAGTGATCAAATTAAGATACTACATCTTTACTACACCTGTTTATACAGAGCATACCACACATACTAGCCAAGCCATGCCAGGTCCATATAACAGCTTCTGTGTGTGATAATATCTTGTAATTTCACCCGTTGGCTGCATGTTACTAGTGGGTGGTAGGAAGTATTTTGCACACCCTGTGGTAGACAGACTCAGTTGGCTGGCTGGCTGGTTGATGGATGGGTTATAATGGATCTGATAGTCACAGTGATGTTCCCTCCTTTCACATTCAGTGTTAAAAGGAGCCTCCAGGGCTGAGATGTCACTGTTGCTCCCTGACTGTGACTTGGGATGGGACTGCTGTTACTGGGCAGTCTGTCAGCCATGCAGCCATCTCCACAGCAACCCTCCCAAATCAATTTAGCATGAGACTGATTCAGCGGCTCAAGGTCATCCTGCAGCGCAGCCATCAGAATCAGGCTTGAGTTTGGATGACACGACAGCTGCTGACCAGGCCAGAGCACACTGTGACTGCACAGAGCAACAGCTCCAGGGGGACAAATACTAACACACACTCCCTATCCCCCTCCTTTACACTCTCTTTCTCATCTCTCTCCCTCCCCCATCTCGCTCTCTCTTTCATCTCTCTTTCTCATCTCTCTCCCTTCCCCATCTCTCTCTCTTTCTCCCCCTCTCTTCTTCATCTCTCTCTCTCTCTCTCTAATTTTCTCTCGCTCACACACAAACTCAATCAAATACGACCCAGAGACAAATTAACAGTACACAAAAACAGACCTATGAAGAAATAGGAACAAACACACGTGTACCCAGCTCTGTTATCGTCATCCCCTGTATTCAATGTGACAAAGACAGCAAACCACAGTGTGCTCTATGTTTTACACAATACATGGTGTGACCCATTTCCTGCCTACAGCATGGTCTTGGCTGTTTTTCTGTCTGTAAGACAAAGCATCAGAGATCTGATTCTAAAACCCAGAGGCTGGTGTAAAAAGGAGAGCAAGCAATCCACAGAACAGCAAAAACCCAATAGACATCAGTCTCTTCCACTCCGGCCCTGTCACACCTTCAATCATACGATATCCCAACCACAGGAGGCCGGTGGAACCTTAATTGGATAGGATGGGCTCAGAGTAATGGCTGGAACGGAATCAATGGAATGGTATTGAACATATCAGACACGTGGTTTCCATGTGTTGGATACCATTCCATTCACTCCATTCCAGCCACTATTATGAGTCGTCCTCCCCTCAGCAGCCTCCTGTGATCCCAACTGACATGCATGAAAGAGATAGATAGCAGTGGCCCCTATTTTGCAAAGACACATGAACTATTCAGTTTATTCTATTGAAACCGTTCATTGAGATTACAGCTGATACAAAACAGTAACATCTGCATGGGAACAACAAATGAACTGTATCTGTCTCAGAGATGGGACCTAATACTGTATATGTCTCAGAGATGGGACCTAATACTGTATCTGTCTCAGAGATGGGACCTAATACTGTATCTGTCTCAGAGATGGGACCTAATACTGTATCTGTCTCAGAGATGGGACCTAATACTGTATCTGTCTCAGAGATGGGACCTAATACTGTATCTGTCTCAGAGATGGGACCTAATACTGTTTCTGGGCACAATGCCCTTCATAAGACAGCCTCCTTCACAGTGTAACACCATACACAATATTATACATGAAGGGAAGTTGGATATGACTGGATGTGGGTCACAGAGCCATGGAGGGGGAATGAATATCTGGGTCAAACTGGATCGTAGAGGCTTAAGTCTCTGTGCATTCTAGCTCACCTATTAATACACCACAGAAGGGTTGGCACAGATGATCACTATTATACCAGTGTTCTGCCACATCCAACCCTACTCCTTTACCAGGAGGTCCGTGGTTGTTGTGTACGGTGTGCGTGCGTGCATGCGTGCGTATGTGTGTGATGTCGCGGCATCACCATAGTTCACTATTCTAGATCCATTAACCCAATCCCGATCAGTCAACATCAACGCAACAGAATTAGAGTCAGAGGAATTAGGTCTTTGCATATTTCACATTAGATACATGATGAATCCTAAAATAGATATTTTTGCTCATCTGCCTAGCAGCAGTTTGAAATTACTCAAAATCCCTACCCCATTTCTGCTGGACTGGACACTTTTCAGAAGCATAGTGTTTGAAAAGGGGAAAATCCCCTTTAACAGACAATAATACATAGAGCCATCACAGATACATGTTGAGCACCGAGCCATTGAAACAGTGGAGCCCTGTAGATCTGCCATTGATTCGACAATTCAGACATTAACGGTGTGGAAAATAAAGCGTCTGACCATTCCCTTGAGGCTGCCATGGTGAAAACAAGAAAATGAAATGTGATTCGTTTGTCTCCCATTGAGGTGGAGGTGTGACAGTGCTCCTATCCCAGAAGTCCAGACACCATCAGTCTAAAGTGGCTTAATGGGGTTAGGTATGAATGAGTCATTTCCTGTACAAATCTAGGGCCAAACCTGGCTGGAACTGTCTGTCCCTCTTGCAACAGTAACATCACAGGAGCAGCAGCATGACACAACAGCTACAGGAAATGATTCTAACTCAAAGTAGAGGAAGAGCTAGGTCATGTCAAAAAATGGAAGACTTCAATTCAGAACAAATTGTTATCATTACAAGTGGGTTATCTAACAGTGGCAGGTATTGGCTCACCAAAACACAGCGACCAGGGAAGAACTTGCAGAATGAAAGTTGATGCCTTTTGATTCTATTAATTCAATAGAAGATTACGAGATTAAATCATTGACTGGCTGTGCCTCCCTCCAGCGTGCCTGGCTTTACAAGAACAAGGGGATATTGAAGAAGAAAATGCACTGTCCTCTTGAGTTTGGTTAGCCTCTGACTTTATTTCCATTCATATTGTGGATTATTCAGCCTCTGTGGATTTAGGCAAAGGAAGCTGCTTCACTCCAAGCTGTTGTGGAAACTGTCAGAAAGATATGAAATGGTGAAAAGTGCATAAGTCTGTCAAAACTGACATCCGCTACGCCATAATTGGCTGAGACTTAGAGGTGTCTGAGAGCACAGGCATCCTGTCCTTATCCAGCTCTGCCAGAGGCTCCAGCCGGTGGGAAACTTCATACGAAGATCCTTCTAAGGGGGATCCATGGAAAGACGAATTAGACAACCGAACCCCGAAAGGGAGTGAGTGAATAATTGAGCTGCACTCATTCTGGATCAAACCAGTTTGGATTGCCCGTGGCGGCCAGCAAGCTACACATCTACAGAGTTCCTCAGGGGACCAGGTTTACTGTGATGCCATGCTAGAGACAGAAAGGGGCGGGGCGGGGCGGGGGACAGGTTTTGGTTATCATGATTATCCATGTGATTCAAGTGAGCTCTGAAGAACAGTTGATTACTCCAGACACACAAAGCCTCTTTGAAAGGTTTTCAGAGTGAATGACCTCCAGCGGTAGTGCTCAAGGTCATACGACATTCAACATTGCATTAGCCGATTAGATACAACATCGCTTCTTGATCAGGACTACAGTATATTTTAAACTCACTGTTATTAAAGTATGTGTGTATAGTCAGCTTTTTCCAAAATTTGACAACCACGGTCCTAAAACACTGTCAATGACAGTAAACAGCCCATGACTTCACTGCACTTTATCCCTCTAAGATAATTATACACTTTGGGAAGAGGGGCGGCCATTTAAAGAGAGCTCTCCCCAAGTCAGTTAACCCAGATTAGAGGAGTACTAGGGATACACCTGCATGTATGGGCCATGTCTGCTGGCCCTCCCAAACAAACAGACAGCCAGGGTATGGGGCGGCCTAGGTAGCCTAGTGGTTAGAGCATTGGGCCAGTAACCGAAAGGCTGCTAGATTGAATCCCTGATCTGACAAGGTAAAAATCTGACGTTCTGCCCCTGAACAAGGCAGCTAACCCACTGTTCCCAGGCCGTCATTGTAAATAAGAATATGTTCTTAACTGACTTGCCTAGTTAAACAAAGGTTAAATATAAATAAATAAATGAGGCCTGGCCCTGCATTATCCAGACCTCTGAGTTTAGTGGGTCAGGAGGGCCCATTTCAGTGGGATTTGGCTGTTTTGATTCCACTCACTGTCATGGCTGGCACACTGAGCCCACGGGATGAAGCTACACTGCAGCCTCTTAATCTGGTTAAAGCGGCTCCAATAACCCCAGCTTCTAGTTGATGTAATAACCCCTGATCCCTCCTACTGTATCTGCCCTGACTTTTCAACTGACGGGAAGACGGATGTCCATACCTAACCTACTGTACACTACAGGCCTTCATCTGAAACCCTGGGGAATTTAAAACATACATGGGTGACACAATACAAGGGTAAATTATAACCTGGGCCCTAGGGTACAGCTGGGTATAGGGAGAAGCAGGCTTGCCATAGGGCACTACTGACCTTTGCGTATTGTATCCACAGCTGTGAATTGGGTATGGCATGTGTAAGCACATTTCCCGCTTTGAGAAATCCCATTGCTTTTGCAATGTGTGGAGGAACAGATGCTTGGGGTGTTAGACCAGAACACAATAATGTTTCTTCTGCCGACAGTGTTCTGGAGCCATTTTCCAGCCATCGTATTCACAGACACATTCGTTCTCATCATGTTTGCTGTAAATGGTGAGGCATAGAAAAAGTGATAGATTAAAGGAATATGTCTAAAGCAATTAATGTGAATAGAGGCACTCATAAAGGACAAATTGTCTCCATCCTCCTCCTGTCTCACTCACTCCACCCCACAGCAGTTTGCCATTGCAATTATTAGATGCTATTAAGAAATCTTGGCCACTAATTGCAAAGAAAATAGCTTTCTTCCAAAAGGCACAGGGAGAATTCACCTGACATCTGCCACCACTATCTGGCCACCTGCAAAGCCTTTAATAGTTGTTTTTTCTACTGTGACAAGGGAACTGAAGCAGAACCATCTTGGTATTTTATCCCCACCCTCAATATTCTAAAATCTCACCACATCTCCTAATATGCATATAGATGGTCATACCTGGACCAAGTGAAAATGCAACAGAAATGTGCAAATGTGCCAATTTCTGACATTTTCATAATTCCTAAAATATGGGGTTCTTTCTGATGGATAAGCAAAGGATCATGGGTACCATTGTACTCGTAGATCATGTGCACTGAACTGGAACAGACCGTTTCAAATCCGGTCCTGTTTTTTACTGACACAAGTGCTTTTTTCTGAGGACTTGATTTGCTAGGATAAAAAAATCATACTTATTAAGATGCAAAGGGTGCAAAAGGATTGGCTCTTTGATCAAAAGATAAAAAGGAAATAAAGTATATCAAATATTAGGAACCCCCCATTCTTGATACACATGTGAAACTGTTGAGCGTGAAAAACCCAGCAGCGTTGCAGGTCTTGACACCTACTACCATACCCTGTTCAAAGGCACATACTTTTTTGTTTTGCCAATTCACCCTCTGAATGACACACATACACAATCCTTGTCTCAATACTTAAAAATCCTTATTAACCTGTCTCCTCTCCTTCATCTACACTGATCGAAGTGGATTTAACAGGTGACATCAATAAGGGATCATATCTTTCACCTGGATTCACCTGGTCAGTCTGTCATGGAAAGAGCAGGTGTTCTTAATATTTTGTACACTCAGTGTACATCATTGAATACATTCTGACGTACAGATAATTGAAAGTGTTTAAGGAGAGAACAACTAAAGTGGCCATAGATCTCCCTATGAAACATGAAGGCGCCGAAATAAGGTTTGGAAAGACGACGTGCCTCAACTTTTGTCTGTGAAAAGGCTTCATAATAGGTGTTGCTCAAATGTATGTTTACATAGCATTACATCCTGTGGGCAAGCACATTGTAATTACAGTGTAGGATATGATTGGTGTGATTGCACATTGACGTTTGGGTGTTGTACGTTGACATTTACATGCATTGTATTTCCAAACAAACTCAAACTGATTGTGTTGAAACCTCCCCTCAGCATAGAATCATCATCCCAGCTTGCACATCTCTGAAACTGTACAAGTTGCAAACAGGTATTCACAACACAAACAAATGACAGTACACACAGACCAGATAACACAGATTACAAGATCTGGTGTTTTCCTGGTAGAGAGGAGCGGCGTTTTTTTGTAGATGTTGAGGAACCGTACATTACAGTGGTGATGGATGTGGTCTGGGGAGTGCAGCCACAGCGTAGAGCCTGTCTGTTCCTGTATGTCCCTACTCTGACAGACAGCCAGCAGGGCATGAGCAGGGTGAGCTGGATCACTCCAGGGGGATCCAGAGCCACCGTCACAGTCCCTAGGTCTGCCTTGGCAGCGGTGAGGAGAAGGTCAAATCAGGAAAGGGGCATGATGGCAAAGTGGCAGCATTAGTCAGCCACTTGCTACTCTTTACATTATTTATTTACCTACTCAGCAGATGCCCTGATCCACCGGGAGATGGATAGATTTACATATTATCCACTTCTACAGCTGGATATTTAGAAAAACAATTTGGGCTAAGTGTCCTTCTCAAGGATAGAGCCCCGATGTCCCATCTGTAGCCTTTATCCTTCAGCGAGCTATCCTTCACTGAAGCCCCTTTTCTCAATCAGAACGCTGAAATAAAAGACCAACTTAATACAGTGTCGCTGCCACACTAGTATGGGGTGAAGATACTTCTTGGAAGTGAATGACTATGACAAAGAATACACAGAACAAAGTGAAGAGGTTAGTGCTGTATCCATGAAAACCACTCCACTATTTAATTTGACATGGGAGCACAGAGCCAGTGCTTTCATTTGAGAGCTGAAGCAGATATCTGCACTGTGACTAATGGAAGGTTAACAGGAGATTCAGGATGCTGGAGGTTATCTATTCACTGCAAACAATGCAAATAGTATGCTTGGGCATACAGTATGAAGCAGGTAATATCTGAAATAATACATTGTACAATTAATACACATATATTTGATCAAGATGAGAGGATTCATCCATTGAATGTATTGAAGTGTATTCATTTAATCAAATTGTATTATTAACACGTGTATTATATTATAGGTCCTCAAAAGGAAAGGCATTAAGAAATAAAGATCGCTTAGATAGTATCTGCTGTCATGACATTCAGATTACAAAGACATTTTTAAGATGGCAAATTCATTTCTCGAAGACATTCTCAGTGATCTGTTTGTGGGAAGTGAAGTTCTACACCCAACACTGAGGTACTGAAATAGTAGCAACACACTTGGCCAGCCACATGTTGATGATGGGTGATCCCCAACAAAATATCAAAGAAAGTCCTCAGCTACAGTGTCAACATAGAGGACTGCGCTGGGCATAGTGGCATGTCCATAGAGGAACCTAAAAAAAGATCCTGCCTTTCCATTCTCTTTATCTATCTATTTTCTCTATTCATTTTTTACAGCTTGCCCGAGAGCGGGGAGTCTGTCCGCCGAAAGTCATTCCACAGCCTAGGGGGCTGGTGACATTTCAGGTGTGAGGGGGATGAGCTGTGAATTATAGATTAGAAGGAGAGCAGGGATTGGTGAGTATTACTTTGAGAGGCGCTATGATTGTCAGAGTAGCCAGCAAGGCTGTATAGGTTTAGCCACCCTTCATCACTGGGAAAACTCCCATTACAGCTTAGTTTATTGATTCCAACACAACAGTCTGTGTGCAGTCTAAACATGCTAAATACTTTGAAGAGCGTTTAAACATTTCCTCTCATCTTGATATTACTTAATTCAGATTTCAGTGGTTATGTATGTAGAATACGGATGCCATAAAATCACACAAGGGCCAGCTTTAACGGGAACAATTTCCTCCCTGATCCCAGCCCTCTCCCAATAGTCAGTCAGGAGATAGATGTTGTGGCTGGTTGAGGAGCCCTCGGTGGCTCATTAGAGCTCTTCTGAAGAGTGCCAGGGACCACATGACGTATCGAGGTTCCACTGACTGACTGCAGCCGTTTGTGGGCACAATTTTCTCTCTCTGCAAACAGTTTAGTGAAAGGTCAGGCTGCATTAGTGGCGGGTGTAAACACACCGTGGCCGAGGGGACAAGCTGTTCACTGGAAAGGTACTTATAAAGGAGCGAGGCTACCTAGCAGCCAATAGATCATATTTCAGAGATGGTGTTATACAAAAGGCAAAAAGGCAACACGTGGTCACCACTGATGTACAAACCATGTTTGTGTCACTGTATTAGGACTGGAACATCACATTTTGAGGATGGATGACAACCTGTGTTGGTAATTTCAATTTATTTATCAGTTTTTTTATTTTAAGGAACTGGCATTTTGTGTAATTTTGACAGCATGTGTATTCCCATAATGCTGTACGTACAGTGATATAATAAAATCATGACAATTAACACTGCTAACACTAACGGCTACCACCTCAGGAAGTCACTATAGATTTGAGACACCCGAGGTCGTTATTTAAGTGGTTCAGTTCTCTGGACATTGGCCTTGGGGTCTGCATTTCTGTCAGGGAAATTGATCTGAAGAGGAGTGCCAGAGGCAGCTTACAACTACACTATTTAATCAACTAAAGACAGAAACAGATGTTCTCAATCACATCCCAGACATATGTTGCCATGGTTATTATTGTCTCTCTAAAGAGGCAGAGTTACATGTTCTTAGTCATTACACATATAATATTATGTGGATAATCAGTCTGGTATACACCGTGACAAGTACCATTAAGACAATTCCCATAAAACATTTGCAGTAAACATGTAAGGATATGTCCCTTACCTGAGCAGATTAGTTTCATCAACATGTACTCCCTTCCACAGTCCTTCTTATAGTAACATTTCAGCCGGTTAATGAGGCAGGTGCCGAACTTGAGCTCCTCTCTTCTGCACAGAAGGGCGATGTCCTCATCTGCAAGGGCAGGCAGAAGGGAGGGAGATTGTGAGGGGGGGAGGGAGACAGAGAGAGAGAGAGAGAGAGAGAGAGAGAGAGAGAGAGAGAGAGAGAGAGAGAAAGAGAGAGAGAGAGAAAGGGGGGGGGGGGTGATGTGAGTGACAGGCTCCCTGTTGTTTATAGAGCCTGAGGCACATGCATGTGTGTGCGTGTGTATTTGTGTGTAGTGTGCAGCCAAGGGGCCACCCACACTGCCCTGTGTTCATTAGTTTTTCCGGTACATGACCACAGGGTCTGAGGTATCCGATCAATACCAGGACCCCTCTACATGCAATATTAAAGGGATACTTCAGGATTTTGGCAATGAATCTATCTACTTCCCCAGAGTCCGATGAACTCGTGGATACCATTTTTATGTCTCTGCGTGCAGTTTGAAGGAAGTTACTAACTAGAGCTAGCGCAATTGCTAACTAGTGTGTAGTGCAATGATTGGAAGTCTATGGGTATCTAGCAGATACCCATAGACTTCCAGTCATTGCGCTAATGCTAATTAGCATTGGCTCACAAAACGACCTCTAACTTTCCTCATACTAGAGACAGAGGCATTAAAAATGGTATCTATGAGTTCATCTGACTCTGGTGAAGTAGAAAAATGGCCTCATTGACAAAATCCCAAAGTATCCCGTTAAGGCGTTTGGAGATTGGATTTGTAACTTGGTGGAAATTATTAACACTGAAATCTGCTTCAGATTGGTTATCTTGAAATGTACGTTGTCATTTTCTTGTTTAGAATAAATCAATATGTAAATGAATCAAGCACTGTATTATACGTGTGTTATTACTTTTGTGTATTGTGCATGTGTGTGTTTATTATTTAAATGAGGTGAGTCATATATGAAGACGTTTACTCTGTGCACACTGTATGAAGGATGACTGTACTGCCTGCCATCACAAAGCCCTGCCATTCATGTCCTGTTTAAAGCAGAGTGTATAATGTCACGCTAACCAAAGGTGCATAGTGCTCTTACATAACACTGCATCTTCCAGGCGACAGCTAAAATCTCTTAGATTCTAGTACACTCCATTCACGGACCATGAGTCCTGTATTATACATTAGACACACCATACATTCATATCCCAACACTCATGTATGATATAACCTGTGCATTCCTTGTATAGGAAGCCATGGTTGAATACTGTACTGAGCATTGGAACATCATGTAAAACACAGAGAAAACTCACAGGCTTTGGAGTAGTTCCTGACAACTTCAATGGCGTTTGAGGTGCCACAGACAAGGGGAGTGTGCAGTGCTAGTGCTGTCGAGGTACAGGGCAAAAATGAAACAGAGAGAGAGGAAGCATTAATCTCATTTTGTAGTCCTGTCAACTTTGTTTTATGGTGACTGAGTTGTTATTCCCTCTTGGCTGACTCTGACATCACATCATGCCTCTTTGGCATTTCTGCCGAGGCCCGGTGAGGCTAATGCAGAGCTTGGACAAGCCATGGCTTGGCTTGGTATTTCAGGTCCAAAGGAGAATGTGGGACAAAGCCAGTAATGCATATTGGCTTTGGTCAACAAGCTGCCATGACCATTACTGTCTGAGGCAAAACTACATCAGAGCTGACTACAGATCAGATATTCAGATAGTCATGCCAGTTATCTCACAACATCAAAGCCCAACCTTTATGGTGATGTGACAGTATTATTGACAAGCTAAAATGTGAAGATCAAGATAAGACTTTAATATCCCCAGTAGAAAAATCTATAGTTCTTTATTCATTCCTTTTGCACTGTCAGCTCCGTCTTTTTTGTATTTATCAAAGGCAGAAAACAAGTTGATTAGTTGTGTAACCAACCCGGTATCAGACAGTTTCTGGATACCCAGATCAATATGTTGAAAAATAACCCAAAAAAGGAATATGGAAATGAGCACAATCAATGGAATTGTAATAACTTCTCATGAACATTATGTAACATAGTCAGTGGGTTGGCATCTTCCTCTACATCTACAAATAGAGCACTAGGATGGATACTTAGATTTTATATGAAACCAGATGGGCCTCTAAACTGGCTGTCCTACTGTACAGTAACATGGACATATCAAATGCAAATAGTCCCTTTAAATTGGACAAGTATAGTTCCATGCAGAGCTCTGTTTCCATGTACTGTACCATATATATTCTGGGGATGTTTGGAAGATAAATGCAATGCTCTCTAGCTAGATTCTACATACTCCTCAGGGGTAGGTGCATAGCACTTGGTGCCTGTATACACTATGTTCATCAATCTTGGGCTAGCCCTATGTGACAGCCCAATTTGGCCTATTTTGGGTCAGCCATCAATTCATGGCCTTCCTTGGACAAGAACCAAACTAATAACGTAATAATGAGAAAATATGAATGACTTCAATAAATTTTTTTTGGAAACATTCTATGAAAGCCCAAGCATGGCGCATGGATGCCATGATCTCAATGGTGAAACATCTTTAAAGGTGTACTCACAACACAGCATAACTAAAAAAGCAACTGCTCAACCTGGAATACTCTACGCAGATCACAGGTCTATAAACCAAAATTCAACAGTTTATCGGACAAGAGGAAAGAGTGATACAGTACGTACCCACCGACCGGTATAAAAATATCCCCATGTGATGCAGGTGTTTTCTTGTCGTTCGATTTCGGATAGCCTACCTACCCAATGCCAGCAGAAATATGACTTGTTTAATTCGAAGAAAAAATCGTGATTAAAAGGGTTACGATATCTTACGGTGCCACATAATATCTGGTGTGAAAACCCTTAGAACACCTTCCCTGGTCCAAATTCCAACTCAAACACGCGTGCCGTAGACCGGAGACGTTGCCCACCTGGCCAAAATAGCATGTATATCACTCATTAAACTTCTGTTAGATACTCGATAATACTATTTTTTTCTAAAATTCACAGTGTAACCATCGAGCATGTAAACCAAATGCCTTCAAAAGCCGTCAAATCAAACACTCTGCAGCAAGGAGCATCTTCTATGTCCCGCCATGGCTGCGAACGTAGTAGCTCGTTTGCAGCGCTCAGTTATCCAACATACAGTATTATAATGCCATGATATTTAATTTAGATGACAAGCGGGTAGCGACAGTCATGTGCCAACACTGGCGATTGTTTACAAATGACATAAGGGTAGTTGGATGGATACCATACTGCAGATTACTGGGCAAATACAATATGAATGTCCCAGGATGTAAGAGCACCAAATTTTTCTGTTTTAATGTTAAGTTTACAGTATTTGTATTAATTGTATTTCTTCCGTTTTCTCAAGCAGACAAAGGCTATTATGTTGTGAACTGTCTTCTGACATCCACACATTTTGACTGGTATCCACTTTATTCACTGTTTATTAATGTATTACTACATAGGAGGATACTGAAAAAGAGGAGATTGGGGTCAATACCACTTCAATTGAATCCATTAGGGAAATTCCAATTCAAGAATTTAAGAATTTTCATGGAATATAATGGACATTTTTAATTTTTAGCTTAAATAATAACTTCAGAAAAGACACTAGACCTACACTTAGTATTACAAAACATTAAGAGCACCTGCTCTTTCCATGACATAGACTGACCAAGTGAACCCAGGTGAAATCTATGATCCTTTATTGATGTCACTTATTAAATCCACTTCAATGGGTGTAGATGAAGGGGAGGAGACATGTTAAAGAAGGATTTTTAAGCCTTGAGACAATTGAGACATGGGATTGTGTATGTGCCATTCAGAGGGTGAATGGGTAAGACCAAAAATATTAGGAATGTGTTACATTTTTGAGTGGTACAGCGGTCTAAGGCATTACATCTCGGTGGTAGAGGCGTCACTAAAGATCCTGGTTCGATTCCAGGCTGTATCACAACCGGCCGTGAGATCCATAGGGCGGCGTACAATTGGCCCAGTGTCGTCCGGATTAGGGTTTGGCCGGGGAAGGCCGTCATTGTAAATAAGAATTTGTTCTTAACTGACTTGCCTAATTAAATAAATGTTAAATGTAAAAAATAATATTTAAAAAACAGTCCACCAAGTTGATGTGTGGTATTACAAATATTCCATGATAGGTGTGTTGGCCACCCCTACTGGTGATACAATGCATTGCCAGAAAGGTTTGCTGATGATGTATATTATGATATGTTCTTCCCATTATGTGTGTCTGCTGAAGGAAATAGTAATTATGTGTACATCATAAGGACAATGTATCCATACCCATAAACTTGATAGCATTTGGATTTGTAAATTAATGCACTGTAAACCCAAAGACATTTTTAACTCAAATATTTATAGTAAGCAGAACTCAGTCAATGAAAATGTGGCATTGACTCAAAAGTAAATGAGAAGTCACATATATATATTTTTTTAATGATATGATAACAAATTAACTTTTTTTCCCATGCTCTACTGCAGGTAGATTCTTTAGAATTGTTTTCAATATCTCTGTTTTTGAATGTATATTGATTCGTCCAATAATTTAGTTAGATTTTTTTTGCACTGGTTACTGAAATGGTTGTTCCAGATTAGATAGCTTAGGGCTCCTCACACTGTTTCTGACCCTGGCAGTTATTATGAATGCAGGTTGTGGGTGAATAAAAATGCCAACTGTTGGATATAACTGTGGCTGGATTCCAATAGGAATTACACATCACTTTGCAAGCCAGCATAATATGACTTGCAAGCAGGGTTGCAAAATTCTAGAAAACTTCCCAGGTTTTCCAGAAATCCCAGTTGGAAGATTCCTGGAAATCTTTCAAGCAGGATTTAAAAAAACTGAATCTGTGATTTTTGGGAAAGTTTGTGCCAAGTGTGTGCAAAGCTGTCATCAAGGCAAATGGAGGCTATTTGAAAAATCTCAAGTACAAAACACATTTTGATTTGTTTAACACTTTTTTTGGTTTCTACATGATTAAAGATGTGTTATTTCATAGTTTTGATGTCTTCACTATTATTATGCAATGTAGGAAATTGTAAAAAATAAAGAAAAACCCTTGAATGAGTAGGTGTTCTAAAACACTACCTTCCTAAAGAAAATAATGTACCTTTTACTCCAAACATTTTCCCTGACACCCAAAAGTACTGGTTACATTTTGAATGCTTAGCAGGACAGGAAAATGGTTCAATTCATAATGAATGTGAAATGATTTAAACTTTTACTTTTGATACTTAAGTATATTTTAGGAATTCAATTGACTTTACATACTTATATAAGTATATTTAAAACCTAATACTTTTAGACTTTTTTAAAGTAGTATTTTACTGGGTGACTTTCACTTTTACTAGTCTTCTATTGCGGTATCTTTACTGTTACTCAAGTATGACAATTGGGTACTTTTTCACAACTGGGCAGAGGTAGTCTGATAGAGGAAAACATATCCGTTGTGTTATCATATAACGGGATCTGCCAGTCCAGTTAGGAGGGTTCGAGAACACAGAGAAGCCAGAGAATACAAATATGGTGCAAATACAGCCAGTTTCAGTTAGAGTTGATTCGCTGATTCGAATCCCCAAGCCAACTAGGTGAACTATCTGTCGAAGTGCCCTTGAGCAAGGCACTTAACCCCGTTTGCTCATTTAAGTCACTCTGGATAAGAGCAACTGCTAAATGAGTCAAATGTAAACAATGACTAGAGGATGGTGTATAGCCTGAAAAGACAAATCAAATCAAATTGTATTTGCCACATACATATGGTTAGCAGATGTTAATGCGATTGTAGCGAAACACTTGGGCTTCTAGTTCGGACAATGCAGTAATAATCAACGAGTAATCTAACCTAACAATTCCACAACAACTACCTTATACACACAAGTGTAAAGGGATGAAGAATATGTACATACAAATATATGAATGAGTGATGGTACAGAACGGCATAGGCAAGATGCAGTAGATGGTATAGAGTACAGTATATACATATGAGATGAGTAATGTAGGGTATGTAAACATAAAGGTGGCATTGTTTAAAGTGGCTAGTAATACATGCATTACATAAAGATGGCAAGATGCAGTAGATGGTATAGGGTACAGTATATACATATGAGGTGAGTAATGTAGGGTATGTAAACATTATATTAAGTGGCATTGTTTAAAGTGGCTAGTGATACATTTTTACATCAATTTTTCCATTATTAAAGTGGCTGGAGTTGAGTCAGTATGTTGGCAGCAGCCACTCAATGTTAGTGGTGGCTGTTTAACAGTCTTTTGGCCTTGAGATAGAAGCTGTTTTTCAGTGTCTCGGTCCCTGCTTTGATGCACCTGTACTGGCCTCGCCTTCTGGATGATAGCGGGGTGAGCAGGCAGTGGCTCGGGTGGTTGTTGTCCTTGATGATCTTCATGGCCTTCCTGTGACATTGGGTGGTGTAGGTATCCTGGAGGGCAGGTAGTTTGCCCCCGGTGATACGTTGTGCAGACCTCACTACCCTCTAGAGAGCCTTATGGTTGTGGGCGGAGCAGTTGCCATAGCAGGCGGTGCTAGAGCCCGACAGGATGCTCTCGATTGTGCATCTGTAAAAGTTTGTGGGTGCCGAATTTCTGCTGCACCTTCTTCACCACGCTGTCTGTGTGGGTGGACCAATTCAGTTTGTCCGGGATGTGTATGCCGAGGAACATAAAACTTACTACCCTCTCTGTAGTGTCATCTGCAAACTTGATGATTGAGTTGGAGGCGTGCATGGCCACACAGTCGTGGGTGAACAGGGAGTACAGGAGAGGGCTGAGAACGCACCCTTGTGGGGCCCCAGTGTTGAGGACAGCAGGGTGGAGATGTTGTTACCTACCCTCACCACCTGGGGGGCGGCCCGTCAGGGAGTCCAGTACCCAGTTGCACAGGGCGGGGTTGAGACCCAGGGTCTCGAGCTTGATGATGAGTTTGGAGGGTAGTATGGTGTTAAATGCTGAGCTGTAGTCGATGAACAGCATTCTCACGTAGGTATTGTCTAGATGGGTTAGGGCAGTGTGCAGTGTGGTTGCGATTGCGTCGTCTGTGGACCTATTGGGGTGGTAAGCAAATTGGAGTGGGTCTAGGGTGTCACGTAGGGTGGAGGTGATATGGTCCTTGACTAGTCTCTCAAAGCACTTCATGATGACGGAAGTGAGTCGTTTAGCTCAGTTACCTTAGCTTTCCTGGAAACAGGAACAATGGTGGCCCTCTTGAAGCATGTGGGAACACCAGACTGGGAAAAGGATTCATTGAATATGTCCGTAAACACACCAGCCAGCTGGTCTGCGCATGCTCTGAGGACGCGGCTGGGGATGCTGTCTGGGCCTGCAGCCTTGCGAGGGTTAACACGTTTAAATGTTTTACTCACGTCGGCTGCAGTGAAGGAGAGTCCACAGGTTTTGGTAGCGGGCCGTGTCAGTGGCACTGTATTGTCCTCAAAGCGAGCAAAAAAGTTGTTTAGTCTGTCTGGGAGCAAGACGTCCTGGTCCGCGACAGGGCTGGTTTTCTTTTTGTAATCCGTGATTGACTGTAGACCCTGCCACATACCTCTTGTGTCTGAGCCGTTGAATTACGACTCTACTTTGTCTCCATACTGATGCTTAGCTTGTTTGATTGCCTTGGGGAGGGAATAGCTACACTGCTTGTATTCGGTCATGTTTCTGGTCACCTTGCCCTGGTTAAAAGCAGTGGTTCGGTCACCTTGCCCTGGTTAAAAGCAGACACTCCCAAAACGGGCTAAACCATAAACACAGAAAGAGTTAGGTTTTTCAAAGACGGTCAAAATGGGCACAATAAAGAAGTCTAAAAAAACAGGTTTACTATACATCCAACTTTTCATGCAAGTGAAGTACATGCCCAATAAAAAAATGTCATGACAGGCCGATAAACTTTCCAGATGTAGAGAGAACAAAATATGCTAGACAAGGTGGGATCTTTTTGTGTCTGTAAAATTAATTATGCAAGAAATGGCAGTGGAAACACCTTTATGCGCAAGTACTGATATGATAACAATCATATCTAAGTAAACTAGGAGTCACGCAATGATATGTTGTCCTCCCACAGTTTATTAGAGATGGGTGAAACTGGGGCTCCCAAGTGGCACAGCAGTATATTTATTTAGGCAAGTAAATTCAGGACAAATTCTTATTTACATTGTGTCACGGGATTCTTCCTGGGAAGGAGAGGAGGACCAAAATGCAGCGCGGTAGTTGTCCATGGTTTTTTTAATTAGAAAACTGAACACATAACCAAAGCAACAAAGTGAAACCAGTCCCGTGTGGCACAAAAACTAACACAGGAAACAACCACCCACAAAACCCAACACAAAACAGGCTACCTAAATATGGTTCCCAATCAGAGACAATGACTAACACCTGCCTCTGATTGAGAACCATATCAGGCCAAACATAGAAATAGACAAACTAGACACACAACATAGAATGCCCACTCAGATCACACCCTGACCAAACAAAACATAGAAACATACAAAGCAAACAATGGTCAATGGTCACACATTGACAGCCTACCTGAGCAACACTTGGCCAATTGTGCACCACCTAATCACAGCCAGATGTGATGCAGCCTGGATTTGAAACAGATACTGTGGTGACACCTCTTGCCCGGAGATGCAGTGTCTTAGACCACTGCGGCACTTTTTAGTATAAGGCACCTCCCTGTCAGCCACTGTTTTCCCACAGTTCTGTTAAAACAACTAAGATAATAATTTTATTTCCTTTTTGACTGACATTCAAAAGTGTCACACAAGTATGAAGATGTCGTGCTCAAGGGGGTGTTCATGAAGGAACCAATGCTCAAGAGAAGGCGTTCCTGCAGATGCAGTCATGCCCACATGCAGAAACGCCCCGAGTTGTGGGCTGCAGTTGCTCGCTATTGGTTTATTACGCTATAGATGAAATCAATTATGAGGAACTTCACAGGGTGGTGAAAGTGCACCTGATAAGCTTGATGTTCCTTTCCAATTCCTATCGAAGGTCTTATTCTGGTGACATGATGATCAATGCTTGGTTTTGACAAATAAAAATAATATCGCTTTTATATCAATAATAATCTCATAATATAGGTGGCATACCCACTACAATGTATCTGCGAGTTGTTGGCCAGAACGCACATGCCAAGACCAGAATGGGCACATTCTCTTCTTTTTTTTTTGGTACATGGGAATTTAACCGCAAAAGTTATTTTTATGTGTGCTATGTCATCCCTCACAGCCTTGTGTCCGCAACAAGTCAATTTGATGATGTAAGTTGATTTTTGTATTATGAATAATAATTAAAAAAGTCAATTTGATGGAAACACATCTCTGGTGGGAAAATGTGCATATTGTTTTTATGCGGATTTTAGAATATTCGCATGAAAATCTGTCACCAATTGGATACACACCTAACATCTGACAAACAAACATTTACACATCCGACATGAATAATAATTACTGCGGTCACTGTCTTATGCAGAAAAGATTTACTTGCAATGTAACAACATTCCTTCATAACGGAATAATTACCGGCGTCACTGACGTGATAGCCTATGATGAAGTAATCTAATGTTGCGCGCACACTATAAAAAGCGCGCCAATACCGGAGATGGCAATCATCAAACACAGGTTGGAAATTAAATGGAACTTTTAGATTATAGAGTAAATCGTTTCAATGTTCCAATAAGTCGTTTTTTTGTGTAGATGTAATGTCACTGGTAGCATAAACAATAATATGCGTGCTCTCTGTGAGCGTTACAAATTTGTTGAAGAGTTGCATGTTTGAGTGGTGGAGTCTAAGACTAGGCCAGTGGTTCCAAACGTTTTTCGGTTACTGTAGCCTACCACCAACTGAATTTTGCTCTACCGGTGAAGTCGACTGCTGATTGCCACCTTAAAGGAAAATTCAACCCAAAACATCAAATGATGAAAAATGTATTTCTGTATTTTGAAAGTTTTGAAATACATAAAGTTATATGTCTTGAAAACCTGATTGCTGACATGCAAAACATTTTGGGACAATATCAAAAATGGGATAATGAAACAATAACAAAATATAGTTTTTGGGTGGAGTTTTCCTTTAAAGTGAGAGATAACCTATGCCTTTTTCCCTCACCTCCTGAGATGTGTTCAGCAGTGGAGGCTGCTGAGGGGAGGATAGCTCATAGTAATGTCTGGAATGGTGTTGATGGAATGGCCAAAAAAACACATAGAAACCAAACCACGTGTTTAATACCGTTCAACTGATTCCACTCCAGCCATTGCCATGAGACCGTCCTCCCCAATTAAGGTGCCACCATCTCCTGTGGTGTTCAGGTAATGGTCTGACGTTTTTGTGTTGGATGTCACAGTGTCACAGCCTGGACAAGCTTTAATTAACGCTGACACATTCTGAGCAGAGGGATAGGATCAATGGTGGAGGTCAAGGTAATGATCTCGCATTTAGTTGGTGACTACTATTGTTCAGTGTTTTGGCTGTGACAGACAGGCAGTAGCCTATACAGCGGACTGTGATAAGGGAATTGTAAGGCAGTGACTGGGGGCTTGATGGGCATGCCGCTCAGTCATTGCTAGTCCTTTTTCATCTTCACAGCAGCATCAGCAAGCACACACAGCTATAAATATTTCAGCCTGTAAAACTACTGCTGGCGTCCGGAAAAGTCTCCCTACTTAGCACTGAAAGGATACCTTCACCAAAGCATGCTATTGTAAAGGCAAAACAGGTGCACTATGTTTACTTGGCATTTACAAAATGTCATCATGGATTATGTCGTTGTAGATTTGAAAAGTAAGGAGAACAGAGGAATACTGTAAGTGGAAGAAGGAGTGAGGGTATTTAAAAAAAGGAATAGGCCTACTGTATTTTCAGATGCATCCCATAGGCTTATGTCTCTGTGGTGACATAGAAATGTGCTAATTGTGTAGTTAGTTGTTGATGTCAACTGGCCCGTCTGTGGTTTTAAAGTCTATTTTCTATCCTTTATTCTTCGTCGGCAGAAAAAGACGAGTGTATGACTCTTTGCTTCACGTCAACAATGAACGTTCACACCGATGGGGAGATAGAACAAAACAGATATCCAGATGGTGTGTTGCTGTACACTGTAGATGTGAGCAGGCAGACATTACTTACTGAGGTGTCAGGCAGGGATTTATACGCAAACAAAAGCTATTGCTTTAACAACAATTCACCAGGTCCCTTTAAATCAGACAAAGTGAAGAATTAGTCAGATTTCAGCACCATAAACTCAGATGCCTGTTCTCTGACAGAGTCATATCAGGACATTGTTATTCCCTTAGCCAGAACAGTGGAATAACCTATAGCATACAGTCTTCATATTTATTAATCCCACTATGAAGGCTAAGTTCTACAGGGGTCCGTACCATGGGACCTTTCCACAACTGCAGTTTACATAACACAGAAAGATTTGGATTTAGCTTTTGGACTCAGACACACTCTCTCTTTCCTCCCTAGAGACTCAGAGCTGGGGCCATATGGTCAGAGGAGTATGGCTAGCGATGACATGCCCTGCCCTCCCTGGAGCTGGACTGCTGCTGATGTGGACAGACACCATATGGAGTGACACGTGAGAGAGACAGGTAGGACACAGACCGCTCAGGGCACACACAGGCCATCTGATCTGTAATCTCTGTTCAGTCACCACATCACATTGTTAACTTTGTATGGATTAAGTATGTGTGGAAAATTATACAAAGTACAGGAGGGATTTTACTGTGTGTGTGAGAGGGAGAATAAATAAGATTTTTGAGGCAGAGGATTTATTTCTTAGTAGTAATATGGGAGATTTGGTACATTTGGATGACAGAGTATGTGTGTCTTAGCACTGTATGTGTACACTATTTGAGAGTCTGTGTGAGTAAGGAGAAGGTGAAAGACTAGAAAACAGGAGGCCATCTGATTGCACTCTGGGAAGGCATTGAGGTGGAAGATACATTCCGGTTGGCGAGAGGGGGGAAAGTTTATGTTACACTCCTTCCCATGTAGGACTGCCATCCAATATGGAAAAGCTCTATCGTCATTTGAAAGACGGCAGGTAGCCTAGTGATTAAAGCGTTGGACTAATAACCGGAAGGTTGCAAGATTGAATCCCAGAGCTGACAAGGTAAAAATCTGTCGTTCTGCCCCTGAACAAGGCAGTTAACCCACTGTTCCTAGGCTGTCATTGAAATAAGAATTTGTTCTTAACTGACTTGCCTAGTTAAATAAAGGTAAAAAAAAATAAATAAATGAATAGTGTTGTCTAAGTAACATTGTTGTGTTGTGGATGAAAGATGAGCATAATATGTTTCGGGTGAGAGGATGTGGGATAAGGAGGGAGATCAAATCTGAAACAAAGAGAGGATGTAACAAGGGAACAAAATTCCTTCGCTTGCATGACCTTCACTTGTCATTTTGCTTCAGTCCACCTCCTCCTCCTTGGAGAGATGAAATCAAATCAATTCTAATCAGGAGCCATTTGCAAGCATGTAGCGTTATGTAAGGAAGGGCTAGCCCTTAAATAAATCGAGACAGATGACATATGCATGCACATGGGATGGCTTCAGCATGTACAGTGCATTCGGAAAGTATTCAGACCCCTTGATTTTTTTCCACATTTGTTACGCTACAGCCTTATTCCAAAATAATGCAATACCCCATAATGACAAAGTGAAAACAGGTTTTTACAAATGTATTTACATAAGTATTCAGACCCTTTGTTATGAGACTTGAAATTGAGCTCAGGTGCATCTTTTTTCCATTGATCATCCTTGAGATGTTTCTACACCTTGATTGGAGTCCACCTGTGGTAAATTCAATTGATTGGACATTATTTGGAAAGGCACACACCTGTCTATATGAAGCCCCACAGTTGACAGTGCATGTCAGAGCAAAAACCAAACCATGAGGTCGAAGGAATTGTCCGTAGAGCTCTGAGACAGGATTGAGTTGAAGCACAGATCTGGGGAAGGATACTCCAACAATTCTGCAGCATTGAAGGTCCCAAGTACACAGAGGCCTCCATCATTCTTAAATTAAAGAAGTTTGGAACCACCAAGACTCTTCCTAGAGCTGACCGCGCGGCCAAACTGAGCAATTGGGGGAGAAGGGCCTGATGGTTACTCAGACAGAGCTCCAGACTTCCTCTGTGGAGATGGGAGAAACATCCAGAAGGACAACCATCTCTACAGCATTCCACCAATCAGGCCTTTATGGTAGAGTGGCCAGACGGAAGCCATTCCTCAGTAAAAGGCACATGACAGCCTGCTTGAAGTTTGCCAAAAAGCACCTAAAGGAATCTCAGACCATAATAAACAAGATTCTCTGGTCTGATGAAACCAAGATGAAACTCTTTGGCCTGAATGCAAAGCGTCACATCTGGAGGAAACCTGGCACCATCCCTACGGTGAGGTATGGTGGTGACAGCAACATGCTGTGGGGATGTTATTCAGTGACTAGTCAGGATTGAGGGAAAGATGAACGGAGTTAAGTACAAAGAGATTCTTTATGAACACCTGCTCCAGAGTGCTCAGGACCTCAGACTAGGGCGAAGGTTCACTTTCCAACAGGACAACAACCCTAAGCACACAGCCAAGACAATGAATAGTGGCTTCGGGACAAGTCTTTGAATGTCCTTGAGTGGCCCAGCCGGACTTGAACCCGATCAAACATCTCTGGAGAGACCTGAAAATAGCTGTGCAGTGACACTCCCCATCCAACCTGACAGAGCTTGAGAGGATCTGCAGAGAACAATGGGAAAAACTCCCCAAATACAGGTGTGCCAAGCTTGTAGCGTCATACCCAAGAAGACTTGAGGCTATAATTGCTGTCAAAGGTGCTTCAACAAGGTGTTGAGTAAAGGGTCTGAATACTTATGTAAATGTTATATTTCAGTTTATTTTATTTGATACATTTTGCTTCATCATTAAGGGGTATTTTGTGTAGGTTGATGACAGAAACAAACAATTTAATCAATTTTAGAAAAAGGATGTAATGTAACAAAATGTGGAAAAAGTCAAGGGGTCTGAATACTTTCCGAATGCACTGTATGTATGCGCAGTCATTTCAGATCCCATCCAATCCAGCTTCATTATGTTACACCCAGCAGGAAATGTAACATGCTGCAAATGGACTGAAGATCTGCATTGATTATCTATCTTATTGAGCTAATTTCTTCAGCAAGCATGGTGCATGGTATTAATATTTGATCTCATGTCATGTATATGTTTATCATGCATTTATGCTCACATTTGAATGAACCCACAAATTTGAGTTGCCTAAAAACAGAGGGAGAACCATTGTATCTTTCTCAGAGTATCTCTACCAATCTCAATCCCGGTAGGTATTGAAATTTGCAAATTGACCGTGGGTCAATGCGCTCTACAAATGTATTATTATTGATATTATTAAATTGGGGCACCACTGGAGCACATGAGTATTGTGGAACTAGTTGCAACTAGCTGGATAAATAAAGGACAAGATGAATGATTCATAGTGATGTATGCTGTGATGCATAGACCATGGTGTAGACGTTACAGTATGTATGAATGGGCTATGGTCTTGGGGTCTAGCTAGTCCATTGCCCCCTGGTGGTGTTTATTGGGTAATGGGACTTCTCCATTACTCCCCCTAGTTCTTCATCTCAGGCATTAGAACTCCTTTAGTCCACTGAGGCTGAAACAACCATGTATGGCAGTACTAGGGCTTCTTCCCTCAGGTGATTGTCTCCACATCTCCAGATCAGATGCTGGTGTCATCTCAGTTCACACTGTGTCTGTTTGATCTGTCAATCCAAAGGGCTGGGGCGCGGGTCGGGCGGATGGGCGTTGGCCCCAGGGTGTTGCTGACGTGACAACAAATTTAGAGGTGCTGATGTTGTCGTGGCCTGATAGTTAATAATTGATACCCCTGTCTCATTAATCCGACAGGAACCACAGCAGTGTCAGTGTGTTTATGTTGCACGCGCTCCTAAGTGAGGAATTTGTCTTGCAGGGGTAATTAGAAGAGGGATAATTTAAGCCATCCAGCTGTCTATTTAAAACAATGCAGACATGTACAAATGGGACTGCCATATTGGATATTTCCTCAGCCATGTTTATCTATGTAGTTGTAGTGACAATGAGAAGAAAACCTGGGTTCCTTTATCCTCATTCCTCCGTAGCACAAAATACCCCCAAAACAACATAACTATTAAAACCATGAATATAGGGATAGACAATTACATTTAGCATTGAATTGTGTTTTTATCTCGGTGTCATTGTGTGTGTGTTTGTGTGTGTGTGTGTGTGTGTGTGTGTGTGTGTGTGTGTGTGCGCGTGCGTGCTTGCATGTATGTGTATTAGTGCCCTGGCTGCTTCCCTCAGTAACAGGCCATTCATTCCCAGCTGTTGTATTTATCTTTGTGTCTGCTAGGCATCAAACACAGAAAGGTTGTCTGAGGCGTAGGAAACAGGTGGAGTGGTTAGATAGTCTGTGGGTATGAATGGGCAGGGTGGTCAGGAATAGGAGACATACCGTAACTAACTCTGTATTATTGCATTCCGTAGCTGTATGGACTGGACAGGAAAAGGTATATCCCCTGAGAGATTTTATCACATTCTCCTGGCTTTTGTTATTATTGACTGTTTGAAGGCAGTGGCTCATCATTGTTCTATGATTTAGGCACGACATAGTTCCAGCATGTCTCGGAATTAGTTTGTTTAGAATTTGAGTTGTGTTTGTTTTTATGTTGGACGGCAAACACTGAAATGATGTCAGGCTAAAAAGCAACATTTCCCTCCACTGACAATAGAGAGTAAATCTATTCTCTGTGAAAGCATTGCCGTTGAAAATGTTACCTCCTGCACTGCAACATTTTACTGTCCCCTAGTGTTCACTTGGGCAAACTACACCTGTCTGCCAGTTATTCAGTTCAGCACTGTTGAAACATATTTATTTTTTACCTTTTTTTAAACTAAGCGAGTCAGTTAAGAACCAAACCGTGACCAAACCGACCCATAGCTGAGTGTAACTAACTAATAGTTTTTTTTGCCAAATTGTGGCCTCTTCAAACATTCAAAATGACACATTTTCCTTCTAATTTGCCCCTTTGGACTTCCTGTGCTGTAAATGAAGAGATTTTTGCTCAAGGTTCACAATCCTCAGTTCACAGTGCAAATGAGGATAGTAAAAGGGACACTTGGTTGCTGAACGTTGGAAAGTGTGATGCAATATTTCTTGAAGACTCCAAATACGACCTTCGTTATCGTCTTCCGGTCCATGATACAGATCCCAACTGTAACGAATCAAAGTATTTTATGCATATAGCTTTCTCAGTCTTGTAACAATGACTCATAAGGCCCAAATGCACAGTGGCACTCACCATATATCAGAGGTCCTGAGAGGCCCAACACTTTCCTGGGCCTTTAAAAAAATGTGAGGACATCTGAAGCTTCAGGAAGTTTCCTGCTGGCTGTTTTTTTTAAGTCCCGGGGGCTTGAGGCATGACATCACTGAGTTATTTTCCCTAGTCTCTCTGTTATCTTTGCAATCTCACACACACACCCAGTCCTCCCAAATACTTTCTAGACCTCAGCGACTGTAGCTGCTGTTGGATCTGAAGACTGAACCTCACCTGAAGATAACCCTCTCATACAATAATGACTTACAATTACTTACAATGACTTACAAATACAATTACAAGAGGCCAACTTAGATGGCTATATAGGCAGTATGATACTGTTCTTTATCTTACAGAAAAACACAGAAACCAAAACGTAGAACGGACCATGGTTTGTACCAAGTATCAAAGCTATGCTATGCTAAACTAGTCAGTTCAATTCCATTTAGTATAATATTATTCTATTCCTTCTTGCATTTTTTTGAAACAATAAAGCTCACTTTTTGGACTTTTGAGTGCTACGTTTATTTTACACATACAAAATTGGTACTAAATAAAAAGTTGTTGTTTTACACAATACAAACCATAGAAAAGATTGTGTTCACCATCGAGAGAATTATCATAAACCAAGGCACATATTGCTCTCCTACAGAATGACCTAGCTGCATACAAAAGGAATGAATTTGAATGTTTTCTCTTCTCCTTTTGGTGCCCAATACTGACACCCACTGAAGTGTATTTACACAGGTACACTCACACATATAGCATCAATCAATGCACAATTACACATCAATTAAACTACAAGTGTAAAAAAAAACTACATATTTTACACTTACACTCAGCAGACAAAGACCAGTGTCAAGTAAAATAATTTTGAAAAAACGCAAAAGGAAGTGAGGCCAGTATCAATATTCAGGCACATTTCTATATACAGCGTAGACAACTATATTTCCAGTACTCACAATCTCGATAACATGGATCCCGTATTGCCAAGTTACTTATTGCCGTAAGGTTTACAGAAGAGCACCACTAACAGTAGGAGCTTGTGAAATAGAATAGAGTTGTGCGCAGACAATGATCATTAATAGCATGGAACGAAGTAGATCAGGTATGTTATATAGAAATGGAGTACTAGAGACATAACATTACAGCACAGTTTACCAGTGGCATCTATTGTATGCCGAGGTTTCATCATACTGATCTTTGGTAGATGGTCAACACAGAAATTAAATGTTGCTTGTTGTTAAAGCCATCATGGCTCTTACATTGTTCTATATCTATTTTGCCCCCCTCTCCAGAGGTTTTTCCCAGGCAGGAAAACAGGAAAACGGGATGCAATGTGTTGCTTTACTTTAAAAGATAACGGGACAGGAAGAGGGCTTCCTCACACACATATGTGCAGGAAGCAGATTCCAGTGTTTTGTTTGGGTAATGTGTAGGGGCGGACTCTGGTGTTTAAAAAGGATGGGGGTCCAGCTCTCCATGTATATGATCCAGACAGGGAAGTGGTAAGATGGCTTCCACATATTGTATCCATGGTTTATGAGAAGTGGTCCCATGTAGGCAAAGCTTCAGTATACAACAAACAGTCCACATTCTAAATCAAATGGAATATAATGAAAACAGGGGTAAACCTTTGCTCTCTTTTTGCTATGTCTTCAGTCAAGAAGGACAATAGCGATAGTGATAAACTTGATCTTGTGTAGATTGCCCTCATTATTTTAAGCTGTTTCAGCAAATGGAGCAGAAGCACTATGTTGAAGTAGAATATTGAAGCAGTATGTTAAAGCAGTATGTTGAAGCAGTATGTTGAAACAGTATGTTGAAGTAGGATGTTGAAGCAGTATGTTGAAGCAGTATGTTGAAACAGTATGTTGAAGTAGGATGTTGAAGCAGTATGTTGAAGCAGTATGTTGAAACAGTATGTTGAAGTAGGATGTTGAAGCAGTATGTTGAAGTAGGATGTTGAAGCAGTATGTTGAAGCAATATGTTGAAGAAGAATAGTGAAGCAGTTTGTTGAAGCAATATGTTGAAGCAGTATGTTGAAGAAGAATATTGAAGCAGTATGTTGAAGCAATATGTTGAAGAAGAATATTGAAGCAGTATGTTGAAGCAATATGTTGAAGAAGAATATTGAAGCAGTATGTTGAAGCGGGATGTTGAAGCAGTATGTTGAAGCAATATGTTGAAGCAGTATGTTGAAGCAATATGTTGAAGCAGTTGTTGAAGAAGAATATTGAAGCAGTATGTTGAAGCAGTATGTTGAAGCGGGATGTTGAAGCAGTAGCTCTAGGATGAAAGGTTAAAGTTATTCAGATAACTTTGTGGTCATCCAAAGGACTATTGAGCTACTTCACATTTCCTGAGTTGGTTGTAATACTTTTGTTACAGTGGACCTCAGAGACTTGGGCTTTATCCACAACAATTGATGTGTTGATGAGTCCTGTCAAATACACGGGGAAAGACTTTAATTATTTCAGAGCTTCTGTTATCATTGTTTCCTGCCGGGCTCCCTGGACAATAGTAGCTCTTGGTGAGAAGGGTAATTCTGTCTGAAAGACAACTGCCACTGTGACTCACTGAATGACCCACCCTCTCTACATAGCTACAGTTGGTTTAGTCAACCATAAAAAAAAACACAATCAATCAAAATGAAGGAATACAGATTTCTGTGAGAGTAATCGGACAAAAAATCAAACACATTTTCTTAATCTCCTCTGAAACCTCAAATAAATGTAAAATAAATAAATGAAGCACAGTTGTGGAATGTTAACGGTTTTCTTTACACCAAATCTATTTCCCTTTGTCGTCATATTCACGTGACAGAAACAAATAAAATGAAAGAAAAGGAAATAAAAGCACTATTTCTTTAAAATAATAATAGAATAATAATAATAACAAGGGAGTGGAAAAAGGAGAAGTAAGAGTAGGAGGAACAAGAGGTAGAAGAAGAGGAAAAAGAACGAGAAGAAGAGAGAATTACTTAAAATTGGCACACGCTTGAGTGGACCCTATCATAGTGTGCTATGATTGGACGGATTAGTGGAAGAAGTTAATCCCGATGTGCTTTTAGTCAAAGGAAGAGCTGAGAGAGCTGAGAGACATCCTGCCTGCTGGTCTTTAGGCTCAGTGTGCTCAATATGGTGAGCCACTTCCCTCAGACCCATCCACCCCGTAGAGCTCAGCCAGGGTTCTGAAGCGAGGGCCCCAGTCGTTTAAGAAGTCATAGTCAAGGTTAGAGCCAGTAGAGGAACTATCCAGGGAACTGAGGCTACCAGCCAGGGACTCTGGCCCCTCGTAGCCATAGATGTGCAGGGTATCGTAGGGGATCTCATCCCTGTCATGGTCAGCCTCGTCTTTCTTCACCTCGATCATCACGGCCATGTCTCCCTTGCACGCGGTTGGCGGTTTCTTCACCATGGCGTAAAGGCTGGGGCCCTGCCTCATGCTCATGCTGCCGTCATTCCGAGCTGAGGTCAGGATGGACACGTCATAGCCATTGGTGTCCATCTCCCCACCGCCCTCCTCGTCATACGTCACTAGCTGCTCGTGGATCTCACTCTTACCCAGAGTGACCAGGGCATCCTTCTGGTGACGTTTTCTCATAGCGATCAGGATCACTACGACTGGAACGAGGAAGAAAACATGTTTAATATCCATGTCACACAGTTTGGGGTTTCAATAAGTACTGAAAAAGATAGAAACGGGGGGGAAAAATATATATATATATATTTCATGAGGCAAATTAAATCGGGTGTGAGAAAATATTTTGTCGAATGGGTCTCCAGTATATTTCTTTGGGATTCGTATGATAATGACTTCAATGTTTAATAGTTAATCATCACTTCATTCTGTGTCTTTGGAAACAAGACAGCCGAATAACTGATCATCTTCTCATTAGCCTTCCCATTCTTCTCATGTTTTTCCCACATTATCTGCTTTTGTAGAAGCCTACTGCAGCAGTGCGATTGCTCTCTGCTTCAAATATGAGCTTTTGATAAAACATCTTTGGCACATGGCTCATCTAATATGACAAATGGCTTTCTCCCAAGACAGCAGAGAAATTATCAAAGAGAATATTTAGCTCAATGCTTCCCGTTCCTTCCACTATTTACTTCTCTTGTCCTGCATTCTTGAATATTATTTATCCAATCAGATACTGAGGTAAAACTCTTCAACTTTGCCCCAAAAAATAAACAAACAATAGATTGAAATTAGTTGCACATCCCCCATCATGTGTATTGTTCACTTTTATCGTTAATAAAACCTACCCTTGTCCTTGTGTCGTAAATACATCTTGATTTTACCCAAGAACACCTTGAGCTGAAGTACCTTGTTTAAAGATCTCTGTTTTTTTATTTCTTAGACGATTGCTCTATTTTACAACATGTCTTAATCAGGGACAGCGGTGTGGTAGAATGCCAGTTAAAATAGAGATGGTAGGGCCTCCCGGGTGGCGCAGTGGTTAAGGGCGCTGTACTGCAGCGCCAGCTGTGCCATCAGAGTCCCTGGGTTCGCGCTCTGTCGTAACCGGCCGCTACCGGGAGGTCCGTGGGGTGACGCACAATTGGCCTAGCGTAGTCCGGGTTAGGGAGGGCTTGGTCGGTAGGGATGTCCTTGTCTCATCGCGCACCAGCGACTCCTGTGGCGGGCCGGGCGCAGTGCGCGCTAACCAAGGTTGCACGGTGTAGCCTCTGACACATTGGTGCGGCTGGCTTCCGGGTTGGATGCACGCTGTGTCAAGAAGCAGTGCGGCTGGTTGGGTTGTGTATCGGAGGACGCATGACTTTCAACCTTCGTCTCTCCTGAGCCCGTACGGAGTTGTAGCGATGAGACAAGATAGTAGCTACTACAACAATTGGATACCACGAAATTGTGGAGAAAAAGGGGTAAAAATTCAATAATATATTGTAGAGGAGAGATTGACTCACCCAGAATAGTCAGGATGCACACCAGTATAACAATAAGGGCGTGGACACTGACACCCATTTTGAGTTGGGCTGCTTTGCACTGGGTGTGGATCCTCTTGTTGTCACACCTGCACACTTTGATAGGCAGAGAGGTGATGCTGTTCATGGGAGGCCTGCCTCCATCGCTGATCCCAATTTCTATTACATAATCCCTGGAGTCCTCCAGGCTGAAGCCTCCATGTTTCAGCACTATGTTAGATGTGTTGTCTAGGAGAGGCGGACATAAAACAATGTTAGTTATTAGAGGTTTGCCATGGTTAGATTTTTATACATTACATGGGTCTTCATAGCATTGGTTCCAATGGTGGAATGATCTTAGCTACAATTTACTTAGGTGCAAACTTTTGCATCTACCTAATTTTTTAAAATGTATTTTTATTTCACCCTTATTCAACCAGGTAGGCCAGTTGAGAACAAGTACTCATTTACAACTGCGACCTGGCCAAGATAAAGCAAAGCAGTGTGACACAAACAACAACACAGAGTTACCCATGGAATAAACAAACATACAGTCAATGACACAATAGAAAAAAAAGTCTATATACAGTATGTGCAAATGGCGTGAGGAGGTAAGGCAATAAATAGGCCATAGTAGCGAAGTAATTACAATTTAGCAAATTAACACTGGAGTGATAGATGTGCAGATGATGATGATGTAGAAATACTGGTGTGCAAAAGAGCAAAAAAGTCAATAAAAACAATATGGGGATGAGGTAGGTAGATTGGATGGTGTCACGCCCTGACCTTAGAGAGCCTTTTTATTTCTCCATTTGGTTAGGTCGGGGTGTGATTTGGGTGGGCATTCTAGTTTTTCTATTTCTTTGTTGGCCGGGTATGGTTCCCAATCAGAGGCAGCTATCGTTGTCTCTGATTGGGGATCATACTTAGGCAGCCTTTTTCCACCTTTAGTTTGTGGGATCTTGTTTGTGTGTAGTTGCTTTCTGCACTGCATGTAGCTTTGCTTTTCATTTTTTCGCTTTATTGTTTTTGTTCTTTGAGTTTCTCTTCCAAATAAAAGGATGGAAACATACCACGCTGCATCTTGCTTTTTGTATTTTGTTGTTTTTTTCAGTGTCATTTTAATAAAAGTAAAATGTACGTCTACCACGCTGCACCTTGGTCCAATCCATCTCTAAACGATCGTGACAGAAGATCCCACCACAAACGGACCAAGCAACATGGCCAGGAGGAGCAGACATCCTGGACATGGGAGGATATCTTGGATGGTAAGGGATCCTGGACATGGGAGGAGATCCAGGCCGGAAGTGATCGCCCTCCATGGGAGCAGACGGAGGCAGCGAGGGAGGAACAATGACGACACCGGGGTTCGCGACCACGAAGGAAGCACGAGAGGCAGGCCCCAAAAAATGTTTTGGGGGGCACATGGGGTTGTTGGCGGTGTCAGGTTTCAGACCAGAGCCAACTCCCCGCACTCGCTTTAAGGAGCGTGTGACCGTTCAGGCACCATGTTATGCAGTGATACGCACGGTGTCTCCAGTGCGCATTCACAGCCCGGTGTGCTCGGTGCCAGCTCCCCGCACTTGCCATGTGAACGTGAGCATACAGCCAGGACGGGTTGTGCCGGCTCAGCGCTCCGTGTCTCCAGTCCGCCTCCTCGGTCCAGGATATCCTGCGCCGGCTCTACGCACTGTGTCGCCAGTGCGCCTTCACAGCCCAGTGCGTCCTGTGCCAGTGCCCCGCACTTGCCGGGCTAAAGTGAGCATCCAGCCAGGACGGGTTGTGCCAGCTCTACATTCCAGACCTCCAGTGCGCCTCCACGGTCCAGTATATCCTGTGCCAGCTCCATGCACCCGGCCTCCAGTGCGTGTCTCCAGCTTAGTACGTCCTGTGCCTGCTCCACGCACGAAGCCTCCAGTGATGATCCATGGCCCGGAGCCTCCAGTGATGATCCATGGCCCGGAGCCTCCAGTGAAGATTTATGGCCCGGAGCCTCCAGAGACTATCCAAGGTCCGGAGTCTCCAGCGACGGTCTGCAGTCCGGAGCCTCTGGCGACGGTCTGCGGCCCGGAGCCTCTGGCGACGGTCTGCGGTCCGGAGGCTCCGGCAAGGGTTCCCGGTCCGGAGCCTCCGGCGACGATCTACGGTCCGGAGCCTCATGTGACGATCTACGGTCCGGAGTCCCCTGCGACGAGTCCCGAACCAGAGCCGCCACCGAGGTTAGATGCCCACCCGGACCCTCCCCCATGGAGTCAGGTTTTGCGGCTGGGTCTGCACCTTTGAGGGGGGTACTGTCACGCCCTACGTCCCGAACCGGAGACACCACCGAGGCTAGATGTATGCCTGCCACGCTGCACCTTGGTCCAATCCATCTCTAAATGATCGTGACAGATGGGCTATTTACCGATGGGCTGTGTACAGCTGCAGCAATCGGTTAGCTGCTCAGATAGCTGATGTTTAAAGTTAGTGAGGGAGATATATAAGTCTCCAACTTCAATGATTTTTGCAATTCTTTCCAGTCATTGGCAGCATAGAACTGGAAGGAAAGGCAGCCAAAGGAAGTGTTGGCTTTGGGGATGACCAGTGATATATACCTGCTGGAGCGCGTGCTATGCGTGGGTGTTGTTATCGTGACCAGTGAGCTGAAATAAGGCGGAGCTTTACCTAGTAAGGACTTATAGATGACCTGGAGCCAGTGGGTCTGGCGATGAATATGTAGTGAGGGACTTTAGAAAGGCAGGGCAGGATAGATATAGGTCTAATAAGCAGTTGAATCTGAGGGTTTATGGTTAAGTGAAACATTTCTGCACTAACAAAATCCCTAAAATCGCAGTAGGTAAGAATCCTCAAAGCAAGATAATTGAATGTGCTCCAAACCTCGATATAGGAATTAGGTTTTTCCACATGGTTAGTCCCATGTGGATTAGACATGATTATCTCCATGAGTTTTAGGTGCCAGTATATGTTCATAGAAACTGAGCATGCTCATTTTATATGTTCAATTTGGTTGGCCTCATTTTATTAGAGTTACAGTATATAACCTATGAAGGATGTACTGTAGTGTATACAGTACATCAAAGCTAGAGATATGGCCTTGACATGCACGTCATCACTAATGTAAGAACAAATTCTCACTGTTCTTCTGGTCTTCCGCTGCTATGACCTTCTCTCTAGTTGCACTGGGCTAATGTGCAGCCTACTCCCAGTGTTCTGTGTTCCTGGCTGATCATTACATGGTGAAATGTCACATCAGTTCATTATGCAGTGCAGCCAACGAGGCAGCACAGAGGGTGCCACCCCAGCACTGCACCGAAAATGTTCCCCAGCCAGAGTGCCTCTGAGGCCGTCACTGTTGCTCTCCAAATATGTAATGAAGGGCTGCTGGTTTTAAAGAGCTTGTACATCATGAATATTTCAGGGGCTCTCAGCGGTTTGTTGCTGTTCTCGTTTCCACCCGACTAGATGGATAACGTTCAGACGTCAGATAGTTTTAGAACGGAGCGCTGCCCAGGCTGATTCCTCGACCACTGGGGAGCACAGTGCTATCCTGAGCACATATCTGAACCAGCCATTCACCTCCAAATTGTCCCTGTTATACCCACCTCACCGCCCCTCACACCAACCAACAGCTTAACATTAGTAGAATGTGTCTGCCTGCACAGCTTAAGGTGCCATAATAAAGGTGCCACTTGTCACATGTTCATGCATAGAAAGGATCAGTTCTCTCACCGTTGTTATCGATGACTGAAAAGTTGCCGTTCGGCTTCACCAACGTGAAGCTGAATGCGGGCAAATGATCATCTTTGTCTGTGGCACTTATGGTCCCAATCACCTGTGTGAGGGGAATACATTTAAATAAAGACTTAATGCAAGTTTCAGAAAAGTTTAATGATTGATGGCTTAGATGACGTCTAACTCTGGAAAAAATCCTACCGTTCCAGCCATATCATTTTCACAAACGAATATCTCCTCAATGGACAGCTCTGGTTTGTTGTCATTGATATCAATGACCAGTATGTTGACGTTCACAAAAGATTCCAGTCCTGAAGAGGAGATGGGAAACGTTATTTTATTATTGGGAAATACCTAAACCATACTAGTTATTAAGATAAAAAATGTTTTGGACATGAATTACATTTCACGCAATAAATGTGTATTTGCTGTTAATACGATTAAAGATGATGGCTAATGTCATACCATTTGGTTCCTCCTTAGCTTTAACCTGGAACATGTGATTGGCTACTAACTCCCGATCCAGCTTCCTCACTGTGAAAAGTTGTCCAGTTATGGGGTTGATACCAATGGGACTGTCCTTGTCCTCAATGGAATACCTGTAGAGGGCACATTGAAACATTGTGGAAATCACCTCTCAGAAAAGAAGTGCTGTT
Organism: Oncorhynchus mykiss; assembly: GCF_057628025.1. NCBI lineage: Eukaryota > Metazoa > Chordata > Actinopteri > Salmoniformes > Salmonidae > Oncorhynchus > Oncorhynchus mykiss. The sequence goes on along the minus strand of NC_143027.1, from coordinate 61,815,705 downwards.
AATTCTAGCATCAGTAGCATGTGAATGTGTTGTAGTACCGTATGGCCTTTTTGGCTTGATCAGGATCTCTGGCTGAAATGACTCCAATATTATTGACCATCATTTCCTCAATGACATTAAAGTTGTAGATGCTCTTGCTGAATTCTGGCTGCTCATCAACATCTAGCACCTGGATGGTCACCTGGGCCTTGATCAAAGGATTGTCCTTATTATCCGCAGGGGACTGCAAGTGGTTCTCCCTCACATGCACAAAGAATGTGTAGCTGCTCTTGGTTTCATAATCCAGTCCCTGAAAAGTAGTTAAGGAACTTTAAGGAAAAGACTCAGTACATGTACTATATGTATACAGTGCCTTGCGAAAGTACTTGAACTTTGCGACCTTTTGCCACATTTCAGGCTTCAAACATAAAGATATAAAACTTTATTTTTTTGTGAAGAATCAACAACAAGTGGGACACAATCATGAAGTGGAATGACATTTATTGGATATTTCAAACTTTTTCAACAAATCAAAAACTGAAAAATTGGGCGTGCAAAATTATTCAGCCCCCTTAAGTTAATACTTTGTAGCGCCACCTTTTGCTGCGATTACAGCTGTAAGTCGCTTGGGGTATGTCTCTGTCAGTTTTGCACATCGAGAGACTGAAATTTTTTCCCATTCCTCCTTGCAAAACAGCTCGAGCTCAGTGAGGTTGGATGGAGAGCATTTGTGAACAGCAGTTTTCAGTTCTTTCCACAGATTCTCGATTGGATTCAGGTCTGGACTTTGACTTGGCCATTCTAACACCTGGATATGTTTATTTTTGAACCATTCCATTGTAGATTTTGCTTTATGTTTTGGATCATTGTCTTGTTGGAAGACAAATCTCCGTCCCAGTCTCAGGTCTTTTGCAGACTCCATCAGGTTTTTTTCCAGAATGGTCCTGTATTTGGCTCCATCCATCTTCCCATCAATTTTAACCATCTTCCCTGTCCCCGCTGAAGAAAAGCAGGCCCAAACCATGATGCTGCCACCACCATGTTTGACAGTGGGGATGGTGTGTTCAGCTGTGTTGCTTTTACGCCAAACATAACGTTTTGCATTGTTGCCAAAAAGTTCAATTTTGGTTTCATCTGACCAGAGCACCTTCTTCCACATGTTTGGTGTGTCTCCCAGGTGGCTTGTGGCAAACTTTAAACAACACTTTTTATGGATATCTTTAAGAAATGGCTTTCTTCTTGCCACTCTTCCATAAAGGCCAGATTTGTGCAATATACGACTGATTGTTGTCCTATGGACAGAGTCTCCCACCTCAGCTGTAGATCTCTGCAGTTCATCCAGAGTGATCATGGGCCTCTTGGCTGCATCTCTGATCAGTCTTCTCCTTGTATGAGCTGAAAGTTTAGAGGGACGGCCAGGTCTTGGTAGATTTGCAGTGGTCTGATACTCCTTCCATTTCAATATTATCGCTTGCACAGTGCTCCTTGGGATGTTTAAAGCTTGGGAAATCTTTTTGTATCCAAATCCGGCTTTAAACTTCTTCACAACAGTATCTCGGACCTGCCTGGTGTGTTCCTTGTTCTTCATGATGCTCTCTGCGCTTTTAACGGACCTCTGAGACTCACAGTGCAGGTGCATTTATACGGAGACTTGATTACACACAGGTGGATTGTATTTATCATCATTAGTCATTTAGGTCAACATTGGATCATTCAGAGATCCTCACTGAACTTCTGGAGAGCGTTTGCTGCACTGAAAGTAAAGGGGCTGAATAATTTTGCACGCCCAATTTTTCAGTTTTTGAATTGTTAAAAAAGTTTGAAATATCCAATAAATGTCGTTCCACTTCATGATTGTGTCCCACTTGTTGTTGATTCTTCACAAAAAAATACAGTTTTATATCTTTATGTTTGAAGCCTGAAATGTGGCAAAAGGTCGCAAAGTTCAAGGGGGCCGAATACTTTCGCAAGGCACTGTAATCTTCAGCAAATGTGTCATTCTCATACATATTCCCTACATCGTTATCTATAATGTACAGGCTGTACTGATACTTTTTTTTTCCGCAGAATACTTTATTAAGTAGTTTAATTTTCATTACTTAATAATGGTCTTCAAGGAGTCTTTCAAGGACATTCATTTTCATATGTGCTTCAAAGAGTGCATGGTCTTATTTCTTTAGTCTCTGCTACTGTATAGTTTAGTGTTATGTGTCATTCGGTAATGTTCTTATCTACAGTAGAGTTTAGGACAGATTAGGAAAGCATTAAACCTGGTTGCACTATAGAGACAAAAATGTGGATCGTTTTTGTTTTGTGATAAAAAAAAAAGTAACAGTTTAGGATGAGTGAAATACCTTTTTCAGCATGAGGTTGCCGTCTTTGATCTGACTGCGCTCCATTTCAAAAATGTCAGATGAAGGTGCTATGGTGAAGATGGGGTCTTTATTCTGGATCTCATCTCTGTCCTCCAGGACCATGGTGTCTATTCTCTGTCCCCGCTTCATGTCCTCTTTCACTCTAAATACATAGGAACCTAGGGAAAAAGACACTACGTGTTAGTAAGGGAAGCTTCTGAGGGACAACATTATGGAATAATCCCAAATTTGCTACAAGGAATTCAGTAACAATCATTCATATTTAGGTTTATCTCCTATAAGACCAATAACTGTCAATGTGCTTTAACTGTATAGCTGTCAGGGATGTTCTTTTTTGCCCTTACTTTTGGTAAATGTGGCTATGTTATCATTGATGTCGCTGACTGCGATGCTGACAGAGGTGGTGGCGGTGCCCCCTTGTTTAAGTCCTCTCAGATCCTGGGCTTGAACCACAACCACATAGCTACTCTGGGTCTCACGGTCCAGGTTCTCATATTTGGTGGTGATAATCCCTGAAATGAAGAACATTCATTTAGTCTTTGATTTATGACTCGTGCATCTTCAGAGGCATGAATACAACAGTAAATGAATATGGGGTTATTAGGAAAGAATATTGAAAAGAGATTAAGATACAATGGACTTTATGACGTATGAGTTCAAATGAATGAACATCTCCTACCTGTTGTGCTGTCTATATTGAAGAAATCTCCCCCCTCTAATAATTTGTAATCAAGTTCTCCATTTGCAGTCGTTGGATCATCTGCATCAGTGGCTGTGACTTCTATCACTTTAGTTCCTACACAGGGAAGAAATAAAGAGAAGTAATTTAGCAAAAGCATTCTTTAATATCCAGCATAACCATCCCTGTGTTTAGGATTTGATCTCCTGTACCTCTTTTGGATCTCTCTTTGATAGAAGCGTTGAACGATTTAGTAAACACTGGATCATTGTCATTGATGTCAGTAACCAGGATCACAAAGTCTTCCACTTTCTCCACCAATTTGTTGCTGGTATCAACCAGCTTTGCACTTAGATGGTATTTGCTTTTCACCTCTCGATCCAATCGTTCAGTGACAAAGATGTCTCCTTTTTCATCCACTTTGAAGATTGTGTTGGCACCTTCTCCCTCAATGACATAGTGTGTCCTGTCACCAGACTTTGTTGACTTTAACTACAAATAGAAAAACAGATGACAATGTTAAGATAAGACATTCTGATCTATCAGATATATCATTACTGTATATCCTCTTTCAACTCTCTGGCTTTTTACCTGAGCCTCCAAGGTAAAACAATGACATACCTTTCCAAGATAGTATTGGAAGTAGGTTGGCCTTTCCTCCTCCACGTAAAGGTTGTTCCACAACCACTCTCTCTTGTGCCTGTGGAGAACTGGGCTGGTTTGGAGTGCTGGCCTCTGATCCATATGTTCAGCCATGGTTAGACTGAGGGTCAGGGCCAAGGCAAAGAGACCCATCCACAGCTCTGGTGCCGTCATCTGCCTCCATGCAGACTGTCTCATCATCTGAAGGAAGGGAGAAGCAGATAATTAAATTTGGGCCATTGAGACCACTCACACCTCAGGCAACACTACTAGCTCAAAAAATATTTGTCTTCTTTCAATTGCTTAGTTATTACTTCAGGTGCGTTTAATTAAGCTTGACTGGCATGCCCAGTGGGCAGGGTTGGCACTTTTGGGAGTTTTCCGCTAGAAAAGTTGAATGGACACTTTCTTTAATGGACACTTTCTTTGTGGACAAGAGGATAGCTAAGCATTAAAGCAGTCCATCCCAGATAATATCCTTTATCTGGATTATTCCACTCTTATTGTTGCCAGCCCTTAAGCAGTGGATATTAAGATGAGGGGGATTATGGTTCCCAAATAGCTTAATATCATATTCTAAAGTCCAAAAACTACTACAATCAAATTACTTTCATTACAACCCCATATAGCACAGATAAGAAAGTCTCTTATATTCTCCACACTGACAATAAGCTTATCTTGGCCTTTGAGGTAATGAACTTGGCAGGTAAATATCTTATCACGTTTTGTTGTTCCATATCAGAACAGGTAAAAATTGTTTGTTGGGCCACCCAAGTGGCGCAGTGGTCTAAGGCACTGCATCGCAGTGTTAGCTGTGCCACTAGAGATTCTGGGTTCGAGTCAAAGCTCTGTCGCAGCTGGCCGTGACCGGGAGACCCATGGGGCGGTGAGAAATTGGCCTAGTGTCATCTGGGTTAGGGGAGGGTTTGGCCGGCAGGGATGTCCTTGTCCCATCGCGCACTAGCGACTCCTGTGGCTGGCCAGGCGCAGTGCACGCAGACAACGTACCAGGTGTACGGTGTTTCCTCTGACACATTGGTGCGGCTGGCTTCCGAGTTAAGCGGGCATTGTGTCAAGAAGCAGTGCGGCTTGGTTGGATTGTGTTTCGGAGGACGCACGGCTCTCGACCTTCGCCTGTCCCGAGTCCGTACGGGAGTTGCAGCAATGAGACAAGACTGTATCTACCAATTGGATACCACGAAATTGGGGAGAAAAAGGGGTAAAAATATATATAAAATATTGGAAAACATTGACTCTGTGCTGTAATGTAAAGAGTCAAACAAACTTTCCTATATATGGTTGTCTTGTTACTCCTAATCGTATGTGCGTCATTCAATGTCCTTCCTGCCACGCCCTGAAGTTTATCCCCTAAAGGAGAGATAACTTTTTTCAACTCCAGGCACTTTAGAAATAGACATCCTCAATCGTCACTGTTTGCAGCTGTAGTCATGGATGGCCCATTATGTCCAAAATTGAATTTTTTAAATATCTCCTTGTTCTGTTACTGGGTACTTACAGTGAGTCCTCCCAGTGAGGTCATGATGTCTGGCCTTTTATCAAGGAGAGGAAGTGTAAACACAATGCCTTTGGGAAATAACATTCCCATTTCTAATGAAGGGTCATCATTAAGCTAATGCTACTGTGGCCTCACACCCTTCCTGCAATTCAATTTCTGCCCCCGTCTTCTTCCCCCTCTCTCTTTCTCCCCCTCTCTCTCAGTCGCTCTGGCTCTCTCTTTCTCTGACAATTTTCTTGAGCAGTAGCGAGAGTTAAGGAGACAACAATGGGATTTTAAACAATGTGTTAAATTAGTTGGTTTAGGTAGGATGCTATCGGACAATGGTAAAGTATTTCATTCAGGGCCTAGTTCAAATGGATAGTTCAAATGGATCAATCCCATTTTAACTCTTAAATGACAGGCAAGCTTATATCCAGAATATCAGTTTCTTGTTCTCCTCAAAGCGAGTCCATTGACCTTTCATTTGAATGCCATTCAATGATAACTGAAAGTCAATTTCTCTGTCTGTGCCATTTTAAATGGTCTATACAAATGTCAGATTTGATGACCATGTAGACATTTTTCTGAAGTTTTCAATAATGCAGCTAATCATGTAGAAAAAAAGAGGAATACGTACTGTATTTTGAAATATGCTGTACATTATTCAGCTTGAATTCATCTTAGTAGGCTATGACTCACAGTTCACAGGCTGGTATGCCTGAGACAATTGGTGCTGTGTTCCAACCCCAAGTAGCACACAAAGCTATATGGAGTATCCACATCAATTGATCAGTTTATGGATATAGTCATACAACCTGACTTGATGCACCTGCAATCTCTAATCATATACTGTACTGTAACATTAGTCGAAAAATAAGCAATATTTGGTACTATCAAGGCAAGCACTCAGCATACACATTATGTTGAGTTCTGTCTATCCAAGATCAACTATCATGCAAGCCTCAATACTGTGATGATACTGTAGAATTAAGTGACGTACAATATGTGTGTGTGGGTGCGTGTGTTTGCCCACTGTAGATTAAAACAGCTTTAATCACATGGCAGCTTCCAATAATCTGTCAGCCTACTCACTCCTCTAGGATACTCCGTCTGTCACTGATGAGCCGTCTCCTCAGCCCTGCTTCACCCACCCAATATCACACTGGACTCACTGGCTCTCTCTGGCAGCACTTATTCTCTGAGTCTGACAGACAGTGTCTATCTATCACACCTCTTCTTCGAGCTCTTTCACCACAGTTATTTGACATTATATTTGCTATAAGGATTAGTTCAGTGTCATTAGATGTTATTTGACTAGTTGAACTGCTGTCCTAGTGTTCGGCTGTATGTTCGGCTTCATTGTCATAATTTCAAGTCTCGACAATTAATCCTGGAGCACCTGCATCTTGATCTATCGAAACAATTCAATGTTATTAACACTGTCATAAATCTGGTATAGGTAAATTAATACAATGCTATGTTTGCCTACTTTTGAAAGGAAAACGATACCTGAGGTTGAGTTACCTTACACTTACGTCATAGAATACAAGACTCAATACATTGTACACTACTGTGTAACTCAAGATGCACAGATGGTTTCAGGATTTCTTTTGATTTATTTCTCCCTCATGGCTACAGAGTATTAGTGTAGCACACATCAACATAGTCAATCTGGTATCAAATTGTCTCGAGGGTTCAGCCTTGCACTCGGGGCTAACGTTATCAAATCAGTCGCTGTTGTCCATTGTGGTGATAGATTATATGCGTTTGAGACGCAACAAGATACAACATACTGCATCGATGTGGTATTTAAATCATACATTTTATACGTGTTCACACAAATTATAAAATGTTATGTCTAACAATAGAAACAAAACAATTCATACAGTATAAATGACTGGAATGACTTACCAGAGATTAAAAATTTTCTGAACTCCTGCTTTTTAGCTCGTCCAATGCGTATGAGGCAGGTATAAGTCACAGGTAGATCCTGGGTGAAAGAGCATTAGTAATGTTAGCTGTTGGCTGTGGACCTGTCAGATTCTCTTCTCAGAGGGGAGCACTAAGAACTTCCAGGCCAGCACAGTGGCCACAGAGATCAGCCCAGTTCCCCTGGTCACGTTTCCTGTTATAGTCCCTCTCCTCTCCTAATTGCAGCCTGAAGAGCAGAGCCTGGGCTGAGGGGGGAGAGGGAGGCATGCGATGCGTGTATCACAGCGCCGCACGTTGCTGCTGAAGTGACTGGAGGAGGCGGTGAGAGCACCAGCCACATGTTAAGAGGCAGGCAGACTGTGGTGCGTGGAGGGGCAGAGCGGTGTGAGAAACATTACATTTCTGCTCTCGCCTTCTTGATGAAAACACAAAAAGAAGGAGAGAAAGCAAAGAGATTCATTATTCATACCTATGGGACAAAGTTTATGATAAACAGGTTATAGACGTTAATCCCATGAGATTTCCCACATAGTGGTATTGCATTTTTCAGGGCTACGGCGGCGTATCTGCCTCTGAGATCTTGTCTAAGTCGGTAAGTGAGATGAGTGGGCTTTCTCCAGTACTCTCTCGCTTGTCCCTTGAGCATCATCTGTAATTTGGGGAATTGGACTGGAGCTGTACCCTGTAGAGCTGAAGGGAGGCAGTCAGTTTAGTGAGATTAGTCTTAAAGAGACGGCAAGCCTGTTTGACAGAAGACCAAGGATGATACCTTAGGGGAGCGAGAGAGAGAGACTTTTTGACTTTTGTTTGTTTGTTTTCCTGCTTGGCAACCGTAACTCTTCTCAACGTTTTCGTGGATCAGACAGCAGACAGACAAGTAGCTCTAGAATGAAGTAGCCGTCCCTGCAGTGGGAGCAGCAAATCAACCTCCTGTCTCTCTCCGTGTCTCTTACTGTTCTATTCTTCTGTCGTTATTCACCTGCTTTGACCTCACTTTACATTTCAAATCATTCTTTGATGGCTACTTGTAGGTATTTCCTTCTGGTAATGGACTCTCAAAAGAAAGCAGCTATTATTATAATTATAGGGGTCTGTATTACAAGAAAATTACACCATCCTTTGTCACAGCAGGGGTCATGGTTCTAGCTGTAATTGGTAGGAGGGAGGGGATCTGCTTCTTCTGTAGATATATTCTGTATATAGTTGCGCACTTAAAGAGAGAGATATGATATTATGCACATAGCTATTTAGCTGTTTAGATATTAGATATAGTCATGGGAATCTACAGGGTTTCCCGGGGGGGGGGGGGGGGGGGGGGGGCGTGCTGAAGGCACAGCCTCTAGAATAAAAAGTTCAAAATGAATAAATGAAATCCCCCTAAATGCCATGCAGACCATAGACATAATTATGTATATACATACTTCTCAGAGCAGTAGATATTTAATCATACATATTATAACTATGTTATGTGTTACTTTACATTGATCTGAACTGGCCTCTTGCATGTGACAGAGTGAGAGGTGTGCTGTGTGACTGAGATATGTAGACCAGGGGGTGATTCTTGGAAAGGGAGCTTGATTTTCCATGTAGCCTATGCAGAGACTCAGATACTCTTCATGTGTCTGGGAAATGTAATGAAGTCCCTCTGTAAGACTCAGAGGACGCTCAGTGGAATGCAGCAGTGCTTTGACCTAATGATATTACTGGAAGCTCTTCTCATTTTCCATTTTGGCAGTCATTTCTGTTTCAAGTGGTCAGATAGTGGTTGTGTCACACTGATGTCTTGACCATTGAGACAGTGTTTAACCCTGTCCAGTCCTTGGTGTGTGATCCTTGATGTTCATCACAGCCAGCGAAGGGGAGTCAATGCCTTGTGAAGTGTGCTCTTTAAAAATAGCAGGGTTCTTGCCATAGTTCATTTGCTTTGGGCAAGCAGTACGCTGTATAGCCCCTTAGAGAATGGTGGTGACGTACAGTTTACAAGAACTCATCTGACTGATCTCATTGCGAATGTGCCTGAGGTGTGCTGTGTGACTGAGATATGGGAAGGAACCAACTTTATAACCCCCCCCCCCATCCCAAATCAAAACATATCCCCCTCCCATCTCTAACACTATGCATTCTTCAACATTTTAAGCAGTGAACTGACACCCCACTGAATTATTTTGTGCTGCTTTTTGTAGAGGGTTGTTTTCTTTTCTCTCCCCATGATTCTACCTGACTGTGATTGCCCCCCACTTTCGTCACTTTTCAAGCTTCTCGGCTCGTCAATCCAGCCAGCGAGAGGTTATTTCAATGACACCAACCTGATGCAGAGGATTGTGCCCCTCTCACTTTCCAGGGCTTACTGATGGTGCCTACAATGCACTCTAGATCTGGTGTTGGGGGGAGATCATGGTAAATTATGCAACATGTTGGAAGCGTTCCTCTTCACTGGTTAAGTATTCAAGTTGGAAAATGTTATGCTTCCAATACAGTCAGTGTTAATTCAGCTCAGCTAGACTGTGGTGGCTGGATGCTCACTCTAAATAAAGTGAAGTAAAAGATACAATCGAGTGGAAATAGGGAATTGGATACATTCAGTAAGGAATACAATGTACAGTGCCATGTTTTTAAACACTGAACGTAATTACATCAAATGTCTAACTGTGTAAAATAAAAATGACATCTAGGTCATGTCACCTTGACAGTTCAACGGGTAACCACTTTAACGATGTAGTGCTGTAATAAAACATTTTATTTGACTGCTTTGACCGGGATATAATTCACAAATTCACTATATTTTGGTACAGTTTCTCTAAAATGAAAAACTGTTAACTCCAACAGCAATCCAAACACATATGACATTGGCTTGTTTTTTTATGATAGTGAGATGTGTGGAGTTGAAGAAACCTGAAGCGATGCTCTGAAAAAATGAAAGAGAAAGCCGCTTAGTTGTTTGAGAAAATAGACTTAGGCAACGCTTTCATGTTGCTTTCCTTAGACTCACATATTGAAACCATTAATTCCCAGAATATATTCCCTTCAGGTTTTTAGACTTGAGAGAGTTAAAATTGCCATAGCGTTTCATCATGATGTTGCACTTTGCCCTTCTTACCTTCTCTCAAAAACAAACTGCACAGCCAATGCATTATGGGTAACTACAAGAGAAAGCTCTTAATTTGTCAAAAATGCTGTAATTTTTCATTTACAGGACCAATAGAACCAACAGATATTATAATTGTCATATGTCAATTGATATTTTACTCCCAACATAGCTCATTTAAATCAGAAATCAGATGCAGAAATCATACATTATACGGAATGTGCCTTTAGGACTTTGTATCTACCCTTGATGAAGACTTTGTAAAGATGGTAATGGCGCTGAAGAACACGGCTGATTTTTTACATTCTCCCAACCAATTGTGCAATTTTGTATTTTTTTGCGTTTTATGTAACTTATTTTTTTTAACTTATTGTGTACATAAAGTCACTGCTACCGTCTCTTATGACCGAAAGCTGCCCAGTGACACGAACCTACCAGACGAGCTAAATCACTTCTATGCTCGTGTCACGATCGTTATAAGGAGTGGACCAAGATGCAGCGTGGTATGTTTCCATCCTTTTATTTGGAAGAGAAACTCAAAGAACAAAAAACATAAAGTGAGAAAACGAAACGTGAAGCTCAAAGTAGTGCTCGCAGGCAACTATACCTAGACAAGATCCCACAAAGCACAATGTGGAAATGGCTGCCTAAATATGATCCCCAATCAGAGACAACGATTAACAACTGCCTCTGATTGGGAACCATACCAGGCCAATATAGATCATAAATCACCTAGATAAACCACCCTAGTCACTGTCATGCCCCAACCAACATAGAGAATAAACAGCTCTCTATGGTCAGGGTGTGACAGTACCACCCCCCCCAAACCTGACTCAATAGGGGAGGGTCCGGGTGGGCATCTACCGTAAGGGGCGGCTCCGGGTGCGGGGCAAAGTACCCACTCTGCTCGCAGATACGTCATCCTCCATGGCGGCTCTGGTGTGGGGATCGTCGCCGAAGCTCCGGACCATGGCCTGAGGAACCGAACGGTGGGTCGTCCCCGGGGACTTCAGACCGTGGATCCTCGCCAGAGGCACCGGACTGTAGATCGTCGCCGGAGGCTCAGGACCGTGGATCATCGCCGGAGGCTCCGGACCGTGGATCGTCGCCGGAGGAACCGGACTGGGAACCCTCGCAGGAGGCTCTGGACTGGGAACCCCCGCTGGAGGCTCTGAACTGCCAACCGTCGCAGGAAGCTCTAGACCGCAGACCGTCGCTGGAGACTCTGGACCGTAGACCGTCGCTGGAAGCTCTGGACCACAGACCGTCGCTGGAGACTCTGGACCGCAGATCGTCGCTGAAGACTCTGGAACGCAGACCGTCGCTAGAAGCTCTGGACCACAGACCGTCGCTGGAGACTCTGGACCGCAGACCGTCGCTGAAGACTCTGGAAAGCAGTCCGTCGCTGGAAGCTCTGAATCGCAGACCGTCGCTGGAGACTCTGGACCGCAGACCGTCGCTGGAGACTCCGGACTGCAGACCGCCGCAGGAGACTCCGGACTGCAAACCATTACTGGAGGTTCTGATCTGGGGACCGTCTCAGGAGGTTCCGGTCTGGGGACCGTCTCAGGAGGTTCCGGACTGTGAAACGTCACCGGAAGCATTGGACTGGGAACTGTCGGCGGAAGGTCTGCACTGGGAACTGTCGCCGGAAACTCTGGACTGGGAACTGTCGCCGGAAGCTCTGGACTGGGAACTGTCGCCGGAAGCTCTGGACTGGGAACTGTCGCCGGAAGCTCTGGACTGGGAACTGTCGCCGGAAGCTCTGGACTGGGAACTGTCGCCGGAAGCTCTGGACTGGGAACTGTCGCCGAAAGCTCTGGACTGTGGAGGCGCACTGGGGCCGGTACAGGTGGCACCGGGCTGGTGACACGCACCTCAGGGCGAGTGCGGGGAGGAGGCACAGGACGTACTGGACTGTGGAGGCGCACTGGAGGTCTGTAGCGTAGAGCTGGCACAACGCGTCCTGGACAAATGACCACCTTCGCACGGCAAGTGCGGGAAGCTGGCACAGGACGCACTGGGCTGTGAAGGCGCACTGGGGATACAGCGCGTAGAGCCGGCACAGGATATCCTGGACCGAGGAGGCCCACTGGAGACCAGGCGCGCTGAGCCTGCACAACCCGTCCTGGACAGATACCCACTTTAGCACGACAAGTGAGAGGAGTTGGCACAGAACGCACCGGGCTGTGAATGCGCACTGGAAACACAGTGCGTATCACCGCAAAACATGGTGCCTGACCGGTCACACGCTCCCCACGGTGAGTCCGGGTAGTTGGCTCTGGTTCAAAGCCTAGTTCCGCCAACCACCCCGTTTTTGAGTCTGCCTCTCGGGCTTCCGTCGTGGCCGCAAACCCCGGTGTCGTCGTTGTTGTTCTCTCACTGCCTCCGTCTGCTCCCATGGAAGGCGATGCTTACCTGCCAGGATCTCCTCCCACTTCCAGGATCCCTTACCGTCCAAGATATCCTCCCATTTCCAGGATGTCTGCTCCTCCTGGCCACACTGCTTGGTCTGTTTGTGGTGGGATCTTCTGTCTTGATCGTTATAAGGAGTGGACCAAGATGCAGCGTGGTATGTTTCCATCCTTTTATTTGGAAGAGAAACTCAAAGAACAAAAACAATAAAGCGAAAAAACGAAACGTGAAGCTCAAAGTAGTGCTCGCAGGCAACTATACCTAGACAAGATCCTACAAAGCACAATGTGGAAATGGCTGCCTAAATATGATCCCCAATCAGAGACAACGATAAACAGCTGCCTCTGATTGGGAACCATACCAGGCCAACATAGATCATAAATCACCTAGATAAACCACCCTAGTCACTGTCACGCCCCAACCAACATAGAGAATAAACAGCTCTCTATGGTCAGGGCGTGACAGCTCGCTTCGAGGCAAGCAACACTGAGGCATGCAAGAGAGCATCAACTGTTCCAGACGACTATGTGATCACGCTCTCCGTAGCCGACGTGAGTAAGACCTTTAAACAGGTCAGCGTTCACAAGGGGCCAGATGGATTACCAGGACGTGTGCTCCGGGCATGTGCTGACCTACTGGCAGGTGTCTTCACTGACATTTTCAACATGTCCCTGATTGAGTCTGTAATACCAACATGCGTTTAGCAGACCACCATAGTCCCTGTGCCTAAGAACACAAAGGCAACCTGCCTAAATGACTACAGACCCGTGGCACTCACGTCCGTAGCCATGAAGTGCTTTGAAAGGCTGGTAATGGCTCACATCAACACCATTATCCCAGAAACCCACTCCAATTTGCACACCGCCCAAACAGATCCACAGATGATGCAATCTCTATTGCACTCCACACTGCCCTTTCCCACCTGGACAAAAGGAACACCTATGTGAGAATGCTATTCATTGACTACAGCTCAGCGTTCAACACCATAGTACCCTCAAAGATCATCACTAAGCTAAGGAACCTGGGACTAAACACCTCCCTCTGCAACTGGATCCTGGACTTCCTGACGGGCCGCCCCCAGGTGGTGAGGGTAGGTAGCAACACATCTGTCACGCTGATCCTCAACACTGGAGCTCCCCAGGGATGCGTGCTCAGTCAGTCCCCTCCTGTACTCCCTGTTCAGCCACGACTGCATGGCCAGGCACGACTCCAACACCATCATTAAGTTTGCTGATGACACAACAGTTGTAGGCCTGATCACCGACAACGACGAGACAGCCTATAGGGAGGAGGTCAGAGACCTGGCCGGGTGGTGCCAGAATAACAACCTATCCCTCAACGTAACCAAGACTAAGGAGATGATTGTGGACAACAGGAAAAGGAGCACCGATCACGTCCCCATTCTCATCGACGGGGCTGTAGTGGAGCAGGTTGAGAGCTTCAAATTCCTTGGTGTCCACATCAACAACGAACTAGAATCGTCCAAACACACCAAGACAGTCGTGAAGAGGGCACTACAAAGCCTATTCCCGCTCAGGAAACTAAAAAGGTTTGGCATGGGTCCTGAGATCCTCAAAAGGTTCTACAGCTGCAACATCGAGAGCATCCTGACCGGTTGCATAACCGCCTAGTATGGCAAGTGTTCGGCATCTGACCGTAAGGCGCTACAGAGGGTAGTGCATCCAGGATCTGCCATCCAGGACCTATATAATCGGCGGTGTCAGAAGAAAGCCCATAAAATTGTCAGAGACTTTTCACCCAAGTTATAGACTGTTTTCTCTGCTACCGCACGGCAAGCAATACCGGAGCGCCAAGTCTAGGACCAAAAGGCTCCTCAACAGCTTCTACCCCCTAAGCCATTAGACTGCTGAACAATTAATAAAAATCACCACCGGACAATTTAAATTGACCCCCCCTATGCGTAGTCACTTCGCCCCCACCTACATGTACAGATTACCTCAACTAGCCTGTAGCCCTGCACACTGACTCAGTACCGGTGCCACCTGTATATAGCCTCTGTATTTTTATTGTGTTACTTTTTATTATTGCTTTTTATTTTAGTCTACTTGGTAAATATTTTCTTCTTCTTGAACTGCGCTGTTGGTTAAGGGCTTGTAATTATGCATTTCACGTTAAAGTCTACACTTGTTGTATTCCGCGTATGTGGCAAATAAAGTTTGATTTGATTTGAATAGTCAGTATAGAATATTTGGGGTAGTCTGCCTTTAACTCATGACGTCCAAACTCCCATGATGCATACTGTAGGTCCGTACTGTATAATGTATGCCCTGACTCACATCAGCTACTCTACAAAGACTTTTTGTTGTCTTATTACACATTTTGAAAATCAGTAGTTCTGGTAATCTCATCTGCTCAGTCCTAATCAAGCAGTTCCAGCCCTCACAGTCCTTTCCGTAGTGTCAAGCCTCGGCTTCCTCCCAAACTAATCGGGAGCTCATGTTCTGTGTTTGAACCTTCTCAAAGTGGCCACAACGGGGAGCGGTTTATCTGCTCTCTACGTTTAATCAGGGAGCAGATTTGCACTCTTGCAGTTGATTTCTGCAACATAACCTCTCTGGCCAATGTGCTGGGCAGCCCACAAAGCCGGCCTTTTAATTTCGGATTGGGAAAAGGAACAAAGAATCAACATAATTCTTAGCTTATCAGCGTAGGCTATGTTTGTCTGTTGTGGGAAGTGGTTTGCTTTAAAGTATATGCATTTTGCTTGTTTGCTGTCTAATTGCACACTGATGCGTACACTCAGGCACGCACACATGCACCCTCACACAGACTCAGTCACAGACAAATGCAGACAAAAACACGTAAGCCAAAATGTATCCATCATAGACAAACACAGACTGACACATACTGTGTCACAATCTCTCTGTCACTGGCATAATTGCCTCTGTATCTGCGGGAACATAAGTTCTCAGCTGGCCAGCTGTGCCATCCAAGGGATTTCCATTTTCTCAACAAAGAAGATCAAGGTTAAAGGTTCTAAGGGGGGATGTAGCTACTGTTTCAATAGGAGGAAGTGGGATTGACCTAGCACAATAACAACATTCCTCCACTGCTGGTCAAAAGTTACCTCTACATTACAATCTGCATGTACCTATTTTTATTATTACCTGGCAAAATGAAGTGGCTTGGCAGTTAATTAATCAGACATTTCAAAATCAGATTATCATCTCTCCAATCTTGTTCATATCCAATTTAAATATTCAATAGTACAAGTTATTTCCATAGAGTTCCTTAACATGTTATGACAATGTTATTTTGTTTGACTCCATCTGCTCTGAAAAGGCTTGTAAAATTGAAATGATGGTCACTCATGCAAGGATGATATGACAAGCAATGGGATTATCAGACTATTAAAGAAGATTGAATCAATATCGAAAGGATCACTACAGTATGTTTTCTGCAGCTTTAAAACCCAATTTAGTGGCCTAGTCATCCAAAACACAGAGTAAAGAGGACTCCATCTGGAAGGGAAGAGTGAGAGGGGGGTTACCCTCAATCTTCCTCACACATACTGACACACAAATCCCTGGTCCCCGCTCACAGCAGTGATAAACATTATTTTCCGTCACCTCATCTGAATATCTACAAGCTTCATTGCACTGCTGTTCTACCTCTACATATTATCATCCTGTAACTTACTGTAGCTAAACACAGGGTAGCCTCTGAACCTCAACAATATATAGGCTAAACTGAGGCTGAAAATGGCAGCGTTTGAAAGTACAAAGTATTTTCTTTGATTTCAAATGAAACACTTCAGTCAAGTCTGATTCACTTTGCTATAAGCTTTTTATAAATTAAATGGAAACGTTAGGTTTGGAGAGCTCTTTGATCCTATAGCTACACAACAGCAGCTGGCCTATCTGGCGTGTTCAGGGGAGTAATTTGACCAGGATGGATTCCCTTGTTGTTTATAGAAGGTTGGGATCATCCACGGTATCCATAGAAAATACTTTTAAGCTTGTTATAAGAGTGGACATCCAAAGACTGATAACGGGGAAAGGATTTGTGTCGGATTTTGATCCACTTTAGCATTGTAGCCTACATTTTCTAACCAATATTTCCAGGAAAAATAAAACGTTTTGGACCCTGGTAATTGGAGAGGAAATGTGTGCCTCTTAAGTGGAATTTTAGATGTATGGATTTAGAAGCTGTAGTGCTTTGCCCAGCCCAAACCAAAGCCACAGTTGAACCCTTTCTACATTTGACTCAAGGCAAAGGGATAACGTTTTTGTTTATTATATGCCACACGAGACACCACAATAGAGAGAAAACACAAACAGAAACATCACGAGAGCTGATATTTCTGTGAATGTCCCCGAAAGCTTGGGGGGAAAAAGGTTGAGCTGGCTGTTAGTGACTTATCAGACACAGTCATGGACAGAGGCAGGATACTCAAGCCCTTTGTCAGTAGCCGCAGGCCGCAGTCTTAATTGAAGCATGATTAATAAATAAACCAAACTCCTACTGATTGTGGATTATCTCTATAAAAATACCTAATTAATCCTGCATATGAATGTCATTATTTTCCTATTTCTAGACATTGAAAAGCTCTTGCCTCCCATTGGTTTCTGCCTGAGAGAGGGAGTCGTTTTAACTTGAGTAATTGCTTTCGAACACAGTGGATTTTTAATGGCACAATAAGACTTCTTTTGCATCCACAAAGATGCCGTGCTGATAGCAAAGCTCATTGATAGAAAATAATCAAATGGTTCTGCCTAGGAGATAAAAGCTATTTGAGAGGATAATGAATCATTTTTGTTTGTCCCTCTCAGGGTTGGTAACAGATTACCCTCAGAGAGAGAGACAGAGGGGGGAGGGAAGGGAGAAAAATACAGAGCGAGAGAAAGAAAGAAAGAGCGAATGGCACTCCATTCCAATTTACCCACTCACCATGAAGTTACAGCCATGCAAAACACAAACTCATGCATAATGAATGACAAACATAAGAATAAAATTAAACCCACTCGCTCTGCCTCATTGTGTCCCCAATTTCAGGCATAAAATTGTGTCTGAGAAACTGAGCTCGAGGAAGAGCGTCGGAAGCACATCAATAACTTAACACACTTATCAATTAAAACATGGAACAAAAACTGTAAAAGATTATTACGAATTACCTGGTATATATCAGTCTGTGGTAGAAATTACCTCCTTCTCCTCCTGTGGACTGGAGTTGTGTGGCTTTCTCAAAGAAAGGGCTTTTCTTTTTAGGGTCTGGAATTAATAGTCTTATTAATGGGTGCTAATCAGTAAAAATAGCAATGGGGTACTGTTTAGTCTGCCACACATAGTACATGTATATGTGCTCCACATATTCATCAAGCGTGAAGGGCCCCTGGCTCCCTGGTGAATACGTCTACCACAGTAGACCTGAGGTTACATCTTCTAGCCTTCTCAATGCTTTGAGGTCATTAGGAGTGAAACAGAAACAGGATATTAAAAATGCCTTGTTGCACACCTCAAAATATGATGCTGGTTCATTGACCCGTTGCTCGTTTATGAAAGGGAACCTTTGTTGAGTGAATAGGTGTTCAGTACAGTATCCCCAGACTAAATGGGAGTCAGTAGAGGCTTAGAGGAATAGGGTGATATACAGTGCCTTCAGAAAGTATTCATAACCATTTACTTATTCCACATTTTGCTGTTGTACAGCCTGAATTCAAAATGGATACCATTTTAAAAAATCTCACCCATATACCCCATAATGACAAAGTGAAAACATGTTTTTAGACATTTTTGTAAATGTATTTCAAATTAAATACAGAAATCGTATTCAGACCCCTGAGTCAATACTTTATAGAAGCACATTTGGCAGTGATTACAGCTGTGAGTCTTTCTGGGTAAGTCTTTAAGAACTTTCCAACATTTGCCCATTATTCTCTAAAAAAATCTTCAAGCTCAGTCAAATTGGTTGTTGATCATTGCTAGACAACCATTTTCAGGTCTTGCCATAGATTTTCAAGTAGATTTAAGTTAAAACTGTAACTCGGCCACTCAGGAACATTTATTTTATTCTTGGTAAGCAACTCCAGTGTATATTTTAGCCTTGTGTTTTGGGTTATTGTCCTGCTGAAAGGTGAATTCATCTTCCTGTGTCTGGTGGAAAGCAGACTGAATCAGGTTTTCCTCTAGGATTTTGCCTGTGCTTACCTCCATTCCATTTAATTTTTATCCTGAAATACTCCCTAGTCCTTAACGTTTACAAGCATACCCATAACATGATATAGCCACCACTATGCTCAAACATATGGAGAGATACTCAGTAATGTGTTGAATTGGATTTGCCCCAAACATAACACTGTTTTCAGGATATTTTTTTTCAGTATTACTTTAGTGCCTTGTTGTAAACAGGAAACATGTTTTGGAATATTTGTAATTCTCTACAGGCTTCCTTCTTTTACTCTGTCAGTTAGGTTAGTATTGTGGAGTAATTACAATGTTGTTGATCCATCCTCAGTTTTCTCCTATCACAGCCATTAAACTGTAACTGTTTTTAAAGTCAGCGTTGGCCTCATGGTGAAATCCCTGAGCGGTTTCCTTCCTCTCTGACAACTGAGTTAGGAAGGACGCCTGCATCTTTGTAGTGACTGGGTGTATTGAAACACCATCCAAAGTGTAATAACTTCACCATGCTCAAAGGGATATTTAGTGTGTGCTTCTTTTTTCTTTACCCATTTACCCCGCCCTGGTCTTTGTGGTTGAATCTGTGTTTGAAATTTACTGCTCGACTGAGGGACCTTACAGATAATTGTATTTGTAGGGTACAGAGATGAGGTAGTCATTAAAAATGACTACTGCACATAGAGTCCATGCAACTTATTATGTGACTTGGTAAGCACATTTTTATTCCTGAACGTATTTAGGCTTTCCATAACAAAGAGGTTGAATACTTATTGACTCAGGACATTTCATTAATTTGTAAAAAATTAAGAAAAACAAAATTCCACTTTGACATTATTTAGTATTGTGTCTAGGCCAGTGACAAACACATCTCAATGGAGTCAATTTTTAATGCAGTCTGTAACACAACCAAATGTGGAAAAAGTCAAGGGGTGTGAACACTTTCTGAAGGCACTGTAGGTATTATGATGTTATGGCGTGATGTTTTCCTCTAATCGGAATACGTCTTTCATTAGCACTACCTCTTTTTCATTCCTTCCCTCATATCAACAACAGTATCGACAACAGAAATGAAGAATACAAACGACTACAAACCCATGCAGGCCACGCAAAGTGGAAGATTACCGTGAGATATTTAATCCCTTTATCTTTTCTCATCTCTTGATTGCTTGGCTAAAGCCACTTCTCCCCACACTTTCCAGTCTCCACACCTTCCGACCTGTTTATCGCTTTTATTCCAGACTAAATTGGGCCCCAATCCCATTGAGGGGATCTGATTAAACCGCTGCACAGAGTGTCTGTCTAGTCTAGGTGATTTTCTTTGTTCCATCATCCCATCCTTCTAACATTCCAAGAAGTAAACAATACCCCTTGTTCTTGCACACATGAACATAAGGTAAATAGCACACTGAAAAGGGAAGAATGAAAAAAAAGACATGGGAGTGAGTGGGGAAGTTAGTTACTTCCTTTTAAAATAACCAAGGTTACTTTGCCAGCTGTCCATCATGTCTTTGTGAAATACAGTAGGCCTCTTTTAAGTGTGTGTCCATATTTAAAGGAGTATAATTGTTGGACCCCTGTGGTTGTTACTAATCTCTGCTTGGCATGATTCTCAACATGAATCAATTCGGTTTACAATCCCACACCATTAGCTGTTTTTTTTTTTTTTTTTTTAAAGATGCAGAAATACCAGAGCCTACGACTCAGTTTCTTGTACTGTAGAGAGGGTGATACACAAATGAATACTTCAGACATGTAGTGTTATTATGAGATTATGCACTGGAATTCTACAAAGCCCGCAGTCGCCATCTTGTGGATTTATTTTCCATTACAGCATCTTTAATGCGTTGCAGTTATTTTATCTATGGCAGTCCTGCTTACAGCAGGGATAGTGTGGAGGCATTTAACCATTTGATTTTCCCTGTAAATAATCAGAGGATCCTTGGATGAAGACATTGATTACCATTTAAGTGTCTGATACGCCTTCATCAGCGGTTTTCTTCTGACTCTGGGTCTCTGTCTGCACATTCCCAGCCCCTGTTGGAGCGTCTCCAAAATGGCCCTGGCTGTTTTATTTGAAGAGGCTGAGTGCCGGGCTGTATAATTATCACTGATGTGCTTGCTTGTTGTGGAGTGGCACGCTGGGAAATTGGACGGAATTCAGGGACAGTTAGCCAGATTGTTCCTGAGATAGACAAGATAGCTGAGTCCAGGACGGGTTTAGCCGGTTGTTGCACCACAAATGAATGTGTGATCTGCAATGGTTAGGAGTTCTGACTGCACTACATATATAAATTAGAAATGAATGGTTAGGAATGGTCTGCATGAAATGATCTCACTATACTGCTCTCATTGTGCTAGAAGATACAGTGTATTTGGGGTTGCAGGTAGCCTAGTGGTTAGAGCGTTGGACTAGTAACCGAAAGGTTGCATAGATCGAATCCTCGAGCTGACAAGGTAAAAATCTTTTGTTCTGCCCCTAAACAAGGCAGTTAACCCACTGTTCCTAGGCCGTCATTGAAAATAAGAATTTGTTCTTAACTGATGTGGCTAGTTTAAAAAATATAAATAAAACAGAATATTCCATCTAGCTCTTTCTGATGAATGAATGGAATTTTGAGTGCTTATGGTTTCCATTTAAGTGATAATGCCAGAGAAGCTGGTGTTTGGAGGATATATTGGCATCAGTGTTTTTAGTCCCAAGACGAAGTTGAAGCCTGGCAAACCGTGCCAATATATCCTCCAAACACCGGCTTCGAGGGCATTATCTCTTTTATACAACAGGTTACCAACATATTCAAATAATGATTGATAAATGTTCATACATTTAAAAAAAAAAAATTAAGATATAAGATATAGTTGCTACACACAAGATACAGTTGCTATCCAAGCCGCCTGGTCGTTCGTTCTATAGGTTTGGTTGCCAGACACGTGACCCAGTTGTTCGTTCTAAATGTTTCATTGTCTTACTGGCTGACAATGTTCTTATCCCTTGCTTGCTAGCTAGCCAACTATGGCTAATTTACTGTCAGCCAAACAGTGCAGACAGAATAACAGCAAAGTAGCTGCATTTGTGTTTGTTTTAAGCTGTTTTGTAGTGATATTTATTTGGATACATCCCTAACAATGAGCTAATGATTTGCGATTTCTCCTGGCATAGAAGATGTGCTCTTTTGTCAGTACGCTGTTGTTCAGTAGAGTTTGCCAACAACAAAGCTAGCACAATCACTTCAAACTGAAGCTGGAAAAACTGCAAACTAGCTACACTTTTTTTCCATTTGACCTGTTTTCTATTGACATTACTTTGTATATATATCCATAAAAATGATGCCAGCTAATTCATGATTTCGACTGGCTGAGAAAAGCTGCCTGCCTGTCTATCTCATCCTGACGATGGGACAGCTTGAGATTGAATTTCAATTTTGAAACAATGTTGCAGAGACAGACAGCAAGACCTAGTCTAAAAGAAATGGGAGATAGTGTCTAGATGCTTTTTATAGTGTAGATCAAGTTTATACATTGCCTGGCTGGGCTGATGAGACAGTGGAGTGCACAGAGAAAACCCGCCACAAGGAGCCGCTAGAGCACAATGAGCCAAGTAAAGCTCCCCCGGCCAAACCCTCCCTTAACCCGGATGACGCTGTGCCAATTGTGCGCCGCCTTACGGGACTCCCGGTCACAACGCAGCCTGGGATTGAACCCAGGTCTGTAGTGACACCTCAAACACTGCAATGCCTTAGACCACTGCGCCAATCAGGAGGCCAACATTATGGTATTTTGCAGGAGTTGTTGTTCCACAACTCCTGCATATCAACCAATCAGCATCCAGGATCTAAACAACCTGTTTTATAAAACACAATAGAACTCAACTCTATGTGAGGGTTATTTACAAATAATGTTTTAATTGTCACAAAGCATGCATTTATATTTCCTTGGCTTGTGAAAAGTGTTGCAGACATACTATTATTTGCACCTCCAGTAGAAGGGACTTAACTCTCCTGAGCTCCTAAAGGTTGGCTCCATCTGGCAGCTCATGCTCGCTCTCCTGAAAGCTACTGGCAAAGGCATCACTCCGTGGTCTGCTGGTGTAGTGGGCTATAGTTGGCCCATACAGCTGGGGGCATCATTGTTGTGCTGCCATAATCCTTTTTAACTTCACACAGCTTCCAGAGAGAGAGAGAGGAGGACTTCTGATCCAGTCAGGAGGGAGAAGGCGGACTAAAACACAAACACACACTCACTTACCAACATGAGGTGGGCTTAACACTACAGACGGCAGCAGGGAAGAGGGGAGATAAAGTGGACGGTCTTCAAGCAGGATCTACTGTTCCAAGTCAAAGAATACAACCTGTTTGAACATGGCAGATTTAAAGAGAGGGCCAAGTCCGGCTCGTTCAGAAGAGATATGGGTCAGCATTTGCTTGAGATGAAAAGACACGTGCTGCCAAATGATTGCAATGAAACTAAGGCAGCGTTCGATGACATCATATCAAAACAGAAGGCTCGTTTGGGGCTTAATGCACAGCTTGTGAATCATTTGTTGTGAACATGCACCATATTAATTCTCCAGGACATAATAAATAGGCAGGATAAAAGATGTTCCCTCGGATGCTAAATCCTGGCATTTAGCAATATATCACATTTTTTATTGTTGGTCAAGAGGAAAATATTTACCCAGATGCAATTCAGGCTAATTGCATTTTATGGAGGCAGCTGATCCCACCACTCTAATGCAATAAAATGTATATTTTAATCCCTATAAATCCAGATCATTGGATTTGCTGACATGTCAGTCAAAACTACAGGATTTACTGACATAAGAAGTATCTTGCAGCAGGGTTTCTGCTCATCTTTCAAACTTCAGGGATATAAATCTGCACACAGGCCTAGAATCAAGTTGACAAACACTGACAGTAGCTATGTTACTACAATGATCTACTAGCTGGCAATACAAAGCCTATCATGCGGCCTATTTAAAAGTGATAGCATATTTAATTGAGCACTAAAAATAACTCCTAGGCAGAGTGGCAGCAATTTACCATCATTTATCCTTTTTGTTAGACAATTTCTGGGCTCTCATAAGGAATGCTGTACTATCTGTCCATCAACAACCACAAGGATATTGGACTAGCCTATTGCTCAGAACAGTTGGAGTCCTGCCTGAAAAGCTTGTCATTTGGACAGAGAAAAATAGATAAACAACAACCGGAGACATAGTACAGACTTCAGGCTTCGAAACGTCAGCCGAGTTTCTGTCAAGCAATGCCCAGAATTTGTCAGGTCTGTTTTGGCAACTGTAAAACAAATGAACTCTATTGTTGGAGATATATCAATTTCAGTTCAATTGTATGTGTAGTAAATCATATTCATACAAAAGCATCTAACAGCAGTCTGTTCTGCAGTGTGGAGAACACAATGGCAAACAATTGCAATTGGCAGAACAAAACACAACCAGCGTAGTTTAATTGTGTTTTAATCAAAGCAGAAGTAGAGTAAAACATCCACGTCAAAGTGGATTCAATGTTTACTAAATGATGCCACTGAAATGTTGAAGATGATTAGAAAGACACCTTGTCACCTTCAGATATCTTCTTCCGTAGCGAAACGTAGGTTATTATGACTAGCCACAGTATGCATAGGGTTTGGCTACAGATGATGGCAAATCAACATAGATTACAACTGCTAACTTATTAACACCCACTTTTTTTGTATACTGTATATTGCATTAACAGTGTCTAGAGAGAACGAGGTACAATATGTCATGTGTGTATGGGTATGAGCGCTATGGGATGTAAGCTGCTGAGTACTCTGATTGAGAACTCAGTTCCATTGCATGAGGGAGAGAGCTGTTGTTTGGCACGGAAGCAAACTGTTCTCAAATAAACAGGCGGAACATTTAATCCAGTCGGCCTTAACAGTGAGACTCCCTTCACACATACTGCACACCCTGGCTGCGTGGCGCAGCGATGCTGGGAGGGCCCCGGCTCTGGCCCCCCTCCATTCCTTGGTTTCACACCTTCAGATATGCTGTGATGGAGATGCAAAGCTGGCTATCATAATTGCATATTAGCAAGCTTAGGCTTCCACCTCCCAGAGGGGTTGTTAATTCATCGCTACCAATTTACATTTCTGCCACTTTCTAATGACACTAATGAAAGAACTTTCCTCAGCAACAGGAACGCCCCCAGTGCCTTTGGTAAGGGCTCAAGGTGCATTAAACACACAAGAAATGCACAGAAAAACAGGGGCAAATCTCCCGACAGTGTTTGCCATATGTCACCAAGGTCCTAATTAGTGAGAGTTTTGTATTTTCAGCGGAGAAAAACACAACTGTGTCTGAGTTTAGAGAACAGCAATATTTCTCAGTGGGATACATTTCAAGCGAATAATAAGCAGAATGAAAAACTCTTATGTTTCAAAGCACTTGAAGAGACTATTAATGAAGCAGCCATTGTGTGTGTGATTTTACTGCTGGCTTATTAGATGTGCAAATGATGTGCTGATGGCTCTTTAATCTGTGGAACTAGACGATGCAGTGTTCTCAGTGGGAGCTGGTGTACTGGGTTTAACTGTTCACCTACTGTCACTGAGTCCCTGCAAAACTATTAAGAAGACAGGAAGCTCACTTTGACTTGTCCATGTTTAAGTTCTGTAAATACATTTGGTGATAAAGCTGCGTAAGAGGATCTGTGTTGTTAACAGATACATCAGTAGATTGAACTTGTTATAAGACAGTCTCCTGTCATACAGTCCTCTTGTACAACTATTTCATCCGAGCAGCGAGGTGTTTAGAGTGGCATTGGTGCAGTTAAGGAGCACTGCCCGCCTTCTGCATTCTCTATGCAAGAACTGTGTGGTTTTCTGCTCTTCCGTCTCTGAAAGCTGAATTGTGCTTTGCTTGCATGGCTGGTCTTTGCCACCAGCCTTTCATTTCACTCAAAAGTACGAGGCAATAAGAGGGAGGCAGAATGCAAGAGGTGACAAGTCCACTGCAGAGCCCAGAGAGTAATTTTGGATCGAGTGGCACTCGGCACCTCAAGACAGTCCTCAGGTTAAAGAGAAAAAAAGAAGAAAAAAAATCATTAGCTCCAGTCCTGAGTTGTCATTTCCACAAAAAAACTGTGGAGACTTGCTCCTAGCGGTCGTCTCATTGGAGGGCAAAGCAGGGTAAACTAATTGTCCCTGGAGCTCCCTCCCACCATCATAGAGAAAAATGAAATCCAGAGGCTGTCCAGTCCACCAGCGATTTAGACGCTTGGGCCATTGATTTGATCCTTTAATAATAATTGGAATTTGTGAAGCACAGCAGGAAAGGCCAGACGGGAGAAACAAAAAGATCAAAACAAACCCAAAGCTCTGTGGTTTAGACGCCATAAGTGGTCCCAAACAAACCGTCTTCCATCACTACAAACAGAAAGTGGTTGGCCACAATCTGTCCATTCTGTTCCTTTTTGTGCTCAGCAGGCCATCAGAAAGGAGGCTGCCTCGACAGGTTTATTAATGTAGCCTGTCATCTGTGCATGACTGAAATACAACATTTGCACAGTGTTGCAGAAACTAAGTGGGCTCTCAAAAATAATTTGTTGCAATCTTTCCATGGCCGTGGGAAGATGTTTTGGGGTAGGGTTGCTAAATGTTTTTTTGTCACAAATTAGGTGAAATGATTTATTATTCTTAAAAATATATATTATTTATTTGCGACACTCTTTGCATGCCTGCGGGAATTTTTTGGGGATGTGTGGGTGATGAAAGTTTTTGTCACTAATTTGGAGAAATAGTTAATTTTTCTTTATATATATATATATATATATATACAGTTGTTTACATACACCTTAGCCAAAAACATTTAAACTCAGTGTTTCACAATTCCTGACATTTAATCCTAGTAAAAATTCCCTGTCTTAGGATCACCACTTTAATTTAAGAATGTTAAGTGTCAGAATAATAGTAGAGAGAATTATTTATTTCAGCTTGTATTTCTTTCATCACATTCCCAGCGGGTCAGTTTACATACACTCAATTAGTATTTGGTAGCGTTGCCTTTAAATTGTTTAACTTGGGTCAAAGTTTCGGGTAGCCTTCCACAAGCTTCCTACAATAAGTTGGGTGACAGAGCTGGTATAACTGCTGGTGTAACTGAGTCAGGTTTGTAGGCCTCCTTGCTCGCACACGCTTTTTCAGTTCTGCCATCAAATTTTCAATGGGATTGAGGTCAGGGCTTTGTGATGGCCACTCCAACTTGACTTTGTTGTTCTTAAGCCATATTGCCACAACTTTGGAAGTATGCTTGGGGTCAATGTCCATTTGGAAGAACCATTTGTGACCAAGCTTTAACTTCCTGACTGATGTCTTGAGATGTTACTTCAATATATCCACCAAATTTTCCCTTCTCATGATGTCATCTACAGTGGGGCAAAAAAGTATTTAGTCAGCCACCAATTGTGCAAGTTCTCCCACTTAAAAAGATGAGAGAGGCCTGTAATTTTCATCATAGGTACACTTCAACTATGACAGACAAAATTAGAAAAAAAATCCAGAAAATCACATTGTAGAATTTTTAATGCATTTATTTGCAAATGATGGTGGAAAATAAGTATTTGGTCAATAACAAAAGTTTATCTCAATACTTTGTTATATACCCGTTGTTGGCAATGACAGAGGTCAAACGTTTTCTGTAAGTCTTCACAAGGTTTTCACACACTGTTGCTGGTATTTTGGCCCATTCCTCCATGCAGATCTCCTCTAGAGCGGTGATGTTTTGGGGCTGTTGCTGGGCAACACAGACTTTCAACTCCCTCCAAAGATTTTCTATGGGAACGAGATCTGGAGAATGGCTAGGCCACTCCAGGACCTTGAAATGCTTCTTACAAAGCCACTCCTTCTTTGCCCGGGCGTTTGGGATCATTGTCATGCTGAAAGACCCAGCTACGTTTCATCTTCAATGCCCTTGCTGATGGAAGGAGGTTTTCACTCAAAATCTCACGATACATGGCCCCATTCATTCTTTCCTTTACACGGATCAGTCGTCCTGGTCCCTTTGCAGAAAAACAGCCCCAAAGCATGATGTTTCCACCCCCATGCTTCACAGTAGGTATGGTGTTCTTTGGATGCAACTCAGCATTCTTTGTCCTCCAAACACGACGAGTTCAGTTTTTACCAAAAAATCTGACCATATGACATTCTCCCAATCTTCTTCTGGATCATCCAAATGCTCTCTAGCAAACTTCAGATGGGCTTGGACATGTACTGGCTTAAGCAGGTGGACACGTCTGGCACTGCAGGATTTGAGTCCCTGGCGGCGTAGTGTGTTACTGATGGTAGGCTTTGTTACTTTGGTCCCAGCTCTCCGCAGGTCATTCACTAGGTCCCCCCGTGTGGTTCTGGGATTTTTGCTCACCGTTCTTGTGATCATTTTGACCCCACGGGGTGGGATCTTGCGTGGAGCCCCAGATCGAGGGAGATTATCAGTGGTCTTGTATTCAGTCTTCCCAGCCTGGTGCAGGTCTACAATTTTGTTTCCGGTGTCCTTTGACAGCTCTTTGGTCTTGGCCATAGTGGAGTTTGAAGTGTGACTGTTTGAGGTTGTGGACAGGTGTCTTTTATACTGATAACAAGGTCAAACAGGTGCCATTAATACAGGTAACGAGTGGAGGACAGAGGAGCCTCTTAAAGAAGAAGTTACAGGTCTGTGAGAGCCAGAAATCTTGATTGTTTGTAGGTGACCAAATACTTATTTTCCACCATAATTTGCAAATAAATTCATAAAAAATCCTACAATGTGATTTTCTGGATTTTTTTTCTCATTTTGTCTGTCATAGTTGAAGTGTACCTATGATGAAAATTACAGGCCTCTCTCATCTTTTTAAGTGGGAGAACTTGCACGATTGGTGGCTGACTAAATACTTTTTTGCCCCACTGTATTTTGTGAAGTGCACCGGTCCCTCCTGCAGCGAAGCACCCCCACAACATGATGCTGCCACCCCCATGCTTCACGGTTGAGATGGTTTTCTTTGACTTGTAAGCCTCCCCCTCCAAACACAACGATGGGCATTATGGCCAAACAGTTCTATTTTTGTTTCATCAGACCAGAGGACATTTCTCAAAAAAGTATGATCTTTGTCCCCATGTGCAGTTGCAAACCGTAGTCTGTCTTTTTTTTATGGCAGTTTTGGAGCAGTGGCTTCTTCCTTGCTGAGTGGTCTTTCAGGTTACGTCAAGAATAGGACTTGTTTTACTGTGGATATAGATACTTTTGTACCTGTTTTCTCCAGCATCTTCACAAGGTCCATTGCTGTTGTTTTGGGATTGATTTGCACTTTTCGCTCCAAAGTACGTTCATCTCTAGGAGACAGAATGCGTCTCCTTCCTGAGCAGTATGACGGCTGCGTTGTCCCATGGTGTTTATACTTGCATACTATTGTTTGTACAGAGTAACGTGGTACCTTCAGGCGTTTGGAAAATGCTCCCACAACGAGTTTTAATGACTCCAACTTAAGTGTATGTAAACTTTCGACTTCAACTGTATATACAGTGCCTTGCGAAAGTATTCGGCCCCCTTGAACTTTGCGACCTTTTGCCACATTTCAGGCTTCAAACATAAAGATATAAAACTGTATTTTTTTGTGAAGAATCAACAACAAGTGGGACACAATCATGAAGTGGAACGACATTTATTGGATATTTCAAACTTTTTTAACAAATCAAAAACTGAAAAATTGGGCGTGCAAAATTATTCAGCCCCCTTAAGTTAATACTTTGTAGCGCCACCTTTTGCTGCGATTACAGCTGTAAGTCGCTTGGGGTATGTCTCTATCAGTTTTGCACATCGAGAGACTGAACTTTTTTCCCATTCCTCCTTGCAAAACAGCTCGAGCTCAGTGAGGTTGGATGGAGAGCATTTGTGAACAGCAGTTTTCAGTTCTTTCCACAGATTCTCGATTGGATTCATGTCTGGACTTTGACTTGGCCATTCTAACACCTGGATATGTTTATTTTTGAACCATTCCATTGTAGATTTTGCTTTATGTTTTGGATCATTGTCTTGTTGGAAGACAAATCTCCGTCCCAGTCTCAGGTCTTTTGCAGACTCCATCAGGTTTTCTTCCAGAATGGTCCTGTATTTGGCTCCATCCATCTTCCCATCAATTTTAACCATCTTCCCTGTCCCTGCTGAAGAAAAGCAGGCCCAAACCATGATGCTGCCACCACCATGTTTGACAGTGGGGATGGTGTGTTCAGGCTGATGAGCTGTGTTGCTTTTACGCCAAACATAACGTTTTGCATTGTTGCCAAAAAGTTCAATTTTGGTTTCATCTGACCAGAGCACCTTCTTCCACATGTTTGGTGTGTCTCCCAGGTGGCTTGTGGCAAACTTTAAACAACACTTTTTATGGATATCTTTAAGAAATGGCTTTCTTCTTGCCACTCTTCCATAAAGGCCAGATTTGTGCAATATACGACTGATTGTTGTCCTATGGACAGAGTCTCCCACCTCAGCTGTAGATCTCTGCAGTTCATCCAGAGTGATCATGGGCCTTTTGGCTGCATCTCTGATCAGTCTTCTCCTTGTATGAGCTGAAAGTTTAGAGGGACGGCCAGGTCTTGGTAGATTTGCAGTGGTCTGATTCTCCTTCCATTTCAATATTATCGCTTGCACAGTGCTCCTTGGGATGTTTAAAGCTTGGGAATTTTTTTTGTATCCAAATCCGGCTTTAAACTTCTTCACAACAGTATCTCGGACCTGCCTGGTGTGTTCCTTGTTCTTCATGATGCTCTCTGCGCTTTTAACGGACCTCTGAGACTATCACAGTGCAGGTGCATTTATACGGAGACTTGATTACACACAGGTGGATTGTATTTATCATCATTAGTCATTTAGGTCAACATTGGATCATTCAGAGATCCTCACTGAACTTCTGGAGAGAATTTGCTGCACTGAAAGTAAAGGGGCTGAATAATTTTGCACGCCCAATTTTTCAGTTTTTGATTTGTTAAAAATGTTTGAAATATCCAATAAATGTCGTTCCACTTCATGATTGTGTCCCACTTGTTGTTGATTCTTCACAAAAAAATACAGTTTTATATCTTTATGTTTGAAGCCTGAAATGTGGCAAAAGGTCGCAAAGTTCAAGGGGGCCGAATACTTTCGCAAGGCACTGTATATACATATATATTTGTTTTGTGATTCATCAGAGATTGCTCTTTCACCCTCAGCACCCCTACTTCCCAAGGCTCTGAATCTTTCTAAACAGACAAAATGCCATAAACTAGCGTTTAAATACAGGTAAATGGAAGTTATCCTCTAAATGTAAAATGCTCTCTCACTTGAAAGCTATCAATTCGGTATAAGGTTTAACTTGTTTTCTAACTCTGCTGTGAGCACTTATGTGTTTGTGTATGTTCAATATTCTCTGCTTGTTATTGGCCTTAGCTGAGGCTTCTGGGAAAGGGGCATTTAAAGTGCTTCGTTGTCATTCCTGTTATCAGGGAGGCAATGGGAGATGATATATCACAGGCACTTACCCGGTGTATCTGACAAATGAAATGGCATTGGGCTTTGGACAATGGCTTGTTAATGGAGCTGGCCTTCCTCTAACACCAAGTCCAGGCAGACACTATGCCACAAGACAAAATCTTTAGCGACCCTTTCATGCACACGCTGGCGTCCTTGATAACTCAGCAACTCTTTAGAGAGAAGGGAGGCCGGGGGAGGAGATGAAATTCAACTCAACCTTGTATTTAGAAGTCAACGCCTGAGTCAGTTAAGTGGTATTATATGGCCTGGTGTCACATCCTTCCCTTTAGATTCACTCACCTGTAGTAGAGTAGATCCCTTCTCTGCCTGAGTGTGAGTGTTCTGGTGCCAGGCAGGTTCACCAGACTGACAGTCACTGAGACAGCAGCCATTTCAATTGGGCCAGATTGATTGGCCTAGCTAGATTGCGCTGCGGTGGTGGTTTGTGGGAAGGAGGGAGGTCTTTAAGGGTGGGGGGTGGCTTTCGTTCATTATGGACTGTGTGCCGAGCATGTTGCTCTGATTGACTAGTTCAACGTGATTGCAGGAGTGATTCTTCCCACCGTGTGTCTCAGAAAGATCCCAAGGCAGTTTTTGAAGAAACTGAAGCAGAGCACTTAGCTGCCTTCCTGCCTGAGCAGTATCCATTGATCTTAATGAGGGTTAATGGTTTAACTATGCTGGATGAGATGAAATGAGGGAGACGTTGACCTGTTATAGGGAACCCACATTAAAATACAATTAAGCCCAGTGTTCCTGCAAATGGGCCCTCAACTTGCTGTGGCATGATGCATTTAGAGACGAGGAACAAGCCTTGGAAAACAACAGGCGCACTTTGTTCTTGGACGCCCCTGCGTTTGTTAAAGTGGTGCTGTTCTTTTATTCTAATCTATCATGAAGAATGTTTCAGTCACCAAATTAAAAAGACATACAAAAACAATTAGCCTTGTTCTCGTCTTTATAGGAACAACATCTTGTTATTTTTAGATTACATTCCAAAGATGGTCACCAGTACCTTGGTGTCTACTACTCTAACGCAATACGAAGAGCAACAAACTCTTCATTTCTTCTTTCCGTCCAAAGCGTTTTTGAGTCATGGAGGTTGTTTGTTTTAAAATGCCCAATCATCAATAATACATTATGTACAATGCTCAAAAAGGTCTATGTGGTTTTTAATTGCTGCTTGCTCTCAGATTAATTTCAATTCAAAGTGGGAATAGTTTAAATGACCTACCAAACAGGAACAAATGTAAGCTACTATTAGATGATGCTGAAGGGCTGAAATGCATTATCTTGTCTGTGTGCGAGAGATCAATGAGAATATATATATTTTTAATCTGCCATGGCTTTGCTTTCAACTCCCTCATCAACTACAAGCATACTTTGGGATCATAAAGCCATTTTGATCTTGGTGATAATCAGACGTGTTCTTTTTCCAAAGTGGATGTGAACACCTGACTCCTGTGCTAAGAGAGCGTCTTCTATGTCAGCAAATGTGTCATGTCTTTTTAACCACTTGAGGGTTTTTTGTTTCCTTCGCAAATATTGCTTGTGATCTTCCTTCAAAGAGAAGGTCAGTCTTAAGCGCAAACACTTGAGTTGCCTGGCTGAGATCAAGTTGAGAACTCACCCCAAAAGTAGGCAACTACCGTGCCGTCATTAGCACTCTGAGGTGGGATGTTGTACACCATGTTGATATTTATTGTTTTGAGTTCTATAATCTGACATGTAGTCTCTGTGTTGTAGACCTTGCAGTATTACACTGGACTAGCATGTCCACTGAAGACAGGGCTGTTCATAGAGACAGTAGAGCAGAGGAACTAAGAAGTATCCCCACCGGCCCTCTCAGTACAGAAAAGGGTGGGCGTGTTGACACTGGACCGTAAATGAGAGGCAGCAGCTCTCCTCTCGAGGGGGTTGAATGGAACAGAGGGAGGAGATCCAGGGAGTTTCTCAGTGGTGCTGCTCCTCGCTAGGGGAACACCTAATCAACTGTCATCCAGTGGGGCCTGCTTAGAGAGCGCCCCCTGCTGGGCCTCAGTGGTAGCCACCACAGGGGAGTGTCCAAACCGTGCCCGGCAGGCCTACCCAGCAGGCCTCTCTTCACAGCCCCTCATCAACATGATGGCTCGACTTGTTTACCATGATGTTGACTGAAGTGGCCGCTCACTGTGATGCATACTCTGATCCACAGCATCTCCTGTCAGTGGCACAGAGGGAAAACAAACAACAACAACTTCTCTTGTTTCATCCCTGCCCCTCTGCAAAATCAAAGGCATAAATGAAACAAGCATCAACAACGAGATATAGGTATAGGTGATGCTGGACAGTGAATAAATGAACAGCCAGATAAATAATAATGAACACGACCACTGCTGCTTCCTGCTCGGAATTCTCTTATCTGCCTCACCAGCTCCTCAGGTGTAGAGAGAGGCAGATGAGGGCTGTCATTGGCTGCCCAGACAGAAAGCCTGTCATTGGTTGCTCAGACACAAATTGGGAAAATGAGGCCTGTCATTGGGTTGCTCAGACACAAATTATACTGACTCTGTGATTAAGGGCCTCCTCCCTTGGGGGCCTCTCCATTCATCAACCATCCAGACAGCCAGCAGATTCTCCTTATCACAACGCCCTGACTAACAACCAGCCTCGGCAGACACACAATGACTAATTTATAGAGCCATTGCCAAGCAACACTTTTACTTCTTTGTTTATTTGAATATCTATTCGGGATCACTGTGGATGGATGGCCCCCTGATGCTGCTTCAGAAGGAGATAGAAAGGAAAACTCTGCTCTGATGGAGACAGACTGAAGTCCAGAAACAGAGACAAGATTCAGAAAACTCTGTCAAAAGCCAAATGGTGATATCCTGATGTGCTCCTTTCAGAAATTCTGTAAATGACGGTAACTTAAGAAAGAGTCATAGTTCACAATATTGATGTGCCTCAATTCATTCTTCATGAGAAGTATAAAAGAAAACACAATGCTTAGAGGCTCAGCAGTGCTTAAATAATCTAATGGGGCACAGTGATTCAACATTTCCTATGACCTTTACCAGGGACTAATGGAAATGTAAAAACGAACTAATCTGCGGGTTGTAAATCAGCCCCCCCCCCTCTAAGAAAATCTAATTTCCGTAGTTTAATGGCATCATGTCAATGTAATATAACAGAGGTATAACAGAGAGGGCCTGACTGTGTCAGGAAATGGTTTGGGGGAATAATACAATGATATGGTGAAGTTCTTTCTTTCTCCTAGCCAATCAGGATTTCAATATAACCCCAGTGGGTGTGCCTTTAATGTTGCATGTGGCAACAAATGTGTTGCACAGAGGAGCAGTAATAAACTCAACTCCTCACACAGGAGGAAGTAGATATCCTCATAAGTGAATTCTAAGCGTGTTATCTGTAAATCTACAGCGAAGACACCAATCCCCTAAGGGACGAACACTGTTAAACTGAGTTAGAAGGAGATGGCGTCTCATTTATTCATCCATGAATGAATCATTCCATGTACAACATGCATTAAAACCAACACATACAGCAGCTCTTACAGATGTGTTATCTGCTGGCAAGGCTATGGAACTACTTTCCCCACTTACTCTCATAAGCTTTTGTGTAAACTGAAATTTGGCTCCAAGGTTTCATTGGTTTAATGTATGAATCGAGTCAGGAAAAAGACGCGTAGACAACCAATAATAAACGGATTGCCTTCCGCAATAAAACAGTGGAGGGAACTCTATTATGACCCAACCATTCTGAAATGGCCATAATAATAATGCCTTTGCAAATGCTTGAGAGAAACTGTATGAATATAGCAACAGCCAGCCATTTTGTATTGGATGTAGCCTAGTTTTGAGATTGGGATTGTGTGGCTTTTAGTCATCGTCCCTGTTGCTTATTGTTCTTATTTTAGATCTGGTCGTCTCTGCCGTCTTTATTGTGCCAATAAATGAATGAAAATGAGTTATGGAGTGTTCCTCACTCCCCAAAGACAACAACTCTACCAGGTATATTCCCTATACACCACAAATACTCTTTGGTCTTATCTGTGCAGTGCAGGTAATCAGCCCAGCAATACCAAAATAGTTTCTGCTCACGGGATAGGGCATTGCTAAGGCTGTTTTGTGGACAGAATATGGAGCCCCAAAAGGCAGTGAAATCATACAAATTGCAATGGTACCGCACACACCGCAAGCTTTGTTTTTTTTTACCACGAGGCAAGCGTTTGATTCGAGACCGTTTGAGATCCAAAAACAGACTCACATATTGGCGATGCATTTCAAAATCAATGTTTCTCTTTGAAATAGTTCAGAGAACCCAACAGTGCAATCCTTCAGACACAACAAATATGTAAGATTTTCCCTAGTACTTCAAAGCAAATAGAGCAGCTGAAATATAAGAGGTATTTTACTTCTCCAAGTGAAACCACAGTGTATTTTGCTTCACCTTTTGAAACACCATGGGCAAGAGAGTTTGAAAGTCAAACCTTGAACCTGT
This sequence comes from Oncorhynchus mykiss, assembly GCF_057628025.1. NCBI lineage: Eukaryota > Metazoa > Chordata > Actinopteri > Salmoniformes > Salmonidae > Oncorhynchus > Oncorhynchus mykiss. The sequence continues at coordinate 61,779,948 of NC_143027.1, read as the reverse complement.
TTCAACAGTATGAAACGTGGCTGAGAAAGATAATGCCATTGTGCCCCGAAAGCTGTCATTGTCTGTAAAACCTTTCCTATTAGCAAGCTCAGATCCATAGGTCTATCACCATGCCGATCTGACTACAATACATAGTCCGACTGTCTGTAACTCTCCTGTGAAACCCCTTGACTCAATCAGAGCGAACTAAGGGGCCCAGATGAGGCAGAGATACAGTATGATGCCATTGTATAGCCATGGCACATCCCCAACACTGTCTCTGTGGGACTCCCAAGAGCTGAATGAACCCAATCTACTCACACAGTTTCTCTCTTAGTGGCCAGACATACTGTCACACACTAGCCAGCCATGCCCTTTCCCTCTAACAGAGGTCAAATAGCCGGCCGCCTTTGCTATGCTAATCCTAGACAGGACTTTTTTTTTGTGGTAAATAGAAATCATAGTTGATCACATAGCCTGTGTGAAGTGTGACATTTAAGAGAGGGGAGAGTTGTCAGAGCCATTCCAGAAATTCTGGCTGGGAGACAGCTGGAATCAACATGCACAATTTAATAACGTTGCCTTTGTTAAATGCTCTGTTCCTCATCACGCCTCATGGGGGCAGCATATCTCCATAGTTAACTGTCACCTAACCCCTTTCTAAATCCTTTTGTTTTCCCCTCCCCTTTTTCTTTCCTTTCACTAATTTCTATCAGTTTTTTTTAGATCTTTGGTGAGATACAGTGAGACAGGTTCCAGTGATTTATCAATTCGATCTAAAAGCTATTTAACAATCAGAGGGCCAGAGCCGCCTGCAGTGCAGCCATTCTCCTTCTCCCCACACCCACCTACAGTTTGGCAGCACCCAAACCAGGGAGTGCCGATGGTAATAGACCTTGAATTACAATTAATCCTGCCTCGATCGATTTGCCAATAGTGATTCCAGCACAGAGTAGGGAACTGAGAGTGAGCTGGAGAAGTGAGTAGGGACTTTAGGAGGGTGTATTTCAGTATATTAGAGAGAGGGTGCATCTGAATTATTTAAGGCCACGCTACCTGTCATTCATGCAAAAATATACAGCCCCTTTATGCCTTTGGTACAAGACCAGGCTGTTAGACTTGACATACTTATTTAATCTCTTTCTCCATTAGTAACAAAGCAAGCTCTCGCAGCTAGCCATAAAATGGTTTTATCGCCACAGTGTTCCCTATAGGTTTATGGGAGACTTCCTTAGTCTATTGACTGTACTTGGTCAGCCTTGTTATGGTGGCTCGGGGTCGAGGCTGAGATGACTGTGTTGCTGTGTTAGCTCTTTCACATGTCTATCCTCTGTGTGAAGTGCTGGGCTGTGCTGAGCAGAGCCGTGCTGAGAGAGGTAATAGCAGGGCTCCTAGCAGCAGGTTAGGCTCCTGCCAGGAGTCTGCTCCAGAGCCCAAGGTGCACGCTGGTATTTAGATTAAGAGGCAAAGAGGGATTTCATTAGTTGTTTATCTGAGGGCTGTGAAAGCGTTGGCCCGCTTATTAAAAACACACACAAGCCTGTGGGGTAGACTGGTGGGGGTTGAGAGATCACTGGGGAACAGCCTCTCTCCCCGCCACCTCCCTCTCTCCTCTCCCCTCCTCACCCCCTAGACCCCCTCCACTCAACCCCTTCCCCATCAGCACTCTGTCAGTAGTGACAGCCAGTGGCAGCCAGCAGGCAGATGTCATCTAGCCCAAGGACAAAATGAGCAGTGGATCTCTCGGAGGCACCGCCACCGTGGCTGGCTATGGAAACTGCCTGCCTCCATCATTCCAGCTCCATCTGAGTCCCTGTTGGATAAGAGGTAAAAACACCTAACGTTAGGTGTTTTACAGTACGTGATGCCAAAATAATAAGGAATGCTCCTATCTGTCTGGTGGAACTCATTGTGATGATGTGTGCTGGTTTGAAGAGTCTTCCTGATTCTTTATTTGTATGCTTCATCCGTAGCCTTTGAGAGAGAGAGAGAGAGAGAGAGAGAGAGAGAGAGAGAGAGAGAGACACAGAGAGAGAGAGAGAACGAGAGAGAGAGAGAGAGAGAGAGAGAGAGAGAGAGAGAGCTAGAATGACAGAGTTCAGGCAGGTGAATAGCACCAGAGAGGGCATTAATTGCTCCCTTTCATACTGTGGAGAGAGTGTGAAGTTTTTCATTTTGATCTGTCTTTATACAGACGAACAAGGAAAAGAAAAGAAAATGGAGACTCATAATCACCCAGTATGACTCATTACCCCTTGGTGGTTCACATGCTGTGTTGGTACGAGGTTGATGGCACAGGTCAGACAGTCAGACCGACTAGTGAAACATGTACTGAGCCCCAGAGCAAAGCAGTGTCTCCCACACAGACAAATGTGTGTCCCATCTGTGCTAGATGGACCTCCCACCTCTGGAATGGAGGCAGGGGACGATCCGGTGCCCCATATTTCAACTATTCCATTCTCCTTATTTGGCTGCAAGTCTAAATATTTTGATGGGGTGGAAATGGAGAAGTGGAGTGGGGACAATATGGCTGTCAGCTAAATGTACTACCCAGACATGAGAATTGCCCCCCCCCCCATCCAGCCGCCTTTCCCTGTGCAGTTAGAAACACCACTGTGATAGGCCTGTTTTGGCAACAACCTAACACAATGCTGTTCACTAGACCCATGTCTCTAATAGTTCAACATATAGTATATGATGTGAACTGCCAGTCAGCCTAATGTCTGTGGCTAGGGAAGCAAGGGGTCCACAGTTCTGCTGCCGCGGAAACAGAGTTTATGATAATGCCTGTCATACCCTGGAGATGGGCTGAGACAATGTGACAGGAGTCGGTTCTGGTATGGTGCTTTATCGATCGCTCCCCAACCTGAGCTCTGTTTATTGGAAGTCATGCACAGTCTGTAAAGTCCATGTATATGCAGCAGTCGGGTGTCCTGGTTCCCCCTCCCTCCCTCCTCTGTCTCAGGTGTGTGTTATTTATGAGGCCCGCTCTGCTGTGAATCTCCCTCCTCCTGGTTCTCTCCAATTTATAACAAGTTCTTTCATAACTCATCAAACTGTGAAGGACAATCTACCTGCTGAAAGAGAGCAAATACAGCCATTTTTTTCTCGCGTTTCCCCGCTGCTTTTCTCCTATTTTGTTCATCACATGATAGGTGCTCCTTTGACCACGTTTTAGATGATGCAGAGGCTCACATTCATCACTCACACTTGGTTACCGTTGAGCTAACATAAAAACTTTATTTACCTATACTGTAGAAAGTGAATGATGCATTTCATAGACAACATCATTGACAGATTGCATGTCATTTCATATATACTGCGTAGTTACATTTCAAGTGTACATATACTTTATAACAAACAAGTATTTCAAAGTCATATTTATAGCTGAAGGAATTATGATGCTCAGGTGTGTGCCAATGACTGAGGTCAGTCATTTGATAGTGCTCTCCCTCCCTCCTGAATGTGTATGGGCAGAGTTCCTGTGCACCTGCACCCACAGCTGTGTGGAGCTCAAGGTTAGACATAATGCTTCCTGAGGTCATCCACACAGAGACAGGATGTGAAAGTCAGATTGTAACTCAGGTGAACCTGGGATCCGGTTTCCTGTCTCTGTCTTTGGATTGTCCTCGTTGTCAGTTGCGACGCATCTGTCTGACTGCCACCCGGAAGGTCACGTTGCTCTGGAGCATGCATGGCAGCAGTCACCCACCCTCCTCCCTCTCCTTTCCCCTCCCACAGAGCCACTGCTTCCCCTGAGTGACTTTTAGCCACGTCCGAGAGAGAGAGAGAGAGAGAGAGAGAGAGAGAGAGAGAGAGAGAGAGACAGAGAGAGAGAGAGAGAGAGGGAAAGAGAGTCAAGGCAGCTGTGTTCTCTGTGTTCCACTAATCAGAAAGTATAGCAATTGAATGCTGCACAATTCAGACCACACAGTAGTACATTTGAGCAGCTTGACAACAGCTCCAACATATTCAGCTTAATGGATGGATAAAAATCCATGCTCAACCTCCACAACCCCAATAACTAGTGGCAGCAGACGTCAAGGCACACCAGAAGAGAGCCGGACAAAAAATAATTGTTCCGGCAGCATTATGAGACTTCACAGATGTTCCATCGATCTGGGATATGCTTCCTTAGAACAACTGTAGAATTGCTCTCTAGCCACACAGTGGTTGGTTGAGTTTGCAAGAAAGGCATTTCACTGTTCTTCTGCATGTGACATTAAAACTTGAAACTTGAGTCAAGACTGGAAACGTCACAGCCTCTCTTTGCGTTCAAGAAGAGCTAATTGCTGACTGGTGGCTGGTGGAGCTGCAGCCACGATAGCATACATGTACAGATGATCTTACACTCAGCTCTGCGGCTGAGCAGGGCCAGCCTTTAGAGACACGGAGCTTCAGTGGTTTGGCCCATCACCCTGCTGTAAGCAGTGGGCAGAGACATCTGCTCTGACAGTGGGAGTCAGAGGGGAAAGATCACACAGTCCCCGCCCTGCCGTCGGCTCCACTGCCACCTGGGCTTCCACGGCTGCTGGGTAATCCTTTGTGACACAGTCGGAACGCAGGCCCGTGGGGGAGACAGACGTCAATGGCCTTCCCTGCTCACCTTGCTCACAGCCCCAGATCTTGAGTTTGAGGCAGAGCAGATGAGACAGAACCGGACTGTGCACAAACATTGTGCTGAGTGGAAACAAAAGCAGAGGAATGATGAGGGGTGGCAGGGAAGGAGGGTTCAAGAGGAGTACAGGAAGGCTAAAGCAGGTATTGCTCAGACAGAAAGGGTCAGGGAGGCTGAGTGAATGCTCTTTACGGAGGTGGAGAGCTGAGCTTCTCTCATCTCACAGTGAGAGGGAAGAGGCAGGCGGTGGTCGATTCCCTCCCACACTGCCCCTGAGAGATGGCCCATGGTAAACGTGTGGAAACAACCTGAGGTAGAGAAGAGTCCCCCTGGATCAGTGTGTGGACGGTATAAATGTATCTGTGTGTGTGAGAGAGTAGTTACCCCTTTGTACTATATACTGTATGTGAGGTTCTTTATTTCTGTTCTGTGTGGACCAACTCTCCATACGGGTGTACAGCCAAAAATGAGATCGTCTTCTTTGTTTTTGATGTGGCTTTTCTTGTCTGCAATTCAAATATTTGTCAACATTCACTACCAGGTGTGTTTCTAGTCTACCTGTCATTTGTTCTTCTTGGCTGCACGTGCTCTTGGTAAATGATCCCCCCTCATTCCTCCTGCTGTGTGGGATGTCATTAGATGCGTACTGAGTGTTCTAACAGCACGTCACTCTATTTTTCTTCTTCTGTCAGGTGGGAAAACAGCCATTTATGTTGGCGCCAACTCCAAATTCCACCACCGTGTTCTGTAAATGCAGTGGTCACACACAATCTCACCTTATCATCCCTTCACCCTTTTTTATATCTGTCCGCTGTGAGTGGAAATGGATGGGAAAGACCTCTCCGGCAGAGCAGTTATAGACTGGGATTGCATTTCAGATTAATTCATTTGCCTGGCAGACACGGTTACCAAGGTGACTTCTGATGCCACTTTTGGTTACGCCGCTTCATGCTCGGCGCCTCATTTCACAAATGTTGGTGCTTTCTGATAAACAGGTAAAAGACAGAGAGGGTTTGAGCCAACCAACGCGACAATTTCCTGCGCTTTGCACCACTGAGTCAGTATAAGCCGAAATACTCACTTCATTACTCTCCTTTGCAGTAGTAGCTTGCACCTTGTCCATTTTTACTGAAATCAGAATTTAGATTTCAAAGGGATGACAACTCTGTGATTTTCCAATCACTTTTCTATTGTTTGTGAGAGCAGATGTCACGCGGGGACCGAGCGGTGACCAGAGAAGAATCACAGCGCTTAGTGTTTAAAATTCGAGGCGTCGTCACCATCTTGATTGCTATGCATAAGATCTGCCAGGATGCCTCTAATGATGAGAGGAATCAGAGGACACAGTTTATATTGATGTCAACAGGCGTGACGTCTTTAACTTTTCACCCCCAGCACCTGACAGCCACCTTGAGAATGGCTCCCACTGGACGGAAGTGAGGGGTTATGGATCCGGAATAATGAAGCAGTTTGATTTAAAAGAAGTCTGGCTGACTTATTTTGATATTACTGCATACATTATGCATTTGAATTAGTAGGGGTACTAGGGTGCAAATGAGACATTGTGAAGGAAGTGTTTGGTACCCTTTTAATTCATTGATTGCACACTTTTAATCCTAATTGTATCTCAATGGGATATGAATGATTTGCATAACAAAAAAAGGTGATATGTTTTTATACCCTATTTTCTTTACTGTATCCCTTTCCAAATGTATTTATACATCAGAGCTCGGGTAAATTCGAATTGAAGGCGGTCAAATCAGGAAGTAAACTGAAATTAAAATTAAATAATTGCATACATTTTAAATTATTACTCAATTAAAGCTATTTATATCATAAGTTGTTTAATTTTCTTTATTTTGAATTCAAAACACTTCTTGAATTGACTGCTTTCAATTCGAATTGACCCCAGCCCTGTTATTCATACTAAATGTTTATTTACCGACCTCCAGAGTGTCGTTTCCATGGAAGTTATAGTTAAGCCCATTATTTTGTCCAAAGCATGCTGCTCACTACAGAACAATATTGATATTATATCATGAGAGAAATGACCTGCCGACAAAGACACTGCAGGTCTTTCAGAAGAGAGAGGAAGGGGGCAGTAAAACGTCTGGAAAAGCCAACCTCCGAAATGAAAGGAGAGGGAAGAAACGGAGTGTGTGTGTGGGGGGAGGGGGGGGGGGGGGCAGGCAATTTCTCTGTGAAACCAGAGGAAAATGGGTTGGTGGTCCTCATCTTACCACAGATTCCTGTTGGAAATAGAAACAGCTTTTTTCTCATTAGCTCAGGTGCCATTGCAGCAGTGATGACGAGTCACCTTTGTTTAAATCAATATATGCGTGTGTGTGTGTGTGTGTGTGTGTGTGTGTGTGTGTGTGTGTGTGTGTGTGTGTGTGTGTGTGTGTGTGTGTGTGTGTGTGTGAGAGAGTGAGAGAGAGAGAGGGAGGTATGGCGGGTGTTTCTGTGCAGTAAGTGTTCAATAGGGACAGACAGCATAGACAGCACAGTCAGAGGACAGAGGGGGTTGGTGATGGCATATACTGAAAACATTTTGAAACCATATAGGATATTTATATCATTGAATCAATATTGGGTGAGAGCGGCAGAGTGTCCCCGTGCTCAATGCACCCGTCAGTTATGTCAGATTTGTTCATTTCAGCTTTAATACAGGTAGGTACACCTATACAATCTTAGGTCACACAACTTAGCCAACTCAAATTTTCCAGGACAATTCTCAAGCCTCGATATAAAGTAAATCATACCGAATCCCACAGGTTTCCAAGGTAAGATACAGTAACTAGATATGTGGTATCCAGTTGTGTATGATTACTCTTTGCTACAATAAGCAGTGTCTGTCTTCCGTCTGTTAGCTCTGGGAGGGGTAACTATAGGTTTTCATCCATACTCTTACTGTACCATCAAGGTAATTGGAAATGCTTACTCTCTCCACACCATGACTCATAGAGGGCATTGGGGGGTAAAGAGTAGCCAATCAGTGTTCTGACCAGTTTGGGTTGTCAGACTGAGTAAAGCCAGTGGTGATCAGGGCTGAGGCAGTGTTCTCTACATGGTCGGCTCATGCCTCTAGAAACCTCATGTTTATTAACCTGGTTATTTCACCGACTAACCAAGGCCTCCATGCTAATACGCAGCCAACCGTGAAATTATATATGAAGAAAATGTTAAATGAAGGTTAACGTTAAATGAAGATCCGGTAGCATTTTGCCTTGCCATATTGACCTATTGTCACTGGTCTACCGCACTGTTGCACCATTAACAAACAGGAGGACACATGGCAACATCTTGCAATGAAAGCAATACCTTATTTCTGAATTTGATTCCCATTTGTTACCCAGGTAGTTACAGTACAGTACAACACATGTGCATTCTATCTTCATAGATGTACAACTTTTTGTCAGTTGACTTTTATGTGCTGTGTAATATCCTTTAGACCAAATGTCTGGACCATAGTGAAGAGTAGTGATCTGGTGTGGGTTGAAATGTAATAGCCAAAACACAAGGCACGTACCAGGGATCTGTGGGCTTGACTCATTTCACACTATCAAACAGATATATTTTCTCTAGGAGAACTGTCAGACAGGACCCCAGAAGCATCATGCTCAAGTGGTCATGGGCATCCTGCGTCTGCTTCGATGGTCTCTAATATATAGCCTTCACCTCCAGAAAAGCCTAATCTGTTAGCGCGATGATATCTCTGAGCATTGTCGTTGGCACAGAGCTGAATTGGGTGCCAGTGGCTGACAATGGAGCGAGAGGGTGAAAATTGAGCCCAAGCGTCAAGTCAACCCAGTCTTCAATAACCAACCCAATACATCAAACAATATTTCAGATGGAGCCTGTCACAACCCAGCCTCTCCTGTAACTGACACGAAGATAAGAGTAACATATTCAATCTCAGAGCACCAGTTTGAACTGGCTCTGCAGGCATAACACTGTTTCGATGGATGAGTCACTCAACAATGCTTAAAACATTGAATATTGCACGTTTTTGTGAGTCTTGTGAGATGCTTTTTGTATTAACCCTTACCGTTGTACCCGTATACGGTTTGAAAATGGCCGATTTTGGCACTGATAAGCGCCTAAATTGGAATGCAGTGGCTGTACAGTAACATGCTATGAATTACTTCAGAGCTCAGGCTCTGAGCTTCATATAGCTGAATGGGTTTTGACTGACAGCCGTTCTGAACTTGCGTACTGCATGCGTCAAGAAGTTGCCCCCATTCCTACGCTAATTGGAACATTTTTGAAAATGCTTTGCTTGTCTATTGTGAAGAAAACTCGCAGCACAACACACACCTGAATACACTCATGACTCCTTTCCATTATGCTTATGCATTTACTTTTCATATTTCTTCTGTAAGAAACATTTCAATTTAGCCCTGTCCATATAGGCCAATTCCCACAAGTGTAAAGGGTTAATGACACAGTTCATTTGAAATAAATTGAAGATGAAATTGTTGTGACCTTTCTGTAGAATTCATACAAGGATTTGACTGAATCCAACTTTCAACATACAGTCACTTTGCCTTTCATCTGACGTATGACAGTTTGGTCTTCAAAGGACTGCAAAATATTTCTCGTAGACATGAACAATTCTGGTAAATAATGAGAGCGGGAAGGACACTTTACAGCTGCATTTCAATTGCTTCTCTCTCTGGGGCTTCACAATTAACCTTTTGGGGGTCTCTTATAAAGCAACGAGAGCATTAAACACATTGTGGAAGCTGAATTACTGTGGGGCCTTGAGAGGCAGAACAGTAAGAGTGAGGGAAAAAGTTAACATTTAAGGACAATTTGAATGAACCTCTGTTGAGCCAAGTTCATTATATCTTATTCATTAGCGTGCAAATTAACCCTGGCTAAGCTCAAAATGGAGCGAAGCAGTGGACAGGGTTGTTAAGTATGCGATCTAATTTTGTCAGCCAAAGGTTATGGATGAATAATTCATGCAGTACTTTATTTCCGGTTGTCAGTCATTCGTCCCATGTATGGCACGGGCCGCATAGTCATAATGAGATAGCGGGATGAGGAGTGGGTTAATTTTGGGTTTAGGAGACACAGCTGTATGTGTATACTGGTTCCTTTGCCTTCTCTCTCTCTGCTGCAGCATCAAGAGCAGATGGGACTCATTTAATTGAATAATTTATTAACCAAATCTTTGAGCATATGCTGGACATCGAGCATTCTGTCTCTGCAGCCAAACAGTCGTCAAATTTGAATTTCCGGCTGACTCTATTGCTTAGCCCTTCCATCCTCTAGTGGGAGAAGGAGGGACAGGAGGTGAGGAGGGAGGGAAATAAGGGACAGGAGAGGAGGGAGAGGGTGGCACCCCTGAGGGCAAGGTGACATTCCACATTCACCTGCCTGCCTGTGGCAACATTTTCTGGCGACGTTCCTCTTCTCTTTCTCTGTTCGCAGCAGCCCTGTAGATTTGCTGCCTATCAGCACTTCTGAGGGAAAGTGCAGAAAATTAAACATGTTTTGGGGCCTTGTGGCCCACAGACTGAGGAGAGACACGGATACAAAACGGGGGGGGGGGGGGGGGGCAGATTAAAAGAAGTCCCTTACATGACCATCATGACAAATTGCTCAGTAATGACCTGAGATGAACTTGAAGAAAGGTCAGAATACAGGAAATGAGAGCACTGAGCAGCCGACTGCTGCAGTCTAGTAATGTGAGGAGAAAAAAGGTTAGAGAAAATACCTGTAGCCTACAGAACAGATCGATGTAGTGTAAATTGTGTTCTAAAGGTTTTTTATTCACATTTGTTCTCATAACCCACCAAGGAATTAAGTTCTATATTTTTTACATGAGAAGGATAAACACAACTTTCCAAGTATTTTCTTTCCGAATGACTGAATTTAAATTCCACTGGCATCCATTGATTTGAGTTTTAGTGGTAAATATACCTACTAGATGTCAAGCTATGGAATGTGCAGTTTGGTAAGAACCATTTCCTGAAATCCTCTCTCTCATCTCAACTCAAATAAAGACGAGATGTCTTTGATCTCTGCAAATCAAAGAGCCCTGTATAATTTCATTGGCTGCTGAGGAACCCACTCTTTACCTGAGTGTGTTTGTTAGCGCCAGGCAATTTTGCATTTGGAAGGGATTGCATGGCGTGATTGCTTTATGGAGTCACAGCTAGAGCTCACAGCTCTGCCTGTGAACAAAACATCCCTCGCCCGAAATTCACTGCAGGGAATGACGGAAGGAAGGAAAGAAGGAGAAAGATGGAAAGCGTAAGGAATCAGATATAGGAAAAACGTATGACTTCATTTATAGTTCTCCTCTCTAAGGACCCTTTCTTGATGCATCAGAAGACAGATCAATAAACGAGAAGATAAATAACGACATAATAAAAACTGGGATGTGTACAGACAATGACAGCCCGGGCTGTGATGTCACAAGACACCGAGCGTGGATGTGAAAGAAAAAAAAGGAAATGGATCAAATAGATGGAAATAGATGCGCGACCAAAGACATCTGAGAACGTTTCTTCACTTTTTGGGGGGAGGAGGGAGAGACCGTGTAGCTGTAGCAAGTGCTGCAGATGTTTGTGTGAGCCTGAGAAGCAGTCAGAATGCCAGCAGTGAGCAGCAGACAAGTAGCTGTGTGTGTAGCTTGCTGTACTACCTGCATTCCAGCACAGGCCCTTAATTGCTTTGTGCCTTCATCTCCACAGTGAGCAGAGAAGACCCAATTAAAAATCAAATATGGCCTGGGAGGTGTTTGACTATATTTAGACTCATGAACAGGGTCTGCTGTGTATAGTAACAAAAGAAAAGCGGGAAGGAAGTAGGGAATAGTGTCCTACAGTAATAAACAAGTGATGTCATGCTGCTCTCAAGGTAGGGAGAGGAAATGTGGTGAGCAGTGATTGCAAGAAACACACTCGTACTGTATGCTAGGCCATCGCCTCAAAGGGGACGTCGTCTGCACATACATCTTGGTCTGCTGGCATCTTCTTGAAAGCACAGTCTCTTGCTGATGATGCGTCACATGGGATGTGAGGGAAGAAACATTTGGCACAACTTGGGAAACCTTTACCATTTCCTTTCAAATCAAATAACAATTCACCTGAAAACAGCTGCAGATTTCTTTTCCCGGTTCCATGTTCTGTATCAAACATTGTTTAAATGTCACATAAGGAAACACCAGGACTGCATTTCACTGACACAAAATATCTGAATAATTCTTAATTCTTTAAGTTCAACTTGATAGGTCAGTTCATAATTGTTAAATTCTCATGCCAGGGCACCCCCCCTTTCCCACGTCCCTTCTCTCCAACTCCCTTCTCCTTCCTCCCTTCTCCTTCTTCCCTTCTCCCTCTCTCTGCTCGTTCCTATAATGAGGGTGCAATCAGAAGACAGACTAGAACAACATGTGCTTTGTTTAGCTCAGCGTGTATTTCACTCTGCGTTAGAAGAGGTCAAATACACCCCAAAGCCTATTTCAACAGGTCAAAGGTCAAATTGGAATCTGATTCCAAAACTTGAGGGGGTTACGATCTTTGTTTATCTAGTCATCCTTGTGGCTGGCGGCTCATACTTATTCCTCTAGGAGTGGGGCAATGGAAAGAAAACAGCCTTAATCTCATTTGAAACCAGAGCTAGCATATTAGCCACAACAGTAACAACGCAAGACTAGCACTTACCATAACAGGCTGGGAATAAACTCCTTCTGGGGTAAGAAGTTGTTGTCAATATCAACCTCGTTAAGAGGGCTAAATGAGTGAATCCCTCATTACTACCATCTCCCTACTACTCTCCTGACACCCAGGCAGACCAGCAGCCTCTTGTATTAGAAAAGCTGTTACGCTGTTGTTTATGCTGGCACAATGGATAAGGCTCTATTCTTTCAAAATATATGTATTTGTGTACTTGTATTCCAAAGAGCGACTGAACGCACCGATTCCGCATGTGTCTCTCTGTTGCTCATTAAGAAAAATGAGATTTCAGTCTTAGGGATGTGGTTCAATGTGAGAGTTATTGATTGATGTTTGTCCCCCCCATGGAACAGCATAGGAACAAAGCCAGTATCACGTCCTCTAAATAGTTGTTATTTTATTTTATTTAACCATTATTTTGACAGTGAGTCAATGCTGAGACCAAGGTCTCTGTTCCAGATGAGCCCTGTTAAGCACAACAATACACATCAAAATTCAATATACACATAAAATACACATCCATATAAACATTAAAATACATGTTATTTTACACAACAATACATGAAAGCAAAACACACTCATAAAACACATAAAAAAACAGACACATTCTTCAGTAAAAAGGTCACCTAACAGCCACTGGAAATGCCTTGGAGGCACCAATTCCTCCAATTGTAAAGTGTATTCCACACAAAACTAACCCTGCCCTAACCCATCTGGACAAGAGGAATACCTATGTGAGAATGCTGTTCATCGACTACAGCTCAGCATTTAACACCATAGTACCCTCCAAACTCATCATCAAGCTTGAGATCCTGGGTCTCGACCCTGCCCGGTGCAACTGGGTACTGGACTTCCTGACGGACCGCCCCCAGGTGGTGAGAGTAGGTAAAAACATCTCCACCCCGCTGATCCTCAACACTGGGGCCCCACAAGGGTGTGTTCTGAGCCCTCTCCTGTTTTTATTTGATTTATTTTTATTCCACCTTAATTTAACCAGGTAGGCTAGTTGAGAACAAGTTCTCATTTACAACTGCGACCTGGCCAAGATAAAGCATAGCAGTGTGAACAGATAACAACACAGAGTTACACATGGAGTAAACAATAAACAAGTCAATAACACAGTAGAAAAAAAGATAGAGTCTATATACATTGTGTGCAAAAGGCATGAAGAGGTAGGCAAATAATTACAATTTAGCAGATTAACACTGGAGTGATAAATGATCAGATGGTCATGTGCAGGTAGAGATACTGGTGTGCAAAAGAGCAGAAAAGTAAATAAATAAAAACAGTATGGGGATGAGGTAGGTGACTTGGGTGAGCTATTTACCGATGGACTATGTACAGCTGCAGCGATCGGTTAGCTGCTCAGATAGCAGATGTTTAAAGTTGGTGAGGGAGATAAAAGTCTCCAACTTCAGCGATTTTTGCAATTCGTTCCAGTTACAGGCAGCAGAGAACTGGAAGGAAAGGCGGCCAAATTATATGTTGGCTTTAGGGATGATCAGTGAGATACACCTGCTGGAGCGCGTGCTATGGGTGGGTGTTGCCATCGTGACCAGTGAACTAAGATAAGGCAGAGCTTTACCTAGCATGGACTTGTAGATGACCTGGAGCCAGTGGGTCTGGCGACGAATATGTAGCGAGGGCCAGCCGACTAGAGCATACAGGTCGCAGTGGTGGGTGGTATAAGGTGCTTTAGTAACAAAACAGATGGCACTGTGATAATCTGCATCCAGTTTGCTGAGTAGAGTATTGGAAGCTATTTTGTAGATGACATCGCCGAAGTTGAGGATCGGTAGGATAGTCAGCTTTACTAGGGTAAGTTTGGCGGCGTGAGTGAAGGAGGCTTTGTTGCGAAATAGAAAGCCGATTCTAGATTTGACTTTAGATTGGAGATGTTTGATATGAGTCTGGAAGGAGAGTTTACAGTCTAGCCAGACACCTAGGTACTTATAGATGTCCACGTATTCTAGGTCGGAACCATCCAGGGTGGTGATGCTAGTCGGGCGTGTGGGTGCAGGCAGCGAACGGTTGAAAAGCATGCATATGGTTTTACTAGCGTTTAAGAGCAGTTGGAGGCCACGGAAGAAGTGTTGAATGGCATTGAAGCTCGTTTGGAGGTTAGATAGCACAGTGTCCAAGGAAGGGCCGGAAGTATACAGAATGGTGTCGTCTGCGTAGAGGTGGATCAGGGAATCGCCCGCAGCAAGAGCAACATAATTGATATATACAGAGATAAGAGTCGGCCCGAGAATTGAACCCTGTGGCACCCCCATAGAGACTGCCAGAGGACCGGACAACATGCCCTCTGATTTGACACACTGAACTCTATCTGCAAAGTAGTTGGTGAACCAGGCATTAGAAAAACCGAGGCTACTGAGTCTGCCGATAAGAATATGATGATTGACAGAGTCGAAAGCTTTGGCCAGGTCGATGAAGACGTCTGCACAGTACTGTCTTTTATCGATGGCGGTTATGATATCGTTTAGTACCTTGAGCGTGGCTGAGGTGCACCCGTGACCGGCTCGGAAACCAGATTGCACAGTCAGTGATCTGTTTGTTGACTTGGCTTTCGAAGACCTTAGATAGGCAGGGCAGGATGGATATAGGTCTGTAACAGTTTGGATCCAGGGTGTCTCCCCCTTTGAAGAGGGGCATGACCGCGGCATCTTTCCAATCCTTGGGGATCTCAGACGATACGAAAGAGAGGTTGAACAGGCTGGTAATAGGGGTTGCGACAATGGCGGCGGATAGTTTCAGAAATAGAGGGTCCAGATTGTCAAGCCCAGCTTCCAGGTTTTGCAGCTCTTTCAGAACATTTGCTATCTGTACTCCCTGTTCACCCACGACTGCATGACCATGAACGCCTCCAACTCAATCATCAAGTTTGCAGACGACACTATAGTGGTAGGCTTGATTACCAACAACGACGAGACGACCTACAGGGAGGAGGTGAGTGTGGTGTCAGGAAAATAACCTCACACTCAACGTCAACAAAACAAAGGAGATGATCGTGGACTTCAGGAAACAGCAGAGGGAGCACCCCCCTTTCCACATCGACGGGACAGTAGTGAAGACGGACAAACTGAATTGGTCCACCCACACAGACAGCGTGGTGAAGAAGGTGCAGCAGCGCCTCTTCAACCTCAGGAGGCTGAAGAAATTCGGCTTGTCACCAAAAATACTCACAAAGTTTTACAGATGCACAATCGAGAGCATCCTGTCGGGCTGTATCACCGCCTGATACGGCAACTGCTCTGCCCACAACTGTAAGGCTCTCCAGTGGGTAGTGAGGTCTGCAAACTACCTGCCCTCCAAGACACCTACACCACCTGATGTCACAGGAAGGCCATGAAGATCATCAAGGACAACAACCACCCGAACCACTGCCTGTTCACCCTGCTATCATCCAGAAGGCGAGGTCAGTACAGGTGCATCAAAGCAGGGACCGAGAGACTGAAAAACAGCTTCTATCTTAAGGCCATCAGACTGTTAAACAGCCACCACTAACATTGAGTGGCTGCTGCCATACTGGTAAAAAATGTATCACTAGCCACTTTAAACAATGCCACTTACTATAATGTTTACATACCCTACATTACTCATCTCATATGTATATACTGTACTCGATACCATCTACTGCGTCTTGCCTATGCCGTTCTGTACCATCACTCATTCATATATCTTTATGTACATATTCTTCATCCCTTTACACTTGTGTGTATAAGGTAGCTGTTGTGAAATTGTTAGGTTAGATTACTCGTTGGTTATTACTGCATTGTCGGAACTAGAAGCACAAACCTTTCGCTACACTCGCATTAACATCTGCTAACCATGTGTATGTGACAAATACAATTTGATTTGATGGTTAAAATAAATACTTTGGCTTCCTGAGTGGCGCAGCGGTCTAACGCACTGCGTCGCAGTGCTTGAGGCGTCACTACAGCCCCGGGTTTGATCCCAGGCTGGCCTTAACTGGGAGACCCATGAGACAGCGCACAAATGGTCCAGCGTCGTTCGGATTAGGGGAGGGTTTGGCCAGCCGGGATGTCCGGGCTGACTTTGGTTGCTAGTTGTACGGTGTTTCCTCTGACACATTGGTGCGACTGGCATCCGGGTTAAGCGAGCAGTGTGTCAAGAAGCAGTGCAGCTTGGCATGGTCCTGTTTCGGGGGACGTGTGGCTCTCGACCTTCGCCTCTCCTGAGTCCGTACGGGAGTTGCAGCGATGGGACAAGACTGTAACTACCTATTGGATATCACAAAATTGGAGTACAAATCATACCCAGAGCATACACATTTTTATATTTGATCTTTGGCTACTAAATAAATCAATTCCGCAACCAGAGTCTGTTTAAGCAGAAAATAATTTAGCAAAATATTTGTTTTGTTGTGAATGAACATAATGAAGATTTTGTAATTCTGACAATTCTGTCAGTGGGAGTCAAAGCTGTGTTCTCCTGATTCCACCACTGCACCAGAGCCTGCCCACAGTATTTGACTGCAGTCCACACACATACTGTTCCAGAGCATATCTACCGGTATCCTAAATCTTCAGAGTAGATTGTTTTTTCGGGATGGCAGTCACAGACTATTTTTTTTGTTCTTCATATAGCCATCCTGGAGGGTTGACATGACAAAAATATTGTGCAGGAACTTTGACAAACCTCTCAAAGGAGTTTCTCCGCTTTGAAAGTGTAAAGACATAAAACGAGTGCTACAGTCTTCTCAACAGGACCAGTCTTTCAAAAGCTAAGGTACTTGGGCTTGTTTCACTTTATGTCGTCATGTGCTACAAACATCCTCAAGGTCGTGTATAGTAAAGCAGGTGAGCAGTAGAGCTGGGATGGGACTAACAAGTACCCTATGTGCTGACCAATAAAGCGAAGCCAGTTCAGAAGGGAACCTCGAGTGTTGGCATCAGCTGTTAGAGCACCAATTGGATTCACACTCTTTACTGTACATTGCGGTCTATTTAAGTTGACCAGTTTTGTAAACACTCCTCGTTGTCACAAGAGCGCATGTGCTAGTGTCTCTTGCTGGCATGGCCTGCCGCTGCTGTAACCAGCGGTTACTCAGTATCCTTGCTGTTTTCTGGGTTCTGCGTTTCTTCCTGCAGGTGATTGCGAGAGCATACCGTGCTCACTGCCTGTTGTTATTTTATCATCTTTACATGACACTTCGCTCTGGCGGTGAGCTACCCTGAAGGAGCAGAGCCTGACGCAGAGACTTCAGATTCATCTCTTCTAATAAATGGTTAAACATACACGTGGTGTTTCTTTTCTCTTCTGATTTGATATTATGCATTGTTCATAATATGTTTGTTTAAGCTTTGTCGTCGTTACAGTACACCGTTTCCCTAAATCTAGAGATTGTCATGGTATTCCCAGAAGGTGAAAGAATTCAATCAGAATTCAATTCTGGCAACACTAATCCATGTACAATGAGGCAATTTTAATGCAGATGTTTACACACGGCATTAGAAGGCTGTTGGTGGTAAACATAAGCCATTTCCTCCTGTAGACGTCCACACACCCCTTGTCATCCAGCAGGAACTATTTGATTACCAGCAGCGAAAGCAGTCCTCTGCCATTCCTGCACAACAAACAGGACATTCAGGCCATTGGTTAATACTAAGCCCTCATCGTGATGCACAGAGGAACGCACACTATAAAACCATCACGTCTTCTTGATTTGTGGAACTGCATCGGCACAGACAGTTGATACAACCTGTGGCGGGCTCAGGGTGATGGAAATACAAATTCAGTGAGATAAAATCAGTAAACAAAGTACTTTAGTATCACCTACCTCTAATTTTTTCAACGTTACATTATATCTTGTGGACATTTTTATTGGATATTGAATATTAATTCAGTATTTTTTTTATAAGAAAATATATTGTAGCCTAATGTATATGTTGCCATACACACAGAAGACCAATTAAGATATGTGTTGACTTTTTAATAATTCTCTTCTTCAGCCTTTTGTCTAAGACGGACATCTGCTCCTCTAATCTGATCCCTAGAATGTGTCTGTGCCGAGGCATCCAGTGATCTGTAGGAAACCATTATCACCTGAACGCTCGTATCGGGGGAGATCAGTCCAGGCATAATATGATTAAGGGTCAACTGCAATTACAGGAATTTAATACCCATGCTAAGATCTCATCAGCGTCTGGAGTTTGCACAGACAGGCGGTGGGCCCTCTTTGTTTCCTGCTGTCTCACTGCTCTGTTCTCCCCTCCAGTGCTACCTGAACATCCCCATGAACAATTAACAACCTGGCCTGGTGTTCTGAGTGTGTGAGAGGCTGCTTTGTTTGGGCTGTTGTTTTGTCTCTGTGCTGGTGACCCCCCCGCTGTGATACTGAGCTAGGACTTCCACCCAGCTGCTGTATTTATAGCCAGGGATGTGAGTGTTCAGAGAGGGTCTGTGAGGGGGCAGAGATACTCAGGGGCTCCAGTGGAGGCGTATTGATTTGAGGTGTGTCCCCATGTGTTGGCGGCTAATGAGGGAGAGAGAGAGAGGGGAATGAGGGGCTGGAGCACACAGCCCCATTAATGCTAGGTCTGCTTGCAGCCTGATCCCTGCCGTCCCCTTTCATCAGTACTAACCAGTAACCAGCAGTAGCACAGTGTCCTCTTAACACATCCCATAATACACACTGACATCACGCACACCCCTCTAAACAGAGGCCACTGTAAACAATAACCTTGACACAAACATCACACACACAATGTACATTCTACAGGACCTACCTGTACATCAGTATGTTTAAGGTTACCGTGACTATACAGCATAATATCTGAAGTGACACTAAATTCAAGTGAGGATAGGTAAATATAAAAACAAACAAAACAAACAGAAACACAAAACAGTTGGTTGAGCTTTGAAAGAGGGAATAGGGCCTGAGAGAGAGAGACAGACACAGATGGTATGCAGTCGAAGGGAGATTTCAGGTCGTGCCACTGCACTTACCATTATGTTTCCATATTTCACTTGTTTATTTTTGGGGGAGTAACAGATTCTACACAATGCAGTATCGTGGCTAAAATGACCCCACACATCTAGCGCTGACGTACATTACCATCACAATCCAGACCCAGGCCCAGAGAGGTCATTAAGCTACACTGGCTAGCATAGTCCTGTATTTCACTGTGTGGGGAGTTATACCTGGAGGCTACCTCTATGAACAAACTCCTGCCTTTTTCAATGTGGTTTAGAGATTTCATCAGCTCACACCACAGTACATCATTGACACTGGGTTCATTGTCAGTGTAATAAAGGTTACAGTCATGATGATTGAATTATTGAGTTATTACTCCCCATACAACATGCTTTGTTCTTAATGTGGGAGTATAGCCCCCATTTATGAATCACCCTGTAGACTGAGGAAGAGGAATTATGAGACTGATACAGATAACTGTGTAATGCAATGGGAGTTTACCATCATTAGAGATCAGTGGGAATGATGTTGGTATGCCGAGAGGTCAGTGAGTCTTCTTGTAATTTTGTTGTTACTATTTTTGGGGTATTTGGCACTGGCTTTGCTAGAGATTGAATTTATTAGCTGACGGGAAATACGGAATGACTTCCCCTCCCTAAAAATGTCTGGGAATGGTATAGCCAAGATCAACATAACCTACAACCTCATTTCAACATTACCTCAATGTTTTGGTGGGAAAAAACAATGTTGTCCTTTGCCTTCCAAATATATATTTCCCAGGACAATGAATCAGTGGAAGGTCACTCTCCAATCAAGATTCTCACAGCATCCCCTTCGCTGGAAAATGGAGAAATCTCTCAGCCTGAGCGAATAGGAGACTCATTGATATAGATGAGCTACCATTAGGATCAGGGATGGATGGAATTTCACATTGAAATACTCACACAGTATCCTCCCCCCTATGCCTCTGGCTGGGTCCCTCAATAGATTGGAAACTCACATTTTGATAAAAAGGCACTGCCCTTGTCCTCTGTGGATTTCATGTAAAATAAGTGGCAGATGCTGAGACATTTCTTTCTTGCTTTAAAATGAAGTATTGCTTCTCCTGCTATACTGAGAAATATGATGCTCTCTTATTTTGAACAGAATTTCCATTCAGTTCATCGTCTATAAATATTCAGCATTACACATATGCTTGGCGAAATGTGGTCCATGGCACTTGTGCTCCTAGGAACACTCCTAATGAGAAACAACCCTTGCCTAGTTGTGAGGGGATTTTTCTAGTGACAGTCTTATCCATGTCCATATATAGCAGTGTGTGATTGCAGGGAGGAATCTTGGAATGTGAGGGTTACTAGCTTTAGAGGTTACGGGGAGGACTGCTCTACTGCAAGGGGAGAAGGGGGAGAATGGGAGGAGGAGAAGGGAGGAGGAGTGGTGGGACACATCTGCTTCCACTGCTTAGGCAGTACGTCTAGGGCCTCTCCTTAGACTAAGCCCCACTTCCCGTGGGGGCCAGAGTGCTGATCAGACAGTGGAGGAGTCACCAGGTTACAGCTGGAGCGTGCAATTACATCCCCTGATTATTTAGTTCAGAGGCACTGATAAGGCCCCTGTAGGCTGCCCAGAAACACTGTGCCTCTTGTCTGCTCTTTTACATTCAGAGATGTTGTCTTTGGTTCCTGCACAGCAGAGGACTGTGCGTGCCTGGACTCAATTCCTGTGTGTCCTCTATTCGTTTATGTGTGTGTTTTTTAAGATCCAAATGAACTTGCCCTTGTTTTTCTTTGGCTGTGTTCATATGGAGAAGAAGTTCCTCTTTTGTAAGTAGACCTGCTCAAAAACATATACAAGCTGACTAAGAAAATGACAAATAGACATTAATGTCATCGATTCCCTTTTTAGAAGTTGCAGCACCCCACAGAGAAAGAGAGAGAGAGAGAGAGAGAGAGAGAGAGAGAGAGAGAGAGAGAGAGAGGGAGACAACCACAGTCTGCATGCGGCATGTCCATTTGACTCCTAGAGCTCATCTTTCACCCACAGAGTCTTTAGAGAAAAATCATGTCCGGAGTCACTTTGTCACTGATCCGATGAGACCTGTCTGGCAAAGGGAGGCAGGGGAGAAAAAAACAAACAGGTAATGCAGTATTGAGCAGCACCTGTGTTCAGCCCCCAATCTATCTTAGAAACACTAACTGAATGAGGGGCTCTCAGTCTCTATCTTCAAGGGGAAGGCGGGAAATATGTTACGACCTCAAAGCAGAAAGGAACTGAATTGTTAGATTACATTGTCGAAGGTCTTATCTGTTTATCTGAGAATCAGGTGGGCTGTATCTGCAGCGGTGACTCACATTTTGTATTGAGTATGTTTTGCTTTGCTAGGTGCTGCGAATGAGAGTGTGAGGGAAGGTGTGTGAATCTGTCTATTTCTGCATGAGTGAGTGCAATAAAGTACTATTTTTTAGCTACCCACCTCTTTCAAAACATCTCTCATGGTTGGCCCTTGATAGCGTACTGGTCTTGAACATTTAAGAGTGTCTGACCCTTTCGTGACACAGGATTTTCTTTTTAAAGGCAATGGGGGATTGTGGGTAATTACGTATGGCAGGGATCATAGTATTCATTTTAGTCGACTGGGAGCAATAGCACAACATGGCAATCTGCTGTAGGTGTTCAGTGACAAATTCTAGTCGTCTCAGATTTTATATTGCAGCCATGTGGCATATCGCATTAGATCCGACAGACTTTATTGTGGTCTGGAAGGGAAGCACAGAGAACCTGCTGCTTTGTTAGGGAGCATGTTACAGAGAGGAGGTGGGGGAGATGGAGCAGCAACGCCTGTCAGTTTGTGTTCAGATGAAGACTCTAAATGTTAGCTCGCTCCCCCTGACACATTTATAAAACAACCATCTCTATTACCCACAAGCCAGCTGGGCTATCACTCCATGCTTCCAACTACAGCATTAAAGGCAAAGGACTGGGAACAGCACAGTGTGAAAGCTGGGGATTAGATGATTCAAAGTTACTGTGTTGCTTTACGACATATCATATATATCATGGCACTCATGTATTGTCAGTAAATGAGGCAAGACACATTGATGATAATCTTGTATTCTCTGATAAGGATTGCCTCTAGAAATAAAGCTGCTTCACATTGAGACAATGAAGAGTTAACTGTTCCACACAGACCAAATTCGAACTACCAGGCACAAAATGTAAAAGCTGGACGAGGCACAAAGGGTGTGGTCAGTAGCGAGATTAAAAAGCAGCATTTTTCCTGGAAGAGCACAGTGCCCGCAAGCCACAATGCAGACTAATATGAACCAAACGCATTGGGGCCCGTCCTGCCAGACTCTGTGAAACCCAAATCTTCAGAGCCGAGCAGGCCCCTGCCTGCCCAGTGCAAGGCTCCTGGCTTATTTGTTATTTTTGGAAACAGCCCTGGGTGGAAAATGGTGGTTTCTTTATTTTTGTTGTAGCAGCTGAGCAATTCAAGCAGGCTTGGGAGACATAATTTGGCCCTGGAGCTCTCCCCCCACCCACCACCAAAAAAAGAGAAAAAAAAAGCCTGGCTGCAGATGTACAGTGTTAGCACACATACGTGGAACCTACGTGGGGTTTTCTGCTCTCCTATTCAACCTTTTTCACAGTTGTTCTCTGTTTGAAAAAACAACTGTTTGAAAATCAAATCCTCTGTGTGAAATTCTAATCCTGATAGCATTTTTTGGGGACACTGAATAATTATATTCAGAGCCAAGTTGTTTGATGTGGTAGGCTACCAGTAAACAAAAAGCACAGCATTGGAACTAGAGATTGCTACTCATCAAAAATGCCTCCACAGGCTACTAGAATCCCACACACTACAGAGGTAGTTTTATTTGTTTATTTCAGATTTGAAGAAGTGGGAATTAAATGGGAGTAAATGCTAGAAAGTGTTTGATTTGTGAGATGATGATGGCAATGGAGCCACGGGTTCTGTATAAAGTATATGTTCTATTGTGTTTAGGACCTATAGGAACAATGAATTCAGACACTTTGCTGATGCTATCCCCCCCCCCACCCCCCCACCAAGATGTTCTCAGCTATATTTCCATAATGCATTTATTCTGAAGACAAAGATTATAAAGATGAGAACTTAGTGGTAGGCAAATCCCATTGTACAATGCCAGTGGAGACATGCATAATTTAAACCCATTATGGCACCGGGAGCACATCTCCACAAAATTATACTGCAACATGAAATGCAACATGTAACAATTTCAAAGATTTTACTGAGTTACAGCTCATATAAGGAAATCAGTCAATTGAAATAAATTCATTAGGCCCTAATCTATGGATTTCAGATGACTGGGCAGGTGTGTAGCCATGAGTGAGGCTGGGAGGGCATAGGCCCACCCACTGGGGAGCCAGACCCAGCCAATCAGAATTAGTTTTTCCCCACAAAAGGGCTTTATTACAGACAGAAATACTTCTCAGCAGGTGAAGCCGGATGTGGAGCTCCTTAGCTGCCATGGTTAGATGTGGTCTGCTGTTGTGAGGCCAGTACTGTAAAATTCTCCTTGGCAAGGATGTAAACTAATTTGTGCACAAACTTTGAGAGAAATAAGCTTTTTGTGCGTATGGAACATTTCTTTGATTTTTTATTTCAGCTCATGAAACATGGGACTTTACATGTTGTGTTTATATTTTTGTTCAGTGTACACTGTATATATTGTACGGTAACAGTAACCTTTCCAAAACCGAGTAAGAATCGGTATTGTTCACATATTGTTTAGCTTCAGGTCAATTATATATACAGTATATATATCTTTGTTATTTATTTATTTATTTTATTCTCCTCAATTTCATGGTATCCAATTGGTAGTTACAGTCTTGTCTTATTGCTGCAACTCCCGTACGGACTGGAGAGAGGTGAAGGTCGAGAGCTGTGCGTCCTCCGAAACACAACCCAACCAAGCCGCACTGCTTCTTGACACAATGCCCACTTAACCCAGAAGCCAGCCGCACCAATGTGTTGGAGGAAACACCGTACACCTGGCGACCGTGTCAGTGTGTACTGCGCCCAGCCCACCACAGGAGTCACTAGTGTGCGATGGGACAAAGATATCTGCCGGCCTCCCCTAACCCGGACGATGGCCCTTTCTGGGCCAAATGTGCGCCGCCCCAAGGGTCCCCCGTTCGCAGCCGGCTAAGACAGAGCCTGGACTCTAACCCAGAATCAGCTAACACTGCGCCACTCGGGAGGCCCCACAACAGGTCAAGTCTTATAGTATGGTAATAATGGTTAGGTTCCATCCTAGTGACTTACTTGTTTTTACCATTCTGATGACCGCCAGGTACAAGGCATTCGATCCCTGGTGGCTTTTCCCACATTGACACATTGAAGAAGTGTAAAGAGCCTTCCCCTGACTAACTGAATACACTGTTAGTTTATGCATGTTTATTTTTTTCTTGTAGGTCAACTGATGCAGTATAGTTGTTTGTTGTGGATGTTAGCCCCCTAGAGCCTTGTAGAGCTGTAGAGATGTCCACACTCTGACTCTGGCCCTTGCCTTGGGGTTCTGAATTCTCCTGTCCTCCATCATGTCTTGTGTCTGCTCTGGTCCATGTAGGTCAAACATACGCCTGATCTAATCCTGATTGAATAGGCAGAACATGATGGGTTTCACTGCTGAAGGTGACTCAATGCAAGTACTGTGTATTGTAATTTGAGACAGAATGTCTGGATTCATGGAGCGATTGTGTCCCAGTTTATAACATGATTCTGAGGTCATTATAGGCAGTAAACATATCAACAAACGAAAAGGAAGGATATTATATTACCCATCATGTCACGTCTACCCCCGCTCCCCCTTGCCAACGCTCGATGTTGCCAGTTTACACATTATTACGCACGCCTGCCACCATCGTTACGCGCACCTGTGCCTCATGAGTCTCACCTGGACTCCATCACCTTCCTGATTACCTCCCCTATACCTGTCACTCCTTTTGGTTCTTTCCCGAGGCGTTATTGTTCCTGTTCCTGTGTTTCATGTCTGTACGCTACTCGTGTTTCTTTGTTTTGTTCCATGTTCCGTTATCTATTATATTCACTCCCTGTACTTGCTTCCCGATTCTTAGCGTGCACGTTACACATCACGGTGCTCTCTTTGGTTGACAGGCAAACACTTACGTTATCTTTTCAACCTTTTTCCCATTTGTCTCGCTTTTCTTAATGGTTCATATCTTGTAGATGGGAATGCCTTTGTAGTAGTCTATTGTACTACAGTATACTGCATGTTAACAATCACATTGTTATAAGCCTCGGGCAGTATCTTCATAATAAATTATTACAATTAATGACTACTGCTCATACTGTTGAAATATTGATGTAGTTGTACTAGAGGGATATATAAAACAAACAACCATAATTTAGGTTAGAAGACAATTATGGGATGTCATCTTCTTAAAATGTTTCTGTGATGAGAGCCTACAGTATACTTAAGTTCATGTGTTTTTCTCCTGTCTGCCATTTTAAAAGAACACATCTGCTTAGCTTAAAGGGTCATTTTCTGTCTATCCATAATCAGGTTTATTCCCAAAGCATCCGAGATGAACATCGGTTTATAATTAGATGCACAACAATAATCTGCTTAGTTGATTAAACAGTATCTAGTCTCCACCCTGTATGACAATGTGATCTGTGTTATCTTGAAATGCGGTAAAACGATGGCCCTTTCTAGTTGCCCCATAACAGACTCCAGTGGGGGGAACTCACGTTGAGACACTGATGGCTTTCCCAGACATTCTGCAATGGGGCCAGGGTTAGGGAAAGCCTTGTCTGTCTTTCCTGCATTCCGTCATCGTAGGCCTCTCAGTAACTGTATTTGTGAGCTCCAGTGATCAGACCCAGGAGTCTAGGGGTTTAATAGAAGAACAAGCTATGCTCTCACAGCCTGCCCAGCTCAGGCAAACAAAGGTGATTTTCCCTCACCACTTCCAAGCTCTGCACACCCAGTGCCTACAATCATGTTTGACACTCCCAACCTGTTTAAACTCAAGATGATTAAACCACATATTTAAGTTTATTCTCTGAAAAGGCATGGATAGCAAATGGATTCCAAAAAGGAAAAGTACATTTATCATGAGTAATGTGTTTTAAAATTATGTGGATGGGTTACTTTGTCAAAAAGTTTTCTATGATAGAATAGCACGGCGAGGCAGTCTAGTCATTAACAATCATCTGCAGAGAACTCCATGGGTCTAGCAAATATACACTTTGCACTGATATACATGTACAGAATATATTCCAATGATTAATATTTGTCTTCAGTAATTTACATGAAATCCATTACATTAATTGGATTATTATGCAAATGAAGGCAAAGTGATTTTGTTCAACAAAATGCTCAGTAGCATCGTTTTCCCTTTCGATGAGCTTGAGCTCTCCGTTCACATTTTCCTGACTAACTCATCCTGACAGACAGAGCAGGGAGCAACACAAAAACTGCACTAATGTCACTTTGCAAATCATGTTAGGAAGGAAACACAACCTCAGAAATACAAAGTTCCTAAAGGGTAGATGCAGGGGCTTTGTTGCATCCGCTGGAGTCTGTGGAGAGCACCCACTGGGCACAGGCGTCAGTTCAATGTCTAGTTTTAATTTACATTTGGTTGAGTTGCCAACTAACGTGGATTCATCATGAAATCAGCATAATTATTCACACTGTCATTGAATTTAGGTTGAAAGTTGGGTGAAATAAATATGAAATTCCCTTACGTTGATGACTTTTGGCAAATCCAATCAGTTTTCCACGTTGATTCAACGTCATCTCAATTGTTTGGTTGAAGTCATGAGGAAACAATGCTGATTCAACCAGTTTTTGCTCAGTGGGTAGACCATCACATCCACTTGGGAAACAAACGATGGCATTTTGGAATTTTAAATGAAGGTTAAATAAGATGATTGGAGCGATATGCATTCTGATGAGAGCTCCTATGGTGCACGCTGGCATGACCTTAGTTTTCAAAGGACCGGTGTCACACCAGCATTCTAATCGGGTGCTGGATGACGTCCAGGTGTTTTTCATCAAGTGGATATGACCTACAGTATATATCATGCTTAACTGAACAGAAAGCTGTGTGATCAATGATGGGCAAAAATGAGTGTGGAACGGGTGGTGCTGTAACAAGTGACAATTAGTCAATCTAATATTAGACAGAAAATATACACAAAAAATGGGAACTGTCTAAAGTCATGAGATTGGAGAGAGATTAAACTGAATAGACAAATAAGAGTAGCTATAGCTACATACATTAGCTCATATTTAAATGCATTCTGATTGAGGTTTCTTCCTAGTCAGTCTGGTCTGATCTCATTGTAAGGGTTGGGATGGAAAGTAGGCCTATGGGCCACGGTGTGGAAGGTAAACACATTGAGTCAGAGCCACAACAAAACCCCTTTCCCCCTCAGGAGACTGAAAAGATTTGGCATGGGTCCTCAGATCCTCAAAAGGTTCTACAGCTGCACCATGGAGAGCATCCTGATCGGTTGCATCACTGCCTGGTATGGCAACTGCTCGGCCTCCGACCGCAAGGCACTACAGAGGGTAGTGCGAACGGACCAGAACATCACTTGGGCCAAGCTTCCTGCCGTCCAGGACCTCTATACCAGGCGGTGTCAGAGGAAGGCCCTAAAGATTGTCAAAGACTCCAGCCACCCTAGTCATAGACTGTTCTCTCTGCTACCGCATGGAAAGCGGTACCGGAGTGCCAAGTCTAGGTCCAAGAGGCTTCTAAACAGCTTCTACCCCCAAGCCATAACACTCCTGAACATCTAGTCAAATGGCTACCCAGACTATTTGCAGTGCCCCCCCCCCCCCCCCTCTTTTACACCACTGCTACTCTCTGTTGTCATCTATGCATAATTACTTTAATAACTCTACCTACATGTACATACTACCTCAAATAACCGGTGCCCCTGCACATTGACTCTGTATCGGTACACCCCTGTATATAGTCTCGCTGTTTTTATTTCACGGCTTGTTACTTTTATCTCATATTCTTATCTGTATTTTTTGAAACTGCATTGTTGGATAGGGGCTCGTAAGTATTAATTTCACTGTAAGGTGAAAGGTGTACCTGTTGTATTCTGCGCATGCGACTAATACCATTTGATTTGATTTGACATGGGGATGGACACGGCACACTAAAGGGGCTATTTAGTTTAGCCTGTGCACTTTTAGCCTTTTCCGTGAGCGCCTGGGAATTCCTGTGGTATAAGTTCCACATATGAAAAATAACAGTCCGAAAATCTAACCAAAGTCATATACAAAATGGTTTCTTTCCCTTTGAAATGATACCTCTTAGGCAGAGTGCAAATTACATCATGACATTCTGACCTAAAACCCCATGCACTGGAGGGCTTGTGCTCTGTCCAAGACTGGGAATCAACAGTAATGACTTCAGAAAGACTTAGAAATACAACATATTTTCCCTGATTGAAGAATACATTCCTTTAATCCAGTGTCATGTCTTAGCAACACTGTGCTTGTAAAAAGTACATACACTTCAAGGCACTACTTTGACTACTTAAACTCTTAAATGATAACTTATGAAGTTGTCATTGATGACTCATAAATAAACACCAACTCTCATTAATCAAATGCCAGTAAGCAAACTATAAACCCAGTGTTTTTATGGCAATTGCCACAATGGAGGTAGTGACCCAATATTAACTGAGCAAAGTCATGAGACTCAGATAAGGAAATAAATGTATTGGGAAGAAAGTTCCCCCAAAAATGTATGGGCCTAATAATAAAGTGTAACTGACAACGTTTGAATTACTTTGCTGATATGAAACAAACAGACAATCATAATATCAGTAAAAAAAATATCAATTTCCCAGTTCATGCTACAAAACCAACTTTATGAGGTTTTTATTTAAAAAAAGGCTTCTATTTGACTCAATGTTCCATGACGTACAGTAAGGTATTGTTGGCAGAATAAATGGATGCGGTTCAATGCATTAATATAATTTACCAACACATTTCTTGGTAGTCCCAAAAAATTGCTATCAGATTGTAATTCACAGCTGGCCTGGTACATTGTTTGCTGCCTCCACCCATGGAGTTCAGTTTCAATAACAGAAAATTTTGGACAAAAACTGATTTATTTTACCATGATTTGACTTGGCAAGTCAGTTAAGAACAAATTCTTATTTTCATTGACGGCCTATGAGCCTATGGGGCTCTGGTCCAAAGAGGTGTAATATATGGTCACAAGTCAACCTTTTGTTCCACTTCCTCCCCAAAAGCAGACATTTCTCCTTTTCTTTGCGAGATGGGATCGTAAGCACATTTTTTAGTAGGGTTTATTGTGTGGTATAATTTCACTTTGCCTGAGATCATGTATTTAGTAGGGTTTATTGTGTGGTATAATTTCACTTTGCCTGAGATCATGCCTGAGATCATGTATTTAATTCTGCCTTGTTCATGGGCAGAACTAAAGATTTTTACCTTCTCAGCTCGGGGATAAGATCTTACAACCTTTCGGTTACTAGTCCAACACCAAGAAATGTGTTGGTGAATTATATTAATGCATTGAACCACATCCATTTATTCTGCCAACAATACCTTACTGTACGTCATGGAACATTGAGTCAAATAGAAGCCTTTTTAAAAAAAAACTCATAAAGTTGGTTGGGAATATCAATACGATCAAACAAGCAAGGGCAATGATCACAAGTCAGTCATAACGTGGCCAATAGGATAGCGCATCTATTTATGTAGCTATTTATTTAGCAAGGTAAAAAAATAATAATACACGGAACCAAAAGTTAGCTACCTGCTGGGAAGATGTCATGTCCTTGGAAAAGTGACTGACTTTTTTCCCTCATCGTTTTTTCGGTGGCTACAGCTAGAGATGCAGGTGTCATTTGGTTAGCTAGCAAGACATGTTAATCTCTTTGCTAGCTAGCTAGTTATGCTGAAGTTGAATGACTGTTATCCAGTTAGCATATTTCTTGCATTCGTAAATTCACTCAACCTATCCACTCCGATTTCAGAGCACTCTCATCTGAGTGTGCCAGAGCGCCAAATATCTGATGAATTAATGAACATGCGACACCCGCTGAATATCACCAGTGTCATGAAAACGTAGAGGAAAAAAAGTTATTAAATTGTTGCCAGCAGCACAGTTAGTCACTATGCTCCAGATAACAAGTAAACAGCCTAACCAGCTCTGCTAGGGTGAGTAAAATGGTCAGAGTGAGGTGTTCTCTCATGTGTCAGAAGTAGCTAGCAAGTTATCCAACTTAGCCAGTTAGCTTGGGTGCTTGACTGCCATTGTGAGGAACGCTTGGATCAGCCCTACTCTTCAGCCATTGCATCCAGTGTCAATAGTGCAGTGTGCGTTCTAACAATCTGACAACGCTTTGTATATCTGAACGCAGAATGCACTCTAACACACTGGAGGCAACTTACAAATGCACCATTAGTTGTCAATCAACTTTATTTGGTATCGATCAAATGGGTGGGCAGGCAGGGAAGTTCCCATTCAGTTGTCAAAACACAGGTTGGGACAAGCATGCATTGCCAGGCAAGTTGCAGGAGGACGGGCAGGCTACTATTCCCCATCATTTATAAGTGCCATTTTTGACGACCAACTAGCTGAATTAGTTTGAGAGGGTTAATCTAATGTTCTCTCGTTAGATTTTAGCTCATCTAGCTCTGGCTAGCATTAGCTGTTGATCTTGTTGTTGTTGATGTGCATTACTGAGGGAGAGTGAGCCTACCTTTTCATGGTTGTTTGATCAATAAGACTGCACAGTTCCCAAATGTAAGAGGACTCCCGTGGTATTTACATATTTGCAGAAATCCATTCAGGTCTATTTTGTGGCTTTTGGCAAATGTGTTCTAATGATCTAAAATCTTGCTGTTGCTACTGACTGTAAACAAAAACACAGTCCAGTTCAAAGTGAATGATGGCAGGCCAGTGTGGCAAATGGCTTATTGGCATAAAGACCTACTGTAGCTCTGTTTGGCTATGGAGAACCGGTCTACGTAGACTCCGGTTGTGGACGAGACAGGTTTTATTTACTGCAGTGTCTATTAGTTGTCCAAACGCACTGCCGCTTTCCCACTCTATATTGCTGTAGAACTTTCACAAATGCCTTGCTCTACAAAATTCCCAAACATTCTATGAATTTATGAAAGTGTGAAAATGACCATATCTAAGTGCTCGCTTGTCCAAAAAAGTACAAGAACGTGAAACGATCGTTGGTGGAAGAAGTTGAGGACCAAGGTGCAGCATGGTATGTGTTCATATTTATTAAATAGAACTGAACACTAAATACAAAACAACAACGAGAACAACCGAAACAGCTCCGTCAGGTGCAAAACACACTAAACAGAAAGCAACTACCCACAAATCAAGTGGGAAAAACAGGCTACCTAAGTATGGTTCTCAATCAGAGACAACAATTGACAGCTGCCTCTGATTGAGAACCATACCATGCCAAACACATAGAAAACCAAAACTAGAACACCACATAGAATGCCCACCCCAACTCACGCCCTGACCAACCTAAACAAGAAACATAACAAAGGAACACCAAGAAGTGTGCCTAATGACATTCAGTGATTGCTTTTGATTAGGCCTACATTAATTAATGCGTCTTGCTGACATATTCATCTAAAAAGTCAGCCTAAAAAGTCGGGACACCTGAAATGGGTCTGAAACTGTCCCGGGAAAAATTGGATGGTCAGCCTAACACACATGGACAATTTACTAGACTAGGCCACAATGTGTAATAGCATGAACTTCAAATAGGCCTACTGGTAGCCTGTGATGTAGTGGTAAAAAACTTGGTGAGTAAAATGTTTTTTTGCTCCCTTTACTAACAGTTCATTTTTCTGAAAAAAAGTGGGTAAAAGGCTTTTACTTGCGCTTCCCCTCCACTAGGCCTACACCACTGCTGGAAGCCTACCCTATAAGCTGCAGCAATTTTACATACATGAACACACGCAGAACAGGTAGCCTACATTCAATATAATACATGAGTTGAATCAATCAAGACCGTGTGACATAAAATACTACCTTTCCTTCCTTACATTTAAGGACATTTATGACAGTGTTGAATTAGAACATTGAACTTAAACCCTGTACAAATCCTGGATCTTGGAGATCTCTGAAAATGCACTGGAATAAAGGCACAGGCTATTTTTTATCAAGGACTCATGGCAAACAAATGGCGAAAGTTAGAAAGTACAAAATAAAATCGATGCGTAAAGGAGCTAAGCTGAGGCCGAAATTCTATGTGGACGGTGCTGCCACATAGAAATAAATGGTTTAAACCATGACAGTGAGGTGGGGGTGTTTGTTTAATTTGGAATTTACCACTGTAAAACGTATTTACCACTACATTTTAAACAAATAGGAGAATGGTTAAATTAGCATTATTTAGAGACCCACCCAAAATGTTGACTTTTGTTACATTTAGGTGAGCTAACGTCTCATTCAGGGGAGCTGGGCGCCCCCTGGCTCCCCCGTAATTCACACCTTGCTCTTAGGGCTTCAGAACCCAAATGTTGTGCATATTTAAGTCCATGTTTATATTTTA
This sequence comes from Oncorhynchus mykiss, assembly GCF_057628025.1. Lineage (NCBI taxonomy): Eukaryota > Metazoa > Chordata > Actinopteri > Salmoniformes > Salmonidae > Oncorhynchus > Oncorhynchus mykiss. The sequence continues at coordinate 61,747,117 of NC_143027.1, read as the reverse complement.
AACAAAAATAAGGGCCTGCACCTTGCCTCCCTAATCCTGCACTGCAAACAATTTATAGAGGGATCCGGACATATTTTAACCCAGCAGATAGGGGTCTTTTGGGGTTGGTCTACATATTTTTATTGTTTCTTTGGGATAGGAACACCAAAGTAGGAAATTGTCTTTTGTCATGGTCCATTGTTTTGTTCCAATTCTCTTTGTCTGTGGTTTCAGCTTCATGGCCTTCCACTGCATGGCCTTTCACTGCATTGATGAATCAACTGAAAGCCACTATTTTAAATGCATTACATTGATTAACCCATCAGAGATACAGACCATTTTATGGCTCATTTTGTCTTCCTGTAAATAAGACTTAAACTGTTAATCCTCCCTGCCCTTTTCCTGTTTTAGTCATCATGGTTTTCCCAGAGAATGGGATACAATTCAATGATGGCAGTTTCTAATATTTAATTTCATGCTCCAAGACATCCCAATGTCTCTCCAACTGGATAGGGAAAAGGGACAGAGAATGGAATTCAGCCTTGCCTGTCTTGTTTAACCCAAACCATTTGAATTATTTTGGAACTTTTTTCCAAATACGTTTATTTCCTTATCTGAGTCTCATGACTTTGCTCGGTTAACTTTTGGGTTGCCTCCATTGTTGTCTGCATTTTGTAAAAGTCAAAACAATTGCCAGAAAACCACTGGGTTTATAGTTTGCTCACTGGTAATTGATCAATGAATTATTGAATTGAATCAATGAATTATGATCATTGAATTATAAGTCATCAATAATTGTATTTTAACTAGGCAAGTCAGTTAAGAACAAATTCTTATTTTCAATGACAGCCTAGGAACAGTGGTTTAACTGCCTGTTCAGGGGCAGAATGACAGATTTGTAACTTGTCAGCTTGAGGATTTGAACTTGCAACCTTTCAGTTACTTGTCCAACACTCTAACCACTAGGCTATGCTGCCACCCCAACTTCATAAGTTATCATTTAAGTTGTGCCTTGAATTGTATGTACTCTTACAAGCACCGTGTTGCTAAGACTTCCCTTTGGATTCAAGGAATGTATTCTTAAATGTTGTATTTCTAAGTCCTTCTGAAGTCATTACTGTTGATGCCCAGTCTTGGACAGAGCACAAGCCCTCCAGTGCATGGGGTTTTAGGTCAAATTACATTTCTTTTCCAGAACTCATTTAAGCAGATTTCATCCTGGCTTGGACATGGCTTCAGCATCCATCTGTCTCCTCGTTGTAGCCCTCAGGATGCCTCTCTCTATAATGACTCAGAGAGCTGTGCCACCTTCACAGCAGCGATCTGGCAGCCCAGACCCCTGTCCCTCTCCTTACTGAGGCCTAGATCAGCCAGTTTCTCCATGGCATTCAAGTAGAAACAATAGGCTCCAGGCTGACCCCTACACACACATACACCACCAATAGCTTGCTCTCTCTCTCTCCTCTCTCTTCTCTCTCCTCTCTCTCTCTCTCTCTCTCTCAAGCACAAAACACACAAACACACACCCATTTCCAAGGCACGTCGGCTGGGATTGATGTGGGGAATGGAAATGACAAACAGCTCAATCGTGTTTCTGCTTTTCCCCCAGAGAGAGCGGCAAGGCTTGTTGTGACCATGTAACCTGGGAAATGTGCGAATCCTTGGATCCCTCCCCAGCCGGAGCTGTGTGAAAGGGCATATTTCAAGATTCAAGGCTCCACTGTCAACTTGTGTTGATGGAGGACGGGCTAAGGACATCAGAGCGATGGGCCCGTTAGTGCCTTTAAGAGGGCCACTGGACTGGCTCTGGATATCACAATTTTTCACATTGTTATGGAATCTCAAACTACTCCTTCCTGGGGGGAAGATTCAACAGCCATGGGTGTCATGGAACATGAACCGGCAACGGAAATAATGGCTTTTTCAAAGTCACTCCTGTGCTGTAAATATCGGCCAGGTTTACACCTGCCAGTAGCTGATGTTGACCAAGTCAAAACAATATTGAATCAGTTTGGAAACCAGTATGATTGTATTTTTTCAGGCTTTTTCTTATAGCTATTTATTGTTATTGTAAATATCGTGTAAAGGATTTCTCATTGACTGCTATTCATTGTCAATATATTTAGCAGACACTTTTATCCAAAGCTACTTACAGTCAAGCGTGCATACATTCTACATGCAGGTGGTCCCAGGAATCGAACTGACTATCCTGACGTTGTAAGCGTCATGCTCTACCAACTGAGGATCAATCACAATTTAAAGTCTGCTTTAATTTTAGAAAGTGTACACCCAGCAGCAGAGTTGACTGTAAAAATATCACACAGGACTTTTTCACCTTAAATTTACATAAATAAAAATAACCCTGTGTACGTTGCTGTTCTGTGTACAGGTGATGTATTTACCCTGGAGAAAAACATTGCCTATAGCCCAGCCAATCTTTCTCCCAATTCACCTCTAGACCAGCGTTTTTTAAACTCTCAGTCCAGGTCATTCCCTTTCAATTCCCAGACAGCATTCATATGTTTGACCTTTTCATGGCAAAAGGGCCAGTCTACTGTCAGCTGACCTCACACCCTGCCTACATAAAAACACAGAGACCATCACTGTTTGTCTTTTGCTCTGCTGGGTTCCCATCAGACATCAGGTGCCGTTTCAAAAGTTTACGCTCAACACAGACTGGTGGTTGCTCGTGTCACGTTCTGACCTTAGTTCTTTTGTTATGTCTTTGGTTTAGTATGGTCAGGGCGTGAGTTGGGTGGGTTGTTTATGTTCGTTTTTCTATGATTTGCTATTTCTGTGTTTGGCCTGGTATGGTTCTCAATCAGAGGCAGCTGTCAATAGTTGTCCCTGATTGAGAACCATATTTAGGTAGCCTGTTTTCTATTGTGTTTTGTGGGTGATTATTTTCTGTCTTTGTGTATGTCACCAGACTGAACTGTTTCGTTTCGTATCATTCTCGTTGTTATTTTTGTTTTAGTGTTCTGTGTTGAATAAATATCGTCATGAACACGTACCACGCTGCGCTTTGGTCCGATCCTTGCTACTCCTCGTCCGAAGAAGAGGACGAGCGTGACAACTAGTCTTTGAGCTGGACACTCCCAGAACGCTGGCAAAACGCAAACACACATACACGTACATACACAAACACACACCACATCAGACATGCTGCACGCATAAAGTACCTCTGCCCAACAAGAAGCCAGAGATGAAAAAACAATTGCTGTTTTGAAATGTGAAATGAACATAATAAAAGGCCATAACAATGTGAATATAACACGCTGTATTCAGCAGTACAGCATAGAAGAGCTAGAAGTCTTTGTCCTTGAGAAAATCTCCATATTCACTGCTGCTCTTGCCTACATAATTACCTCCCCCAATCCCTACTATCCCACACGTTCCTAAGACCTCATTCTCCTCCTCCTAACCACATCAGTGTGGGGAGAATTAACACAGTGTCTCTGGGCCTGTTGGCTTTTACAGTGATCCATTGGGCTGTGGGGGTCTCCAGCTCGATCTGACACACTCACGGGACAGATGTTTCCTCAAAGGTCTGGCCGGTTTCTCCACTTTCTGCCAATGAGCCTGGCCTGCTTCACTCCAAGGTTCTGCAGGGCTTGCAGCTCTGTTTCCTCTGTAGCTTGCTTAGTGGGTGTGCAGGTCCCACACATACTCAATAATAAGAACATAGAAAAGAAAGCATGCACACCCTCCAGCGACAGTTACGTACTATATGGTTGACCTTGTGCAAACACATCCAACTTTTACTTTTCTTGTGTGGGATTTTTAATGGTGTTTGCCTATATCACGCTTAAACTATCATCCAGCATCAGCGCACATTGAACAAAGACATCACTTTTCATTTCAGTTTAAATTAACACATTGTTCTTTAATTGGGTTGTTGGATTTGAAATTGATTCATGTTATTTTGAATATGTAGCTTTGTTGCCCATTGCACTTTCCATGACTTTCCATGATATCCGTTGTATTGGTACAACAGGAAACTGTGGGCAAAGTAATGACATGAATTGCTTTTTGTAAACAGAATAACTTTTCTGAAACCGAGGGGCGACATGCAATGATTGAAGGAATTTGTGTATATGTGTTGTGGGTTTAGGGGTTGGAGGCCAGGCTGAGAGCCTTGTCATTTCCAGAGATTCGTCACTTTTGAATTTAAACTAGCAGACAACAACGCCCTTGATGCCTGTTTGCCATTTATGTTGGTTTGTTGTTGCATATTGTTTTGTTTGTTGGTGATATAATACAGCACTGCTAAATGTTACTCAATGTTTGAATCTAAAAGACAGCATCGACCGAGGTATTTTAATGACAAGCTCTGACCTCTTCAACAGTTCCCAGCAGAGGACGTGGTTGACCTTGTTAACATTTCTGGAGTAATTAATTAATCCACACGAGTGCTGAATCTCTGCCGATTCCTGCCAGCACACAGCCTATTGCCTCAAAGTGAGTGATATATATACAGTAGATTGTCTGAGTAAAGCAGACTGCTGTCAAACTCCTAGGTCACCAGCACGGGGCCAGTCTGACTCTGACAGCAGTTGGCTTAAGGCTTAATGAGGGACATTTTTCAATTCAAGTTTCCATATGCTTCTCTAGAAGACCACCACTTTATCTTTTGCAATCAGCTGCAGGGAGAAGAAAGAGATTCAGAGCAAAGTTTGACTGTTGCTAGTCATTTAACAACGATCCCCACTATTATTCTACAAATACAGTGTTTACACTTTTACATGGCACTCAACTTCATGTTAAAATAAGAAAAAGCAGACGAAGGGGAATAAAGGGAAAAATCTACAGATTTTGATTAATTGCCACCTTTTCTGCGGGGCACAATGGTCAAGCTGTTCATTCAGCGCTTTTGCCTGTGATATTTTTGGCCTTGGATCCCTAGAACATGAATAACGAGTACGGAAAAAAGGCTGCTGTAAAACCTGAGAGACTAGCAAGGCTGCTTGTCATTCTGCACCCCTCCTTCCTCTCTCCCACCGTCTCTCTCTCAGAATGCAACTTGAGTTGGGTGATCGTGAGATGTCTTGTGGGATCGTGCTTCTGATCTCCCTGGCGACAGCCTGGACCCACAAACCCTGATTGGGCCCAGATGGACTCTGGAACCTTCACTGTGGTTCTCACTTCAAAAAGCCCCCGGTGCCCTCACAAGTCTCACCCCGACATCATAATTTCTGTCGATGTCATTTCTCTCAGCTCATATGTGAATGTGTAATGTTTGTCTGTTGGACTGCTTGAATGTGTGTGTGTGCGTGAGTGCAATGGTATAGTGTTATTTACAAATGTATCACTGTTGAAAGACACTTTTTTGACACCTTTGAGAAAAATGTTGAAAGCAGAATATCTAAAGCATTGCACATTTTGGCAACACATGCTAGAGACTCTTTAAAATGTGTTTTAAAGAATACCAATGAAAAGCTCTCTCTCATCTGGTCATATTTGCTTTTTATAGGAAAGCCACATGCCTTGATTGCTTTTCATTGTATGTTATTAAAGATGCATATGTGGCCAGAATAATTGCACAGCAAAGGGAACTCTGATAGTTGGATTCTGTAAAGTGCGGTACGAAAAACCAGACAGTTTTATTGCAGTAGCTGTAAGACACGGAGTAAACAACTTGTCTTTGGGTCCCTAGATGCCACTAGATTCCCAGGGAAACCAGTGTGTCAGAAATGTTTACAATGTGATGGTAAAGTGAACCACCCTGTCTGACATTTTTAATCTTCTACAAATGAGATGTCACGCACCTTTCCTCCAATTGGCTCACAGGAGAAAGGGAGATTGGAGAAAACCCTTGAACTGGAACCTCACTTCTGACCTCTGTCTTTCTGTGATATTTTCAGTTTGCTACCTTGCTCATGTATCTTCATTTGACTAAATGGGTGCACATTGCATCCCCCAGTAAACAGCACTTATAAATTGACACTATTGTATAAACAGCTGCAGCCGTAATGTGAGTTGTTGCACCCGCACAGAGCCTCGTATAGTGATCGATTTAGACACAGACAATTTAATATACATCAAAACACTGAGTGAGGCGGTGTAATTTATGCTTATGACATTTTATGACAAGAATCTTACTGATTGCTGTCGGTCTAGGAGACACATAAGTGTACAGGCAATCTGGAATGGAACAGAATAACAAAACTAAATTGATATCTTAGATGTGATACATTTATACATTTAGGCTTGAACATACTTTTTTGTATTGAGTCCTTTTCCTGTGGACCTAATTATTTAGTAACTAATCAACACCTGTAGAATAGAAGTTTGGACGTTTTCCCCCATTAATATGAAATATTATACAAAATGATTCACACTGAAAACGTGTCTGTTGTTGGTAGCAGGGAGTTGTCCTTTGAGCAATGCCCTCTGGTCTCCTAGGGGCTGACTGGCTGGGGTAGTGTATGTCAGCAGAACTGTGGGTGATTTGAGTGCAAAATGTGAAATGTCAGAGGGACAGGATAGGATGCCTTTCATATGAGCTTTGAGAGGCACTCCTATCCATCCTACTGGCCCTGCTGAACTTGCAAGAACTCCAGCTGCGGACCAATGCTTTGTCCCTGACCAGCCTGCACACAGAGAATGATGGAACAAAATGATAGAACTCAAACATCACTACTACGGCTGTGTCTTGATAGGTGAACGTGTGCAAAGGGACTGTAAAACACCTACCGTTATATAACAGAGCAAATCTGCACAGGACATTTATACAGCTGACGTAGAGCCTTTAAAAAAACTTTATCGATTCTTTATAACAGGTAAAGGTTTAGCAGTTCAGGAAATCTGCCTTACCTCCAGAGGAGAATGACTGCCCCCTCTCATTGAAACCACGGAAGTTCAAGGACCGACCGCAGTACCGCATGCATTGTTAAGAGAAAACAGGATCCCCCATTATAGTGAATGGAACAATGGCAATCTTCATGTAAAACAAACAATTCTAAGACAATCATGCTACCAATAATTGCTTCTAATACACCAGATGTATGTCCTTGAATTTATTATTTCAAAATCACACACAGAAGATGTTATAAGGATGAATTTGTTGCTAATGGCAGCCTGCAGAACCCCGGTCGGCAGTAAGTTTCAAGTTTCATGTATTAATGTCATGTGCAGAAGTACAGCGAAATGCCTTTCTTGGACGCTCTAAACCCCAAAATGCAGTAATCAATAACAATGTAATACTAAAAATAACACAAGGTAGAGCAATAACACATGAGATATAAAAATAAGAAATGAGAAGAACACAAGAAAGTAAGTAAGTAAGCATACCATATACAGGGTCAGTCAGTACTAGTACCATATTTACAATGTGCAATGTGGAAGCAGAGTGAACGGTCTATGGCTTGGGTGGCTGGAGTCTTTAACGATTTTCAGGGACTTCCTTTCATACCGCCTGATATAGAGGTCCTGGATGGCAGGGAGTTCAGCCCCAGTGATGTACTGGGCTGTCCACACCACCCCCTGTAGCGTAATGCAATCGCGAGTGGTGCTATTGCCATACCAAGCAGTGATGCAGCCAGTCAAGATGCTCTCAATGGTACAGCTGTAGAACATTTTGAGGATTTGAGGGCCCATATGCCAAACCTTTTCAACCTCCTGAGAGGTTATTCACGATTGTGTGCATGTGTGTGGACCATTTTAAGTCCGTAGTGATTTGGACACAGAGGAACTTGGAGCTCTCGACCCGCTCCACTGCAGCTCCGTTGATGTGGGCGTGCTCACCGTCTCATTGTCTCATCATCAAAGCACTTCATGATTACACATGTGAGTGATACAGGGCAGGAGTCATTGTGGCATGAAGCCTTAAGAGTTATTGGGAAAAGGAATGATGATGGGTATCTTAAAATGTGGGGGATTACAGACTGTGGCAAAGTGAGGTTGAAAAAGAATGTGAATATGCCTGGAATACCGTTGGGCCTAGCGGTCTTGCCGGTGTTGACCTGATTAAAGACCTTACTCACGTCGGCCTCGGAGAGCGAGATCACTGAGTCCTCTGGGTCGGTGGCAGGCCCTCACACCCGGTATGATGTTGTTATTGTCGAAGCGTAAATAAAATGCATTTGATTTCGTCTGGTAGAGAGGCATCGTTGGGCAGATCACGGCTGGGTCTTCCAATACGTAATGGACTGTAGCCCCTGCCACATGCTGCGGGCGTTGGAGCCTGTGTAATATGATTCCACCTTATTCCTATATTGTCCTTTTGCTCGTTTGATGACTCTGCGGAGGTCATAACGGGGCTTATTGTATTTCTTCCTGTCTCCAGCTGTAGCCCTCTGTGTGGTAGCCCTGTACTTTAGTTTAGCCAGTGACGGAGGTGGTTAGTCTCAAAACATATTCCAATCAGCGCTTGCAAAGCAGTCCTGTAGCACAGTCTCTGATTCTGGTGACCATTTCTCAACGGCGCGAGTCACAGGTACTTCCTATTTACGCTTCTGCTTGTAAACAGGAAACAGGACTACAGAGTCAGGATCTGATTTGCAAGTGTTCTAGGACTTTATCTAGTGTCGAAGGAGATGTGTTATTGAAGTTGGGCATCACATGTCTTAATGACGTTGAATTATAATTGCCAGCAACTAGAAAAGCAGCCTCCAGATGTAAGTTTTCCTGCTTGTTTATAGCCTTGTACAGTTCATTAAATGCCAGTTTGTTATTTTTCTTGGCATGGGGTGGAATGTATACAACAGTCACGATAATAGCTGAAAACTCACTGAGCCAGCCTGCAATGTCACTTCCTGGAGTAGCTCAAACCTCACATGTGGTGTCTTCATGAAACGCCGACTTCATTTGGCTTCAATGCGCTATTGAGTCTTCAAATAGGAATGAATAGTGTCACGTGATCGAAGGCTTTGTCCATTCATCTATACAGCCATTGCTTACCTAACATCCAGCTGGCAGTAATGACTAAAGGACATAGACAGTGCTATACCGTCAAGTTATTTAAAGAGCACTCAGGCATGCCATTTACAACAACAATCATCGTCATACTTAATTGTCATAATTGGTGCACTTTCCTATACAGTATGTTCTGAACTGATTTGAATACATGTAAAGGTTAACATGCTCACATGCAACATCGTGTGTAAGGGGCTAAGGGGCGAGGCCTGTAAAAATACATGCTACTGTAAAATGACAGTAATAGGTCAGTAGAGGTCAACATGGTGTATGTACAGCCTCTTCATTAGCTGTGAATAGTGCTGGACCCAATTGATTTTGTGCTTTTGTTGGTTGTAGCATAACAAATGGTACCTGTCCAATCTAACACGGTCCATGCCAATTTCACAGTTATTCTGCTTGTTAGACAGCACAACTGTCAAACAAAAGACAAACAACAAACATTTAATTCTAGAGGGCTCGCCGTTGCTGATCATGCACAAAGCTTTTGCTTCTAACTGAGTAAAGCAAACCATTGATTTACTCTAAGACTCTTCCCTAAAATATGTAATGCAGCTTCAGTGTTTATACTACCCACTACTCAGTTATGGATACTTACTGTATTGTAACAAAAGAACAGCATTAGCCATGCAAGTTGCTGAGGTCAATACAATAGACATGACTTAGTATACTTTTGAAAGCAAGTGTTTAGTGAAAGGGAAGAGGAAAAAGTGAAAAGTTGTCTTACAAAAGAAGAAAGAAAAATATCCTACGATTAATGGGAGGTCTGTGGATAAAAGCTGCGGGAAAAAGGTTTTGATTGATTGGAACATAGTGGGAAAATGTCCATGATATTAATGGTCCCCCACTGGCATAAGAATCACAACCCCTCAAAGCTACAATACTGTTAGCGCTCACCTTTCTATTGCATTGCCCCAGTATTGCATTTTAAGCCATCATTGCAGTGAACATTTGTACAATTCCATTTGGACCCCCTTTACAAACTAACAAACACATAAAAGCAATGCCCAGTGCTTGAAGGAGACCTTCAATTGCTTTTCCCCTTCTCTCGGCCATGTGTTGAGGAGGATGTCAAAAATACTGCCTTGCTTTTCTGACAGAAGTAGAAAAACTCAATAGCACACATCGATCTTTCAGTTCCCCTACTGCTTTTTCTCTTTGCACTTACAGGCAGTTTATGATAACCTTTTCCTTGTTACCTGCTGGGGGAACATATAGTTTTATCAAAACCCACAGTGCAAACTGAATAGGTGGGTGTATGCATTTAGCCTTTTCATTCTACAAGTTTACTAAAGAAGAGTTGACTAGCAACATCCTAGCTATGATACTGACTGGATACTGAAACCAGCAGATCGAAAAGCAAATTATACGTTTCTGACCATATTCATCGAAATTCATTATCATCCAATTAATATCACGTTAACTAATATCAACTAGATGATGTGGAATTGACCTACTAAACGACTTACTCAATTGGGTGAATTAGATAATCTTTCATTATTGTTGTTATTTGCATGCAACATTTCATACAGAGCTGTAACAACAAATTCAAAAGTTAACTTCTTTTCACTTTAACCTTGTGAGGACCTGAGTGGTGTGGGCGGATGCAGTTTTCTTCAGCCTGTGCCTGATTCTATTAACGTTCTGGCCTCAAACTGTGCTGCCCTCTTGTTTGGAGGCAGCGTTGGGAGGAAAGGTGTGGGGGAAAGGTCACATTGAGGTGCAAATAATGTCTCTCCACATGCAGGCCAAAAGTTTGCCTTTCAGACTCAGAAACCATCAACCTGATTGGAGGGAAGATGGCGAACCAGATGAGAGGTTCAATGACCTGAGCTTGTACATAGCAATTATAACATGCATTCAAATAATATTTTATTCTTCTCCATGGCTTTTGCCCTTTGTCTGGCTCTTTTCCCATTCTGATAAATGCAACTGACAATAACACACACAAAGAACCGCACCAAAGTAAAAATAGAGAATTCAGTATGGGTAACACGTGTATTGTGAGTAATATGGCTTGTCATTTTCAGTGCAAAACACTGTTGCCTGATTTTAGAACATCAAACAACAGCGTATAGTCTACGTTTGAATGGGAGAAAAATGCCCCATCTTTGCGCCATGTGAGGTACCAAATACATGAGGACATTATCCTAAATGATTCCTCAATAATTATGTTCTAAAAAAGGACATTGAGCTCTTGTTAATGGTATGAATTGGGCCACAACAGTCAGAGTATCTGCAACCCAATGATCTAACATGTTTGATCATAGACTCTGGCCTCTCTTTTAATTCTGAACTTTCTGCATGACCCTAGGCCTAAGGCAAGGTTTGCTGTAACTAACAGTATGAGTAAATCTGTTGATCTCCCCAATATGCTGCTGTATTAGGGCTTGTGGCAACTCATTTCTGTGAAGGATGTAAGTAATTACTTTGCAAATGCTTCATTCTGTCAAATACTAAATACACTTAAAGACCACACTGGCAAACAGAATAGGATTCACTGGACAGCAGTTCAAATGCTAATCATCAGGTCTGTCTCTGGTTGGGATAATGTGAGTGGATAAAGCTAAAATGAAATGCATTTGATTCATTTTTATCTTAAGGCTTTTCACAAAGCGACAGATTAGAGACCGATCTGCCACTTGAAATCAGGCCAACTCATAATCGCTCTGATCTGTGACCTTATGAGTCGCCACAAGACAACAGCCAACCAGAATGCAGCATGACTCATATCTGACTTAGACAGGACACAAAGACCCAGGACTCTGAACAGTGTTGGACTATATGATGAGAGATAATGAAGCGCCTTATTACCTTCCTGCAGGATTAAAGATGACTGATGAGATTATGAACAGGTTCATTATGAGAGTATAAAGTAGAAGCGTGTTTAGGAGCCAAAGTGTCTTGATTTTCTTTCCAAGCACGGCCAATGTTATCCACTCCGGAAAAAAAACTGTAAAGAAAACAATGCAGACTTTCAGAATGTTTAGTTTCAGGTTTGGGGTAACTCATTTTCACTCTGAATTCATGTATTGGACATTGAATTCATGAATTGCAAAAAATCCACATGGAAAGTAATGGGCATTGGGCACTGATAGATGGTGATAAAATTCTACGCCAGAGTTGTGATGGAATTGTCTCCGAAATTATGTAGTTCATAACACTTAATGATTATTGAATTGGCCATATAGGGATTTAGATTTCTGTGGTACAGAGTGGGAAAAGCAAACCAAAGTGGCATAGTTGCAGCCCTCTTATCCCCAGTGCGATCAAATCAGTGAAGACTCTTTCAGGGATGTCAGCTGAGGCTTCTGACCTGCCCATTGTGAGCATTCTCCACCATGTGGACTTGTAGGCATGGAGAAACACTCAAAATGCATTAAGCGACCCAGTTCACAAAAGGGCAGCTGGGATTTGGCTTTTACAGCTTCAGTGGAGAGCCCCCTCCTCCTCTCACTCCGTCTCTGTGTCCTCAACGCTAGGCAAGGTTATAGTGGCATTGGAGCACTGCTACAGTACGTACACTGGTGCATGATGTCTGGGCGCTGTTTGAGGAATATAAATAATGCAGAATGGATAATGTATGAAAAGATAAACAGCCACACAGTGGGGGCAGAGGAGGTGTTGGGGGAGGTGATGTCATTACAAGTGACCTTAATCATACATGTGCCTGTCTGTGGAGAACAACACACAAACGATAGCAAAGCACCGCTCGTTTCATACAAGTATTTTTCATTACTTTCATTTATGATGTTTATGTTGTGTAATGGGATTGTCAATGCCGTTTGTGTGATTATCTTGTTCACCAGCCTATGGCATACAGTGGGGAGAACAAGTATTTGATACACTGCCAATTTTGCAGGTTTTCCTACTTACAAAGCACGTAGAGGTCTGTAATTTTTATCATAGGTACCATTCAATTGTGAGAGACGGAATCTAAAACAAAAATCAAGAAAATCACATTGTATGATTTTAAAGTAATTAATTTGCATTTTATTGCATGACATAAGTATTTGATACATCAGAAAAGCAGAACTTAATATTTGGTACAGAAACCTTTGTTTGCAATTACAGAGATCATACTTTTCCTGTAGTGCTTAACCAGGTTTGCACACACTGCAGCAGGGATTTTGGCCCACTCCTCCATACAGACCTTCTCCAGATCCTTCAGGTTTCGGGGCTGTCGCTGGGCAATACGGACTTTCAGCTCCCTCCAAAGATGTTCTATTGGGTTCAGGTCTGGAGACTGGCTAGGCCACTCCAGGACCTTGAGATGCTTCTTACGGAGCCACTCCTTAGTTGCCCTGGCTGTGTGTTTCGGGTCGTTGTCATGCTGGAAGACCCAGCCACGACCAATCTTCAATGCTCTTACTGAGGGAAGGAGGTTGTTGGCCAAGATCTCGCGATACATGGCCCCATCCATCCTCCCCTCAATACGGTGCAGTCGTCCTGTCCCCTTTGCAGAAAAGCATCCCCAAAGAATGATGTTTCCACCTCCATGCTTCGCGGTTGGGATGGTGTTCTTGGGGTTGTACTCATCCTTCTTCTTCCTCCAAACACGGCGAGTGGAGTTTAGACCAAAAAGCTATATTTTTGTCTCATCAGACCACATGACCTTCTCCCATTCCTCCTCTGGATCATCCAGATGGTCATTGGCAAACTTCAGACGGGCCTGGACATGCGCTGCAGGATTTTAATCCATGAGGGCGTAGTGTGTTACTAATGATTTTCTGTGAGACTGTGGTCCCAGCTCTCTTCAGGTCATTGACCAGGTCCTGCCGTGTTGTTCTGGGTTGATCCCTCACCTTCCTCATGATCATTGATGCCCCACGTGGTGAGATCTTGCATGGAGCCCCAGACCGAGGGTGATTGACCGTCATCTTGAACTTCTTCCATTTTCTAATAATTGCGCCAACAGTTGTTGCCTTCTCACCAAGCTGCTTGCCTATTGTCCTGTAGTCCATCCCAGCCTTGTGCAGGTCTACAATTTATCCCTGATGTCCTTACACAGCTCCCTGGTCTTGGCCATTGTGGAGAGGTTGGAGTCTGTTTGATTGAGTGTGTCTTTTATACAGGTAACGAGTTCAAACAGGTACAGTTAATACAGGTAATGAGTGGAGAACAGGAGGGCGTCTTAAAGAAAAACGAACAGGTCTGTGAGAGCCGGAATTCTTACTGGTTGGTAGGTAATCAAATACTTATGTCATGCAATAAAATGCAAATTAATTACTTAAAAATCATACAATGTGATTTTCTGGATTTTTGTTTTAGATTCCGTTTCTCACAGTTGAAGTGTACCTATGATAAAAAATTACAGACCTCTACATGTTTTGTAAGTTGGAAAACCTGCAAAATCAGCAGTGTATCAAATACTTGTTCTCCCCACTGTATACTTTATGTGTAGTAAATGTTATGTTTAGGTTTTCAATATATTACAAACTCTCACTATATATATGTATATATAAATATATTGTCTTATCTTTAGCTCTGCATTGTTGGAAATAAGCATTTCACCGTTAGTCTACACCTGTTGTTTACAAAGCATGATTTGATAAAATGTTCTGAATATTGATTTTTGATTTGGACATTTTTAAACTGTGTTTTGGCTTTTGAGTTATTTATCAAACGTTTTTTCAACAGGAAGTGGCGACAGCATCATTTTCAACTTATGTTTTAGGAGTAAAAATGGAACTTTCAACATTCATTTCCAATAGTATTCTAATTAATCAGGTAAAAACTGTTGAATGAGTCCAAAAACGTGCTGGAATTTATTTATTTTGATGATATATCAGAAATTGTGAAAATGGGTTTGTCCTGTCTAATCAAAGGTTAATTCATTTGGAATTCAACACCCGAGGAAGTGGAAACGGAAAACACCTGAACTAGATGGCTAACGCTAAATATAATACCCACTGCTGGTAGCCATGTATTCATCCAACAGTACATTTAATGTCCTAATTTTTTTTACTGTTGTACTACCCATAGGCCTATGCCCTCAATATGTCCGTTGCAAATTTTATTGAGCGTAATATTGAGAGTTGAGAAATTCAAATTATACCCACAGAAAGCTGAAACGATCCTCTATTTTACAGGGAAAAGGGAATGAAGCACTCAAAGCTGTGTTTTCCCCACAATTGCATTTTGAAATGTTATACTATCAGAACACATTTTTCTCTCAAGTGCATGGGGGGGAGAGAATAGTGGCTCCCTCATCACAGCAGCAGGCCCCAGCAAAAGAGGCACAGGGGCAGGGTAGACACTTCCATTACAGGAATCTAATTGATGTCTAATTGATGACAGAGTCAGAGATGGTCTCTTTGCTGATGCCACATTTGACTTTGAATGCGAGTTTGTGTGAACTCAGCTGAGGCTATCAGAAAACCTGGCCTTCCCATATTGTTAGGGGGGGGGGGGGGGGGGGCGCAAAAGCTCAATAGAGATTAGTATAAAAGACAAATTGCACAAAAATCTTTTAAAAAAAACAAAGAAAACAGGTCATTTTTATAAAAAAAAAATGTTGGTCTTTGACAATTTCGACCAACCCAACAAAAAAATGGTCCAGCCCATCTGGCATCTGCCAGAATTGCCAGGTGGCCAATACGTCCCGGAAGCCAAGTACCTGCTGATTTGTTGATGGATAGACTTGTTCTGAATGCATGTTATTTGAGTGGAGAAAGGAACAAATCGTTTGCTGTCAGTGTAGAGAGGCCATCCCTGGTCAACAAGCCTTACCGTGAATGACTCTCCATCTGATGAGACTGCTGCAGGAGATGTTTTGTTACTATTGCGAGCAGCTCCTCTCAACCTATCACAACCAGCCATCATGTTATCACTTGGAACATGGAGTTTCTCATTTGAACAGAGCAGCAAAGAGCTCCTCACCCTGTTGCCTGTTTCCTTGGTGCGATGCCACTAACACAATCTGACACAGGGAATCTAATTGCTGCCTCCCTCCAGCTGTGAGTGGAGAACACCTTTCTGACTTTCCTCTCCTCAGCCACCGGCATACAGGTTCATTAAAACAGATGATGTCCCTTACATTAAACCCAACCGGTAGACCATTTGAGTTAGGCCAGATAATGAGATAGGTGCCAAAGATCTAATGATTGATGCTGCACATTATTAACATAGGGACTGTGTAAAGGAAGACATTTCAATTAAGTCCAATTGAAAAAGCTGTCCATAATGTAAATCTGATCACTGTTTACTAATCCCAAGAGCTCATGTTGAATGAACCTTTTAGTGATGCACAGCGTTGACTGACTGTCCGGTACATTATTTATCGCACAGTGACAATCTGTTTCAGAGGTCTGTGTTTAAGTGCACTTAAATGTGTCAAATCGGCAGATATGTGTAAAAAAAAAAAAAAAAATTTAAAGACAGAGAGAAGAGAGACAAATAAAGCCAGCCGGAGTGGAACAAGGCCCTCGCCTCGTAGGCCGACCATCATTAAAGTGCACTAAAGTGTGACTGACAAAAGTGTGTTTCTCTCATTGGGCTGTGTATCTTTGTGTGGCAGGGGCATGGAAGGTGACCCAGACTCTATTTGGGTTATTCAAACCCCAGTGAACCTATTCTCTTGCCATGGCCCCACAGTAATGCAACATTTGCCTTTATTTTCCAATAGATAGAGGGAGAGGTAGACTACAGTACGGTGGGAGTAGGGAGAAACTCCTGAGGGACCCATTCTTTGCCTGGCACCTCCTCCATACAATGTATTTATGGTTGTTATTGCTATGCCATATCACCCTCTGGGAGCTGTAGATACTAAGAGCCAGAAACCTGTCAGTCATCTTTCATGCTTCAACTCTCTGAGAGAGATAGCATCCCCTGTCTGCTCAGCCCTTCGCTGTCTGCTCATAACCAGTTATTATTGACATGTTTCTAGAGGTTTAAATGTGATGGCAGAGACTACACCATTTCCTGCAGTTTGATACTTAGAGCTGTTGAAACCCACAGTCAATTAGATGATTCACAACACAAGACCATGCTATTCCTTCACTTGTTCTTTTTCATACACCGACAAGGCCTTCAGTAAAATATCTACTGACGTTATGAGAAAGAGCCCTTTCCTTAGTAAGTCCTAATAATTGTTGACACAGTTGAATGTGCTGGTGGAATGAGGTCCTGTGCGCTGTTCTCTCTCTCTCTCTACATAGCGGTGATATTTAATGGATAGTTGGTAAATGGAATTCCACATGGGGAAGGTGATACAGAGTGGGAGGACGTCAGCGAGGGGATTGGGCCTGCGTTGAAATAACAACCCCCAGGGCAGTCCTCTGAACACACACACTTTCTTATTTCTTGTGCTGAGGGAAATGAATGAAAGAGCAAACTGATGTTGGAGATGGGTGGGGTAAGACTGCAGTGAGAGTTCTATTCAAATGTAAACTAGCACAAGTAAGCCTGCTAGATGCACAGGTGGAGACATGGAGAATCCCCTATGTGGTCTATCCAAGGGTAAGATATTTGTTTGTTAGGGCCTTCTTCTTCTTCTTTTTTTGTTGCATATGCATATGTAATTTGCATTTTATAACATGAATGCATGTGGCGTGTTCTCATGTTTGTTCCTTTATCTGTTTCTGTATCTGTTTCTGTGCCTGTGCGTTTTATGTGTGTACATGTGTGTTTAATCCAAGTAGGGTGTGCTTTGGGTCTGACCTGAGTCACAGACAGCAGATGGATTTGTCTGAATTGCCACCTAATTTATTTGTGTAGGTAGCGAGAGCTGTAGGAACAAAGCAGCTCTCTTACGTTCTGATCTCATGACTCACAATCCCTCAGATGTAATGCAAAACAGTCCTTTAGCCCCCTACCCACTCACCTCCAGGATTCATAAATCATGGGTCCTGTGTGGCTCATTTGGTAGAGCAAGGCGCTTTCAACGCCAGGGTTGTGGGTTTGTTTCCTACATGGGGCAAAAAAAGTATGAAAATGTATGCGCTCACTACTGCAAGTTGCTCTGGATAAGAGCGTCTGCTAGATGACTAGAATGTAATATGTGTCCCGTGGTACTACAATCTCTAACAGTTGTATTTACATCTTGAGCTTGGAGGAGGAGGCCATGAAGCACAGCCGCAGATGGTTTGAAAACAGGATGAAGCCAGAATAGGCCCAGAATTTTTTTTTATCCTGAAGCATGTATTTAGTTAGGGCAATTTTTCTTCATTTTCCTCCTTAGGTGATGACATGTTGGCGAATGAAGCCAAGAGCTCAATCCTTCTGACCTATTTTTCCCACTGTCCTTTTTATGGCATTTCATCATGTGCCTGCGCAATCCGCACAACTGAAATAGGATGACAGGCATTTTTCAGCCTCTGGGTATCTCTCTCTCTCTTTCTCTCTCTCTCTCTCTCTCTCTCTCTAACCACAGAGAATATATTGGCACGAGTGTTGTTAGGTCCGAGATGAAGTCGGGGCCTAGCAACACCCATGCCAATATATTTTCCAAACAACGGCTTCTCGGTGTTGAGAGATAGAGAGGGATATGGAAAACCGTGCCAATATATCCTCCAAACACCGGCTTCGGGGGATTCAAATAATGAGTGACATATGTTCATAAAAAAACATTGTTTTGACGAATGTATTCATGCTATTTCATCCTTCCACGTTTGTTTAAGCGGTTTTCTAGTGACATTTATTTGGATACATCCATAACAATGAGCTAATGATGCACTATTTCGCCAGGTATAGTAAATGTGCTTCTCGATTAGACACTGTTGTTCAGAGGAGTTAGCCAACAACACAGCTAACACAATCACTTCAAACTGAAGCTGGAAAGACTGTAAGCTAGCTGCATTTCATTTCGTTTGACCTTTTTTCTATTGACATTTTTTGTATATATCCATACAAATTATTTCAGCTGATTCATGATTTCGACTGGCTGAAAAAAGCTGTCTGCCTGTCAGTCTCATCCCAACTCCCAACACGTTCATTACTATGGGACAGCTGGGGATCAAATTTCAATATTGAAACAGTGTTGCAAATGTCGGAGAGACAGACAGCAAATCTCCACTGTTGAAAACCAAATACTAGTCTAAAAGAAATGGGAGATAATGTCTAGATGCTTTTTATAGTGGAGATCAGGTTTATAAATTGCCTGGCTAGGCTGATGAGACAGTGGATTCCGCAGTCAGATGGAACAGAGTAAATAGGCATTTCAATATCATAGCTTTAGCCGGTGGTAACTTGTGGAATAGACACTGGCTGAAATGCGGTTGTAACCAATCAGCATCCAGGATAAGACCCACCCGTTGTATAATCATCCACACGCCCCATCTCCTCTGGTTGTTATCATTTAAATTGATATTCCTTTAAACCTTATACCCAGTGCCTTGGTTCTCCTGATGGCTATCGTGAGATGCATGGCTTGGTGGACTTCATCACTGTCAACTGCTGGCATCTGACTGAGAGAGATGATTAATCATATATTGAATACTTCTGTTGTAACTGTTTGAGTCACTTATATAAACACACACTTCTGTTAAGTTGATTCTAGTGGTATACTGTTGTATCTAAATATGATTACATACCTGTTCTATTTCCAGTGAAGTAGCGTGTGTAAATGAGTGGGACAAGAATACAGGAGGTAAATCTATCATTTCATCCATGTTTTCCTTTTCCTACTATAAGTGAAAAAGCTGAATTCAGTCGATTACATAACTCCCATTGGTACCTTCTCAATAAAATTCACTCCTTGGCTGATAGCCTTTTGGATTACAATATGCACGTCACTATTGGCTCAGCAGTATTTGATACTCTTGGGGAATACCTGTACTCATCAGTTCCTTGTGTATTCAAAAGCAATCACTATCTTATTGGATTACATGTAGCTCTGAATCCCCCTTCATAAGCATTTCGTCTAGGCTTGGATTGGTCTGCTGAGGTCAGTGTAGTGTACCTGAAGGCCACTAACCCTCATCTCCTTTATATATGTGCTGTGAAATTGTAGTTCCACATAAAAGAGAAAAACAATTTCACTCTCCACAACTTGCAGAGGATTTTGCATGTTGTAAGTCCCCATCAGACAACTCAATTGCTTACTATCATTCTCTCTAATAGCCACCTGTCCCATAGGAAGACAATTTCATTTTTTATTTCACTCATTATTTTCCTTTCTCTTTTCAATACATGAAGTGTTTAATTTAGGAAATAAAAACCTCTACTCCAACATATAATTATTTGTGGGTGGCATGAACCTGCAATGCACAGTGGACATTGTAAGTAGATTTAAGGATGCGCTGTAATCGAGAGCGAGCGAGAAATGTGTCCAGACAAGAATGAATTAGCCAATTTCTGTATACCAAATCAACATGTTGTAAGCTGTAATTGAGTTTTTCTTCCTGGCTGTTAACTTGAGTATACAACAGGACATTGGCTAAACAGGTTGGTTAATTGAAATTAAAACTTAAAAACATAAATCATTTTGGCCCGGGTGTAATTGAAAGGTAACTTCATTTGTTCATGAAGCTAGCAGGCTAGGCTCCGTATCTGAATATGTCAGAGTGATCTATAGCCTGCTAGTCACTCACCATAGTTCCCCCTCCCTTTCTGTCGCCTCTGAAAGGATATTGAAACACAAACCTGCACCTGCTCTGAGCCTTTTCTTCATAATGATTGGACAGCACACTTTAAGGACAAGGTTTTGTTGGGTAAAGGAATAGCTAAATGAATAACGGCGTTACACATCTGTACAGTGCTGAGTACTAATATAAAAACATAACACTTCAGTCTTACTGGGAATGTGAAGAATGTTGTTTTTCTGAGAACCAGAGGTTCTATGGATCTCAGATAACCGTTGTGACAGTTGTCTTTTGAGCATCTTTTGTCAAGCCTCTTTCTGATAAGCGCGGAGCCTTAACTGTAGTGTTGAACAGAATCAGAGAACATACCGTATAACTCCTACAGATGGAGAACCATATTTGTGTTTAGATGTTTTCTTTTTTTTAAAAGACTTCATGAATATTTATCAAAAAGCATGGAAAATAACTATCAAATCAAAAGCCTGCAAGTATAATTGTGAAGTGTGAAGGCATGCTCTTTTAAAATAGGACACATTCCAATAGGTACACACATTCCAAAAGTAAAATATATATATTTAACAATATCATCATTTTTCTAAACGCACACACGTACAGGTATATGGTTCTTCGTTGCAAGGGTTCATATGTTGGCAGGTATTGCCTGGACTAAACTAATTATCTTTCATTTATCAGTAAGGAGGCAATTACCAAAAAGTAACACACATTTGTTGTCCTGTCAGAGGGGGTATTTCCAATAGATTTCCTCCCGGTCATAGAGCAGCACAGATTTGCCTGAGTTACAAATCAACGTAATAAATGAAGGCAGTTAAGCCTGATCAATATCCCACTATACTGTTTACCAATTAGAATGTGACACAAAATGAAGTGTGCCTTGAGGTGGCTAACACATAGGTCCTGCATCTAATACTACATTTCTCTCAAACCTTCGCCAAGGCATGGGGGAGGTTAAGCAAAAATCAAAGGCCATTTGTGTTTTTCTTTCCTATTTATTTTTTGTCAGCATTCACTAAACCAGTCAGACAAGCTGTAACATCCAATTTGTGGTTTAATGGATACAACCAGTCCTGAAATTATGGATTCTTACTATTTAATTTCTCAGGGCTGTTTTGCCCTTCCCTCCTCTGACACAGCCCTAATCAGAGGTGTTGGTCTTCCCACTGAGCCTTCCATAGAGATGACCCGTCGACAGGCCCTGCATGTCGCCCTGCCTGATTGGAAGGCTGTCACACTTCAATAGCTCCCAATAGCTCCCTTCTCCCTATGCCTTCAACACACACACACACACACACACACACACACACACACACACACACACACACACACACACACACACACACACTCTTATCAATACTGACATTAATTAATTTCTTATGTTGTGCTTCTGTTGAATACACAGGGACGTGTGTGAATCGCTAAACATGCGCAACTATATACTCAAATTGCAGCCTACCTACACTGCCGTTTAGAAGTTTGGGGTCACTTAGAAATGTTCTTGTTTTTAAAAGAATAGCACATTTTTGGGCCATGAAAATAACATCAAATTGATCAGAAATGCAGTGTAGACATTGTTAATGTGGTAAATGACTATTGTAGTTGGAAACGGCTGATTTTTAATGGAATATCTACATAGGCGTACAGAGGCCCATTATCAGCAACCATCACTCCTCTGTTCCAATGGCACGTTGTGTTACCTAATCAAATTTTATAATTTTAAAAGGCTAATGGATCATTAGAAAAGCCTTTTGCAATTATATTAGCACAGCTAAAAACTGTTGTTCTGATTAACGAAGCAATTCAACTGGCATTCTTTAGACTAGTTGAGTATCTGGAGCATCAGCATTTGTGGGTTCAATTACAGGCTCAAAATGGGCAGAAACAAAGAACTTTCTTCTAAAACTCGTCAGTCTATTCTTGTTCTGGGAAATGAAGGCTATTCCATGCGAGAAATTGCCAAGAAACTGAAGATCTCGTACAACGCTGTGTACTCCCACTCCTCTTTCTATTATGGTTAGAGCCAGTGTATGCTGTTCTGTGAAGGGAGTAGTACACAGCGTTGTACGAGATCTTCCTTACATTGCCCTATTTCTCCACAGCAAAATAACTGTGCAGTGAGAAACTTTTCCATTTCATTCAATAGATGGAAAATCAACACAAGCAGAGGTGAATTCACTATATAGAATGTTGGAATTAAATTATCCCGAAAAGTGTGTAGTGATGTGAATCCCTCCACCTGTTAATACCAGGCTTATAAAGGAGTCAAAATCTGAAAATGACAGCCAGGC
Organism: Oncorhynchus mykiss; assembly: GCF_057628025.1. Taxonomy (NCBI): domain Eukaryota; kingdom Metazoa; phylum Chordata; class Actinopteri; order Salmoniformes; family Salmonidae; genus Oncorhynchus; species Oncorhynchus mykiss. Next base: position 61,724,397 of record NC_143027.1, on the reverse strand, counting down.
TGGAGAAATAAAGTGATAATTGGAATGAGCCACAGCGCTCTGAATCTCTAACAGAACTTATAATGATTCACCTGAAATTTCTGATCTCCTCTGATAAGAGTGTGAAGGGTGCTCTGTGCTTGAGGTGATTAGGCCTGTACAGCTGTGGGAAAGAGGGAGGCCACAGGGGCTATGGACCATTATCTGTCCCCATGCATACTCTGGTTTCTTGCCCTCTCGTGTGTGTGTGCGTGCGTGCGTGTGTGTGTGCGTGTGTGGAGTTAGAGCAGCTGTCTACTACTAATGAATGCGTTAAGGGGTGTATTTAATCTACCCCTGACAGAAAGAGATTAGATTAAACGAAATTGATGGATCCTCTGGAATACTTTTGTGATCAATGTCATTTAAATACAGGATTTGTATTGGACTTCAGTTTCCTCGTCTAGCTCACCCCAAAGTGTTTGTTTAACCAGTATGTATTTTTGGGCTCATCCACAAACCACAGAGTTTATCAAAATAAATTAAATCAAATAATAATAATAATGGTGTGCCCATAAAAACTGCACAGTCAATTGCCTGTATTGTCAATTTGCATACTTATCTAGGAAAACATTATCATTGGTGTCCCACTGGGAGGAAAATAGTAGAGATTAAACTATTTGGTAAGGAGCGCAGGAAACGAGTAAGCAAAATAATTTAACATTTGTATTAAAAATAAATAAATAATGTGAATTTCAAAGAATGTATTTGAATACATGTCTTTAGAATTGAATAAATTATGCACATTGTGTCCTTCGTGCTCATGTAACATATTACTGTGATGTATGATTGATGAAGACAGCATAAAATGTATTCATCTGCATTTAGGGGCATTATGGGAGATAGTAGGATATTAAGATCCCAGAACTATACTAATAAAGAACACATCTCACACAAACAGCAGCTTTTAACCAATATCATCTATCTGTAAAGTCCTTCAGCCTTGGTGACTCAAACACACACTGCATGAACCCATAATAGTCACACAATCTTTAGCTCAGTGGGAATTTAGCTTACTATCACACACACACATGCAATATTAAGCTAACAAAACACGTTTGTCAACCTGTGAGGTGCAATAGCAAAGGAAATAATATAAATTAAGCAAATACCCGGAAGTATCATTAAGTAAACTGTACAATTCAACACAATTAGCTTCGTACATAATGAGGTGAGGCTGTTAAATGATACAGGTTCTCATGTGTGGTGGTTCGATTCTGTAACAGGCATTGAATTAGATTACCAATCTTTACCACTGATACAGCATAGACACAGCATCAGAAATAATGAGCATAGAGAACCGTGCTTTTCTCCCTATAAACACATTATCTAACTCCAACTGTATTGCACGAAGTCAGTGTAACGGTTGTCCTCTTCCTCTTCTGAGGAAGAGTAGGAAATATCATACCAATATGCAGCGTGGTAAGTGTTCATCATATTTATTATACTGAACACAGGAAACAAACGAACAAGCGAAAAAAGAAAAACCGAAACAGTCCCAAATGGTGAAAAACACTGAAACGGAAAATAACTACCCACAAATCATAGTGGGAACACAGGCTACCTAAGTATGGTTCTCAATCAGAGACAACGATTGACAGCTGCCTCTGATTGGGAACCATACCAGGCCAAAAGCAGAAACACAAAACATAGAACAAAAACATTGAATGCCCACCCCAGCTCACGCCCTGACCAAACTAAAACAGAGACATACAAAAGGAACTAAGGTCAGGACGTGACAGTCAGCCTTAAAGTAGAAGATGAATTAAGAATTCTAATGTCCAAGGGATGATGCTATCTTTTCAGTGGATAATATTTAAAAGTTTTAAAATGTAATCCATTGACTGAACCCATGGCCCCATTAGTGATGGAGATAAAGCACAAAGTTGGGTTCCATCAGAAAAGTTCATATCTTTGCTTTTCAGAGGCAACTCTAATGGACTTTGGAATGTGCTGATTCTGGCAGAAAGGGGGAAATGTGTAGCTGACATTCTTTGGAACCTCTCTTTCGCGAATGTCACACTTGTTGGAGTCCCTGTGACTGCATCTTACGGTCCGCTTTTACATGAGGTAAAGATGGGAACGAGGAGGAAAAGAAGACATTCACTTTGTTCCATTAAACTAAGTACATATGGCTGAATAATGTATATCATTTTATGTCACCTTGTTAGTTTTGCAGGGGAGGAAAATAACAAAACAACCTTAAAAGCTGGCTTAACGGTGACTTTCTCCTTGCCTGGACTGCTGACGTGACAGGTCTTTGGATGAGTAAAGGGGCTTGTTATACGTTGTGCAATGATTTAGAAGTGGCACTTTATCTTTTTTAGATATATAATGAAATAGCGGCCATCCCCTATGGACCAAGGGAAGAATGTTTCAGGCCATTTTGTATTTAATATTTCATCTGTTTTCAGTATTGTCACAGAGAGTGACAATTCACATGCAGTAGCCTCTACTTGGCTATCTTCATAGATGCTTTAATGGAGAGGAGCGATGCCTATCTTAGCCTCAAGGCACTTGTTGCGCTTCAATCACGACAGGCTAAAGGCAAGGGTCCAGTACTATAAATGGACATGCACACGTAATGTTTTCCTTTCCTGGTCCTATAGGAACACACATCCATATTTCATCAGGCATTGAAAACTGCTGATAACTGGAATGATGAAGGTGGTACAAAATATTTGTGAACAAGCATTGGGTTGGATGCACAGTGTCCCAATGACCATCTTGTCCGCAAATCCCAAAGCCTCTAAAACTAAAAACTGTCTACAACATTTTAAAAAGATATGGAGGCAATGAGGAACATATGATTTAGAAGGACATGAAGGTATTAAGCCATTTTAAAGAAACACACGGTAGCAGCTGTTTATTCATTAAACTGAAGCCGCACCATGTCAAAGGATGAAGAGCAGGATTTCCCTTGATGCCTTTAATGTTGGGATGATAGAGCCAAGTGATGCTTGTCTTAAGCTTTCTATCTGACATCACTCTCATAAGAGAACACACATGCTTGGATCTGGGCCAGAAAGGCTCAAAGCAGTCATTCATCTTTTGTTTTTTTGGTACAAATTCACACTCTCATACTAACAATAAATATAGTAGGACTCATTGTGTTTCCCCATGGAAATGTTGCAATGATGTAGTTTATGCTTTATTTACATCAGTTGCTTAAAGGGATACTGTGAGATTCTGTCAATTAAGCCATTTTTCTACATACTGTACTCAGAGTCAGATGAACTTGTGGATTATAACATACGCTAGGGTATCTCACAATGAACAATGCTTTTAAGAACTCTGCCAGTTAAAAAGAAACAAAATAAAACATGTTCTATTGTGAAAGGATGTAGTGATGATCCTGACGTAACAAATGTTTCAGTAGACAGCCACATACTCTAGTCTAATGCGGCATAATCTCGGAACACTACGATAAGAGGCTGCTGTGGAATGTAGGAGTGGACTAATGGGGGCTGTTGCTGAAGATTTATAGGTTGTTTAGCTAAATTGAACATGATTCCACGTTTTATAGACTGTCGACAAAGAATGGAGAGGGATTTCGTCCCGGGACAGTAATGTCATACCATTAAACGTCTAAAATATTAAAATGCAGGGCCAAGGCCTTTGTTTGGGATTGCCTTTTTATACATACAGTAGAGAGGATGTGTTGTAACTCTGAGGCTAACTAATTGCTTTGCCATACATCTTCCCGGCAGATCCCTCTCCCCGCTCCGGTATTAGTTTATCATTGAGGGGAAATGAGAGCTCCTTATTTGAGATGACAGGGTAATGAGCTGAAGAAAGTGATGAGTTTTATGTATGGGGCTCTACACTGAGCCTCAGTGGCCTCAGCCTCAGTGGCCTCAGTTAGAAGGAAGGGCCTCTCAGAAAATCCACTGCTAGTACAATAACCATTCATCGGCTTCTGGAGAGTCAACCGTTACTCGCCCAATTTTTGAGATGTCTTGTGACAAAATAATTGGAGACCATGGCATTTCAATTCACTCTTGGTAAATTGCCCTCAGCGAAAGCATTATTTACTCTGTATCAGAGGACAGAAAATAAATGTAGAGGACAATGGTATCTCATAACTGTAAGAGGCATTTAAAACCTATTATTTTGTGGGGGTTGTTAAACCACTTCCCCCTTGCTAAACAAATGGTGTATGATCGAGCGGCTGATCCCATCCATGTATATCGAGGCTCCCATTTTAAAATAGCTGACGCAGACCCCCTTTAACTTGGCCCTACTCTGTTATCAGAATGGCCCGGCCGAGGTTGAGTCAGTGCCCCTCTGGAAAGTGCTTGTCTGAGCAGAGGTGTTGAATCCACTAGAGGATAAATAGCACTCTCATGAAGCAGGAAGAAGCTCATATCACACCATGGCACCAGTCCAGCAACACCCCTACATAGTCCTCCCACGTCCCCACCTATATTCAAGCTCTGCTTCAGATTTGATTTGAGCAACGATTAGAACATACCACTCCCTGGTAAGCAGAGGCTAATGTTATGGTTCCCAACAATAAGGTGATAGCCCGCTCTCTTACAGATCTGTGTCTCCATGTCCACTGGTCTGCAATGTAGCCATCAACACTAGCCTCTCTGCCTCCCCATCTGCGTCACCAGCCTCTTATCTTAATGATGCTGTTTACTCTGCACCTTTATCTATTCTGAAAGTACTGCTTACTTCCCAGCACGATTCTGGCACCATCATTGCAGTCCTTAGAGTTTTCCGACCGGCTTTATTCAATGCAACGTCAGAAGCCCAACACTGAATTCAAGCTTTGTTCATCTTCCTTAATGCAGTCTCAAGTTAGCTTGCATTTTTGGGATTTATTCAACACCGAATAAAAATCTCTCATAACACATATTGGCAAAGTAGGCTTGGCTGCATATGCTCTCACAGCTCATAGTGCAGGGTGTAGTGTTGACTGAGGTTGTGACTGCAGTCACATGCACTTGCTATGTTTTAATGACTCCAGGAGAGAAGGCGGCAAAAAGTGGGATGGAACAGGATGTTGTGTGTATTCAGCCGGAACCTGTGTACTCTCAAAGTCCTGTAATATTCATCCGTTTGTGTTTTGTACATGGGCAGACCTTTCCCCCAAGACGCATGCTCGCTCCTCAATTATGTACATCTGAAATTGAGCATGAATATGAAACGACCATCAAGGCTGGAGCTGGAGAGAGATGGGGAGAGAAGAGGGCGCACTCAGACATTCAACAGGATTCTCTTGTGACTTGTAGAAGGGAGATTTTATACAACAGTTTCAAATGCTACAAGGCTTTTCTCCCATATGGTTCTTATGGCACTTATCTTCACTCTGTCAAAGCAAGGATAAGGAAATAATGTGAACCAAATTGAATATGTGCTATTTGTTCATACAAATATCAAATGGGTTTTCATATAACAGAGATGCGTCCATATAAAATAATACTGTTTAGTACAGTAGATACCTAGGCCTAGATAAAAGCCCACTGGAAAACCACTGTCTCCACAATATTCCTTCTATACTCCATTGTCCCTGATTATAGTAACTCTTACACTGATGTGTTGGAGTGTGTACACTATCTGGGCTACATGTGTTATACAAGCTGCTGTGTGGAACTAGCTGGTATGTGAGTTAAACCAACTGTGTCTGTTTTGGGGGTAAAGTCATATTATTTCTCACACAGCTATTTGGAGGAAAATAACAAAAACAACGAGAAAATAACCTATTGAGATGAGCAAAATAGAAAGTTGTGGTCAAAAGTGGACACCTTGTCTCATAGAAGGAATAATTTAAACATTAAATGATGAACTTATGGAACCTATGGTATTTCCTAGGTAGAATGAGCGATAGCTAGGTTTTCAGTTAGGTCTCCTGAGAGGCAAGCAAAGTAGAAGCAGAACCACTAGCTAGCTGTAAACTAGCATAATACAGCTTTGGTTAGCTATAACCTCAGCTTCAATGCTATATTTGATACGTTTCTGAGGATGGATTGAAGACAGAGATTGACTTAAATGAACTTGAAGAATCCCTGTACTCTTTATTTTAGCCTATTTGAGATCAATCTGTATATTAACTCATCTTGTTGGGGATCAAGTTTTAGAACACTGGACTTTTCCTGTCATCTTTTACTATTCCGTAAGATCCAATAGTGATATGTATAGAACCCCAGTAACCAGTGTCTAACACTGCCTCCCTGTGTGATGTACCGTAAAGGATGGCTGTTGTCACAGAAGCTTGATCCTGGATCCCAGATGAACTCTTAACGTCCCACCAAGGACAACACCACTGACAGCATTATGACTTTGTGGGCTGTAAGCCCCCCACAAAGCCCAGAGCATCAATAATGTCCATGTCCACACTGGGCACATCACAAAGACACTGGCACATCACAAAGACACTGGCACATCACAAAGACACTGCATCACCATTGTTGGGAGAAAGAAAATAAATTCAACAAGTCACTAGGTGATCTACCACCCAGTTGTTTAAAATATTGGCGGAGCCCAACTCTGGCGGTATATTTACTAATGAGACCGATCAGGCAGAAAGGTGACAGAGGGACCGGCGGGAGAGCCTGGGTGCGAGCCCATTGGTCCCCTGTGAAGGACATGCCCGCTGACGGAATCAGATCAGACCATGGAAAACCAACATAGGAGCCCATAGGGCTCACCTCAGCCTTCTCCACTGCTGATACCAGACAGAGTTCATAGCACTATGCTGGGGAAGAGAATACATTGTGGTGAGAGAAGAGAAAAGGGTTCATTATAGCTCAGGAAATAAACAGCATATTATCTAGAGGAATAAAGGTCTGGGAACCGTTTCAACAAATTTAACAAGCAACATCGGGTGATAATAACATCTCATAAACACAGAAACAGCTTGGTTGTGAACCCAGCATTTCATTCAGATGGTTTCCTTGTGACTGTATATATGTGTGTACACAACTTGATTGGATTGCATCTGATGCAGCATGTAATTTTGCATTGAAGGCACTGCTATCTAGGTGGAGTGATAGAGGAAGACAAGAAGTCATTTGCAAAGTCCCACTGAGAATAAACAAGATGATAATAAGGCCTTTGCCTCGGAAGCACAGTGTATCCTCTGACTACTTTCAAGCGCTAATTAGTTATAACTAAGGTGGTCTCATTCCACATTGCAACTTAAATGTCACAGACAACGTGGCTACGCCGAGTCACTGATTAACAAAAGACTCTAAAACCCAAATGAATTATCCTTTCATTGAACTAAGGAGGTGGTGTGTGATGTGAATGTAAACACACAAAGTCTATTTTATTCTGAATCTGATGTAAATGTTTTTGTGCTCTTATTCCTCACAGGGTAATACAGCATTACCCTCCCACAATGACAGCCATTTTGGTCCTATTTAAAGGTACTTTGGTGGAATTTTTCTGTTGTTGTTCTTCAGTGTCAGTGAGTCACAGATCAGTTCAGCTACAGTACAGAGACAGAGAAGGTTGTGGGTGTTTGGGTTGGCCTGCTCTGGGGCTGCAGTGCCTGTGGCTCCAGGACCATGGCACCAGGTCCCACTTCTGAGAGGTTCCGTCACAGCTGGGCAACGACGTGGAAGCTTTGATGCCTGTGAACACAGGAGTGAGGCAGTGGGGGATATCAAAGGTGAGCAGACAGCCAGAGAAGTGAGAGCAGGCATGGCTGGGAGGAACAGTGACCCACAGAGGAGCAGCTAGAGACAGGGAGAGGTCATCTGATAAATGGAGGAGGAGAAATTACCACAACTCCTCAGGAATCACACCTCTGGTTAGTCAGGCTGAGAATCAATCTTGAGTTTAGGGTAGGGAAGACCACGCTGTAGATATAGTGGGTCATTAACACATCTAACAAATGAAAACAGACAGCTTTGAACCAACAAACATCCGCACACCAAAAAGTAAAAGTGAAACAAGGCACAGTCTATATAAAAGTGTTGATGATTTAATTTGACTAAATACTGGAAATATAAGAAAATGATCTGCCTGTCTTGCATATTTGATTTCCCCCTCTATTTTCTAATTACCTAGATATATTCTAATTAATAGGTTGAAGTACAATAGAAAAAACATCATTTGGATCTTGAGTCTGTACCGACATGCTAATATTATGTTTATCTAAGGTTCTCGTTATATTGGGGGATTATTTTTTCTGTCAGCTAAATTGCCTTAATTTATTCTGTATAATTATTATAGTGTATGTCTCTTCTTGTTTGACATCAAAGACAGTCACGGCCAAATATATTGTCATCCTTGCACTTTTCTTAAATAATTCCTTATTTTTAAAAAATACTGTCACGACTTCCGCCGAAGTTGGATCCCCTGCCTGTTCGGGCGGTGCTCGGCGGTCGTTGTCACCGTCCTACTAGCCGCTACCAATCCCTTTTTCGTTTGTCTGTTGGTTTTGTCTTATTAGTTTCACCTGTGTGTATTTTGGTTTAATTAGCTTCCCTATATGTAGTAGTTTGACCCGCCCTTGTTTTGTGCGGGATTGTCTTTTGTTACGTGTGTACATATTAGGTCGTGGTGTATTTTATTTTCTATACTGGACACCCTGTGGTTTTGGGTTGTCTGGTATAGTGTCCTGCGCCCTGTATTGTATTGGGCTTATCAGTTTGGTGTGCAATAGTAAAGCACTTTACTCCGTTATTCTCTCTCTGCGTCTAATTCCCTCACACACACCTAGTCCCGCGTGACAAATACATAGAAAAATAAATAAATAAATTGATCTCCACATCTTGTTTTTGGATTTTGCAATTGCAGAAACAATTTATATGGGGGAAACGTAAGTAAAAATATATTTATATTAATATTTAGAAAATAAAAACAATGACAACATTTTTGGCACCCCCGGAGCTAGTACTGGTTTGCTGAGCCATTGGCCAAGATAACTGCAGACAAATGCTTCTTCTAGCCATCAATGAGCTTGCTGCACCTTTCTACTGGCAGTTTGGTACATTATTCAGCTGCAAATTGCTTCAATTCTTCAATGTTTAGGGGATGCCTTCGACCAACTTCTGTTTTAACAGTAGGTTTTCGATGAGATTCAAATCTGGACTCATTACTGGCCACTCCAGAACAGTACAGCGTTTCTTCTTGAACCATTCCTGGGATTAATATTTGGGGTCATTGTCCTGCTTGAAGAACCATGAACTTCTACAAAGACCCAGTTTTTGGACACGGTTGAATATCGGACTCCAAAAAACGTTGATAATCTGCTGATTTCAGGATGCCTTACACACGTTAAAGTACCAGAGGCAGCAAAACAATCTCACAACATTATCAAACCTCCATGTTTGATTATAGGGAAAATGTCATTTTCTTTTAATGCTTCATTTGGTTGTCGGTGAACATAGCGCTGATCATTTTCCCAGGATTTAGGCTTGTTTAGGTGGGTTTTTGCGTTCAAGGTTCAATCAGGCTTTCTTGTGTCTCTCTCAGCAGTGGGGGAAAGAACAACCTTGTTATGTTTCAGTGCAGCTAAGTGTTGATTAAATGGCATGATGTGTTCTTATTTCACAAAATAATGCTGTGTGAGAAGCACCTGCCACGTGCAATAGGTTTATCTTTTTAGTGTTTTCTCAAATCATTCTTCCATTAGTTTTCTCCATTGGTTTGTATTTTTGGTGAAACATCTGACATATGAGGCTGCAATTAAATCTCACTTCCTGTAGGTAACCTTACAGTTCACCAAACTGAACATTGTACACATGCTGTGCGACGTTCCCTCCCTCATACAGTGAAGAACATTCTTATGGCCTAAACTCATCAAGGTTTAGGTGGGTGGAATTACCTGGATAAACTATTGTATTGATGTGTGTGTCCATTGCCAACAAATGTGGGAACAATCAATATTGAATAATGGAATGGTAAGGAATAGGTGGAAGTGCATTTTGGCAGCTTTATATTGAGAGAAATTAGTTGTATATTTTACCTTGAAGTATTGATCATTTGGAATCTGCAGTTGGAAGGGCAATATCTGCACAGTATCTGTTACAGCTTCTTCTTGCTTTCACTGCTATGATGGAGGAGACAGTGGCAGGTGAATGTTGAGGTGGAAAGCTTGATGGAACGCTGTCTGCCCTTTGATCAGAAAGGATCTGCTCCCTGTTGTCTTTCTTTAACAGCTTCTATGGGGAGAGGAAGTATTTATGCCAGTTGCCTGGTTGTCAGAAATGACACTCACTGTCAGATATCAGCATTTCATTTTAAGACTGCAAACTTCTTCAATGAGGATTCAAAAGATGGATTGATGGGAATCGTACGTAAACAGCAACTATTAAATTGCAATAGTGTATGTGCAATAATTGTGTATGTAAACTGAGTCGGTACTGACCAACATTTAGTGGGTAACAAAGCCTCCGTGTTTCACACACCAATTGACCAATGAGTAGACCAGTTGTCATGTCAAGACTCAAGTGGACTAAATACAGACACTGGCAACAACACTCATTTTATTTAGCTAAATGCCAGCTATGGTTCCTGTCCAGCTCGACTTTGTCCTAAGTCCTGTGTGCCCAGCAGCAGTTGTGCTGAGACAAGACGGGCACCTTTGTGGGCACACCACGCATTATAGGAGCACTGGTGCTTCTTCCAGCTGAGCCTCGGCCACGATGAAAGCAGCTTACAGGAGCGGCTCAGTATAATGCCCGAAACAGAACACATCCAACCATATGTTTCTCCCTGCTCTGGAAATCCTCTAATATCTCCCTGTCCCTACTGGGACATCAGACACAGTGCTCAGGGAGAAAGACAATAGGAAGAGTGATCTATAGATATACAGTACTAGAATATATGAAAGCCCAGAACTGATACGATCATGTAAGATGTATTGGGAAAAAACAACAGTGAGAGGCTGACATGATTAATGCGCATTAATTTACATTCTAAAGTGCTGATCAGAACTTCACTCATGTATATTATGGGTTAATGGCAGATTTTTCAATGTCAGATGGTGTGCAAGCAAGGCAATCTCCACGCATATCAGTGTCAAACCTGCAGTGAATTAAATGGATTCTGAAGAGTCATAGACACCACATACACATTATTCAACTTTGCTTATCAGGGCTGACACCTCAGCTTTGGTACAATATAATATTGTTTTGACATTGGTCCAACTAGAGCATTTCAACTCCAAAACATAGTCCAAAACTAATTGGACTCAATGGATTTTCGCTGATAGCTACAAACAAGTGCATTCAAATTGTCTTACTTGTGCAAAAGTTCTGAATATTGCATCAGGCAGATATACAATAACTGGCCCAAAGAAAGAATCAACCCAATCTGCAGATTGTTGAATAATGTGTATGTGGTGTCTATGATTCTTCAGAATACAAAACTGCAGTTTTGACACTGGTAGAACCTTTTTGAGTTCCATGTAGAACCCTTTCCTGAGAAGGAATAGCTCTACACTCTTAGAAAAAAGGGTTCCGAAAGGGTCCTTCAGCTATCCCCATAAGACAACTATTTTTGGTTCCATGTAAAAACCCTTTTTGGTTCCAGGTAGAACTATTTTCGGTTCCATGTAGACACTCTGTGGCAAGGGTTCTACCTGGAGCTAACCATGCACCCACGGACAGAGTGAAAGGGCAGGAAATATCCTTAGTGAGATGCAATAATAGCCTGACAGATTTGTTTTGGACAGTGAAGGCATTCCATACAAAGGAGGCCGGGTCTGGCACGTGAGCTATGCAGTTCCGGCGCTAGGTTTGTCCAAGGCTGAGCTGATGAGAGTGAGAGAGCTCTGGGTAGGTTGGCTATGGCATCACAGCTTGTGGTCCTTTGTAGCACAGTTGGTAGAGCATGGTGCTTGTAATGCCAGGGCGGTGGGTTCAATTCCTGGGACCACCCATATGTAAAATGTATGTAAAATTGACTGTAAGTCACTTTGGCTAAAAGTGTCTGCTAAATGGCATATAATACCAATTACTACCCTTATAAATGGAGCTCAGCTGTCAGGGTCAGATGAAACACACTTGGCAGGAAGGCCACTCTACCTCTCACATTCTCTCTCTTTTCTCCAATAAATAAATATTCTGCTGACCCTGAATTTCCAGTCTGAGTAGAGAGTTATTCTGACATTGGTAGCTCATTTAAGTCCTTAAGATGAATGGAGAGCATTTCGATGCATCTAGAAGAATTTAAGCCTTACATTCTCTATGCCATTGTAGAGATGCATGTGGGTAATAGTTGTCTACAAACCTTTATATCGAGTTCTCCTTTTCTTTCCCTCTCTGCTCCTTCCACCATTATTTATTCCAATTATCTTGTTTACCTTTTCATTGGTTTCAATTCTGACATGAGTGGGAGGACCGAACCATGCCAATCTGTCATATCTTTTGGTAATTGTGACTTTACACACTCTCAAGACTCTCACTTTCACTCAAGGATCTTTATTTATTACTTTGCATCCCCTCTTGTCACTAAGGCGTTGATGCAGGCAGAGCAAACGAGACAGTGTGCAGACTGTCTGCATACAAGGTTTCCTCCATATACTGTCTCTTAACATCACATTTTTTGTTGTTGTTGTGTGGATATTATCCATAGTGTTATGGGTAAGTCGCAAACTCAAGCAACTGTCAAATTATTTGCCTTTAACATGTCATTTTCAATGGCTGTGCATCTTTGCAGTATGACAACCCCAGATGTCTTCTAATTAAGTGTTGTGGTGGATGCTAGCAGCTAACAGAAAAAAATAATTTATAAAATGAAGAAGAATACACTGAATATCAACTAAAACAGAAGCTAGGGTTTGTTTTGGTTCAGAATGTCAACCCTATGTTGGGCCAGTTCCAGGATATTGTTAAATAATTGCACAGCTACAAATACTGTATAAAACAAGTTCACTACATAGATAAATAATCATCCTCTGTTTTCTTCAGTTTCCTTCTCTTGCCTATGACACTTTGAGACGTGGGCGTCTAATAGAGGCAAAGGAGCCACACACTGAAACGAAAGTAGAGGGGTTGAATAGAGCATTGACTGAGAGACCATAGCAAAGGATGATAAACTCATCCCTCTTTTAAACACCCAGGGAGGGTTCTCCTCTCCTGCACCCCCCTCCCACTGTCCTTTCATCTACCGTCCATTGGCTTTGACATGGCCTGTATGTCATAGCTGACGAGCCTGATGAGCACAATATTATATCTGGGAGAGACATTAATGGTCCTCAGTCTGTGTGCCTGGTGAGCACTTTGATCCGACACAGCTGGCCACGTAGGTAATCCGGGGGAATAAGAGAAAGGAAGATGAAAGTAAAACCTGCGCTAAGCGTCTAAACAGCGTAAATACGGAGGGACAAGAGAGCCAGGCAGTAGTTAAATAAACAGTGGATAAATAAAAGGTCTTTCTTTGCTTTGATTGTGTTTGCATTTGCACATCTTACCATCTATTGTCAAGCTGATTATTCAAGAATGGCCACTTGTCATTGTTCGAGAGGGGCGTGTGTCTATGTGGTCAGAGTGTCAGTTTCCGAGTAGTACTCGGAGAAAGTGAATGACCTACAGGATAGAGACATTTTCAGTGAGACAGTTCATCTGGGTGTCATTTGAGAGCATAAAGGTGCCCATAATGGAACGACATACAGATAGACTTATGAAAAGGTGTAAGTGTGACATCTCTCACCAATTCTAATCTTGTGACTGTCTCAACTTTCCTATCACCTTCAATAGTTAAAGTATGGAATCTCTTCTAAAATACGTGTGAAACTTCTGTTGATGACTTTACGCTGCAATTGAAAATGTTGCTTTAACAAGACACCTATAGTAGTACACTTTACGGAGTAGCTACGGATACAGAATTTCTGTATCCCATTTTGACCAGACAAAAAAATCTTATTATTCCTTTTTTTCTTTTAGGTAGCTGAGTGGCCTACAGTAGCTGCTGTGCTGAGTGCTCCGCTGCTGTCCCCCCCCCCCCCCCCCCCCCCCTTGACGCTTTCTTCAGATCAATGTTGTAGCCTACAAACTTCATGTTGTACACAAAACTGTTCAAACTATTGCATTCTATGCCTCAGTAGGTTATTGAGCATAAGCTTGATTTCATGTTATTTTTCAGGAGGCTAGTTAGGCTACATTCGGCTATTAACATGTTTTACACAAAATGCAGTATTGCCATGTTCGTACAAACTTTGTTGTCAATATTGCAAACATAAGCACGACACAAACAGGCAGTCAAGTGATTTCATGTTCTTCATAGCTGCTGAGTTACATGCAGCTATTTACTCTTGGCACAATATCAGCATACAGTATACAGTGCCTTCAGAAAGTATTTTTCCACATTTCATTGTGTTATAGCCTGAATTTCAAGTGGATTAAATTGAAAATGTTTGTCACTGGCCTACACACAATACCCCATAATGTCAAAGTGGAATTTGTGGACATTTGTACAAACTTTAAAGAAATTCAAAGCTGGAATGAGTATTCAAAGCTGGAATGAGTTAATAAGTATTCAACCTTTTTGTTAAGGCAATATTAAATTACTTCAGAAGGAAACATTTGCTTAAACAAGTCACAAAACTTACATGGACTCTGTGTGCAAAAAAAGTGTTTATGACTACCTCATCTCTGTACCCCACACATCCAATTATCTGTGAGGTTCCTAGGTCGAGCAGTGAATTTCAAACACAGACTCAACCGCAAAGACCTGGGAGGTTTTCCAATGCCTCGCAATGAAGGGCACCTATTGGTAGTTGGCAACAACAAAAAAATACAGACATTGAGCATGGTGAAGTTATTCATTACACTTTGGATGGTGTATCAATACACCCAGTCAATACTCAATACACCGGAGAGGAAGAAAACCGCTCACAGTGTTTAATGGCTGTGATAGGAGAAAACTGAGCATGGATCAACAACATTGTAGTTTCTCCACAATACTAACCTAATTGACAGAGTGAAAAGAACGAAGCCTGTACAGCAGGGATCATCAACTATATTCAGCCGCAGGCCAATTTTTATTGAGGAGATGATCGGGTGGCCAGAACATAATAAATAAATACAAATATTTTTTTTACTGCAAATTGACCGCAAGAAGCCTAAACGGATATAATATTTGACTAAAACAATGATGTCAAACCTTGATTACGTTTGGTAACATTGTCCTGCGTAGGGTGCCATCTTTTGGATGGGTCGTTAAAACGGGTGTCCTGACTCTCTGTGGTCATTCTAAATCGCATGGCGCTTATTGTAAGAGTAGGGGTGTTTATCCCGGTGTAATGGCTAAATTCCCAACTTGGCCACATTCTATCATGGCCACCTAATCATCCCCCTCATTCCTAATTGGCACACAGTATAGAGTATAGTTTGGGGTGTGAACTTTGGAGAGAGAGGCTCATGCACATACCGATAGGATGCATAGGGTGTGAGTAGCTCGGTTTTGTATCGACAAAACTGTGGTTATGTGTAGAGACCAGACAACAAAGTTTAAATCAAGCCTCTAATCGATAAGGAGACTGTGAGTGACCAGTTATGTACAACAGCGAACCAATCAGGTTGTACAGCGACGTCAGGGCCTCGTATCCAATAAGCCGTGGTTTCCCCCAGAGGAAAAGACAAGGAGCAACTTGGAGATGCAAACAGGTGTGTGTGTGTGTGTGTGTGTGTGTGTGGGTGTGTGGGTGTGTGTGTGTCTGTCTGTGTCTGTGTACATCAATGGGAGTGTGAGTAAGAGAATGTGTAGGAGGGTGGGAGAGAATGGGTGTGTGGATGCATATGTTGTGTGGGAAAACATTGAGAATGAATGAATAAGTCCATGGATGGCTGGGTGTAAGTTTGTCAGAGGAAGGGAGGGTGGGAAAAGATGGATTGGTTTGGTTTGGGTAGGTAAGGGTGAGCAAGGTTTGGAGGTAGGGACAAGCTTAGCTTGGGTGTGGTAAACGGGGGAGGAAAACTGATAGGGGGAGGTGGAGAGGGATATTTTTGGCTCGAGAGAGAAGGAAGCATTTATCTATACTACAATGTAATTTTATTTATTTTTGAAATTTTCAAACCTGCTGTAAAATCAAAAAGAATTCTGGACAGATTAGGAGAGGATTTCGAGTCATTATTATTCCTTGTTTGCCATTACAGCTAAGATTCTATCGTGGTTATTATTAAAAGCCCTAAAAAGGCACAGTGCCTTAATGTACATAGAAGTACTTTTCTTTATGTTTTTTTGTGTGTTCTCTGTTAAATGTCTGCTCAACCTACATGTTCACATGTTCTATATATGCAATGTATATAATAACTATGTATTCATACTATGACTCTCCCGTTCCATGGCGTGTCCACCGCCCTCATATAACATGTCTGCAAAATGTTGTCATCTGGTTCTTCAATGATAAACGGATCAGACAAAATCCAATTTATCAATAAAATCCAACTTATTACATGGAATGTTCACGGGCTCCATGATGGCAAAAAAAAACATAACGTTCTTGCACATTTATTGTCAGCAGATGTGGTTTTCCAGCAAGAGTTACATTTAAAAAAAGGAGAAATATAATATTTAAAGAGGAGCTGGGTTGGAGAGGCCTATGCTGCCACCTACCGTAGTAACAGCAGAGGTGTAGGCATCCTGACAAATAAGAATAATCCCTTTTCCCTTATATCCCAGCACAACAACCAAGAAGGATATTTTCTAATGTTTTTTTTTCTTTTTTTTTTCTGATTTATTAGGATCTCCGTTAGCTGACGACAATAGTGACAGCTAGTCTTACTAGGGTCCGACATATAATGAAAAATACATTACAGTCAAAATACTTTACAATTTACATACATTTCAAAACATTAACATGTAGTGTGTGTGAGCATCTATCAGTTAAACATACATGTCAGTACATACACACAAGTAGGTCACATAGGGGAGAGGCGTTGTGCCGTGAGGTGTTGCTTGTTTTTTTAAACCATTTGCTGTTCACTTGCGCTGTACAGTATAAGATGGAAAGGAATTTCATGCACCCATGACTCGGTATAATACTGTACGTTTCCTTATTTTTTTTCTGGACCTGGGGACTGTGAAAAGACCCCTGGTGGCATGTCTGGTGGGGTAAGTGTATGTGTGTCAGTGCTGTGTGTAAGTTGACTATGCAAACAATTTGGAATTTCCAACACATTGTTTCTTATAAAAGCAAGATTTGAAGCAGTCAGTCTTTCCTTAACTCTTAGCCAAGAGAGACTGGCATGCATGGTATTCATATCAGCCTTCTGTTTACAATGAAGAGAAAGACGTGCTGCTCTGTTCTGGGCCAGCTGCAGCTTAACTAGGTCTTTATTTGCAGCCCTTGACCATATGACAGGACAATAATCAAGATAAGATTAAACTAGAGCCTGCAGGACTTGCTTTGTGAAGTGTGGTGTCAAAAAACAGACATACCTTTCCCCATCTTTACAACCATTGAATCAATATGTTTTGAACATGACAGTTTACAATCTAAGGTAACACCAAGTAATTTAGTCTCCTCAACTTGTTCAACAGCCACACCATTCATTACCAGATTCAGCTGAGGTCTAGAGTTTGGAATGATTTGTACCAAATAGAATGCTCTTAGATTAGAGATGTTCAGGACCAGTTTATTACTGGCCACCCATTCCAAAACAGACTGCAACCTTTTGTTAAGGGTTTCAGTGACTTCATTAGCTGTGGTTGCTGATGCGTATATGGTTGAATCATCAGCATACATGGACACACATGCTTTGTTTAATGCCAGTGGCATGGACATTGGTCAAAATAGAAAAGAGTAGAGGGCCTAGAGAACTGCCCTGCGGTACACCACACCTTACATGTTTGACATTAGAGAACCTTCTATTAAAGAAAATCCTCTGAGTTCTATTAGATAGATAGCTCTGAATCTACGATACGACAGAGGTTGAAAAGCCATAATATATACTTTTTCTCAACAACAGGTAATGGTCAATAATATCAAAGGCTGCACTGAAATCTAACAGTACAGCTCCCACAATCTTCTTATTATCAATATCTTTCAACCAATCATTAGTCATTTGTGTCAGTGCAGTACATGTTGAGTTCCCTTCTCTATAAGCATGCTGCAAGTCTGTTGTTAATTTGTTTACAGCGAAGTAGCATTTTATTTGATCAAACACAATTTTTGCTAAGAGCTAGCAGCAAGCTGATAGGTCTGCTGTTAGAACCAGTAATAGCTGCTTCACCGCTCTTAGGTAGCGGAATGAGTTTGCCTTTCCTCCAGGTCTGAGGATGAAGACTTTCCTCTAGGCTCAGATTAAAGATATGACAGGAGTGGCTATACAGTCAGCTAACATCCCCAGCAGTTTTCCATCTAAGTTGTCAATGCCAGAAAGTTTGTCATTATTGATTAACCTGTAAGAGCTCTAGGGGCGCTATTTCATTTTTGGATAAAAAACGTTCCCGTTTTAAGCGCGATATTTTGTCACGAAAAGATGCTCGACTATGCATATTCTTGACAGTTTTGGAAAGAAAACACTCTGAAGTTTCAGAATCTGCAAAGATTTTGTCTGTAAGTGCCCCAGAACTCATTCTACAGGCGAAACCAAGATGATGCATCACCCAGGAATTAGCAGAATTTCTGAAGCTCTGTTTTCCATTCTCTCCTTATATGGCTGTGATTGCGCAACGAATGAGCCTACACTTTCTGTCGTTCGCCCAAGGTCTTAGCAGCATTGTGACGTATTTGTAGGCTTATCATTGGAAGATTGACCATAAGAGACTACATTTTCCAAGTGTCCGCCTGGTGTCCTGCGTCGAATTCGGTGCGCAATTGCCAGCTGCTTCTACTTTACCATTTGATTCAGGGGAGAAAGCATGTGTCCAAGAACGATGTATCAATGAAGAGATATGTGAAAAACACCTTGATGATTGATTCTAAACAACGTTTGCCATGTTTTCAGTCGATATTATGGAGTTAATTTGGAAAAAAGTTTGCGTTTTGAGGACTGAATTGATGGATTTTTTTTGGTAGCCAAATGTGATGTATAAAACGGAGCTATTTCTAATACACAAGGAATCTTTTTGGAAAAACTGAGCATCTGCTATCTAACTGAGAGTATCCTCATTGAAAACATCAGAAGTTCTTCAAAGGTAAATGATTTTATTTGAAGGCTTTTATGTTTTTGTTAATGTTGCGTGCTGGATGCTAACGCTAATGCTAACGCTAAATGCTAACGCGAAATGCTAACTCTAGCTAGCTACTTTTACACAAATGATTGTTTTCCTATGGTTGAGAAGCATATTTTGAAAATCTGAGATGACAGTGTTGTTTACAAAAGGCTAAGCTTGAGAGATGGCATATTTATTTCATTTCATTTGCGATTTTCATAAATAGTTAACGTTGTGTTATGCTAATGAGCTTGCTGATAGATTTACACAATCCTGGATACAGGGGTTTTTTCATAGCTAAACGTGACGCAGAAAACGGAGCAATTTGTCCTAAACAAATAATCTTTCAGGAAAAACTGAACATTTGCTATCTGAGAGTCTCCTCATTGAAAACATCTGAAGTTCTTCAAAGGTAAATGATTTTTTTGAATGCTTTTCTGTTTTTTTGTGTAAATGTTGCCAGCTGAATGCTAATGCTAAATGCTACGTTAGCCATCAATACTGTTACACAAATGCTTGTTTTGCAATGGTTGAGAAGCATATTTTGAAAATCTGAGATGACAGTGTTGTTAACAAAAGGCTAAGCTTGAGAGCTAGCATATTTATTTCATTTCATTTGCGATTTTCATGAATAGTTAACGTTGCGTTATGGTAATGAGCTTGAGTCTGTATTCACGAACCCGGATCCGGGATGGGGAGATCAGAAAGGTTAATAACAATAATTGTGCACCTCTTCCACACTAACTTTACAAAATTCAAACGTGCAATGCTTTTCTTTATTTTATTTTTTTCATACATGAATATGATGGCTCACTGTTCGTTATTGGCATTTCCTACCTAAGTTTGACCACTTTGCCAATGAAGTAATCATTAAAATAATTGGCAACATCAAATGTGATGAATAAATAATCTGATTTGATGAAAGATGGAGTAATAAGGGCACAGGGCGAGACCTAGATGCAGACACGGGTGGCAGATGGTTCGAGTCTCTGATATTTATTTGTATCCAAGGGGCAGGCAAGAGAATGGTCGTGGACAGGCAAAAGATCATAACAAGGTCAGAGTCCAGGAGGAACAGAGTGGCAGGCAGGCTTGAGGTTAGGGCAGGCAGTATGGTCAGGCAGGGGGGGGTTCAGAGTCAAGGCAGGCAAGTGTCAAAACTGGGAGGACTAGCAAAAAACTGAGAAAAGGAAAAAGCAGGAGCACGGAGTAACACGCTGGTTGACTTGACAAAACAAGACGAACTGGCACAGACAGACAGAAAAAACAGGTATAAATACCCAGGGGATAATGGGGAAGATGGGTGACACCTGGAGGGGCTGGAGACAAGCACAAGGACAAGTGAAAAAGATCAGGGTGTGACAGTACCCCCCCCTCCCCTCTAGGTGCGCCACCTGGCATCCTACCTGGGCGCATACCTGGTTGACCGGGGTGCTGGTGGTGGAAGTTGTCAGTGAGGACTGGGTCCAGGATTTCTCTAGCAGGGACCCAGCACCTCTCCTCCGAGCCATAACCCTCCCAGTCAATCAGGTACTGGAAACCCCTGCCCCACTCAGGAGGTGTCTCACCGTGTACGCCGGATGGCCATCGATGACACCGGGCAGAGGGGGTGGGCCTGGAAACAGAAGACAAAGGGCTGTGAGACACAAGCTTAATCCTAGACACATGGAACATAGGATGAATATGGAGGGTACGGGGTAACAAAAGATGAACAGCAGTGGAACTAAGGACTCTAGAGATGGGGAAAGGGCCAATGAAACAGGGGGAAAGTTTGCAGGACTCCACCCGAAGGGGCAGCTCCAGTGTGGCTAGCGATACCCTCTGCCCAATGCGATAGCAAGGAGCTGGATTCCAGCGGCGGTTCGCTTGTCGAAGATACCTGGAGTTGGTCTTGAGAAGCGCCGCCCAGGCTCTTCTCCAGGTACGCCTACAGCAGCAGATGAACATCCGGGCCGAAGGTATGTTGACTGCCTGCTCTTGTTCTGGGAAGAACAGAGGCTGATACCCCATGGAGCACTCAAAAGGGGAGAGTCCCATGGCCGAACAGGGAAGAGTGTTCCGGGTATACTCCACCCAGACCAGTTGTCGGCTCCAGGTAGTGGGGTTGGTCGAGACGAGGCATCTTAAGGTTGTTTTCAGGTCTTGGTTTGCTCACTCCGACTGGCTGTTGGATTGGGGATGGAATCCAGAGGACAGGCTGGCCGACGACCCAATAAGGGTGCAGAACGCCTTCCAGAACTGAGATGAGAACTGAGGACCACGGTCGGAGACCATGTCCACTGGGAGTCCGTGGACCCTGAAGACATGCTGCACCATGAGCTGGCCTGTCTCTTTGGCAGAGGGTAGTTTGGGGAGAGGTATGAAATGGGCGGCCTTGGAAAACTGATCCAGGGTTCGACAGGAACCCAGATAACAGGTAAGCCTGGAGGAATGAGCCCATTCAAGGACCTGGGCCCAGACTGAATTAGGGACGAACAACCGGTTATCCGGGTGCCCTCAAGGGGCAGGCTGGGAACGTTGTGCCTTGCGGACCAGGGTCTCAATAGCCCAGCCCAAAGCAGCCGCAAGGCATGAAGTAGGAAGGATGGTCTCGGAGTCAGAGGCTGTGGCAGCACAGAGAGAGAGGACGTCAGGTTTAACATTCTTGGACCCTGGGCGATAGGAAATGGTGAAGTTTAATCTGGTGAATAGCAGAGCCCGCCGGGCCTGCCTGGAGTTAAGGCTCTTGGCTGTGTGGAGATATTCCAAATTCTTGTGGTTGGTCCAAACCAAAAACGTATGTTCTGCTCCCTCCAGCCAGTGTCTCCACTCCTCCAGTGCCATCTTGACCGGCAGGAGTTCTCGGTTACCGATGTCGTATTTTCATTTTGCAGAGTTGAGATGATGGGACAGGAAGGCACAGGGATGGAGCTTTTGGTCCTGGACGGATTGCTGGGCCAGGATAGACACCATTCCAACGTCAGAAGCATCGACCTCAAACACAAACTGACGGGACGGGTCCGGATGGACGAGGATGGGGGCTGTAGTGAACCGATGCGTCAAGTCCACAAAGGCTCTGTCAACCGTTGGGGACCATGTGAACGCTACCTTGGGAGTGGTGAGTGCCGAGAGGGGGGCCGCCAGGGTGCTGTAGCCTCGAATGAAATGCCGGTAGAAATTGGCAAACCCCGGGAAATGTTGTAGCTGCACCCTGGAAGTAGGTTGGGGCCAATCCACAACTGCTTTCACCTTTTCAGGGTCCATCTGGACATTTCCTTCAGCGATGACATATTCCAGATAGGAGAGGGTAGAACGGTGGAACTCGTATTTGTTCGCTTTCACAAATAAATGGTTCTCCAGGAGGCGCTGAAGGACTTGTCGAACATGGAGGACGTGTTCTTGGGCAAAACGGGAAGAAAACAGGATGTCATCGAGGTAACGAACACAAACGATTGAACATGTCCTGGAGCACATTGCTTACCAGGGCCTGGAAGACCGCGAGGGCGCTGGTGAGTCCAAATTACATGATCAGGTACTCACAATGTCCACTAGCAGTGTTGAAGACTGTCTTCCACTCATCCCGTTTGCGTATCTGAACCAGGTGGCATTCAGAAGGTCCAGCTTGGAGAAAATGGTAGCCCCCTGGAAAGGTTTGAAAGCCGAGGAGGGAGTGGTAGGGGGTAACGATTCTTGATCTTTATGTCATTAAGGCCCCGGTAGTCAATGCACGGATGCAGGCTCTTGTCCTTCTTTTCCACAAAGAAAAACCCTGCACTGGCAGGGGATACAGAAGGACGGATGCTTCCAGCAGCCAAAGAGTCCTCAATATACTCCTCCATGACCTTGGTCTCCGGGCCGGATAGGGAATATAGCCGACCACGCAATTTAGATACTGGCCACTATATGGCAGCAGTGTATGTGCAACGTTTTAGACTGATCCAATGACCCATTGCATTTCATTTCAAATTTTTGTATCAAGACTGCCCAAATGTGCCTAATTGGTTTATTATTAACTTTAAGTTCATAACTGTGCACTCTCCTCAAACAATAGCATGGTGTTCTTTCACTGTAGTAGTTACTGTAGATTGGACAGTGCAGATAGATTACCAAGAATTTAAGCTTTCTGCCAATATCAGATATGTCTATGTCCTGAGAAATGTTCATGTTACTTATAACCTCCTGCTAATTGCATTAGCCTACATTAGCTCAACCGTCCTGTGGGGAACCCACCAATCCTGTAGAGGTTTTAATGGCTGTTGAAGCTGAAAAGGCTTTCGACCTTCTTGAATGGCCTTTATTATTTAAAACTTTGGAGGCCTTCAACTTTCCACCTGAAATAATACTTTTCATAAAAATATTATATAAATATCGTAAAGTAAAAATATAGACAAATAATACACTATGTGATGAAATTGCTTTAGAAATGGGCACAATGTCTTCTCTCCTCCTGTTTGCACTGGCAATTAAACCATATGCAGATAGAATTAAACACGACCCAAATGTAACAGGTATCAGTATTGGTAAACCTGAATAAGCCCTTTTCGGACAGGATAGGTTTTACTGAGGGAGCTCAGGTAATGTAATTATGTACACATGTACAAATCATCACATCCTTAATTTTAGTCCCATCCAAATCTGACATGTCAGTAATTTTTTCTTGGCAGGAAGGTTATTATCCCAGCCCTAAAAACCTATTGGTTTTCGTCAAACCCTTAGGTCCTCTGATTATACTTATCCTGTGCACATCATCATCCTTCTGTTTTGAGGGATATTACAGAGTTTAACAGGTGCTGCACCCAGTTTGGGTAAGAACATTGGAACAAATTGATGCTTACACTTGTTGACTTATTTAACCTTTATTTATCTAGGCAAGTCAGTTAAGAACAAATTCTTATTTACAATGACGGCCTACCCCGGCCAAACCCTAACCCAGATGACACTGGACAATTATGTATCGCCCTATGGGACTCCCAATCACAGTCGGTTGTGATACAGCCTGGAACCAAACCAGGGTCTGTATTGACGCCTCTAGCACTGAGATGCAGTGCCTTAGACCACTGCACCACTCGGGAGCCTGTTTTGTCATATATCAACTTTGCTAGTGCCATACTTCTCTTTTAAAAGATGAAGTGGACGATGTTGTGCCAATGAATTGATCAATTGCCAAACAGGTCAGGTAGTTAAATGTCTGCATAGGTTACATTTTATGATTCTTATTGATATGCATTATTATTTTGACTTCTATGAACTGAAGGACATTAGACCAATATTAGGCTATCCCTAGACATTTGAAATATCTTCACGCCTAGGGGATCCTCCAGACTTCTGTCATAACGGTCAATTGTGAATGAGGGAAGAAACATTTTCACAGTGGCAGTTTGGTAAAACTAATACCGTCCAAATTGTCCACTGGAAAAACTGACATTTAGTGATAAAGGGCGAGACCCAGATGCAGATGGTTCGAGTCTCGGATATTTATTATAAAAAAAGGGTCAAGCAAGAGATTGGTCGTGGACAGGAAAAAGATCATAACCCAGGTCAGAGTCCAGGAGGTACAGAGTGGTGGCAGGTTCGAGGTCAGGGCAGGCTGAATGATCAGGCAGGCGGGCTCAGTGTCAGGGCAGGCAAAGGTCAGAACCGGGAGGACTAGAAAAACAAAGACTTGGAAAAATCAGGAGCACGGAAATAACACGCTGGTTGACTTGACAAGACGAACTGGCAACAGACAAACAGAGAACATAGGAATAAATACCCTGGGAATAATGGGGAAAACGGGTGACACCTGGAGGTGGGTGGAGACAATCACAAAGATGGGTGAAACAGATCAGGGTGTGACAGGACATGCTGGGGTAATAAATACACAACCAACGTTCTATAGTAATACTAGTCCCATACGAATAGGGCTTTATCTAAACATATTTGCCCATGATGTCCTGATATACCTGACCAATATTGAAAACTCCATGCACCCCTTTTTAAAAATTTATTCGGAATACTCTAAAATCTCATGATTTAAAATGAACGTGGAAAAATATCAAATTAGGGCAATCTGAAAAATAATAACTCCTCTACAGCAATCCTTTAAGTGGACCACAAAAAATATAGGTTTCTAAATAAGTGACAACAAACAACATATTTATAAAGATAGCTTTATCCCATTACTCAAAAATATGAAAGAAGATCTAATTAAATGGAACAATCTTCCCATAAATCTTACAGGTTGAATAAACCTCTTCAGAATGGCATGGCTCCCAAAGGTTTTATTTTTATTCTCGGTAATACCAATAATCCCACCGAAAACATTCTTTAAAAAGTATACTTGGCCACACTAGACTTTACAGTATATGGACAAATAAAACATATAGAATAAAAGTAAAGTTTTACATCTCCATAAGTCTGAGAATAGTTTTAACCTTCCAGGCTTGTGACATATTGTTAAATACACTGAAGAGGAACATTGGGTACATATTGAAGATGCGCATCCTCATCCCACAAAGCTTTTCACGTGTCTATTTTCAAAGGATAAATCTAAGAACATGAACAACCTCATAGATAAGAACACTATAACAACATGGCAGAAAATCAAACGGATTCTGCAAAAAACAATATCTCTTTCAAAAACACACCCCAATGGAACAATCCTTGGATAGCGTTTCAGAATTCACCGATAAATTGGTCCACATGGGAAACTAAAGACATAGATGACTTGGTAATAGGAAATACAATTATTTCCATGACAGAATTAAAAAGCAATTTTGGACTGACAAATGTAGATATTTTCAAATAAATGCAACTTAAAAGTTTCATATCACGAAATATCGATTAATGAAAAATGATGCTTAGTCCAGTATATACTAATGTATAAAATTCATTATACAAAATACACAATTCAGAAATTCTACCACACAATGGCAGAGTCATGTGCGTAAACTAACAACGACTCAATAATTTATGCCTTTCTGGGAGTGCTATGAAGTCCAAAAGTTATGGGCGGAGTTAGAAAGTCGCCTGTCAGAAGTTTTCCAATTTAAGATGACTTTTAATCCGTCTATCTACATATTTCAAGACATGACATATGGGGGTGCGGTGAGATACCCAATGGAGTGTTACAACTACAAGCACTGGAACCTCCCAAGGTATGAAAAATGAGAGGGGATGTTGGAGTGAGGCAAACAGGGTGGGTATGGATGCGGTGGGAACGTGTGTTTAAGTAGGTGTGATGTCATTGATTTTTGTTGGAATTTGTGTGCGCCTATTGTATTCTGTCTATGTACGTTTTCTGTTGTTTGAAAATGAAATCTCACTTAAAAAAGCAAATATGTTTTGGAATGTTCGTTCAAATCGCAGCAGGGTTTTTATTTCAGCTGTTCAGAAATATGAGGCTGAGACATCATCGTGGCTCAAAAGAGGTTGAGTAAGGAGAGAAACACGAAGGGACGGGGAGTGTGAGCAGCAGCTACATTAGAAAAATGAATGCGGACGTAAAATAACACCTGCACAGAACGTGATCCGGATCCTTAGCTTTAAGAAATCAGTTTCCGTAGGAGCGGACAGGGGCGGAGCATAGACGAAAACTCTGTATCTGTAGCCACGGCCTATACTTTAAAGGCCTGCTTGCTAGTAGTGCTCTAGGAATTTGATGGTAAAAATAAGATGGAATGGAAACCTATTTTGATAGCTACAGTATGAGGCTTGGGGAGGTTGATCAGGACAGGGTGGATTGGAGAGAATCAATATATGTTCTACACAAAGTGATTTCTATGGAAATCCTGAGGAAAAGTGAAAAGACCTTGGATCTGCTGAGGCTTGGACTGTTGGTCAGAAATAGTCCTAATTAATGTCAATTTTCTAAACAAGTCTATACACCTCTTGGGTAATTCATTTTTACTCTTAATAAATTCCACTGACAAAAACGTACCTCAAATGCCTGATTCAGCAGTTTGTTCCCACCAATGTACAGTTGACTATATTTTTGCATGTCACGGACAAAGCTTGTAGCTGAAAACAGTGGATGTATACTGTAGGGCAGGGCTCCGCAACTGGCAGCATGCAGGTGATTGTATTTGGCCCACTAAGTTTTCTGAGTAAAAAATGAAATACCTGTTTTGACTTTTTTATTGTTGGACATTAAAAAACGGTAAAAATACCAGCAAATCAGCTTCAAGTGATTTTATTTTTGGAAATCTGTTCCAAAGTATTCCCATATATAATAGAGAGAAACTGTATGTTTTCGTATACAATTGTAATCAAGGTTTGAAATGATTATGTTTTAGTCAAATATTATATCTGTTTGGACTTTTTATGGTCAATTTGAGGTCTACAAATGATTTGTAATTATGTTCCGGGCCCCTCACCATCCGCTCAAGAAAAAAATTGGCCCGCGGCTGAATCTAACTGATGATCCCTGCTGTAGGGCAATAGTGCTACGATCAACAACCCCAGTTAACTTATTGTAGCAATGCCAATGCCACAACCAGTTCAATACTGCCAACACATAAGAAATAGCAACACAGTTGGAAATCAGAATTTCAGATGATAATTACCTAAACTGTTTTGTCTGATGCATGTAAATGATGAATAATGCATCAGAGACAATCCCAACACAGTCCAATATTACAGCTATAGTCCTATCATTACCTGTATGTTCTGAAAGTGTGCATAATGTTCTCTCCACGAGGCAGCGACAATCATGTACTGTACAGTATAAAGAATCATGCTGAAGATATCGTCTTTGTTTCCCTTTTTTTCCAACATAAGCATTCACTCGTAGCATTACCACGGTTGCTTCACAATTGTAATTGAGCCTGCCATAAAGGTCTGGTTAAATGTCGTGATGACATAAGATCTGTGGATGACTCAGAGCTAGTCCTCTTTGATGCAAAGAGATCCTAGAAGCTCCTCATTTCATTCCTCTTCCCGTGCATACAAATACAGCTTGTTAGCATAGTTCCTATGAGACCTTTTAACAAGTCATGTAAAATATGTTAATAGTAAAAACAAGATATATGCAAATAAATACAGAATAAAAAAAATGGTAATAACACTTCATCAGGAAATGTGCGGGAATTGCAATATGGAGGGGGAGGGATAAAAAACAATTAGGAGGACATTAAGTGGTAATGACTGCTCTAGAGACAGGAGAAAGGACGGCTTCTCCCCTCACCTCATCCCCACCACAGCACGCAATCTCCCAGAAGAAGCACACAATTCATTTACCATGGAAAGTTGAGGCTTGGGCAAGCGTGAATTTGAACATTTACTGTAATCCTGGAAGAGGTGTGCTGGAGAAGTGGGCATGCTCATGAATGCAAATGTAGGACATGTTCTGCAGGTCCTTGGCAGAGGCTTCTGTTAAAGTTAGCGCTTAATGACAGATTGGTATCCCTGCTAAAAATCACACATTCAAATTCTGATCCTATACAATTCTGGGTCACAAATATAATAGCCATTTTAGCTCACATTGAGTCATGGTTGCTGATTGACTGGGTTAGGTTAACTTTCAACAGACTATCAATTTGACCGTTCTAACGTTATACCATTTGAGTTTTTCCTCACATTTTCATAAGCCCCGAGGGCTTTTTAATACAAGGTATCTATTTAATACCTATACCTTATCTGGTTTCCTTTGCTGTTCTGTAGAAACTAGCTTTTTTAAATATTCCAATAACTTCCTCCAAAGGCAAACATATTTTATAGTTTAATAGTATCTGCAGGCCCATATTGGCAAAAGAAACAGCATGTCACCCCTTGTAACATTTTACGCTAAACTTGGATTGAATGTTATTTTATTGATCATTTTGACATTGCACAGTAATTGTACACTCTCTAGAATGTCAGCCAATGTTGTTTTCTTCCTGTTTGCAACAACAGTGTTTACTCATGCAATACGGTGACAACTGTCTCAATGAAAACATTATTCTGATCTCATGTCTTACTGATTATTTCCTTTGGGGAGGCCTTCTATGTGAAAATGTCTGAATGAAGGTCATAGTCAGAAAAAGAAACCCTGATATCATTATTGAAAAATGGAGGTTGATGTAGAATGGGAACAGAAAAGGGAAAATATAGCTAACCCTCTTGGGGGTGCTCTTAATCAGCACGATTCCAACTGTAATTCTGCCAAAAGAATTGCAGAAGAACAATTAACATTTATTCTGGCAGAGGAGGAAGGGGAGAACAGATTCTGATTTTGTCTTGCGATCATAGCTAAGAGCACAAGTGATCCTATAACCTCATTTAGTGATGTGCCCCCTGTCTGACGTACAGTATCTGTCTGACACATATAGGGTCCCCACTGCCTGACACCAAGAGCACTTACCGTGACATCATAAAGTACTGTGAAAACGTGTCCTTGATTTTTCAATGTATGTAATGAGAAGGATTATATGTGTGTAGTTTGTATGCCTTTTTATGGATATCAGACATTTTATTGTTCTGAATGATGCTCATGTGTATGACGTTTGTCTAATGTTGGTCGTCAGTGTTTCTCATGATTGGCTGTTGTCACACCATGTAGTTCCACCTAGTTTAGGTGACGAGCCCGTTCATGACATGAATGGCTTCTCTCTACGTCAGTACTGTTCACCAGGGGCTTACTGTGATCTTACAAAATATGATGTAATAGATCCTCTACTCCAGGGCATGTTTAATTCATCAAGTTTACACAGCTTGCAGACAAGAAGCATTCCTGGTTTTTATGCATGGCTTGTGGTGCCGCCACCCTTCATCATGATTACTGTGTTTCCAGATAAACCAGCCTGGCTGCCTCCCTGTGGGCCAGTCCAGTGCAGGCCCCTCCGATTGGCATGGCTCTGTCCCTCTGGACCAAAAGGGATACAAAACCTGGCCCCTTGCTGCTAGGCGCCTTATTAAAAATCAATTTCATATTTATTAGCAACCTGCTAAAAGGGTGATTTGTTGCTTGTGTTGTGAAACAATATGTTTCTTAGGGGAATATACTTATTCCAGATTACACAGCCCATTGAAAATAATTCAGCTGGGAATTTCATGTAAGACGCATGTAATATGTATGTTAATAGACTGTGGAGAGTGAATCTCATTTGATGGAGTTTCGGAAGCGAGGGATTGTAGTTTTGCTTCAGTGATTCCCAGTCTTAATTTGTGGCCTGTTCGGGTTCCTAAATGCAGCTTTGAATGACATTGCTACAGAGTTGTTGAGGAGCGTTAGGATTATAGATGTAAAGTTTGTCAGCTGGGTGTTTTAATTTTCCTGGAATGCCATATCTGACAGGGTAAATGAGTTACAGCGCAAGAGGATAGGGTATGACTGGAGTGACATGAAAGATCTGAGTAATCTGTCTTCAAAGATTACTCAACGGAAGGGCATTTAGACAGGCGCTCTTGTCAAGGCAGAGGCACTAACATACACAGCCGGGTTGTTTGTTTACCTGGGTGTCTTGTTTGTATTCTCAACAGCAATCTCTCTTCAAAGACGATCGCTTCGCAGAATGGTGTGAGCCAAACTAGTTAATTGAAATATGCTTCACCAGAATTCTATGCTGTGGGCTGACAAAATGACTAGAGCCAAGCTCTGGTGTCAGGCACTTATCTTGCATGCTTGCATCACATCGCTCCCCTACTTCTGGGGTTATTTATCCACTGATCTGGTCTGTTCTTTTTGTCTCATCTGAGAGCCACACCGCAGGACAGAAAGGGAGCTTAATAAACAGGTCACTGTCTGGGCAGGAGGTCTGTACTGAGCCATACATTCTCAGAGAGATTGAGAGATGAGAGAGGTGAGGGAGGACATACAACAGGTAGGGGAGAGAGTGTAAGACACAGGAGAGCGAGACAAAGAAACATACTGAAATATACTGAGGGAGCCAGACAGCCACCACCACCACACCAACTTCAGATTAATCCTGGGTAGCTGGAATGGGATAGAATTAGACAGATTGACAGCTCTGTCCCTGTGCCTCCTCTCTCCAAGTTCTCTACAATGACACCTGCGAGATAAGCCTGGGATCTTCCCCACCCCTCCCCTCCGCCCACCCCTCCTGCCACTCTGTCCAGCCACAGGGGCAATATAATAATCCTCAATCCTCAATAATCCACTATCCTCCTCTCGGCTCTATTCAGAACACATTTCCCTTTACCCTGTCAATGAGCACACATCACTCCTAACAGCAACCGTCTAAAGTATTTCCCCATGGCATGTATAGATTAAAACAAAAGTTCAAAAATAATTGAGCCTGTCCCATTGGGTGTCATTCATTCTATGAGGTTCCATCTGCAGTCCTGGCAGGTGCCTTGTGATGAGAGACACAAACCACCAGCTGTTATCTCTCAATGATGTGCTGGAATTACCCAGCAATAAGACCCTGATCACCACAGCTAAAATAGTATTTTTTATACAGTATATATGGTCGACCTTCTATGGGAATATTCAGAGGTTGTATTGTGCTGCATGCTGTTTTAGTGAATGTATGGAATGTATCAAAAGCGTTGTCTCATTGGAGAACAGGTAATGGATGGTTATTTAAGTTGCATTATGCCCAACGTGATGTAAAACACTCAGGCTACAGGATAAATTATGTTAATGTGACTTAGCAGTACATTATAGGAATATTGAATAATTTAACATAGGAAAGCATGTCAGTACAATTTGCACAGACCTGCAGGTGGTACTGAGTGGAAGGAGTTAAGAATAGGCTAAATAAACATAATATTTGTCTGAATAAATAGTGTGCATGATGTCTGATGGGAAATCTCATTATTCTTCTGTAGATGGGATGTCTTAGCATATTGCTGTTAATTGCTCTGTCTAATACATAACTCAAATATGAAAAATAAAATATAGAAAACCAACTAACAACAGCCATCTCAATCAGACACCATCAGCTATGAAATGAACATACTTTCAGATCTAAATCTCTTAGTGCCGATGATAAATCGAGTGACAGCCTAGTTAATATGCTTTGGTAATACGCGGATCAATTGATTGTGTGTTAAAGGTTCATGCTGAAGCCATTGTTGAAGATCTTAGCTCTCATTGTAATGCTTTACTCCATTAGCTCTCTCAGCACTTTAGACATTGATAGAAGAACAGCCCTGCTTTGATCTAAGAGTTCTGGCCTGATGTTTCATCGATAACTGGCATTTTGTGAACTAGGTTAGGTGAGGCAACCAAGGTTGAACTTTGCCAAACATCTGAAATAACTCTTCTTTCATATGAAAGCAATTTAAATGGAGATCATTGGCCTCGGAAGAAAAAAAAAGATTCATAATATTTCTTCAAGTAAAGAAAAGTGGATTGTCTTCACAACTCAAAAATAATCAACGTATTTTCACCAAGGTTAGCATTTTTCCACGCCCACTGCAAATGTTACCATAAATACACATTTCTCGCATTCCTAGGGAAGCAATTCTACAGTAGATATCCATACCTACATTTCAAGCTGGACATGAAATCTAGATGCATGATGACTGCAGAGAGAATATTCTCCCTGCTAAGGCTAATGTGGTTGTCTGTGGTGTAACATTCATCTAGGTGTTGTCATTGCCTGAGGCTCTGTTTGTATTTATTCTGCTGCCTCTACAACAATAGGAAGGATACCACTGCAGCATAATGCCACACAGATTGCACATACTCCCCTCACTGATAGGAAAACTAAGTGAGAGAGGCGGTCGGTGACAGCTGTAATCTGTTTAAACCTACGGTCAGCAGCTCCCCTGCTCATGTGCTGTGAAGGGCCTTGCCACATCTCTAATGTGGGCCATAGCATCCACAGACATACGCTGTATACACACACACACACACACACACACACACACACACACACACACACACACACACACACACACACACACACACACACACACACACACACTTAAATAGGCAGTGGGAGATACTCAGTGCCTGGTCTACAGCCCTCTCGTGAACATACTTTTCTTCCCCCACCTGCCAGACCACATCCATATAAACAAGGGGCTTATGTTTAGGAGCACCATTAGAGCATGACTGTCTCCAGCTGATAAAAGTTGGATAAGGGGATTTCTAACAGAGGGATTGTGACAAAACAAATCCTTTAACATCTAAAAGGGAACTACCCAAGTCATCTGTCTCACTCATCAACTGTCACATTGATTTGCTCACCCAGTGCCCCTCACTACTGGCCACATTCTATGTTCTGGATCTTAAACAGAACCAGTGCTCTTTGAATACCAGCCTACTGTTACCCATCTTTAGGCGAAGCAATGGGCTCTGTGACACTCTGAGTGATGTAATCCCATTCAGTACCTGTGCATGTCTATAACATATAATGTTTTTACATATTTAACTCCTGCATCTGTCATGGAACGTGTCATTCAAAAAGGCTGTATAACAAACTGGTCGAGGTAATTCGTTTGTGAATAGTTTTTATAGGCCTTGTGTCTTAGATCAATTACTGATGGAATTTTACGCCCCAGGCCTTTTTAGGATGTGTGCTTGATTTACCCTACAGGAAAAACCTATTAAAGACAGATAATGACTAATAATAAGTATTTCATGAATCATGTAACTGATACCGCAGAACACCCTTGTTCCTAATGCAATCCTGTCTGATCTCCACACGAGAAGGGGCCATTTCATCTGTGGTTTTAGTTACGTTGGAATGTGGTTTCTCTCAAACTTCTTTTTTTTTAACCGGTCCTCGGATGAGCAAGCCAGCTAGGTTGGAAAATGACCTATCAAAGAGAGGCTTACTTATTTGGTTGCCTTTCAATAGCTGGTGGCTTTTGCCACAGATGACCAATTCACCCGCCCATAATCTGATGAGCTGGTCTGAATCGAAATGGCCAGCAATCCTTTTTACAGCAAACAATTTTGCCTCCCTCTTTCCCTTAACAGGGTCAGATGAAGAGGAAAAATATAAAGATGAATGAGTGGTGCAATATTTTTGAAGCAGCAGGAATCAAGAAAGAGAGATGGGTCATGTTGGCCAGTCGCTGGAGGAAGAAGAGGAGAAATCAGAAACAGTTCAGCTTCACCATAGTTCCCTAATAATATAGTATTACTCTCATTGAAGTGTATTATATGGTATTGAAAGAATAAAACATAGAATTACCACAGCTGCACGGGAGGTTGGTGGCACCTTAATTGGGGAGGACGGCTCGTGATAATGGCTGGAGCTGTCTAGGTGGAATGGTATCAAATACATCAAACGTGTGGTTTCCATGTGTTTGATGCCATTCCATTCACTCCGTTCCAGCTATTATTATGAGCTGACCTCCCCTCAGCAGCCTCAAAGTCCCTCAAAGAATCATGGTTGATAATTTTCCCATTAGTTGAAATAATAGCAGCTAGCACAAAATACTGTATATAATATGTATACATTTTTGTGCTTAACATCACTTAACTGCTTGATGTAGGTTCATTTTCAAAAATGTTATCATAACTTTATACACCAAGTAAAATCATTTAAAGACACTACAACACAAACTTCTCCCTCTTTTATTTCTTTCTCCAGAAAAAACATAGTCTCTTGAAAGGAACAAAATAATGTTTATTTTCACAACAGCCCAGCGATCTAACAAAGCCACTCATTAGTGATTCTTCATGCACGTTCATGCATGTGAATTATTAATATTCCAATTTATGGCAATATATTGAAATGCATGCCTGGGAGATCACAACTGAGAGTGTGTCCGGGTGTGATTCATGGCTGTGAGTTCTGGGTCTGATCTGAGCTATACTGCAGTCCAACTAAATTATTATCAACTAAACTGCAGGCGACCGACCATACATGGCCTGCATTGCATTTACAACAAATAGTTTGGCCCTCTCATGCCCTTAGTTTTCTCTTTTGTAACAAAGTACGCTAAAACTTTAACAATGCTTTATTGCCCTTGTTGATCACTGAAGCAGTTGCATTGGATTTGATAATACCTGCTTGCTTGTGTGTATCAGGCAGGCCTGTGCAATAGCAGTCCCCACATCTCTTGCTTATTATCACCAGGCTGCTAGAGAACTGTCAGGAAGTATATGCACACAGCAGGGAAACTCATGCTCTGTGAGAAATGCCTATAAGCAGTACCTTTTCCCAAAGGCATCTGAGGATTACTCAGATACTGGGAGGAATAGATCCTACTGGATGATAAAGAGGGGTTTTGATCCTGTGTGTGAATGTCTGCATTTGCACTTGTAGACAGAAAGAGAGAGAGAAAAAGAGGGTGATAGCCTGAGAAAGAGAGAGAGAAATATCTTGTTGTAAGTACACGCTTAAGTAGGGATATTTGAATAAGCAAATACGCAGGTTTTATTTTTTTTATTTAATGGTATCACAAGAAATAGCAAAACACACATGCAAAGGAACGCAGGCACGCACATACCCACACACACACTACTAACAGTACACAGCGTTATGAATATAAAATGAACATTTTCTCGTTTTAGAAGCCTAGAGGTGCTCGATTTCCCTAAACTCCTCATCCCGAGCAGAGGTATGTCTTTACAGAAACCCAATTAAAGGAAATGAGGATTTAGGGAAAAGCATCCCCATAAAACGCTTTATGGGTATTTTTCTGATGGCTGTTGCCAACAAATTTAAACAGACTTTATGGAAATGGTCCTGTCGATCTCTGACCTTGAGAGTGGCAGTAAACGGCAGGGTGAATTACAACCAGGTCACGTTTATTATGAAAAAGTAAATTGCGTATTATCATTGCTTTACCAAAACCTTAATTTGCTTACCATCTTACAATAAGTGTCCCTAATTGTTGCATAGCACTTGCAATTGTTGTAACTGTGAGCAGTTTGGGTAATTATACCTCAACTTTTTTTTATATGCATTCAATTTGTGGAACAAACTCAAATCAGTTGTGACTAAACCTCTTTCACTCTGTAATTATCGCTTTAGATTGCTCAGTTATCTCAATTGTGAGTTCATTTGCAAGGCCTTGAAATGGTGTATGCCACCAACATTTCTATCATGTGAATGTACGAGGTAACAATGTGTACCCACACTGTGTAGCTAAATACATAAAGGTGTTAGGGACACATATTACCTGTCAACTTCAGCACCCAGTGTTTAGCATATCTCTATTAATTACATAGCAATTTCTACCAAATGTTGTGTTTAGCTGGGTCTGACATGGACATAGCTTATACACTCTTGGCACCCTGTGGGCCTACTGACTCTGACTACACCAGAAGCAGGAAGGTTAATTTGCTGGCCAAGTTATCTGGAAGGCTACAGGCCAAGTATTAATTATGTATAGAGAGAGAGGTAGAGAGAGCGAGAGATATATACACAACACAAGCTTCAAAGAAAATGCAACAGAGATGGCTGGCTGCTTTAATTATGATGTGTGGGTCCATCTGTGGTGCTGGTTGTAGTTTATGGAGTGTGTTGCAGTTTTAAGCGGGATATATTTTGCCATATGTTAGCTCTCAGTCAAACTGCGCAAAAGTGAAACCGAAACTGACCTCTACATTTAAGGTTAGGTATTCATTTTCAGTTGTTAATGTAAGGGTTAAAGGCCCAGTGCAGTGGTTTTCCTGTGTTTTAAATATATTTCCACACTATGAAGTTGGAATAATACTGTGAAATTGTGAAAATTATGATAGTGACCTTTTAGGATAAGAGCTGTTTGAAAATTCTGCCTGAATTATCAGCCAGGTTTGGTGAGATGGAGTTTTGGCCTGCCTAGTGACATCACCGGATGGTAAATTAGGTAATAGACAAATATGAAAGTGAGTTCCAAAACTCTATGCCAATAACAACATGTTTACAGTTTCCCCTCCCCACTCAGACCACTCCAGGACATTACTAGCAAAATTCTTGCTTGAGAAATTGCTCTTTGCCGAGAAGCTATTTTTGATTATTTTCTTTACCATTTTAATTTATAAACAATAACATATTATCATACTTAATTGTTTTCCAGAAATGATTTGATATTTAAATAAAAATGTCTGCATTGGACCTTTAAGGTTTGGGATGGTATTAACCTCAAAGGTTAAGTTTAGGTATTAATTCCGAGTGGTTAAGGTAAGGGCTTAGGATTGGTATCTATCTATCTATCTATCTATCTATCTATCTATCTATCTATCTATCTATCTATCTATCTATCTATCTATCTATCTATCTATCTATCTATCTATCTATCTATCTATCTATCTATCTATCTATCTATCTATCTATCTATCTATCTATCTATCTATCTATCTATCTATCTATCTATCTATCTATCTATCTATCTATCTATCTATCTATCTATCTATCTATCTATCTATCTATCTATCTATCTATCTATCTATCTATGCTGAACAATAATATAAATGCAACATGCATCAATTTAAAATATTTTACAAATAAGGACATCAGTCAATTGAAATGAATAAATTAGGCCCTAATCTATGGATTTCACACGACTGGGCAGGGGCACAGCCACAGGGGAGCCAAGCCCAGCTCATCAGAATAAGTTTTCCCCCACAAAAGGGGTTTATTACAGACAGAAATTATCCTCAGCCTCATCAAGCAGAAGAGAATGGTCCAGAGAGATTTATCAGAACAAGAAGTTAACTGGCTACAGAATCATATTAGACATCAACTCACAATTCATAAACATTGAAGGGTGACATTGCCTTTTACCACCAACTCGATACAGACACCCACCCCCGGACCAAAAAATCGAAAACATTTTCCCCTATCTTGGAAATTTGCAGTTGCTACAGTGATTCACATACCCGGTAAAGACCCATACAACGTCACAAGCTACAGACCAATTAGCCTCAGTCATATTGGAAAGTTGTTTGAGCGAGTACTCACCCAAAGACTGAGCAGCCACACTGAGGAAATGGGCCTTATTGGAGTCCTTCAGGCTGGCTTCAGAAAAACAAGATCAACTACCAATACCATTCTAAGACTTTCAGAGGACATTCTCAGAAATTTTAAGAAAACATATCTTACCCTGTCCGTCTTCTTTGATATAGAAAAGGCATTTGACAAGATGTGGCACAATGGGTTGTGTTATTGACTTGCAGACTCCAATCTTAAACTTCCACCTTCCATCAGAAACATCATCACCAGCTTCCTCCATAACTGCACAAAAAAGTAAAGGTCTCCAAAGCAATATCCCCACTATTTACCCCTGAAGCAGGGGGCAGTCCTAAGGCCATTACTACACATGTGCTTTACATATATGCTATACATATCAGACATCTATTACCCTCCACCCACCATAGGTCAAGTCTCACATTTTGCGACGACCTCTACTACTGGTCCAGCTCCAAATGTCCTCAACTAGCTGCAAAATCTCCAGCAGTCTATTCAAGAGATCGAGACATGGTCTAACATGTGGAGCCTAAAGCTGAACCCACCAAATACTAAATGTGTCCTCTTTACAAGAAGCACCAGACAAAAAACAAAGAAACCCATAGATCTCAAACTTCATGTCAAAATAATACAATTTGAAAAATAAGCTAAATTCCTTGGAGTCACCTTTCAGAAGAACATGCACTGGACAACACGTATAGCGAACACTTAAAAACGCTGTGCGGAAGAATAGACAGAGCCTCACCTCCCTCAGACAGTTGAAAGTCTATATCAGCTACATTCAATCTCTCTTTGAATACGCCCTACTAGCCTGGATAACAGCCTCACCACCGCACATGAATTGGCTACAGAAAATCCAAAACATAGCAATAAAAATGGCCTCCAAACTACCAAGATACATCAGTAATCATTCAACCCACAGTATATCTGGACTTGGTCAGAAGTTCATCAATAGAACCATCCATAACCCACCACTAAAGGAAGCTGTGGAAGAGGCCAAATAGACCACAGACACACCCATGTCCATAAAGCTGAAATATAATCTCTTTATGAAGTTTGTTTTCAATAAAATCATGTTGGGAAAGAAAATAGTTGAAGGTATTGTTTTATGCCAGCTACAACAGCACCTTTACATCCATTTAGAGTGGGCGGATGCCTTGTTTTGACCACATCCTCCTTCCTTGCTCCTGGCCTGCCTTTTCCACCCATCCATGTGCTTTTATGGACAGAAACAGCAGAAGCTCTGAGCTGTCCGATCAGGCTATTGTCTATTGTCTCAGTTGTGTTAACTGTCCGGGTGTCGTGGTCTCAGATGATCTCGCAGCTGAAGAAGCCGGATGTGGAGGTCCTGGGCTGGCGTGGTTACATGTGGTCTGCGGTTGTGAGGCTGAATTCAAAATTGCCAAATTCTCTGGAACAACATTTTAGGAGGCTTATGGTAGAGATCTTAACATTGAATCCTCTGGCAACAGTTCTGGTGGACATTTCTGCAGTCAGCATGCAAATTGCACGCTCCCTCAAAACTTGAGACATCTGTGGCATTGTGTTGTGTGACAAAACTGAACATTTTAGAGTGTCCTTTTATTGTCCGCAGCACAAGGTGCACCTGTGTAATGATCATGCTGTTTAATCAGTTTCTTAATTTGCCACACCTGTCAGGTTGATTGATTATCTTTGCAAAGGAGAAATGCTCACTAACAGGGATGTAAACAAATTTGTGTACAACATTTAAGAAAAATAAGCTTTTTGTGTGTATAGAACATTTCTGGGCTCTTTTATTTCAGTTCATGAAATTTGGAACCAACACCTTACAAGTTGAATTTATATCTTTGTTCAGTAATATATACAGTACCAGTCAAAAGTAGGTGTGTTTGGACACACCTACTCATTCCAAGGTTTTTCTTTATTTGTACTGTTTTCGACATTGTAGAATAATAGTGAAGCCATCAAAAATCATGTAGTAACCAAAAAATGTGTTTAAACAAATAAAAATATATTTGAGATTCTTCAACGTAGCCACCCTTTGCTGTGACAGCTTTGCACACTCTTGGCATTATCTCAACCAGCTTCATGAGGTAGTCACCTGCAATGCATAAACATTAACAGATGTGCCTTGTTAAAAGTTAATTTGTGGAATTTCTTTCCTTCTAAATTAATTTGAGCCAATCAGTTGTGTTGTGA
The DNA here is from genome assembly GCF_057628025.1 of Oncorhynchus mykiss. Taxonomy (NCBI): domain Eukaryota; kingdom Metazoa; phylum Chordata; class Actinopteri; order Salmoniformes; family Salmonidae; genus Oncorhynchus; species Oncorhynchus mykiss. Next base: position 61,684,381 of record NC_143027.1, on the reverse strand, counting down.
CAAGGTATCCCTATTTGGTAAAAGACTAAGTCAATTTTATGGAAAGAACAGCTCAAATAAGAAAAGAGAAACACAGACCCTCATTACTTTAAGACATGAAGGTCAGTCAATACGGAAAATTTCAAGAACGTTGATAGTTTCTTCAAGTGCAGTCGCAAAAACCATCAAGCTCTATGGTGAAACTGGTTCTAATGAGAACCGCCACAGGAATGGAATACCCATAGTATCCTCTGCTGCACAGGATAAGTTCATTAGAGTTACCAGCCTCAGAAATTGCAGCCCAAATAAATGATTCACAGATTTCAAGTAACTGACACATCTCAACATCAACTGTTCAGAGGAGACTGTGTGAATCAGGCCTTCATGGTCGAATTGTTGCAAAGAAACCACTACTGAAGCACGCCAATTAGTAGAAGAGACTTGCTTGAGCCAAGAAACACGAGCAATGGACATTAGACCGGTGGAAGTCTGTCCTTTGGTCTGATGAGTCCAAATTTGAGATTTTTGGTTCCAAACGCCATGTCTTTGTGAGACACAGAGTAGGTGAATGGATGATCTTCGCATGTGTGGTTCCCACTGTGAAGCATGGAAGAGGAAGTGTGATGGTGTGGGGGTGCTTTGCTGGTGATACTGTCAGTGATTTATTTTGAATTCAAAGCACACGTAACCAGCATGGCTACCACTGCATTCTTCAGCGATACGCCATCCCATCTGGTTTGCTCTTAGTGGGACTATCATTGGTTTTTCAACAAGACATTCACTGTTATTTTGTGCCTTAGGCATGCTGCAAGGAGGCATGAAGCCTGCAGATGTGACCAGGGCAATAAATTGCAATGTCCGTACTGTGAGATGACTAATACAGCACTACAGGGAGACAGGACGGACAGCTGATCGTGCTCGCATTGGCACACGTGTAACAACACCTGCATAGGATCGGTACATCCGAACATCACACCTGCGGGACAGTACAGGATGGCAACAACAACTACTCGAGTTACACCAGGAACGCACAATCCCTCCATTAGTGCTCAGACTGTCCTCAATAGGCTGAGAGAGGCTTGACTGAGGGCTTGTAGGCCTGTTGTAAGGCAGGTCCCCTCCGCCAACAACGTCGCCTATGGGCACAAACTCACTGTGCCTGGACCAGACAGGACTTGCAAAAAGTGCTCTTCACTGACGAGTCGCGTTTTTGTCTCACCAGGGGTGATGTCCGGATTCGCATTTATCGTTGACAGAATGAGCATTACACCGAGGCCTGAACCCTGGTGCGGGATCGATTTGGAGGTGGAGGGTCCATCATGGTCTGGGGCGGTGTGCCACAGCATCATCGGACTGAGCTTGTTGTCATTAAAGCTGAGCGTTACAGGGAAGACATCCTCCTCCCTCATGTGGTACCCTTTCTGCAGGCTCATCCTGACATGACAAGCCTGCATGACAATGCCACCAGCCATACTACTCGTTCTGTGCGTGATTTCCTGCAAGACAGGAATGTCATGGCCAGTGAAGAGCCCAGAACTCAATTCAATTGAGCACGTCTGGGACCTGTTGGATCGGAGGGTGAGGGCTAGGGGCATTCCTCCCAGAAGTGTCCGGGAACTTGCAGGTGCCTTGGTGGAAGAGTGGGGTAACATCTCACAGCAAGAACTGGCAAATCTGGTGCAGTCCATGAGGAGGTGATGCACTGCAGTACTTAATGCAGCTGGTGGCCACACCAGATACTGACAGTTACATTTTATTTTGACGTCCCCTTTGTTCTGGAACACATTATTCCATTTCTGTTAGGCACATGTCTGTGGAACATGTTCAGTTTATGTCTCAGTTGTTGGATCTTGTTTTGTTCATACAAATATTTACACATGTTTATATACATTTCTTTTTTTGCTGAGTTTATGCACACACACACACACACACACACACACACACACACACACACACACACACACACACACACACACACACACACACACACACACAAACTAACACACTTACACGCACCAAATAATATTTGTAATGAAATTGCCTGAAATATATATGTTGTGCTTTTCCCCAAAGTGCATATTTCTATGTCATTATTTAAACATGAATCCCTATGAAGACAACTCAACTTTACATTTAAAAGGTGTACAGCTCAAAGCACTGAGATTTCATTGGGGCTAGGTTGGCAAGAAATGAAAGAATCTCCTTTTGGCAGACCAAGTCTCTGTCATGAATACTTCCAATAATCTTTCAGCTTTTCAGTTATTTAATCGGTGGAAGTTATGTAATACTCTCCCTGCTTGCATACACAAGCAATGCCTCTGTGTAGGAGCTTAACCCAAATGCCTCTGACAGATACATTCATTTACTGTGCTCATCACCATTTAAATCTGCTTGCAACCTGATACAGATGCTTGGATGGTCAAACCAAATGCGATAAGATTACACATTACACATAGCGGGTTTTGCTGCATTTAATTGTGTTTTGCCTTTAATATTTGGAAAACTGAAAGAGGTTTGTTATTGCCTAAGACCAAGGCATTCAGTACATCTAAACATCTAAACCTCCAAGTGATGAATTAGTGGCGTGCATGAGATGTTTTCCTGACGTTTGAAGAAGCTTTACTTTTTCAGGCAAAACAGTATTTCCCTTAATTCTTTCTTTCTTTCTTTCTTTCTTTCTTTCTTTCTTTCTTTCTTTCTTTCTTTCTTTCTTTCTTTCTTTCTTTCTTTCTTTCTTTCTGCAAACCCTTTGGGCTTCAAAAAGCTCATTATCAGGAAGGTCCTGCTTGGTGTCTGAACATTTCATTAAGAATTAAGAATTTATTGACGAGCCCACAGTCATGTGGAACTTTGTTTACCCAATGTCAGAGCCTTTAGTGTGCTGTTCCGGCGCTGTGGTAAGTAGGATAAATGACATCACAAAGCCTGCCACGTTACAGGCGCCAAATGGGGACCGGCAAGAAAGAAGGATGATTTTGTGGTTAATGATACTAAATGCACCGGGGCTGAGGACACACAGACCTCTCGAGTCTAGGGATTGAACAATGCATTCATAGAAAACATGGTTACATCTTGAGAACACGTTGTTCCCCTGAGGCCAGATGAGTATCTCACTTCATTGTGTCCTGCTTTTAAAGTGCTTTTCACTTTGAAATATTGCTACATCAGGTAATAGATACAGAGCCAGGTTATAGTCTGTTAATGTGCGAAACAAAAGGAAGCTATTGATTCCAGCCCGGCGGAAACTGAGAGCAGCACTTATAGTGCAAATAATGCCAAGCAAGGAAAGCTTAATTGGACAGTGGCAACGACGTTAGATGGTAAATACTGTCGGATAGCCCACATTCACATCTATATGGGTACGCTGAAAAGCAATTTTTCTAAACTCTAGTCAAACATGACACTCCCTGCTGTCACTTTCTTCTCACCTGACAAGTAAACACGGCCATCAATACTAATTTAGACTGTATCATCAAAAGGTCAGATCTGGCCCCTTTCTGGCCTAATTATGACTTCACAGCAGCAGGCAAGCCAGAGTAAACCATACAATCAAGGCTCACAGTAGGGATGATCTGAACACACATAGATAGCAAAAGCTATTAGCCTCTAATGGAGTGAAATTGCAGTGAGCAAGCAAGGCCAAACTCAATTGAGAATTGAGATGCAGTCAAGATGACAATGCACAAAGGGTGAGCCACGTTAGTTAACCCTTGCCTTAATTATATGTGTTGGTCAACAAATGGATGTCAACCCCATTGTTGCCAATTTTATTGTGCTGTTTTTTTTTTTAAATTGACCACCACAATGCCTGAAATATATTCTTCCCGGCAAATATTGAAACGTGAAAACCTCGAATGAAGATCAATCTTAGTAAATGACCTGAGTTGGAGAAAATTTGGGGAAGAATCTTGCATAAGAAAGAGAGAAAATACAGAAATAAACTGTATCGAGAGTATTGGTGTCCAGAGACTCAGACAGTTGACGGCTGGGAATTAAAGCAATCATATTTAATTTCGCCGATGGCATAACGGAGGAATGTGAAAATATCAGTGTTCCACTTAGCCATTGGTATAAGACAGTGTTGTATTCTGCTTACCTTGTATGCTTGTATGTGATGTTACACTCATTTCCTAACCTACCAAGATGATCTTATTTCTCACATTGTTAGATGACGTGTGATGCTGTGGGCAATAATATACAGACACACAGCAGCTTCTTTGTCTGGGGACACAGGTTGATAAATAACCTGTGGAATAGAACAATGTGTCAGTGAAGCATTAACACTGCTCATGGCTCCAATCATCTCAAACCTGACTCGGTCTGGCTTTCAGAATCTCTCTCACTTAACCATGCTCATGAGGACCAGAAACAAGACTGTGAATTTAAAGAAGAAAAAAAACATTTACTTGGAGAGAAATAGTCCCATTCGTAGGATTCGAGGAGTCCAAACCCACCGACCCACCAAACCCTGTAACAAGCTTTTAGGACGTGGTTTTGGATTATGTCATACTGCAGACTATTGTTTCATCACCTCAGGTTTCATCTTCAGAATCTGTCATCTTTCTCTCAGAAGAAGAGGTGCAAAGATGATCTGCTTGCTCTAGCAAATGGACGTCGCTCACAATGTTTCAGAGAGCGTGAGAAACAGACAGTGTGGGAGTGTCCCGGCAGATTGAATATGGGGAATTGGTCAGTTCATACAATGCTATGCTGTAATGGACGTACACTGTACCCTGATAATCCACGTGGCCTCATTGTTAATTATTTCAGTAATGTATAAAAATATTCCCTTTGAAGGCATCAGCAAAACAAAAATAACATTTTAATGAACAATCTGTTCATCTAATTCAAAACTTTCCAAATTGCATCTAATTAATTACTTTCTGGGAGATGGGGCTCTATTCCTGGGAATACAAATCCCTGTGTTGTTTTGTGCTATCTCTCAGTTCATACTGTACCTCAAAGCAAGAGAAGTGCCATGTTTTGCACAGGGAACCGCATGAAGGTGGCCTTTTCTGGTGTGAGCCTAGATCTTTCTTTCCTATATTTTGATGACAATTCACAGGCTGTCCTGCTTCTGGACCTCTCTATAGTGTCTTCCTTGTTTCCACTCTCCGAGGTGCGGGAGTCCCAGGTCACAGCGTGAGCCTGCCTGATGAGATTCAGAGTAACACAGCACCGCTCAGAGCTTTCAAACATGGACAAACAACCCTGCCAGGAGCAAATACTGCATGCTGCTCTGTGAGATCATTGCCATTGTTCCTCAACGATTGTTCCTTGAAATGCCTTGAGGACAACCAAATTGATAAAATAAACAGGGAAGGAAATACAGATTAAAAAGATATGGCATTGCACATTTAGTGATTTAAGACTTTGAGGGACGGTTGATCAATCGTGTTGGAAACAAGCCAAACATCTACAGTCAAAAATATACATAATTCTCTGGAACTTTCTTGCCAATAGCTAAACGTACAAAGCTTCTGCGCATGTGCCAGATTCTCTACTTTACGCACAGTCTCTGTTCTACTCGTTCGGCTGCCCAGAGAACAGGCTACCTTACCTTTGGATCCACAACCTCGGCTAAAAACAGTAACCCCAATTGCCAGAAAGACACATTTAAATTCACACCCACAGCACTTTTCTATGCAGTCTGTCGATATGACCTCTGCAGGGGATTGCTTTACATTTTCCCTGCAACATGTACTTTTCATTGACCTCATTTTGCTTACAGACCGCAGATTAGGTGTGCTAGAAAATAGCCTAAACATGTCCTTATATTGACAGGGGCCTGGGGAGAGAGAGCTAGAGTCTGTTATTGTGACTGGCACATGCAAATCAATATTTATCTGGCTTCTATATATCTCCATGGTGTGAGTCGCCTGATGTGACATGGAGCAGCTCTGCCTGCTGTTATTCAACGTCACTTCAACGTCACGTCATCCTCATGATCAATGGTATAAAAATGCACTATAAATGCACTATAAATTGCAGTTGCCCACAAGTTTTGCGTTAACAGTGAAAAGCAGTTGAACTCCTATTAAATCAATTGCAAAATGCTGGAGAGACCTAACCAAGGTCAATAGCGCTGCAGATGGTAAGAGATAACAAATGCTTTGAATGAAACAACAAAGGTATTGCAGTTAAGACTGACTACAAAAGCACACAATATATTTAGATATTCATGAATTTATTTCAGTGCGATCAGAAACTCAATGGCATAATATTGGTGGTAGGAGTAGCAGGGATTTCATCGTTATGCCTTGCGGTGCTTTCCTTTTTGTTTTTTTTACACATTTTCACAATTTAATTCTCTGAAGCAAGTCATTGCAAAGGGCATGATAATAAACAAAGATTGATTGACTTAGTGCATAGAGGGGCCAGGTGCCACTACAAATACTTTAAACACTACATTTAAATGCTAATACCTTAGGTGCCAAGCCCATTGCCACCGTGTCCTAACGTAAGTTCAAGCTCCTGAGATAAATAAAGAATGCTTTTCCGCACACAATCTCCATTAAACATTTAGAGGGATCGCATATCTTGCAGTAAAGAACATTTGAAGAGTTTCATCCCAAAACGCTATATATCCATTTTCAGAAATGTTGGTAAATTAGCTTTTATTGTTTTAAAGAAAGCATGGGCTTGTTCAATGACAGACATGTATTTGTTTCAAATCTATCACTTGAATGTTTAATATTAGAGACAAATAATCAAGTTTGTTTTCAAAATGCTATATATCTGCCTCACTCTTAGAAAAATAAATACTACTGCTAGGTTTTATACAGTCAAATGTAACAAATGATGACATTTTTAATAAAGAACTGTACAAATTATACATTTGTGACATCAATATTTAAAAAAGGGTCTAACTCGATGTGTCATAAAAACAAAATGCACCCACCTCCCAAATGATACAATTATTCTCTTTTGTGGCACAGTCGATGCCATGCATAGTTACGGGCCAGAAAGTTAACGGCCGCCACGGACAAGCTAACTCTCACTTCCTGTTTCATTACACTACGATCAGAGCCGGCTGCAGGCAATAATCAGCCAGGTAGAATTTAGATTTTCAAAATGTTTATGCTATTCATAATTATATATATTTTTTGTGATTTTTGTGCCACTTTTGTGCCAATTTTAACAGACTATTTCCATCTCGACAAACAGAAAATAGGCCTACATCCCTCCATACCTTTTAAGCCTACCCAGTATCGAAGGCTTGGCTTGACAATCTCTTTAATTGTCAATCACGCTATAAAGCGAATCTTCACAGCGCTACATTCTGCTTTTTTAGACCTTGAGAACTGTCGAGAGTTCTGATCCAAATGTAATGAAATATTCAGATCACTGGGCTTTTGCATTGTTATTCAAATGACATTTTCACTGCAGTTTAGAGAGTAGAGTAGAATGTTGTACTTCCGTGAAAACAATAATGCAATTATTAATTGCATTGTGGTGTTGTAGGGTCTAGGTACAATAATTGTATTGTCCCTTAACAAGGTCGTCACTGTTATTTCATGTGCAATGATGCACTTGGCCTCTCTGGTTAAATTGAAAATGGGTGCAGCTTTAAGTTATTTTATGTGTGGTATGATGCTAGTTAGACTATTGCAGATCTGGACAAATGATCCACTGACCCACTATTGTCACCATGAATGGTGGATAGAGGGCAGGATAGGCAGCTAGACTGGTAGATTATATCAGAGATATTGTATATAATGACGAGATGGTGTTGTTTCCACCCTAACAATAGGATGGGTATAGTTTTCCCAAAGACCTGCTTATCACTGTATTCTCGCATGGACAGATTTTGATGGGAGTGGACATTCTCGCTTCGTCTCTTCTTCTCTGACTATATTGACCTGTGGTATAGTTACTGCGTGGAAAAGCATAGTGCATAAGGGAAGTACCAAAACACCTTGATATAGGGGAGGCATATGCAAGCAGATTTTTTTTATTTTTTTATTTTTTATTTCACCCTTATTTAACCAGGTAGGCTAGTTGAGAACAAGTTCTAATTTACAACTGCGACCTGGCCAAGATAAAGCATAGCAGTGTGAACAGACAACAACACAGAGTTACACATGGAGTAAACAATAAACAAGTCAATAACACAGTAGAAAAAAAAGAGTCTATATACATTGTGTGCAAAAGGCAGTAAATAGGCCATAGGAGTGAATAATTACAATTTAGATTAACACTGGAGTGATAAATGATCAGATGGTCATGTGCAGGTAGATGTGGCAATGTGGCTAGGATGGAATACATTATATTGTAAAACCTGCAAAAGGGCAAATGTAAACCAGGGAAAAAGGCACTACCCTCCCCAGTGCCCAATAAAAGAACACTCAAAGCAAAAAAAGTAACTTAGACAACCCTCCCCTATTTTGGACCACTCCCCCCACCCCAGTACATTTCTAACTACCTAATATGAGATCTGTATGTAAAACATTTACATTTATGGTCAGAGTGAAAGAAAGTACATTCATCTTAAGATGAAGATAGCTAGGTAAGTCATCTTAAGATAGCTAGGTAAGACAACCATTAGCGGTGCATTGGTAAAACCACTGAAGAAGCCAAGCCAAGCCAGTAAAAGAGCCATATTATAACCAAATGCTGTGATAATTGCATTGTTTGCTCTATTACCCATTCGTTCTTACGCCACCGCGATATACAATAAGGGCTTGACAACAAAAAGACAAGTCACACAGTGGCGGAATAAATTAAACTACACATACATCTGTTTCATCACAAAACCAGAGAGCAACATCTGTCAGGTGAAGTCCACCAAGCAAATATTGCATGTGACAAACAGTTATATCACCTGCAGCATGGTCAAGCAAGTTAATGTTTGACAGTTTACTAAACAGCTACTGATATAGAACCACAGAGTTACCGCAAGTCAGCACAAAGACAACAGGAGCACTGCCTTTGCTAATCCAGCACCATTTCAATTTAAACATTTAGACATCATCAAATCAACAAGGCTATATATGCTTAGTGTAATACACTGAAAACCAACTTAAAGATACCAATTAGATAGTCCAATCAATGTCGCTAAATACTGCTAAATGTCATGTGGCTTTCAATGGTACTGATTTCTGTCTCTGTGCGTGTGTGTGTGTGTGTGTGTGTGTGTGTGTGTGTGTATGTGTGTGTGTGACTGCGCACGCGTGCGCGCAAGTGACATTTTTATTTGACTCACTTTACTTGCAGACTTGTTAAACGCAAATGCCATCCTCCTCTCTTTGGCTCTGTCATACAGTACATGTTTAGTTCTTGTTGTCACAGGCTACTTGCCTAAATTGTTTTCTAGCCTAACTTCCTTGCATAGGCGACAATGAACCAGCTAAGTTAGCTAGCTAGTTAACTACTAGGCTACATCTAGGCTACATATTGAGCTTCAATCATCTCAGGCCAGTGGCACAACATGTTCATTTATGGCTAGATCAGAATCGCCGTCATAATCATTGGCCTGTACAGCGAATTAAGACAAAACCACAAGTCCAAATCCCCATCTCCATCCATGGCTTAGCAAGCTAGCTACTGCATGACATCAACACAAGCAGACCAGAAACAGACACTATTTTCTGAAAATGACTTTTTGAGCTCAGCTCAACGCTGATTGGCTTATTATTTTATAAAGAAATGTATCTAGGGAGGCCAAATGCTTGCTGGCAGCAATCAATCAAATGCTACGGAGGCAGCATGTTATACTCTTTTGGTCCAGACAGCATCACGTACATGGACTACACATACTGAGACAGAGGGACGCTGTTTCCCTCTTTCTGATGATTTCTCTGGTGAGATTCAGCCACTTGCGAATTGCTGAAAAATTATGAAAACACAGAGAGAGATGAAAGATAAATGGTTTAATAAAAAAAATGTATTGGTCAAATATTTGGGGAAGACTTGCTTCCCTTGGCAGCCATGAATACACACCACTGGAGACAAACATTCCATTCTGGCTAAACAATGGATATATAACATTTTGCATGAAAACACATTTTCATACACATCTGAAATCTATGAATTAAATATCTGAGAAGAGTAATATTTTACACACGCAAGGGTAAGCAATCATTTCGGATGAAAAAACTCAAATGTGAAACATTTGTGAATATAGTGTTTTGGAAATAAAATCTTAATTTCTTTCATATGGTAGTTGTCAGTGGAGTTTGGAAATAGACCCTTCAGTCATTCACAGACTATCTTGCATGTGAATGACCACCAGTGTCACACAGAAGCAAGCAACTAGTGTAAATGTAAACTGTAGCCTCAATGCTGCAATTTACTGTGTTGACAAGTAGTCTCTGTTACTAGGGCAAGTTATGTACACTTAACTGCAATATAACCGTTACACAATAATGGTTTGGTAAATTCCGTAAAACGCTAGAAACAGTGATGAATATGCTTCGACCTGTTGCTAATTTTGCTGTTCTATACAACTATTGAAGACCATGGTGCTGTTCTGATTGATCCAGGTTGAGGGTTGCGGCTTGATTGATCAGGGTTGCTGGTTTCCCCCAAAGGTTCCTTCCTCAGAGGTCTCTGGGAATGATAGCCTCTCCTCTCCTTGACTCTGCTAAATGGCCTACACCAACACCCCACAATAAACCACTCCAAGCCTGAGGACCGAATGGACTGGCATCCAACAGCATCCCATCAACACATTGCATTTACAAGCACCAAGGTCCAATATACTTGATGCCTTTAATTTAAAAAGATGTATAAACTATCCTTTAATCAGTTAATAATGTGCATGTTGTAATTATTTTGTAGTTGTTGATCCAAATGTTGGAGACTAAAAGGACAATTATAAAAACAGAATTTGTAGCACAAGCTGTTCCATATACCCAGTGAGAGATGATTCTTGTTCTGCTTCTTTGACACATAGACAACAAGCACCTGCTTGGACATTGTATTTCTCTTGCTGCTGCTGTGTTAGGGAGAGTTTGGGGCTTATTAAACTGATGTTCAGCGTTTCTCCCAAAGGGCCTTATAATAGTGAAAATGCTTATTGTTTGGGGCAATGTCAAACTCTAATCTTTAATTTCACGCTACAGCTCCCCTCCCCTGAGGTGTCTGTCTCCCATCTCTCTCTCTCTCTGATGTAATGTACTTCTGTAAAAATACTTGAAAGTACTACTTTAGTAGTTTTTTGGAGTATCTATATACTTAACTTTACTATTTATATTTTTTATATTTATACTTTTACTCCACTACATTCCTAAAGAAAATGTGTTATTTTTACTCCCATATATTTTCCCTGATACCCCAAGTACATTTCGGATGCTCAGGCAGGAAAGCAAAATATTCCAATTCACGCACCTATCAATATAATGCATTGTCATCCCTACTGCCTCTGATCTGGCGGACTCACTTAACACAAACACTGCATTTGTAAATAATGTCTGAGTGTTGGGGTGTGCCCCTGGTTGTCCGTACATTTTAAAAACAAGACCATTGTGCCCTCTGGTTTGCTTAATATAAGGAATTTGATGCATAGCATTTACTCTTACTTAAGTATGACAATTTAGTACTTTTTCCACCACTGAACTTAAGTACATTTAAAACCAGATACTTTTAGACTTTTACTAAAGGAATATTTTACTGGGTGACTCACTTTTTTTTTTTTCCGTGTTTGGGCACATTTATGTACTTTTGTACTTTCGTTGGACCGGAATAAAAAGTTTGCCTCCAGTACACACCCTTAACACTTTTACTTCAGTCATTTTATATTAAGGTATCTTTACTTTTACTCAAGTATGACAATTTTATATTTTTTCCACCTCTGCAAATTACAAAAATGCTGTTTCTAATTACAAAAATGCTGATTCAGCAGAGAAAATAGTTCATTTGTATACATTGTCACAAAGAATGCGTTCTTTAACATGCAGTATTGCTCCACAGGTCTTTTCTCTGGTACATTACACCTCCCGATGTTCACTTTAAGCAATTAGAGATGATATTTCTGTGTAAATGTATCCCTCAGTTCAGCATTTTCACACTTTTATCTGAGCAAAAGGGATATTATACTATTAAAGCATTTGATAGTCTTGCTTCACAGCCAACATTAACTATAAAAACAGCAAAACCGTGGGGAATTAAATAATTCAGACCAGGTTATTTATGGTCATCGGTACAAAATTCCCTCTGTGATATGTTAACGTTGGATCTGCCTATCTTCTCTATCGCTCTCAAATCACTCTCATCTGTCTATAGATGTACAGCGTATCTCCCTCTGCCCTCGCTCTCTATCCCTCCCTTTCACTCACTATTTTTTCTTTCTCCATGCCATGTTCTAGTCTAGAGGGTTAACCATAATCCTGACTGTCATTGCTTAGTCTGCTTTGTACAGTAGATTATACGGTAGATTCAGAAAGTATTCTTACCCCTTGAATTCTTCAACATTTTGTTGTGTTACAGCCTGAATTCAAAATGGATTAAATGGATATTTTTACAGATATCTCATTTACGTAACTATTCACACCCCTGAGTTTATACATGTTAGAATCACCTTTGGCAGTGATTCCAGCTGTTAATATTTCTAGGTAAGTCTCTAAGAGCTTTGCACACCTGGATTGTACAATATTTGCACATTATTCTTTAAAAAATTATTCAAGCTCTGTAAAGTTGCTTGTTTGTCATTGCTAGACAGCCATTTTCAGGTATTGCCATAGATTTCAAAACTGTAACTAGGTCACTCAGGAACATTCAATGTTGTCTTGGTAAGCAACTCCAGTGTAAATTTGGCCTTGTGTTTAAGGTTATTGTCCTGTTAAAAGGTGAATGTGTCTCCCAGTGTCTGTTGCAAAGCAGAATGAACCAGGTTTTCCTCTAGGATTTTGCCAGTGCTTATGTGGCTCCATTCCATTTATTTTTATCCTAAAAAACTCCCTAGTCCTTGCCGATGACAAGCTTACCCATAACTTGATGCAGCCACCACCATGCTTGAAAATATGAAGAGTGGTAATCAGTGATGTGTCGTGTTGGATTTGCTCCAAACATAATGGTACATAAAGTAAACATTTTTAACAGTTTTAGTCTTAGGACACCTGCTGTTTGCAGTGACTGGGTGTATTGATACACCATCCAAAGTGTAATTAATAACTTCACCATGCTCAAAGGGATATTCAATGTCTGCTTTATTTTTTTTTACTCATCTACCAATAGGTGCCCATCTTTGTGAGGCATTGGAAAACCTCCCTGGTCTTTGAGGTTGAATCTGTTTTTGAAATTCACTGGGACCTTACATATAATTGTATCTGTGGGTACAGAGATGAGGTAGTCTTTCAAAAATCATTTTAAACACTATCATTGCACACAGATTAAGTCCATGCAACTTATTATGTGACTTATTAGGAAATGTTTACTCCTAAACTTATTTAGGCTTGCCATAACAAAGGGTTGACTACTTAATGACTCAAGACATTTCAGCTTTCATTTTCTTGTTAAATTGTTTAAAAAAATCAACTTTGACATTATGGGGTATTGTGTGTAGGCCAGTGACACAAATTGTATATTTAATCCATTTTAAATTCAGGCTGTAGCACAATTTAATGTGGAAAAGGTCAAGGGTGTGAATACTTTCAGAAGGCACTGTAAAGGTGGAAAGCCAACAGCCAGCCATAGGTTTCGTATAAACCTATAAGCAATCACATCCAGTGAGGAGTACCTGTGTTAAAGGTTATGATTTTGAGTTATCTATCACTGCTAATGGTATGGATCAGCCTGATAATTTCACCAGGTCATTAGAAGAGACGTGACGTGTTCTCTGAAAATGGTCATTACGATGCATATAGAGAAAAATGGGAGTAGGTGAGAGAGTTCGAAGGCTGCCGTTACTGCTGAGGAGGAGGAAGCATCTGTAAAGACAGCGGGATACCTCCTGTAGCTCCCTGGGACAAAGCAAACAGACATGCTGTACAGGTGTACAGCAGCACCTCCTTTGCAGAGACCTGGATAGCCCATCACTCTCAATGATAATGTCTGAGAGGGGCTTTTCCTTTCCCCTGCAATTACCACAGGATAAAAGAACATGGTGGATTGACACATTTTTTTAGGGGTCTTTACATGTACATGTAAATGTTATTTGTCACATACATATGGTTAGCAGATGTTTATGCGAGTGTAGCGAAATGCTTGTGCTTCTAGTTCCGACAATGCAGTAATAACCAACGAGTAATCTAACCTAACAATTTCACAACAACCAACTTATACACACAAGTTCATCACAAAACCAAATGATATTGCCAACTACTTTAATACATTTTTCATTGGCAAGATTAGAAAACTTAGTGTCAACAAATGCTGACACTACACATCCAAGTATATCTGAGCAAATTTTGAAAGACAAGCATTATAATTTAAAATTCTGTAAAGTTAGTGTGGAAGAGGTGAAAACAATTATTGTTGTCCATCAACAATGACAAGCCATCGGGGTCTGACAACTTGGATGGAAAATTACTGAGGATAATAGCAGACAATATTGCCACATCTTCAATTTAAGCCTACTAGATAGTGTGTGCCCTCAGGCTTGGAATGAAGATATGTCACGCCCTGCCCTTAGTTATCTTTGTTTTCTTTATTATGTTGGTTAGGTCAGGGTGTGACATGGGGGATTTATGTGTTTTTCCTGGTCTAGGGGTTTTGTATGTTTATGGGGTGTTTTCTAGTCTAGGTGTTTATGTAAGTCTATGGTTGCCTAGATTGGTTCTCAATTAGAGGCAGGTGTTTATCGTTGTCGCTGATTGGAAACCATATTTAGCCAGCCATGTTCTTTGGGTATTTTGTGGGTGATTGTTTCCTGTGTCTGTGCGTCACGGGACTGTTTCGTTGCCAGTTCATTTTGTATTTGTGTTCAGTTTTCCCTATTAAAACATGGACACCTACGACGCTGCATATTGGTCCGATCCTTGTTTCATCTCTTCTGAGGAAGAGGAGGGAATCTGCCGTGACAAGAAAAGTAATTCCGCTACCTAAGAATAGTAAAGCCCCCTTTACTGGCTCAAATAGCAGACCAATCAGCCTGTTAACAACCCTTAGTAAACTTTTTGGGAAAAAATGTGTTTGTCCAGATACGATGCTATTTAACAGTAAACAAATTGACAACATATTTCAGAATGCTTACAGAGAAGGACATTCAACAAGCACAGCAC
The DNA here is from genome assembly GCF_057628025.1 of Oncorhynchus mykiss. NCBI lineage: Eukaryota > Metazoa > Chordata > Actinopteri > Salmoniformes > Salmonidae > Oncorhynchus > Oncorhynchus mykiss. The sequence continues at coordinate 61,669,241 of NC_143027.1, read as the reverse complement.
TTACACACATGACTGATGATTGGCTGAGATTGATAATAAAAAGATTGTGGGGGCTGTTTTGTTAGACTTCAGTGCATCCTTTGATATTATTGATGCTGGCTAAACTTATGTGTTATGGCTTTACACCCCCTGCTATATTGTGGATAAAGAGTTACCTGTCTAACAGAACACAGAGGGTGTTCATTAATGGAAGCCTTTCCAACATAATCAGGAATTCCCCAAGGCAGCTGTCTTGGCCCATTACATGTTTAAATCTTTACTAATGAATTGTCACTGGCTTTGAGGAAAGCAAGAGTGTCTATGTATGTATGAGGATGACTCAACACTATACATGTCAGCTACTACAGCGACTGAAGCACTTAACAAAGAGTGGCAGTTAGTTTCAGAGAGGGAAGCAAGGAATAAATTAGTCCCAAATATTTTTTAAACTAAAAGCAATGTATTTGGGACAAATCATTCACTAAACCCTAAACCTCAACTAAATATTGTAATAAATAATGATTGAGCAAGTTGAGGTGACTAAACTGCTTGGAGTTACCCTGGATTGTAAACTGTCATAGTCAAAACATATTTATACAACAGTAGCTAAGATGGGGAGAAGTATGTCTATGATAAGGTCGCTGCTCTACCTTCTTGACAGCACTGTCAACAAGGCAGCTCCCACAGGCCCTAGTTTTGTCGCACCTGGACTACTGTTCAGTCATGTGGTCAGCTGCCACAAAAAAAGGACAGGAAAATTAGTAGAGTAGAGATTACTGATTACTTATCACTGCTTGTATTTATAAGAGGTATTGACATGTTGAATGCACCGAGCTGTCTGTCTGAACTACTGGAGCACAGCTCGGACACCCATGCATAACCCACAAGACATGCCATAAGAGGTCTCTTCACAGTCCCCAAGTCCAGAACAGACTATGGAAGGCGTACAGTACTAAATAGAGCTATAACTACATGGAACTCTATTCCACATCAAGTATTCCTCATGCAAGCAGTAAAATTAGATTTAAAAAACAATTTAAAAATACCGTATGGAACAGCAGGGACTGTGAAACAACACAAACATAGGCGCTTACACACACACACGATAGCATACGCACTATACATACACGTACACATGGATTTTGTACTGTATATATGTGGTGGTGGTGGAGTAGGGGCCTGAGGGCACACAATCTGAATGTATTGTAATGTTTTAAAATTTTTATAAACTGCCTTAATTTTGCTGGACTCCAGGAAGAGTAGCTGCTGCCTTGGCAGCTGCTAATGGGGATCCATAATAAATACAAATACAAACATAATTAATTATTATTAAAATGCACAACGATTTGCAGAAAATGTAGAAAAACTAAAGATTTGTTGTTTGTATGCATTTAGGCACACTAACAACCAATCATTTTTCCTGTACTGTAGCTTGCTTATAATTTGATGCACTTGCATTGGTTTCACTGGTGCATCTCGATGAAATATGTATGTGAATAAATGGTGCTTTGATCACATTCCTCCACTCCCTGTTGGCAAGCCCTGGAGTGCAATCATCCTTTTCAGCGGTGAGTGTACAAACAGACACAAAGCCTGGCATAATGGACTTTAAGCCCAGAGATAAGAGACTGAAATCACACTTTAGTGCCTTTTGCTCCATCCCCAACCAATAGGTCTCTATGCTTTTAAAAATGTATCTATGACTCCAATAACAGCAAGGTTGTGACCTCTTCTTCCCTTCCTATGCACTATACATACAGGATAAAGTGGACATGAATAAAGCATAAAGACAATGTTGGGCGGGGGCGGGGGGTGATGATGGTGGAGGCACCAGAGGAAAGCTCAGTAGATAAGAGACATACTGAAACAGTGGTGCTCTGCGATTAGGACCTCAACAGCAAAGCTGCACTTTATAAATGTTTTATCATCACTGAATGGCTTGCAGGGTCCTATTGAGCATTGCAGGAGGGGCTCATATTGGGAAGGCCTTTGTTGTATCCTCCATCACCACCAAAATACCCTAATTTAGTGTAGGTCTACAGCCACGACAGTTTTAGGCATAGAAACACAATTCGATATTCACCATCTTCTAGAGAGGATCTTCTATCATTTGTGCTTTATGAGCACACAGCTACATAATGACAGAAATGTTTGTCTCGTGGGCTGCTGTTTCTGTGAGAATTAGTAGCTATGGTCTCTAACCAGAGGGTCAGGATAAAGCATGTGATTATAGCAGAATGGGTGAATTGATTTCAATAAACAAACATGAGTCTACGAGGGCGCAGGTGTTGATTGGTTTGTATTAGCATCCATATTTAATCATTACCACCATGTCATACATACTACACTGTAGTAATACCAAGAGCAATAATCCCACCTGAACATACTATTATCGTGACGTTGTATTAGTTAATGTGACAACTGTTGCTCATCGAATGATTAAAAGTTTATAATTGCGTGATTAACTGAATCAAGCAATTATTAACTCATTAACCTGGGGCATCATGGGAAAAAACGTTTTTATTGAGTTTCTATTTCCCAAATTAACTCAAAGAATATCAGAATATCGATTTTACAATAGCCGCTAATTAAGCAGTTACCTCTACAATCTCGTTCTGAACGTCGCATAATCCGTGAATCTGCACGGACCCGGGTCTCACCAATGAGTTCGTACCACACCAATCTTAGTTGAGTATTTACTAACTAGAAATCTAAAATCATGATAAAAGATACACATACACAAAAACAGATTCTAGGCTATTGATTAGAACTTAGTATATCGGGCCAACACACTATGGCGCGTGTTACCCAAAATTAGGATTTAAAAGAGAGGGAAAAAGAGAAAGTACACGAGAGAAATATACATTTGGGTGAATTTGTCAGCTATGCTTATTCTAACCCTAGCCTTGCCCCAAACTGCCGCTCTTATGGGTCAGAATATAATGATGTAATTACGTGGGGAAGGTCTCTGTGGATTCTCTGCGTGGACCGTTCAGGCTGCTCAATGACGCACTTCTCCGGCGCACCTCTCTGGTCATCCTCAAGATGTCAGTGTCCTTTTGGCTTAGGAGTCTGTTCCCTCGCCCTTGTTCTGGAAGGGCTCTTCTGAGCTCACCGCGTAGGAATGAAACAGTGTAGATACCACGATTCGATGGGAAGTGGAAGCTAGGTGGTTCGACTTGAATTCACCCGCTTAGACACAGCTACTCATCCGTAGTTTGGGTAGAAAAATATTTATTTGTCTTCAAACTTGTGTTGCGTTTTGGGTTCGTTGACTTTTTAGACCTCGGCTGCAGCTTGGGTCACTTAGTCTTATCTGTAAAATCTTTACTCACAGGTTTGATACCCTTGGGTCAGAAGTGGGCGTAACCGCCTTTAGGGCAATTCTCTGGGCGTACCTAGTTAAGAGGCAAGGTCTAGATTGTACTCAAATCCAATTTTGACAACTAACTTCACATTTCATCTTTACCGAAACATTCTCTTTGATTTGGACATTTTCCATAGAACGTACAATGTCTAAACATCAAACATATACTAGGTAAACTGTTGGCATTACAATGTTTTCATTACCTTTAATAACAAAACAAAAATGACATACATTTTCATATTCCATCTATCGTCATGACCACCATTGTGGATGACGGAAACCATTGTTCCAAAGTCCCTTTATTTCATGTTTAATGGTCTGAGGCTGGTTCTCCATAGTAACAGGACAAAAGGAATTTGTCTGTGGCCTAAATTTACCAGGGGCGTGAGGGGTCATAAAACCCCCACATCTTCAGACCCCTAGATCTCTCCTCCTCTGTTGGGGTTGAGAGATAATCTTTAGGGTTGTGGTCTCCTGTAACCTGACCTGATCAGAACAGTCATGATACTATCGATGCTGCCCATATGAAAAAATGCTACAGTTTACTATAGAATACTACAGTACTTACTATAGAATTATACTGTAGTATACTTAAGCAACCAGGCATGAGGGGGTGTGGTATATGGCTAAAACATCACGGCTAAGGGCTGTTCTTAGTCACGACGCATCGCGGAATGCCTGGACACAGCCCTTAGCGGTGGTATATTGACCATGTACCACAAACCCAGAGGTGCTTTATTGCTATTAATGTAATTAGCTGGCTACCAATGTAATTAGAGTTGTACAAATACATGTTTTGTCATACCCATGGTATACGGTCTGATATACCATGGTTGTCAGCTAATCGGCATTCGGGGCTGTCTTCTTCCTTGGCATGATATGTTACAAATTGCAGGGTAATACCAAAGTAAAAAGTAGTATGTGCCATTTTCATGTGTTAGTTTACTATCCTTCTCCTTTATGCTATTAATAAAATAGCAGTGTCATTACTGACAGTGTTACAGAGTTGAATGTGCATCCTTTGTGTGTCTTCCACTAAGATACCAGTTGCATTTACATGGAGAAGTAGGTTCTGCGTCAGTCACATTACATACGGTGTTTTACAAGTTGCCGATGTCTTGTTATAAGAATAAATGTAAGCAGCACTGCAATTTTTTGAATTACATTAAATGATGACCTATCTTGTAATATACAATGATGTATTGGAACATGATAGAAGTATGACGTAGGGTAATGCTAATTATAAAAAATGACCATGAGATTGCAAATTCAATTATTTGTATGTATAAAAAAAGACACTTTCATAGACAACTTTGAATAACTAACAGCTCTAAGAATAAGTCATTTTTCCCACTTTCATGTAATGATGGCACTGAAGCAGATACATTGAGAACCCATTTGGCATGCCAAAGCTTGTTGTGCTAATTACATACACCACCAACAAAGGTGATGGATACAATTTTGGATTTTAACTTTCCTGACCGGGACCATCTCTCAATACTGGAATATAAAAGAAAACCAGAAACCCTGGACATGTGAGTAGATATATTATTAATGAGGTACTGTAGCATTGCTGTCTGTGTGCTCAACCGGAAAACGAGGGTGCGTAGCTTTTGACAATTCAGTATGTGCTGCACATCTATGGGGTGCACATCTAACATCTAAGCTGGCTAGAGATTGTTTGTGTGGTGTAATGTTACTGATTCAAATAACCCATGGAATGTCAGAATAAAATTATAGGGATTTTATTTATTATAGGGATAATAGATTGATGCTAGTATAAACTGCTGATCGCCTCTTATGGGAGCAGGTAGCACAATTCTATTGCTTCATGCGAATGCTAGCTAGGTAGGTTTTTACATTTTGGTAGGGGCGCGTCAGTTCTAGCTAGGTGGCTGTCACTGGCAAGAAATCGTGTGTGTGGTGTACTGATTCAAAGAAACCATCAGATTAAATTTCAGAATGTAACGTTTATTCATTATAGGGTTAATAGTTTGAAGTTAGTATCAATTGCAGATCGCCTCTAATGGGAGCCGGTAGCATTGTTAGTCTATGCTCGCTAGCTTGTTAGCTAATGAATTATGTTCTCTGATCTACTTAGCTAGTTAGTTTTTACCAGTGTCTGTGTTTCAGAGCAAGTTCAACCATCATTTCTCTCCGGGAATGCTGTGCCATGATGTTGTGTCCTTAGTTTAGCAATGTATGTGTGTGTGTGTGTAGCTGTCAGTCAATGTCATACAGGTTTCGGTTGTATCACTGTCAGAATAAAATGACATGATACCTATGGTAAAAGGCAGCAACTGCAGCCAAGGGCAGCTTAAAACCAAGCCTAGAGGCAGTAAATTCAGTTACTGCCATTTACCTTGTTTTCACAGTAACTTTTTGCTGTTACTGTTAACATGACCCCCATTTTCTCCAAAACACAATATAATGGAGGCAGGATACTTGTCCACATTATTAAGCAAGTATTTAATGTAGCAAAAATGACATTAACTAATTTTCGACCAAATGAGCAGATACTGCCTTTTTGCTCGGTTGGGCAGTATGGTAAATACTACAGAGTTGTTCACAAAAAAACACTGTAGTGTTACTACAGTAATGTCAGCAGAAATACCACCATTTTTTAACTATAGCAATACTACAGTATTTCATTTGCATATACACTGCCCATTCCCCTCCAACATAGCTGCATTTGTGACACCCATAAGTGAGAAGCGTACATGCCAAGTATACTGTAGACTATATATTGCGTTCCCTACAGGTTATAAAAACGGAAGCAGAAGCTCTGAACCTATCCTTTCAGACCCCAGTCCTATGTGCCTACAGGTCAAGGAGAAAGACCCCACTTTTATGTCGAAGATAATAAAACAAAAACACAACAGTAAATACTACAGTAATGTCCGCAAAACACTACAGTAGATTCTACAGTATACTACAGTCTGCAAAAACACTACAGTAAATACCACACTGTACTACATACAGTACGCAAAACACTACATTAATTGCTATAGTATATACTACAATTTTTTTACTACAGTATTTATAATATAGTAAACTATAAAGACAATAGTAAAGTCTGCAAAAACACTAGTGAATACTTTAGTATTTGTACCATAGTATACTAGTATTTTTTCATGTTGGTGTAGGTGACTGTGCTGTCATAACTGCCATATTGCTAATCACAATTCTCAGCCATATTGCTTTCCCACCAACCTGTAGCATTTATTTCCTCCTCCAGTGAAATAACACAGTCTGAAGGTCATGGCTCTGTTACAGGATGTTGCTGATGGAAAAACACTTCACTGTCACTGTCACTATTATATTGCAGAAACAAATGGCATTGTAGGTAACCCATTTGCACCGAACGTAAACAACCAACAAAGACTTTCCCTGCCAACTCTCATTATCAACCGGTGAATGGTACTTCAAGTTTATCTGCAAAAAATGCAAAACCTTTCTTTCTGACAGTAAATTACTATACATCGACAGGACTTTGTTTGACAGGAACGGCAGTCTCTATGGCAAGGACATGTTCCACATTTAAGCGTTTGATATACCTAAAGTATAATATGCCAGCTAGGCCAGGCAACACACATAAAATATTATTTTCGTCATTGTGTGACAAAATTGTAGACATAGAAATACTAATAATGACTATCCTATTTATAAAATATGTCTGTGACATAGTGATTGAGAGACTGTGAACCTGTTGTGTATTGTATGTTTTATAACCTGTGATTTCTACAGTAATGAGTGCTGAGGTGAGGATGTTATCCCCTCCTCTATCTGTTGGCGACTCTGAATCAGACCTGCACCCCATGATAAGTCCAAGCACATGCCTGTGTCACCTAGCACAGACAGACCAAGCGGTGACCTGTCCATCTTCAGCCTGACAGTAATGTGTCATGTGTCAGCCACACCACCCGAATGGCAGTGACACACATTGTAATCAGATGAAGACACGCACGCACGCTCACGCACGCACGCAAGCTCACGCACGCACGCTCACACACACACACACACACACACACACACACACATCTCGTAGGTGTTCATGGATCCATATGTGACAGTGACAGGCTTTTAGTATTGCTGCTACAAGTTTGGTTGGATAAGGGTACAGCACTCTGCAGTTTGAGTGAACAAGTGTGTGTGGGCAGGCAGGCTCTTGCCCCAGCCTCATTGCTGCACAGCGAATCCACAGGGTGGTCAAGTGGCATTTGGGAATGAATGAGTTTGCTGAAGTACCAGTGGCACAGCAGTCGCATATTTAGTTGTATATTATCGTAATAAGGCGGATGGATGGTAGAATCAAATACTGTTTTCCCAGCTGATTTGGGGTTGACAGTTAATCTCTCAGCAATAATGGAGGTCGTTTTTAGCCTTCAGCAGAGAAAGAAAACAAATATGAAATGAGAATGTATGCATTCTTTGTAAGAGTGTGAACATAAATTATTCATGGGAATGAGAAAGCATTCAATTTGGTATCAGGATGAATATTAAAAGGAAGACAGCCATCAATAGAAATGTTGATAGATGCCAGTTCTCTTTAATCCTTTGCCCTGTATTGTAGACAAAGCAGATGCCCTTACTCAGAGGCATATCATGAATACTGCATAAATAAATGGCCTATTTGAAATGTGTGTGTGTGTGGGGGGACTCATATCCAGGTCCAAGAGGCTTCTAAACAGCTTCTACCCCCAAGCCATAAGACTCCTGAACATCTAATCAAATGGCTGCCCAGACTATTTGCATTGCCCCCCCCCCCCCCCCCCCTTCTATGCTGCTGCTTTTCTCTGTTATTGTCTGTGCATAGTCACTTAAATAACTCTACCTACATGTACATATTACCTCAATTACCTCGACACCGGTGCCCCCGCACATTGACTCTGTACAGGTACCCCCTGTTTATAGACCCACTATTGTCATTTACTGCTGCTCTTTAATTATTTGTTATTCTTATCTCTTACTTATTTGATGTATTTTCTGCTTTAAACTGCATTGTTGGTTAAGGGCTTGTAAGTGAGCATTTCACTGTTGTATTCAGCGCATGTGACAAATAGAATGTGATTTGATTTTATATTTCCATATTACAGTAATAGTAGAAGGATATTCCTCTTACAGTGTGGAGTCATTGTTAGGATATGTTTTGCTGACCACAAATGTTGTTGATCACTCCTCATTCTAATGCTGGCTCTATGATTCTCCAGGTACATGGTTAAGGGGTTAGCATGTTAAAGTATGTCTTCATTAAGTCTATTATCTGGGCCTACACAGACATCTCAAGCTGTCCAATCCTCATTGACCTTATTTGTGGTACACCCCCCCCCCCCCCCTCCTTCCTTAAATGTACTGTATATTTTATGGTGCATTTGTTGACAGGCTACAAGGCTTCAGAGCTAGCTTTGTTTATCTGAGTAAATTGACCTTTACAGAAAATCCACCCCAAAAAAAAAAAAATAATTGGGCAAAAAACATTTTGTCCATCTCGCTAGACACGACTTGTTTTCTAAAGGTCCAATTGAAATGACAGCTTTTGGTATGGTGAAATGCATTGTATTCAATTGTATTTCCTGTCTCTGACAGCAAACATGAGCTGTCAGTGAGTCTAGAAGGCCACTGAGACATTCATCGAGAGAACTGTGGTTAAAGCCTGCATAAGAAGCCCATCTCTGTGTGGAAGATCTAATTTGTGCTGATTTATACGGGGAATGATATGGAACACTTCTTTAAACTGAGGGTATTGGAAAGATGTTAAGGAGAGTTTGTGAGTAGTCAATAAACATGATGTAAAAAGGTTAATTTGCCATCAAGTCACTGCGACATCAGACTGGAAGACTTACAGGGTGCTAAAGACAAGTTATAACCTGCATTTAATTAATAGCCAAGGAGCATTTGGACTTCCACTCATGTACGTGGGTATTACAAAAATGCATAAGACAATGAAGTGTGGATAGTGTACTTTTGGTAGGGTATCTGACCTGAAAAGTTAGTACTTTCTGTACTTCCCCAGAAAGCATTTCATAATATCTAAGCAACAATGTCTGTTGATTCATTTGACTGGTCTGCTTAACAAATTAAATGCACATGGTATGAAGTTGCTCTTTGTTCTGAGTGGTCATTCCATCTAAAATCCTTCAGTCCCTGGTAGCTAGCCAAGCCAAGTGTAGGAATAGATTTGTCGATTACCCCTTCCACCTCTCTTTCCCAACAACATCCCACCTTATCACCCCCTCCCTCTCTACCCTAGATCCTTGGAACCAAAGAGAAGCCCACCTAATTCCAGCAGGCCCCAGCTGTAAATAGAGCTGGGAACACCAAGCTTTCTTATCAGATTATCCCAGAAAGGGCCCTATCTGCCTCTGATTTACACAGATCAATTCTCTATTAAAAATGAACATTGCCTCAGAAGTTCATTGGACAGAGTGGGAGCCTGCTGTAATGTGTGCTGCGTTGGCTGTTTGCCGTGGCGTGAGGGGGATCATCAATTGTGACTATAGCACAGCCTGCAGAAAATGGGAAGGGATAATTGAAGGTAAATTACTTATTTCCGCTGTCAAGTATATTGCTATGGAGGTTATTGGTTACAGAAATTAGGCAAAAGACAAAATACAAAGTGACAGACCTCTGAAAGAGAGTATATTTGCCTTATTGAAAGCAGCAGGCATGTATTGTATTTGGTGTATCATGCCATTTTCCTCTCAAAATATCGACATTGCACTGTGACTTCCTGGTTAACTCGTTTGATACCTCCTCTTTAGGAGCTGTGGAGGCTGTTCTTGTTGGTGAGCCATATTTTGAAAAGAGAAAATAAACTGTTTTACCTTTTTGGGTCACTGTGGGACTTTGATATACAGTGCATTTGTGGTCATAGGAATAATCTCTCTTCTGGAATTGGAAATGATGAGGAATAGGAAGCCATTATCTTCTCATGGCTGCAGGGGCAGTATTGAGTAGCTTGGATGAAAGGTGTCCAGAGGTGCCCAGAGTAAACAGCCTGATCCTCAGTCCCAGTTGCTAATATATGCATATTATTATTAGTATTGGATAGAAAACACTCAGAAGTTTCTGAAACTGTTTGAATGATGTCTGTGAGTATAACAGAACTCATATGGCAGGAAAAACCTGAGAAGATATCCAAATAGGAAGTGGGACATCTGAGGTTGGTCGATTTTCAACCCAGCCCCTATTGAATACACAGTGGGATATTGGTTATATTGCACTTCCTAAGGCTTCCACTAGATGTCAATCTTCTTTAGAAACTTGAATGAGGCTTCTACTGTGATGTGGGGCCGGATGAGAGCTCTTTGAGTCAGTGCTCTGGCAGAGAGCCAGGTCCTGGTCATGCGCATTTCACATGATAGCGACCTGCATTCCATGGCTTTTCTGCAGACAATGGAATTCTCCGGTTGTAACGTTATTGAAGATTTATGATAAAAACATCCTAAAGATTGATTCTATACTTAGTTTGAAATGTTTCTACGACCTGTAATATAACTTTTTGAAGTTTTCGTCCGACGTTCGGCTGGACCTGCACGAGCGTTTGGATTTGTGTACTAAACGACCTAACAAAAGTAGCTACTTGGACATAAATAATGGACATTATCAAACAAATCAAGCATTTATTGTGGAACTGCGATTCCTGGGAGTGCATTCTGATGAAGATCATCAAAGGTAAGGGAATATTTATGTTATTTCTGATTTCTGTTGACTCCAACATGGCGGATCATTGTTTTTTTTCTGAGCGACGTTCTCAGATTATTGCATGGTTTGCTTTTTCTGTAAAGTTTTTTGAAATCTGACACAGCGGTTGCATTAAGGAGAGGTATATCTACATGTCTAACAATTGTATTTTCATCAACATTTATAATGAGTATTTCTGTAAAATTATGTGGCTCTCTGCAATATCACCGAATGTTTTTGGAACTAGTGAACGTAACGCGCCAATGTATACTGAGATTTTTAAAATATAAATATGAACTTTATCAAACATTACATACATGTATTGTGTAACATGAAGTCCTATGAGTGTCATCTGATGAAGATCATCAAAGGTTAGTGATTCATTTTATCTCTATTTGTGCTTTTTGTGACTCCTCTCTTTGGCTGGAAAAATGGCTGTGTTTTTCTGTGAGTTGATGGTGACCTAACATAATCGTTTGTGGTGCTTTCGCTGTAAAGCCTATTTGAAATCGGACACTGTGGTGGGATTAACAGCAAGATGACCTTTAAAACGGTATAAGATACATGTATGTTTGAGGAATTTTAATGATGAGATTTCTGTTGTTTTTAATTTGGCGCCCTGCACTTTCACTGGCTGTTGTCATATCGATCCCGTTAACGGGATTGCAGCCCTAAGAAGATTTATACAAGGTGCAGATCTACTCCAAACTCTCTTTTATATCAAGAGTGAGATATGTACATTTCTTTCATTGGCTCTAATTAAAGACAAGCTAGTCTCAAGTGAGTTCATTTGGCTTTGTCAAATTACAGCCTATTATTTCAGTGCAATGTTGGGATAGACAATCATTACCGTCTTACATTTATACAACAGTACATTAACATTGCTTAAACAAGGCGAACCACATAATTTTTATACCTGCATCAGATTATGGTTAGGGTTTGATTATCAGTCGTAGCTTCAACATGCACCGTATTACACCTTGCCACCTCTGTCATTCACCTCTTCCACATGATTTCAAATGTATATACCCATCAAACATACAATATGATCTTCAATGGAAATTATATATATATATTTTTAAGATAAGACACAATTCTATTTCAAATTCAAAGTTCCTATTACTTCTCCTCAGACTGATTTAAATTGTACCTTTATAGATAATTAACTGGTGTCTCAGTAATAGCCTACATCTATAAGCAGGGTGTGGGCCCCCACACAAGGGATCTTGGCCAGATTCAGAAATACCTCCAAAGAAGAGACTGACTGGTAGCAATGTGGATGGGAAAAAACTGATGCAGTGCTGAGGTACTTGGGTTGAATCCAGACACACAGTGAAAACAAGTCTCTGACGCCATTTTTGTGTTTTAATACTGTAGTTAGCCCTGAACTGTTTTGGAGTTGGCATCGGTAATTACCTCTATGATTTGCCAATGGACCAGCCAATGACCTTCACATCCATGTCATTCAGTGCCGAGTTAAACTCTTGTCATTCAGTGTTATATAAGTCCTGTGGAAATAGATCTGATTATACAGACTTTACGTAAGCCATATGATTTAAAAATCCCCAGAGCACTTTAATAGGAAATATATCTATCTGAACCTGAGAACAGTTTTTTTGATGGTCTCACATGAGACACAGACTGACTGCTGATTGACACCTGCTTTTATTTCTGCTATATGATGACATTGAGGAGATATAGTTGAAACAAAATGTTTAGCCAATCAGACATTCTTTGAAATCACTGAAACATTTCCCCAAATGTTCAAAGATAATCAACAACAGGGCCTTTTCACTTAAATAAACATTGAATCATGTGTAAAGTTTACACAAATTAAGATTCCATCTGGATGTGCGAGATCATCAGATAGTAGAATTATACTCGGCTGTGGATTGTGCCACATACAGTATGCTATTCTTATGGAGCTGTTAAAAAAACTAGTATCTTTTGGGGCTCCCGAGTGGCACAGCGGTCTAAGGCACTGCATCTCAGTGCAAGAGGCGACACACAGTCCCTGGTTCAAATCTAAGCTGAATCACATCCGTCTGTGATTGGGAGTCCCATAGGGTGGCGTACAATTGGCCCAGTGTCGTCCAGGTTTGGCCGGGGTAGGCCGTCATTGTAAATAAGAACTTGTTCTTAACTGACTTGCCTAGTTAAATAACAGTAAAATGTTTATTTTTTATTTTTTATATATGACCCAGTGTACAGTAGGCCTATCATAAGTTCTTGCTGTCATATCGCAATACAGATTTTTTGGTGTCACAAGCCGTTACACAAAAGATAGTCTGAGCATGCACATTATTGGCCCACACATGTACCTGAGGAGCAGGGTCAAAATGAAATGGTGAAACACTGCAGGGATTTATACCATGTAAGAGGCTGAAGTCAGTAGCAACCACAGTGTTATATGGCTGTTAACCTGGAAACAAACCCATTCGATTGGTGCCCCTTGCTCTGTGCTGATGTCAACATGTTTCAACATGCTATGTTGTACTGCCCATTATACCAGCAAGACAGCTTGACCTCCTCTGTCTGTGCAGCTCATCAGTTGTGTGACAATGTAACTGTTGTTAACAAGAAGCCTTACAGTAGCTGAGCAAGCACTGGCGTGCCTCTGTGGTCTATGGAGATCTGGGATGCACTTCACATCAAGTCTCATGCACACCCTGGGCACCCTTGATGCATAGTACATATTCATGGTACCTATAGTGAATATGTTGCACAATAATTATGTCAGGAGAGATGCTATGCCATATACTGTACCTAAAGCTATGATATAGCACATGCTCTGACTGACCAACCCACAACCACATGTCAGTCTGAAAGGGGAATTCAAGCCTTATTTTACAGTCTAACTTTGAATGTTAAAAAACACCGAAACTCTGCTTGTTTCTGGCAACTGCTGCCTTTGGTCCCAACATTTCCATACAGTTGGGCTGGTGATGAGGTGAGGGACGTCATGCATGGCCTCTGGAGTACCTCTTATTTATTAGCATCAGCAGTGGGGAAGCAGTCTGTCACAGGCAACCTCCCTCGCCTCTCCCCACCATCTTATCACAGATTGTTGATTATCTGCTCTCTGCAGCTTCTTATATGAGCCTGGGTAAAATTGGCAATTGATTACCCAATTGAACCTGACCACATGCTATGCCCACTGCTTGAAATCGGAGGAGCCTGCATCCGGTAGGCATCGATCGGACAGTCTGGTGTGGCAGTGCTACAATGCCAGAGCACCCAACTGAAGGACTCTCACACTTCCATGCACTGAGTGTGAATTTCTGCTCAGCAAGGCTGCAAAACTCAGGCCACTATTTAGACTGGGAGACTGGTTATTCATTTGATCATATGTAAATAATTAGTATGGGGTATTTACAGAGTGTCTTGCCATTATTATCACAAGACTAGCACTGCTGATTTGAGTTGGTCTTGATGAGATTTTAATGTAAGCCTCTTTTTGTACGGTGCCTTGAGGGTGGCCTCCAAGTGAATAGATCAATGGATTGATTAATGAGTCAACATGAGCAGTGATATTAACCACAGCGAGTTAGGGAAGAGCACTCACTTGTATATTGCAGACTCCAGAGTTTCATTTCTAATTATGCGACCGAGGAAACTTTCAATGCTCCATGCTGACTCCGCAGACCCCATTAATAACAGCCTTCCTTCTGATCAACAGACGAGGAGAGGGAATTTCTCTGGATTAGAGAGGATCGTTCAGAATGTATGGCCCACCACCATGGGCCATATATCCATAGAAGCAGGTGAAGGAACACACACACACACACACACACACACACACACACACACACACACACACACACACACACACACACACACACACACACACACACACACACACACACACACACACACACACACACACAAAATGCAAGCAAAACAAAAACATTGAACTGAGAACACGTCTTTTTAAAATAGTAAAATAAACATGAATGTGGTAGGCCTACCTTTGCATTGTAGAAGCCTTTGTTGAAGTGTAGGTGCCTTTTAAAAGTATCTTCTAAGTGTGTTGTGGGTGCCTAGATGCCACCCTGTGGGTTGTATAGCGTGAGTGATCTCAGAGAGTGGGATGAACAAGTGACAGCTCCACAGTTGAATCTGCAGCTCCGAGTGGCTGGCAGTTGAGAGTTTTGTTTTGTTTTGTGTTGTGTTTCTCTTTCCCTCAGCTGTCAAGCCTCTGATTGAACAAACCCATGTGGATTGGCAGGCGGTGGGCTATGGGGAGTTAAAATAGGAGATCGACACAGTAGGTGATTGATGGCTTGATTGTGGATGCTTCCTGTCTCTGAAAACAGAAAAGGCACATTTAATGTTTTTTTCTTTACCCAATTTAAATAACTTCTTTATCCCTTCAAAAGTATTTGAAGTATTTGACATTATCCTTGTTCAGGCAGAACTATCTATGGTACAAACTATGCATAAGCCTATAGTGCAAATATACTGTAGATTAAATTGTCATCAGAATATCTCAGGGTAAATTAGATAGAGTAATGGGTACGTTTGATAGAATGATAGAATAATGGGTATGTTTGATAGAATGATAGAATAATGCTCCTTGTCTGTCCAAAAGCTGTTGACCCAGTGTTAACCTGGCAGCATATTGATTTGGTGTGGAACAGTAACAGTTGAGACGGAGTGGTCTCAACTCTTGGTGTTTACTTACAGTGTAGGTGATGGAGAAGAGTGGGATCCAGGGTTGTATTTACAAAAATATACAAATGGCCAAAAATACTAGAGGAAAGTACTTAACTTCACTAATTAACAAAAATACTAAACTTAGTCTATAGCAATATATAACTTGACCGGCGTGCGCTCATTGGAGCCAGTTAACAGAGGTGGCGCGCACATGTTGGCTTTTCAAATAAAGAGCAAAGAAAACAGGAAACGTTTCTTATTACATAACATGATTACCAGCCTCTGGCGCTTGTTGTTTTACGTGATATATGGGACTAGCAATGGCATAGTTAGGTTAACAAGCAATGTTTGTAGCAAACAATTCCGTTTGTGTGGGGAGAAAGGGAGGGAAATATCCCACCTGATGAGAGTACTGTTCATCCTTTAAAAAAAAAAAAAACGGGCATGACATCTAAGTGAGGATACTGTGTACAGAGCTGCTTATTGAAATACTAAAATTGGTGAGAATGGGTAACATTGTTTTGTCAGCACATCAAAGAGATATTCAAAATTACTGTGGATTAATTGAGGTTCAAAAATAATATCAGCTCTCATATTGTAATATGCATATTTTCTTGGCACTGTCCAATGGCTGATGAGGGTTAAATAAACATGTTTGATGGTTGCAGCTTTCAATAGCTACCTCTCCAAGCTAGTGATTTAGGGCCAAACAACCTTCAATCTGGACTGAGTTGAAGTGATTCTCAGGGAAGGGTTGTTTTTCATAGGGCCATGCAGCCAGCCATGCAGGCAGGCAGGCAGGCAGGACGGGTAGCCAGGAGCAGGGATCTGCTCAAGAGGCTTGGAAACAGAAAGGCAGCCACGTTCCAGAAAGGAAATGTGCATGCCCTCTCACCACCAGGGAACAATCTAACATGTGTGGAGACTGTGGAGAAACCACTGTAATATCACTGAATACATCTGCTTCAGTTTGTTAAACAGAGCGATGGTGTGCAAATTTCTCTCTGTGCCTGTGGTGAGTGCATATTGTGTGTTTCTGAGAGATCAACCATTATTGCTTCATACAGTGCCTTGCGAAAGTATTCAGCCCCCTTGAACTTTGCAACCTTTTGCCACATTTCAGGCTTCAAACATAAAGATATAAAACTTGTTTTATTTGTTAAAAAAGTTTGAAATATCCAATAAATGTCATTCCACTTCATGATTGTGTCCAACTTGTTGTTGATTCTTCACAAAAAAATACAGTTTTATATCTTTATGTTTTAAGCCTGAAATGTGGCAAAAGGTCGCAAAGTTCAAGGGGGCCGAATACTTTCGCAAGGCACTGTAAACTGAACATTTGGATGTGGTGTGGAGAAGCAGAATCAGTAACTGTAATTCTGTAGAATTCACATACATGTGGGTGGAATACAGTATATGCACATATGAATGCCTACGTAGTCCTACATTAGTGTGTGTTTTTTTGTGTGTGTGTGTGTGAGGTTTTCTGTATGCTTCCTGGGGGCAGCTGTCCACCTTGGGTGTAGTAGGGCAACACAGTGTGGGACACAGGAAAGTAATGAATGACACAGGCAGCACAGATGGGATATTAGAGTTGAGGCGAGCGATAATAATGCTGTCTCCTAATAGCTTGTTCTGGTTGTTTTCCCCAATTAGCCGCTGCCTGAGACAGGCTATCCTGTAGACTTGTATGGTCATATGGTGTCAGCAGATAACAGAAAGGGCTGTTGGAGGAAAGTGGGGGAAAGTGGCGGGACGGTGGTGGGGGTTGAGAGCCGGATGTGACGGCCAGTTGCAAGCAAGGCGGGAGGTTGAAGGGAGTTGGCAGGGGGTTGGCGGAGCCCTTTTTCTGCGTTAATGGGAATCACAGGTGAATTGCCCTGGCCTGCATGCTGATGACTCTGAGGACAGCTCACCTGTGTTCGGAAGCTCAAGCTTAATTGAAATCGGCGAGGCACATGCCATCGCTGAGGGGAGGAGGTAGGAGCAAGCTGCCACTGCACACCCAGGACTTGACACACGGTCATCCGTCACTCAAACGGCAGATTGAGCCATTTGAACAGTTGTGCGTGGCTCAAATGCCTCTGTCAATGCTGGAGGTGTGTTTGTGCCTGTGATTGGCATGGGGCTGCAATACAAAGTAATATAAAGTTCTTAATCAGATCCCTCTGAGAGGCAATTCAATTGTGTCAATTCCCCTCTGTGCGAAGAAGCCATAAGTATGAGTGTGACTGGTGTAAATTGCCTCTGTGTTGTGTTTTGATCAGCTTATTTGAAACCGTAGGATCAGGGATGGTGTTGATCTTCTTTTCTCTCATAAAGAAACTAACGACATCCATAAATGAAATGTTGTGCTGCCTTTATGCACCAACTTCACCGCAGAAAGAGTAACAATAATCGAATTAGACAACGATGCAATATAGTGCAATATTCAGTATGAAATGAATGAATAATGTACAGTATAGCCTATAGGCCTAGGCTAGTCAACTCTCTCAATGACAGCCAGGCGTTACGTACAGTACATGACGTGTACTTGCAAACATAGCTAACCACGGACCGTAAATATCATCAACATAACGTGACAAACAAAATCACATGACATACCTGATAAAGAAGCAAACAACATCCATAAACAAAATGTTGAAAGAGGACATGAATAGCCATGCTGTACATGCTAGCTAGTTACTGTATGCTTATGTCGTCATCAGACTACGATGACGTCGTAAACGTACAGTAACTAGCTAGCATGTACAGCATTCCCAAATCAACAGATACAAAGTGAATAAATGACTGAAATGCATAAAAATCACAATATATTGGTGGGAGGCCGTTATGATAGAATGTAAGTTACCATATAAACTAAATATAATTGTTTTAAAATGTGGGATTGATTATAATTATGAGACAATTCTTCTGTAATATACATCTTCCACATAGTCATAGTACAGTAGAAAGGGAAGAGGTAAGGGGGGGGGGATGTTTATGAGGGGGAAAGCAGAAGGAGAAGGAAGTGTGCAAACATTAAAAAGAGCACTTACAACAACAAAAGGAATGTACACTAACATCAGGCATGGGACCTATTCAGATTTTGTGTAATTATATTACATGAAATTCGACACTTGTTACATGAAGAGTTGGCTGCTGTTCATGCTCCCATTGGGCTGGAACCCTGCAAGGTTATATGATCGTTCTCTTCCACTCATCTGTAATGGGTTTGATTGAGGAGAATAATTAGCAGCGGGATCTCAGACAGTTAAACCAAAGATTTGTATAACTAACCGAAGATAAACCAGAGCCTGTCGATTCCAGTGGGAATAGTGGGGATAACAAGCAAGTAGGTGGGCAGAGCCAAGCACAAGCTATTGAGATCCTATTGCCTCGTTCTAGCATTTCTTTGCTTGTTTCCGTTTGGAAATAATGTCCTACTCTGCAAAGTGCGCGTGTTCAATAGCTCAATGCGCCCTTGCATTCCTTCTAAATAACGCATTATTTTGAGTCCACTCTGTTTGTTGCAGATACTAGTTTTGGAAACATTGTGGAGCTCAAATGTTTCATTGATGGGAAAATTAGCAGAATGTCGGCCAAAATCCATCTCACTATATCTTCTCCCACTGCCAGCCACTGGAGTACCTTCGCATCGCCATATTAGGTAGTGAGTGGAAACGCCAACCCGATGCTTCACATTTATATCTGACTCATTGTTCTATCGGTAGTTAAATCACCACTGAGGTAAAGCTTAGCCATGAGCATCTGAAGCAATACCAGTGTGAAGGCTATCTGTTACTAAAGACAACCTTCTGCTGAATGTGCATTCAGTCTCCCTCTGGTTAGGGGAGATTTGATACACCATGCATCATATCATACAGACTAGAGGTCGACCGATTATGATTTTTCAACGCCGATACCGATACTGATTATTGGAGGACCAGAAAAATCAGATACTGATTAATCGTCCAATTTTTTTATGTATTTTTTATTTGTAATAATGACAATTACAACAATACTGAATGAACACTTATTTTAACTTAATATTTATACATCAATAAAATCAATTTAGCCTCAAATAAATAATGAAACATGTTCAATTTGGTTTAAATAATGCAAAAACAAAGTGGTGGAGATGAAAGTAAAAGTGCAATATGTGCCATGTAAGAAATCTAACGTTTTATTCTTTCAGTGAAATACGGAACCGTTCCATATTTTATCTAACGGATGGCATCCATAAGTCTAAATATTCCTGTTACATTGCACAACCTTCAATGTTATGTCATAATTATGTACAATTCTGGCAAATTAGGTGGCCCAAACTGTTGCATATACCCTGACTCTGCGTGCAATGAACTCAAGAGAAGTGACACAATTTCACCTGGTTAATATTGCCTGCTAACCTGGATTTCTTTTAGCTAAATATGCAGGTTTAAAAATATATACTTATTTGTATTGATTTTAAGAAAGGCATTGATGTTTATGGTTAGGTACACATTGGAGCAACGACAGTCCTTTTTCGCGAATACGCCCCACATCGATTATATGCAATGCAGGACACGCTAGATAAACTAGTAATATCATCCACCATGTGTAGTTAACTAGTGATTATGATTGATTGATTGATTGTTTTAATAAGATAAGTTTAATGCTAGCTAGAAACTTACCTTGGCTTACTGCATTTGCGTAACAGGCAGGCTCCTCGTGAAGTGCAATGTAATCAGGTGGTTAGAGCGTTGGACTAGTTATCTGTAAGGTTGCAAGATTGAATCACCGAGCTGACAAGGTAAAAATCTGTCATTCTGCCCCTGAACAAGGCAGTTAACCCACCGTTCCTAGGCCGTCATTGACAATAAGAATGTGTTCTTAACTGATTTGCCTAGTTAAATGAAGATTAAATAAAGGTGTAACCAAATCGATGTCCAAAAATACAGATTTCCGATTGTTATGAAAACTTGAAATTGGCCCTAATTAATCGGCCATTCCGATTTAATCGGTCGACCTCAAATACAGACATCACTTTAGAGATACCAATACTGTTATTATAGTTAAATATACATATGCTCTTATTCCAACATCAATTACACCGAAAACATGCCAGCAGTTAAGCCAATGATAGCAACTATGATGAATATGAACCATTACCATATTCCGTGGTCTAGCTGGCCAGCTGATAAACGCAAGGGATTATCAATTATTAACAACCAAGACTCAGTTGTGCTGGAGATCCCAAATGCCCTTAGGCTTTTTTGTTGTTGATAGCATCCAAACAAGAGCCGCATCTATTATAAACAAAATTATTAGCCGCTTCATGCTCCACTAGCCTAGTCAGTCAGATGTATTAAACAGGAGGACAAAGGGCCAGGTTGATATTAACATGGCTCTACTGTAGTGTGTCATTGATCCTTCCTCACTCACGGGCTCTGTGAACTCAAACTGCACGTTTGGTGAAGGAGAAAGCATTTGTTGTTTAAAAGGATGGAGAAGCAAGAATGAGTGTTTGTGAGATGGATGCCATGAGGCTTATCTGTAACTCATACAACTATTTACAGAGGGAAGGTAGAACATTCCACACTGCATTTCTAGAGAGAGCTTTGAGAGGGGTATATCTCCTGTTGTGTTCAGTATATCTTCTGTTGTGTGTCAGTATATCTTCTGTTTTGTTCAGTATATCTTCTGTTGTGTTCAGTATGTCTTCTGTTGTGTTCAGTATATCTTCTGTTGTGTTCAGTATGACTTCTGTTGTGTTCAGTATATCTTCTGTTGCGTTTCAGTATATCTTCTGTTGTGTTCAGTATATCTTCTGTTGTGTTTCAGTATATATTCTGTTGTGTTTCAGTATATATTCTGTTGTGTTCAGTATATATTCTGTTGTGTTCAGTATATATTCTGTTGTGTTCTGTAAATATTCTGTTGTGTTCTGTATATATTCTGTTGTGTTCAGTATATCGTTTGTTGTGTTCAGTATATATCTTCTGTTGTGTTCAGTATATCTTCTGTTGTGTTTCAGTATATCGTTTGTTGTGTTCAGTATATCTTCTGTTGTGTTTCAGTATATCTTCTGTTGTGTTTCAGTATATCTTCTGTTGTGTTCAGTATATCTTCTGTTGTGTTCTGTATATCGTTTGTTGTGTTCAGTATATCTTCTGTTGTGTTCAGTATATATTCTGTTGTGTTTCAGTATATATTCTGTTGTGTTTCAGTATATATTCTGTTGTGTTCAGTATATATTCTGTTGTGTTCAGTATATATTCTGTTGTGTTCTGTATATCTTCTGTTGTGTTCAGTATATCTTCTGTTGTGTTCAGTATATCTTCTGTTGTGTTCTGTATATCGTTTGTTGTGTTCAGTATATCTTCTGTTGTGTTCAGTATATATTCTGTTGTGTTTCAGTATATATTCTGTTGTGTTTCAGTATATATTCTGTTGTGTTCAGTATATCTTCTGTTGTGTTCAGTATATATTCTGTTGTGTTCTGTATATCTTCTGTTGTGTTCAGTATATCTTCCGTTGTGTTCAGTATATATTCTGTTGTGGTTCAGTATATCGTCTGTTGTGTTCTGTATATCGTTTGATGTGTTCAGTATATATCTTCTGTTGTGTTGAGTATATCTTCTGTTGTGTTCAGTAAATATTCTGTTGTGTTTCAGTATATCTTCTGTTGTGTTTCAGTATATCTTCTGTTGTGTTCAGTATATCGTTTGTTGTGTTCAGTATATATCTTCTGTTGTGTTCAGTATATCTTCTGTTGTGTTTCAGTATATCTTCTGTTGTGTTTCAGTATATCTTCTGTTGTGTTCAGTATATCTTCTGTTGTGTTCTGTATACTGTTTGTTGTGTTCAGTATATCTTCTGTTGTGTTTCAGTATATATTCTGTTGTGTTCAGTATATCTTCTGTTGTGTTTCAGTATATCTTCTGTTGTGTTCTGTATATCGTTTGTTGTGTTCAGTATATCTTCTGTTGTGTTCTGTATATCGTTTGTTGTGTTCAGTATATCTTCTGTTGTGTTTCAGTATATCTTCTGTTGTGTTCAGTATATCTTCTGTTGTGTTTCAGTATGTCTTCTGTTGTGTTCAGTATATCTTCTGTTGTGTTCTGTATACTGTTTGTTGTGTTCAGTATATCTTCTGTTGTGTTCAGTAAATATCTTCTGTTGTGTTCAGTATATCTTCTGTTGTGTTTCAGTATATCTTCTGTTGTGTTCTGTATATCGTTTGTTGTGTTCAGTATATCTTCTGTTGTGTTCAGTATATATTCTGTTGTGTTCAGTATATATTCTGTTGTGTTCTGTATATATTATGTTGTGTTTCAGTATATATTCTGTTGTGTTTCAGTATATATTCTGTTGTGTTCAGTATATATTCTGTTGTGTTCTGTATATATTCTGTTGTGTTCTGTATATATTCTGTTGTGTTCAGTATATCTTCCGTTGTATTCAATATAAATCTTCTGTTGTGTTTCAGAGTGCACAAACACTTTGCCAGTTAAACCAAACGTTTTGATGAAGTTTGAAACAAAAGTTAATGATTTAAAGCTGGTCCTGCACTTATATTTCTTCTCTCTGCGTGGTTTATGTGAATAGTATGGTTTATAATGGTTTATAATTGTGTCCTCACAAGTTCATCATGGTTTCCCTATGACACTCATCCATCCTCTCCTCTCTCTCAGCTCATAAAAATACTCTGACAGACTGAGTAAACACCAGCTGAGGGACTTGATCCCATTGGTCACCAATGTATAGTGGAACAATCACACACCCAGATCCTCTCCATCTCAGACCCAGAGGATGTGGTTCCCCGTCTGCTAATGCCCCTCATCTCTGACTGTTATTCTTGAACTGCAGAACCACACATATCTGCCTGCCTGTTCCACACCAAAAAAACACAGACTTGATGTCTAAAGTTTGTTTTATGGTTCCTGCAGTTCCATGTGGTCCCTTGTCTGTTTTCAAAATATGTATATGTAATCCCTGTGATAACGGGGAACTTGCTCACATTGGTGTGTCTGGATAGATCCATCATGCTCATTATCAGACAGCTCAGGCCTTTGTGGACGTGCTGTCCTCTAGTAGGTTCTTGAAGGACATATAGGCATGCCGAGCTAATCATAAAATGAATCTCACATGTTCATCTAGGTTGCTGTGAAGGGCACTGTATGGCTTCTAGGATACTCTCTCCACCATTATGTGTGGAATTGAAGAGGGTGATCTTCACAGTCTGTTTTCATAGCCTTCTTTTCATTACAATCCTAGTATTGTTTTTTTATGAGTAGCTTTGTATTCACACAGTACAGTCTGTCAACCATAATCTTTAATCCTCAACTTTATTGTACCTTTCCCCCCCAGAATAAAATATTTCAGGTGCCTATATTTTTTGTGCATGCCAAATAAAGTGTGAGAGTTGTTGATAAGTCAAAGGTGCAGTTCTGTCGCGCAATGGTTTTTATTATTGAAAACCGCTGGCCCTGTCAATACGAGCTGTGGGCTTCAGTGAGTGACAGATCCGCATGGATTTTCCGATTCAGGCACGGATGATTGGAATTAGCTACTACTGACTCCTTCGCCAGCGACAGTTTTGCTCTCTTAATTATCTCTCCCTCAACAGATAACCTGTCAGGCCCGTCACAATTACCAATGAGATTTTGGAAACCTTCCAGTCAATTCAGGGGATCTTTTATGATATTTTGCCAGCAGGAGTTGGCTTTGTTATTAAAGGATCAACTCCATCCTCCTCCCCTCCTCATAATGGCCACTGCAGGAAGTAATGTGTCAAATAGGCAACATTGATAGACAGACACACAGTCATGTCATCACTGTGCTTTGTTGTCATGTACTATCAGTGTGTCCACGTCAGAACTGATACCAGGAGATTGGAGATGAATAAGGTTGTTGCTTGTAGCAGGGACATTGGCTTGTAACTTGTTGCAGGGACATTGGCTTGTATCTATGGTTACACAGTGACTTGGATTGACAGAAAGAGAAAGGTTTCTCATCAACGGAGAAAGACCTTGCTTTGATGTCACTGTTTGCACCCATGAATAGGGTTTCAAGCCTCACTTCGTTATTGGTTGGCCATGTCGGAACACACTGACTGTGTCTTCCTCTCAAGAGCAGACTAGTACTCTTACCATGCTACTGCTGCCTCCCACAACACCCCCTCACTCCCACTAGAATTCAACCCAATTGATTTCCTCTTTAGGTTTAGCACTGTTACTTTTATTGATTTTTACATTAAAATGAATCCCAGGTTTGCACCTGAAGTCTCCCCTCTACATCTTTGATGTGAACGAGCCGCTTGTTTTCATCTATAATATTCCACTCACAGCTGTAAGTGTAAATGAACCATTTGATATGCCTGCTTCTCAACGGTCAAATGATGGCGCTATCACAGAAGTACTCAAGGCCAGGTATTTGTAATAATTTTTTGGGCCATTTTGCATTGTGTGTAGTAGAGCATTAGCTATTGCTAATGTCTGGCCTTAAAGTCAGTCGCACAGGGTTAACAAGCTGGAGGAGAGGACTCTTGAATGCAAAGAGTATTGTTGCAGGTTCTGCATTATTCATGTTATCTAACATTTTATTTTTTCTGGAGAAAACAATACTACTGAAAAGAAACAGAACATACAGTATTCATGGCAAAATGCTAGTTTTTGTTCAACTGAATAGCAATGTGTATTGCGGACAGAGATGTAGGAACCTCTTTCTGAAAAATCATTACTGTACAAGCTATTCTTTGCTTTCAGCTCATGCATTGCAAATATGCTTGGATGCGTTTTCAATTGAGGCTTCACACCTCTCTCAAAACCTTACTTTGGTGGAACGTTCAGATGTTCTATACGTCACTACAATATAGTACAGTACAGTACATTCTGTGACTGCGTGCTCTCATTTCTCCTTTTGATTCTTGTAGCATTAGCCATAGCCTATCATTGCAGAAAATGTCCTTATGGTACATAAAAAACATCCTCTTGACATCCCATCCCCACCATTATTGATGCTTTTCCTGGGCTGTTATGGATAATACAAAAGCCTCTTCATCAACCAGGTGGATTGAATTCCAATTAACTGGCCACCCCATCCTCCAGGACTTTCATTATAATTAAGGTGTCTTGTTTACTTTCAAGAAATGAAACATAGTTCATTCAACCACCCAGAGATGGGAGTTATCCAACGTGAAGCGAACATGTGCTGTGATGAGCTGAGAATGTATTATCAGTCTAACTTAGATAGATAGGAAATAAGGAGTCATTCAATGTCAGCAAGTTTTGTCAATAATTTGCCTGTAGGCATTAAGAAAAGTAAGTAGACATTGGTTGTAATTTGTTGGATGCCGGTAAAACATTGTTTTGCCCTGAAAGGACATTGGTGGGCTCTCTGCTCTGTTTATCTGTCTGCAGCAGGTTGTAGCATTTGGTTAGGCAGTATTTCTCTGTTCCATATTCTGTTAGTGGCCAGTGCCGACATATCTTTTTCATCCCTATGTAGTGACTGGACAATGACAGCATAGTCCAGGTTGGCTCACTGCAGTTTATAAGGCTGGAAAAAAAATGACGTACATTCATAGTGACAGGTTCAGTGAAGCATGACCAGTCAAGGACTGTATCTCCAATGACTTGCAGAGCTTCTGCTGCACTGCTTGGCTTGGGTTCGTAATAATGAAAAATATCACTGGAAGTAAACATACACAAATCATTAGAAAACAACATTAATAGCTTTGTGTCAATAACATGCACTGCTGGCATTTCACAGGTTTTTAAACCACCTGTGAAATGGCTCATGGCTCCCAAAACAACACCAACTGTGTGTTCATTTGAATCAATTCAAAAGAGTCATGAGATTGTTAAATGAATAGCTGTTTGTTTGGGTCATGACCTTATGTGCCATCAGAGAGGAAGTCATTTTAAGAATCTTAGTTCATGATATATAGCTGCACTTCATACTCTTCATTCTCTAGACAGCAAAACAATCAACAAAATCATGCTAGTTGCTGAGTTTGACTGCTGATTTCCTGTCTCCATATGCTGCAGATGGTGGGGATGGTAGCTGCCCTGCCTGTGCCTTGTTTTGTTTCCCCAGCGACGGAGCCATCAACAGATGGAGTGCCATTCAGGTGAGCCCAGTGCTGCTATGCCATGTGTGGACCACCTTGTTCACCATCTCCACATCATTAGATTTCACCGGCCTTTGTTTTCATAGTCACTGAGTACAGCAGGACCTTTTTCAGTGTGCAAAAGTTCACAGCAAAACCTAACTAAAAGGTCAAGTATTTTATTAAACCATGGCTGTAAGGGAAAGGGCAATCCTAACACATTCTATCTCTGAGGCATATATACCAACCAACTGTGGACTGGAATGTAAATTCCTATGGAAGAGCATATCAGCAGGCTCTTTATAATCGTATTGCTCATTTAAATTTAGTCTGAGCTTGAAGAAACTGAAGGACATACCCTGCTCCTTTACAGGCCAGAGAGGCATACAATCAGATGGCAATTAAGATGTCTCTTTTTAAGTGAGCCATACAACTCCATTGTTGAATACTGCCGAGAGAGCACTATCGTCTCTATTTCAGGTAATTACCTAGTGTCTGCCATTGTTCTAATTAGTCTGCCGTGTTTAGAAAAAGGCATGGGACTAGAAAAGAGTCACTTCAAGGCTGCTAATCGCCAGAGTCAAGATTGTATAGGTCCTTTCACCTTCTGCCTGTTCAGCTAATCAGCATAAATTAATCCGGGGCGAACTGCGCCAGGTTGCAATTGTATATGAAAATCAGTGTTCCATTGCAGAGGACACTCAAAGATATGAGTTACTCAGGGCAAGAGCAGGGTCACCGAGACAGTGAGGGGTCTTGTCTCATATACATATTGTTTTGCAGCGGCCAGCAAAGGTGCATGGCAGTGGCATCTTGGTTCAAGGGTTTTTTGTTTTCATCTGTGCATTTTTGACAGTATCAGGATGTTTGTATGCTTTGAGCACAGTGTTTATTTCATCTGAAGTGGTGTACATGTACACTGAGTGTACAAAACATTAAGAACACCTTCCTACTCTTGAGCTGCACCCCCACTGTCGAAAGCGTTCCACAGGGATGCTGGCCCATGTTGACTCCAATGCTTCCCACAGCTGTGTCAAGTTCGCTGTCCTTTGGGTGGTGGACCATTCTTGATACACACAGGAAACCATTGAGCTTGAAAAGATCAGCAGCGTTGCCAGTGGCGTGTATTCATGGATGCCAAGGGAAGCCAGGCTTCCCCAAAAAATGTACCAAGATTTTTCTTTTTTATAATAATAATAATTAATCTTTCAGAATTTTCCTTCAATTTGCAAGGCTGAATGAATCTCACCGGAGAAAGCATCCGAGTGAGCGAAACAGTGCCCCTCTAGTGTCTCTCTACGTGTAGGCCATCTATCTGATATTGTCTGGTCCAAACGAGTATGACATTGCTGCCGCCCGTAGCATTGAATGGAATGCAAGGGAAGCCAGCAAGCAAATTAGCCAATCAGCGTTGAGCTAAACTGAGCGAGCTCAACTGTGAATGGTCCTGGCACACCAAAATAAAGTGTCAAGGGAAGCCAGATTGGATTTTAGCATCACTCTTTTCAAATTGCATACGTCATTGACAGAAACAACTTGAATTGTTGCGTCTCGTTGTGATGTTGTCCTCCGGTGGCGAGCTAGCTTGCTAAAGGTGTCCCTTTCCTAAATTAGCCGTGGATGGAGATGGGGATTTACTTAATTCTCCATACGGGCCAATGATTATAACAGCGATTCTGATCCAACCAGTAATTAATATATTGTTGTGCCCCTGGCCTGAGAGAATATAAATTCAATTTGTAGCTAGATGTAGAAGGCTAATGATAACCAGCTAACGTTGACCATGAATGGAAGTTAGGCTAGCGAGCAAGAATTTTTGCCAGGTAGCCTAGGAGAACAAAAAATAAAAGCGTGTACTGTATGACAGAGTGATAGACTGTTTCGTCAACATGAAAGAGAGGAGGATGGCATTGGCGTTTCTCTGCAAGTAGCCTGAGTCAACATATTTTTATACTTGCATGAACCCGCACACACACACACACACACACACACACACACACACACACGCAAAAGCACACGCACATGCACACACGCACACAGAAATAAGAACCATGGACAGCCACATCATATTTAGCTTAAGTTGATTGAACTAAATTGGTTTTGGTATCTTTTAGTTGTCACTAGACTAAGCAGAGGTGATTTGATGATGTTGAAATGGTGCTGGAATAATGAAGGCAGCTCCTGTTTTCTTTGTGACTTACAGTAACTCTCTGTGGTTCTAAATCAATAGTTGTTTAGTGCTCTGAAAATGTCGGAAACATTAACTTGCTTGTCCATGCTGTACTGTAGGTCATCTAACTCTCTGTTACATGCAATATATTTTGTGGACTAAACCGGACAGAAGTTGCTATCCAGGTTTTGTGATAAAACAAAGGGGTGGTTGAATTTATTATGCCACTGTGTCTTCTTATTGTCTCAGCCTTTAGGCCTATATATCACGGTCGCAAGGCATATTAATTAACAGGTTATAGTGCAAACAACACAATTATCACAACACATTGTAATGTGGCTTTTTTTCTGACTTCCCCAGTGATTTTACCCACGCACGCCTACTGAGCATTGCAGTTCTTGATACAAACCGGTGTGCCTGGCACGAACTACCATACCCCGTTCAAAGGCACTTCAATCTTTTGTCTTGCCTGTCCAGGTGTTCTTAATGTTTTGTGCACTCAGTGAACGGTATGTTGTAATTTCATAGAAGTTAATGGCGGCTATAGATATACTGTAAACTAAGCCGTGGTAATCCTTTTCAAGTGTTGTCAAAGGCTCTCAGAATCTAAATATAATTGAAAACCTTTTGTTCCTGAGAAACCTGTCTTGGATTGGAGGTTTAAATTGTAAAAGGACACATTTTCAAAGCAAATACATCTTTTAGAGCTGTTTTATTTAGTTTGAAAAATAAACTAAAACCAAACACAGTATAAAGATCTTAAAGAGGGAGATATGATCCAGTTGAACACACAACAGAGAAATCACTTTAAAGCAAATACAATTACTGTTAGTTACAGAGTTGTACTATTGTTGTGACATTCCAGCATTAATTTGTAGAGCAGTCTCGATCAGATATACAAACACTGTGGCTACTCTGAACTGGACAAATGACACTGAGTGTACAAAACATTAATAACACCTTCCTAATATTGAGTTGCACCCCCATTCTTGATACACGCAGGAAACTGCTGAGAGTGAAAAACACAGCAGCATTGCAGTTCTTGACACAAACCAGTGTGCCTGGCACCTACTACCATACCCCGTTCAAAGGAATTTCAATATTTTATCTTGCCCATTCACATACTGCACACACACAAAAGAAAATCCTTCTTTAACCTCTCTCCTCCCCTTCATCTACACTGATTGAAGTGGATTTAACAAGTGACATCAATAAGGGATCATAGCTTTCACCTGGATTCACCTGGTCTATGTCATGGAAAGAGTTCCTAATGTGTTGTACAGTGTATATATACAATAGTCTAACCCTGTTTAATAACCAACCGCTACATTTGGAATTTGAATCCAAGTTATTTGCATCCCGAGATGCCTGGATATTTCACCCACATTCCAGTCTATTTAGTCTGTATGGTTGAGTTAAAAGTGTAGAATAACAGTCTGAAAGTTCAAATAAATGTCCTTGGCTGGAACACGATCCCAGTTTCCCACCCCCTCTTTTTCCATCTTTGGAAAACTGACAGTTTGAGCTGTTTTACTTGGAAGAGGTCCTGGTGGAACAACATTCGGTGCACTTTCGACAGGAAACACCAGCAGCTGACTGTTATTAAGGAAATTGTGAAGAGTTTCGAGTGAACAGTCCTGTATTGTCAGGTACAATTACACATTGAATACAACTTTCTGTGGGGGGAAGGGGGGGGGGTATTATAAAACGTAGTCCCAAGCTAGAGGCTTTTGCTGCACAGGATTTAGTTTACTATAATGGTTCAGGAAGTTCAACTGGCAAGAGCATGTACTGTATGAGGCTGTCGGGGTGGACCTATAAAAAGTCTCAGATGATATAAGCGAGGACAATGAGCCTTTTGATGCATTCGAAGGGAGCATATGTGGGTCAGTCATGAGTAAACTGACTTTCACTACTAACCCTATTGATTTACTGTATAGAGCCTCTTATTAGACTGTCTAGGGATGTTCTTTATGCTTTGTTTAACCAGTTTTACCAATGGTACAGATTTTGACATACAGTAGACCTGGTTTGTATCCGGATCTGACCAGATTAACTGTTTCCCATGATTCTAGGCTCATTTGCTCCTGATTACAATACTCCAAGGGCCTTGTTTTCTCACATTGTTTTAACATAGAACATTTCTAATTACAGCTACAAGGCTTTTAGAGGCACTTTAGTCATTATGCCAAGTTTATTTTACTTGTAGCTCCTCTTAATTGTTAAGGTAGCAGCTAAATTCTTCAGAATAACCATGAATACTGTTGAGAAAATTGTATTTTCTCTCTCTTGGATCCAGATCCGCTCAGGGTCATTGGAGCCTCACCATGTCATGGCATTAAAAGAGAGCAGTGAGGAGAGGCAGCAGGACGTAATGGAGAATGATTTATTGAATGGTACTGCCTTGCAGTTGGCTCAGGGCCCGTCTCCTAATCGAGCACCTGGTGCGGCTTGGGAAAGTTAATATGATTTAAATTGATACCCTGGCAATGGTGGGTAGCATTAGGTAGGCAATAGAGGGCTAGGCCAGGCTCCCCATAGAGAGGGGGCCAGATGCTCCGGGAAGCAGGGGAACCAGCAAGGAAGGGATGGCAAAGAGGTGACAGGTAGGCCCCATGCAAGACCTCTGAGGTGGGCCAGGGTCTGATGGCCACAGCTGCTAAGCCTAGGTTTCCAGCCACTGGTGAAAGAACAGCCAGTTTGGAATCAAAACACACATGAAAAAGTCCAGCAATAGAACCTAGCATCCATGGAGCTGGAGCTGCATAGAAACCAAATTAATGATTCTGTTTGTAGCATATGGCATCCAACTGACTTGTTTAACTTCAGTTAACATTTGACACACATGTCAAAGAGAGATAAATGAATAACTTATATTCTGCCCAATTCGATTGAAAACATTCGCTCACCATGGATTTAGATGAATCATTACACGTATTGCTATGATATTCAACAGCCATATATGGTCTGTCACTTGGTGCGGTTGGAGCACTAATTTTCACCTGAGTGCTTTTCACATCAGTGCCTTCATAATGGATGACTGGCTAATGTACAGATTTCAAACTTGGAGCTGGAGGAGGGGGGGGGGGGACCTGCCGTGGAGACAGTGGGGATTTGAGTTGATGCTGTAGACTAGCAGGCAGCTGGAGAGCATGATATGGCTTTACCACAGACTATTTGTCTCTGCGTCGCTCTTTTCTGTGATGCCTTACACAAAAACAGTCAGTGAAAGGGTCTGCCTGTTGTCTGCATGTTGAGAGGAGGAGAGAGTGAGAGAGAAAGAGTGAGTGTGAGAACGAGAGGGGAGGGAAAGAAAGAGTCCATTCTTGGTGCCCAACCCCCCCACCCCGGGGACGGCTCTGTCTTGACAGCTCACTCCTAAAAACAAGGCTGTCTGCCACATCCACTCTAACCACCCATTCCTCCTATCCCCTGCAGTCCAACAAATCAGGTGTTGAATATACAAAGCCCCATATTTGCTGACAATTTCACTGGAGATCGATGAGAAAAAACGACAACCTAGTAACAAGTCCAACAGATCTCCCGTCCGATACCTTAATATTTTGCCAAATCTAAAATCCAAGGAACACAGATCAGCCTGTGTCTGATAATCTTCTCAGGGTATTCCTTGGTGCATGTCTGGATTTGATTTTGGTTTCAATATGATGTGTGTTGGCTTCTGAACAAAGACCTGCAGATTTCCCATACCTTGTCCAAATTACTCATCTGGCATTGCACACATTAATATTTCAGTTTTTATACTCTTGCATAAGATTTTAAAGCATTGTTTGTCCTTTGTTTAAGTAGTTGCTGAGTCCTCTTCAGAATTCTGAAAATAATAGCACTTTAACAGATTACTACAAACTGTCTTAAACCACTAGCACCACAAATAAGCAATTGGAAAGAAACAATTCATTAAATTTATAGTATGGAAATGATAACTCCTACAATAAGAAACCAAATGACTATTTTTGAGATACAAAAAAAATGAAATAGTGTATTTTGCAAAGAAAGAACCCTATTGGTAGATGGGTAAAAAAAAACACAAACATTGAATATCCCTTTGAGCATGGTAAAGTTATTAATTGCACTTTGGATGGAGTATCAATACACCCAGTCACTACAAAGTTACAGGTGTCCTTTCAAACTAAGTTGCCGAAGAGGAAGGAAACCGCTCAAGGATTTCACCATAAGGCCAATGGTGACTTTTTAAAACATTTATAGAGTTGAATGGCTGTGATAGGAAGAAAACTGAGGATGGATCAACAACATTGTTGTTACTCCACAATACTAAACTAAATGACAGCGTGAAAAGAAGGAAGCCTGTACAGAATAAAAATATTCCAAAACATGCACGCTGTTTGCAATTAGGCACTAAAGTAAAACTGCAAAAAAAATGTGGCAAAGAAATCAGGGGTTTGAATATTATGTAATCAAGATATATTAGTGTTTTATTTGTTAGAAATGTTTTTCAAATAATATAATTTATTGTAATATTATCATTGTACAGAATATTTTGTGTAAAACAATTAAATCAAGTTTAATCCCAACCTGTAACACAACAAAATGTGGAAAAAGGGGTGTGAATACTTTCTGAAGGCACTTTTGTTGTGGTCTAAAACAAATAAATAAAAAGTAGGAAAAAGTGGTGTAATTCTAGGAGCGTACAACAGAGTTTTAGAGTTTTAGTGCATAGCTTACAGTATTTCATACTCAAATTTGAGAAAGCATAATAGATTTCTCTCTCCCTCTAAGAAAAATACAACTATCTTCCATTTGATGTCCTTTTAAACACAACATACCTAACATATCCATGTGGTTCAACACAGACACTTGGGAAACTTGTCAGATAATTCTGTATTCCTTAGTAATACTTAAAATTGGTCTGGCAGTGCTTGTGGACAGCTGTTTGTGAGGTTAAACTGTAAGTGCACAATTAGGTAAACAGAAAAAAGCACAACATATGTTTGAGTTTTGAGGCTATGATGTTGTAGGAAAGTTTCCTGGTAAGTTCAAATAGTATAATTCTGCAAACTGAAATTCCTATTCATATGAGTCATTGGGTTTTAATAATGTCCTTTAATTTAATTACTTTGAGCTCTCAACCATTTAAATGAAAACAGAAGGATTTTTATCTTATCCAAATAAATTCCTCTGGATGGTTAGTGTCACCTTTCTGTTTAAGGTTGTAGATTATATGTGATGAACCTTCCAAAATGTCATTCTTTAGTAATAGGTTTGAACTTCGCTAAGAGTTCAGTTGAATGTAAAAACACAGTACATAGTTTTTTTGTGTGTCTGTGTGCATTTAACTGTAGGCTTAGACCGCAAATACGTACATTCAGTTCAACCACAAATTCTTGAGGTCCCTATCAGGGATAATATCTCCATTTTTATTTAAGTTAGCAAAGGCAGAGGTAAATCAAGTCTATCACCACATCGCACAAGCAGTAATGCTGATTCATTTCTAAGTGTATATCTCATTCTTTATACAGAGAATTTTGCTTTACAGTTTCCAAAAGCACTATAGCATTAAGTGATGAATAAAATGCCCAGTACCCATGATCCACAGTCTTCTCTTCCACTTGCGTTGGCTGATGAGTTCTGACAGTGGAGCCACCATGAACCATCACAGTCACGGCCATGAGTGCACTTCTTTGTAACCAGTTCCATTCAAGGAGAAGTAAACTCTAGCTCCAGGCCTCTGAAACCATGTTCAACCACATAACTATTAACATTTCCCCTGCAATTATGTATTCGGCAAAAACAGAGAGAGAAATATATTATCCCCCAAATAGGCTTTTGTAGTGAAATGGACAACACGAAGAGGACAACAAATGGGAAAATAGAAGAATGTGAACGTTTCCCCATTCCAGGACGCCAAGGCCCAATTTCCCTATGAATAGCAGAAATGTGTGTCAAATTCATTTTTTAAGACTGGTGCCATCCTTTCAACCATTAGACTCTCTTCACTGAGGAGACATTGTAAAGTTACATCAAAATTACAGTGCCATTAGAAACTGTTCCATATTAAAACATAACACATGAATATATTCAAATATAAACCTGATTAGACACAGTGCTGTAGGTTATAGTAGTTAGTGTGGTTATTGCAGGGTCTTGTGCAAATCCTTACAAATCTTCTCTAATAAAGTGAGAGAGTGAATAAATGGAGTGTATCTGCTATACTCCATGTCCAGAGGCCCTTCAAATTAGACACACACTCCTTATGTGCAGGACTGTTGGCTGTTAGCCTCAATTTGGGATTGTATTTCTATGTGAAAAAGCCCTCCCTATAAAGCATTACATTGATTTCTTATTCTGCTGAAACCACAAAAAATTGGAAAGGAAAATAAAATTAAAATGTATATTCTTAACATGTAAATGTCTCTACTGAAAGTAGAATGAATAAGATATACAGATGAAGTCAGAAGTTTACATACACTTAGGATGGAGGCATTAAAACTCGTTTTCAACCACTCCACAAATGTCTTGTTAACAAACTATAGTTTTGGCAAGTCGATTAGGACATCTACTTTGTGCATGACACAAGTAATTTCTCCAACAATTTTTTACAGAAAGATTATTTCACTATATAATTTCACTTTATAATTCACTCTATCACAATTCCAGTGGGTCAGAAGTTTACATACACTAAGTTGACTATTAAACAGCTTGGAAAATTCCAGAAAATGATGTCATGACTTTAGAAGCTTCTGATAGGCTAATTGACATAATTTGAGTCAATTGGAGGTGTACCTGTGGATGTATTTCAAGGCCTACCTTCAAACTCAGTGCATCTTTGCTTGACATCATGGGAAAATCAAACAAAATCAGCCAAGACCTCAGAAAAATATTTGTAGACCACAAGTCTGGTTCATCCTTGGGAGCAATTTCCAAACGCCAAAGGTATCAGGTTCATCTGTACAAACAGTAGTACGCAAGTATAAACACCATGGGACAACGCAGCTGTCATACAGCTCAGGAAGGAGACGCATTCTGTCTCCTAGAGATTAATGTACTTTGGTGCGAAAAGTGCAAATCAATCCCAGAACAACAGCAAAGGACCTTGTGAAGATGCTGGAGGAAACAGGTACAAAATTATCTATATCCATAGTAAAACGAGTCCTATATCGACATAACCTGAAAGGCCGCTCAGCAAGGAAGAAGCCACTGCTCCAAAACCGCCATAAAAAAGCCAGACTACGGTTTGCAACTGCACATGGGGACAAAGATCGTACTTTTTGGAGAAATGTCCTCTGGTCTAATGAAACAAAAATAGAACTGTTTGGACATAATGACCATCATTATGTTTGAAGGAAAAAGGGGGAGGCTTGCAAGCCGAAAAACACCATCCCAAACGTGAAGCACGGGGGTAGCAGCATCATGTTGTGGGGGTGCTTTGCTGCAGGAGGAGGACACACCAAACATGTGGAAGAAGGTGCTCTGGTCAGATGAAACCAAAATTGAACTTTTTGGCAACAATGCAAAACGTTATGTTTGGCGTAAAAGCAACACAGCTGAACACATCATCCCCACTGTCAAACATGGTGGTGGCAGCATCATGGTTTGGGCCTGCTTTTCTTCAGCAGGGACAGGGAAGATGGTTAAAATTGATGGGAAGATGGATGGAGCCAAATACAGGACCATTCTGGAAGAAAACCTGATGGAGTCTGCAAAAGACCTGAGACTGGGACGGAGATTTGTCTTCCAACAAGACAATGATCCAAAACATAAAGCAAAATCTACAATGGAATGGTTCAAAAATAAACATATCCAGGTGTTAGAATGGCCAAGTCAAAGTCCAGACCTGAATCCAATCGAGAATCTGTGGAAAGAACTGAAAACTGCTGTTCACAAATGCTCTCCATCCAACCTCACTGAGCTCGAGCTGTTTTGCAAGGACGAATGGGAAAAAATGTCAGTCTCTCGATGTGCAAAACTGATAGAGACATACCCCAAGCGACTTACAGCTGTAATCGCAGCAAAAGGTGGCGCTACAAAGTATTGACTTAAGGGGGCTGAATAATTTTGCATGCCCAATTTTTCAGTTTTTGATTTGTTAAAAAAGTTTGAAATATCCAATAAATGTCGTTCCACTTCATGATTGTGTCCCACTTGTTGTTGATTCTTCACAAAAAAATAAAGTTTTATATCTTTATGTTTGAAGCCTGAAATGTGTCAAAAGGTCGCAAAGTTCAAGGGGGCCGAATACTTTCGCAAGGCACTGTATATCATGTCTGCTTTCAGTCTGGTTTTGGGGTGGGGCTCCGTTGGGGTGGGTTTGATTTGGTAGGGGATCCGTGTGTGTTCTGTTAGGGCATGGGGGGAGGTGGGGTTGGGGTGGGTTTGATTTGGTAGGGGATCCGTGTGTGTTCTGTTAGAGCATGGGGGGGGGGTGGGGGGGGTGGGGGGGGTTTGATTTGGTAGGGGATCCGTGTGTGTTCTGTTAGAGCATGGGGGGGGGGGGGGGGGGGGGTTGGGGTGGGTTTGATTTATTAGGGGATCCGTGTGTGTTCTGTTAGAGCATGTGGGATTGGGGTGTGTTGAATTTGGTAGGGGATCCGTGTGAGTTATGCCCTCTAACTGTTCTGTCTGTTATCTGTATAATCATAAGAAATGCCAAATAAAAAAATAAACATAAAGGAACCCTCTATGAAAAGGGTACTACATGGAACCCCAAAAGGTTCTGCCTGGAACCAAAAGGGCTTTTCAAAGGATCAGCCGAGGAACCCTTTAGGTTCTAGATACCACCTTTTTTTCTATGAGTGTACCTTTTCCAGAACCCGCTGGTGTCATCCTGCTTCCTTCCCAGACTACCAGCATCTGCCACAGACAAATACTGGCATAAAGGCCAGAATCCTTTTCATGTAACTGAAATTCAGAAGATATTCTGAAATGAAGTCATAACATGTGCACAGCATTTGTACATTATATTCAGAGTGCAAACCATTCTGGTAGTCTCTTGTGCAGGGAGAGTAATGTGGAGAGGCACTTTCTAGTTAAGCACTTTTGAAAATACAACACGCTAGTGTTGTAAAGCGCAAATGCTGGGTTAAGCTCACGCAATATGTTGTTCCATTCTTCTGAATATCAAGTTGTTAAGTATTTATGCCCGGAAATCAATTGACCTTGGTAGATTTTCACTCGGTTTCCCACTTTGTACTTGAGAAGGCATTGCCTGTTTTAGATATTGAAGTCAAATACGGTCCCCGTAACAGCCCTACTAAATTCCCAAATATAGGCCTAATCCGGAGCTGGAAATATGTTAATAGGTTAATATGTTTTACATTTCTGTGCAGCATAGATGCACCTACAGTGTTATTTTCTGTATCACATATACTGTATGCATTTCTTTACTGTTGAAACAACAGTAACACACCTTATTTTTAAACATACCCAGTACCTTATCATATTATACATATAAATATGAATACAACATCAGGTTTTGCAGTTGGGGAATAAACTGTGTGTGATGCATTAGCAGTTGTGGCTTTGTTGCAGGCAGCAGAGCACTCCAAGAATGGTTTAGTCAAGTGACTGAGCATGGTGGTCTTGTGATGCATGGATGCACAGTTAGCCTCTTGCATACCCTGTATGACAGTGATGGAGAGCAGGTAAAGTACCCAACCTGACTTCAAAGTGAACAGCAGATTAGACAGGACCACCTTGACACCACAGCCCCACTGGAATCCTCTCAGCGGGGGAAGCAGATGCTGTTCTCCCAAAAGTATGTATTTTGTGTGGTTTGATACCTTTACCTGTCATTCCTACTCACACAATTTCTTAAACTTTTTAGGTGTAACTTTGTCAGGTTGTTCTTATACCTGTGTAGTAATGTTGTAATTATAGTAGTAACAATATTGCATTAACATAATCTTACTAGTAGCAGGATTGCCACTGCTCCACAGATCAGCCTAAATATGACTTCACTTTAAATAGGGAATACTGCTTTACTGCTAGCTCTTGGTATATATTCTTGCAACGTGTGATGTTGTACATTTTTATTCAACTAGGCAAGTCAGTTAGGATCAAATTCTTATTTACAATGACGGCCTAGGAAAAGTAGGTTAACTGCCTTGTTCATGGGAAGAACAATGGATTTTTTTTTACCTTGTCAGCTCGGGGATTCGATCTAGCAACCTTTCGGGTACTGGCCCAACGCTCTAACAACTAGGCTACGTGCCTCCCCTACATAAAGGATTCCTGTTTATTCTACTCTCTGTTTGTAGACAGATTCCCCTCTGAGGCTCGAGTTAACCAAATCATAGGGTGTGCGTGTGAGATCTTAAACTGGTTACTAGCATATCCATGTGATGCTGATGATGCTATAAAGACATCACTGAATGTTTAGTCATAAAGGAAATCAAATCAAACAGCCATTGATTCTTGCTATGGTTCCCCAATATTGTATTGGGTAAATCAAATAATTAATTGTGAATTTACAGTCTCAAGACTAGTGGTATGCACTGCAGTATGCTGCTTTAAATCAAACACCAGTCATTTGTCATTGTGAAAAAGAGACTTGATTTTAATTCGATGGTCAGTTACAACTGCTAGAAACTTGTGGAACTGAAATGTATCCTTTAAATTAGCATTGCATTTGAGCTTAATTAGTTATTTAATGTGTTTAATGTTGTATGAAATTAACTGAATCATTTTTTACATATTCAGTATGATGCATACATTGATGAAAGGTTGCATAGGCTTAAGGTTGACCCTCTTTGCTTTAGAGTTACAGTATTCTTGGGAATATCAGTTGACTTCATATTCAGTCATAGTTTTACTATATCTTGGGAACGTACTGAATCTTCCAATTAATAAAGTTCATCATTAGGCATGCTTGGAAATATAGATTCCTTTGACTACAAATCAACCAGCTGAATTGTGGAAAATGTATTTGATGCAACACCTTTTTTAAATATTTTTTTTATTTCACCTTTATTTAACCAGGTAGGCCAGTTGAGAACAAGTTCTCATTTACAACTGCGACCTGGCCAAGATAGCAGTGCTATCAGACACAAACAACACAGAGTTACACATGGAATAAACAAACGCACAGTAAATAACAATAGAAAAGTCTGTATACAGTGTGTGCAATTTAAGTAAAATTAGGGAGGTAAGGCAATACATAGGCCATAGTGGCGAAATAATTACAATTTATCAGTTAAACACTAGAGTGATAGATGGCTTTGGGGGTGACCAGTGAAAAATACCTGCTGGAGCGCCTGCTATGGGTGAGTGCTGCTATGGTAACCAGTGAGCTGAGATAAGGCAGGGCTTTACCTAGCAAAGACTTATAGATGACCTGGAGCCAGTGGGTTTGGCAACAAATATGAAGTGAGGGCCAGCCAACGAGAGCATACAGAGCATACAGTGGTGGGTAGTATATGGGGCTTTGGTGACAAAACGGATGGCACTGTGATAGCAAATTGCATGCAGTCTGAGTAGAGTGTTGGAGGCTATTTTGCAAATGACATCGCCGAAGTCAAGGATCGGCAGGATAGTCAGTTTTACAAGGGTATGTTTGGCAGCATGAGTGAATGATGCTTTGTTGCGAAATAGGAAGCCGATTCTAGATTTAATTTTGGATTGGAGATGCTTGATGTGAGTCTGGAAGGAGAGTTTACGGTCTAACCAGACACCTATGTCTTTGTAGTTGTCCACATATTCTAAGTCAGAACCGTTCAGATTAGTGATGCTAGACGGGCAGGGTAGGTGCGGGCAGCGATCGGTTGAAGAGCATGCATTTCGTTTTACTTGCATTTAAGAGCATTTGGAGGTGGGGTATGACAACGCCTTTCCAATGTTGAGTTCCCTGTGGTGGAAGCTGACTGTTGGCTAGGCAAACTCATACCGTCTGTGTCAATTTCTCTTCTATTTGGTTTTCTACTTGATTTACAAGTCAGCTCCACATTGTGTCAATGGATCTGGACATTGTTTGGCATTAGACACAGAGAAACAGCTACGGTTATCAATCAGTACCACAACCAAGGGAAAGACATGAAACATTAGAGATGGTGAAGACCCTGATTATTATGCATGTACTGATAAATAGCACCAATGTTCCAATTAACCTTGATAATGCATCTTCATTTCAATACCCTTTTGAAAATCTAGATCTTTAGTTTGAGGCAGTGTATGGAACCTTTACATCTACTCATTATGGAAGAAAGAGGGTGTTTTACTTTACTGCCTCATTAACTTGTATAGCTGTGCAGGTGTCTATAACTGTACTATCTATTAACAAGAGGCCTAGGACACCTCACATTAGCAGAAGGCAAATGTGGTCTTGGTCTTGTCTCACTAATTAACAGCCCATCTCTAAGTGGAGTTGGTTTACCTCTCATTGGCCAAAGGCTTGTGGGTTAGTGCTGGTTAACCACATTACTTGTTTCATTTGTTTGGGAAATGTGTGACCTGTCACAGCCATCCATTAGTTTTACACCACTGCCATCCCACCCCTCACTAAACCCATTAAGTCTAATATTTTATCAGAAAGCCACCTGTTTGCCAGATGCACAAACAATGACTCCCGTATCATTGACCCATTGCACTATTCTTTTTTTCTTTTTGATTTATTTCAATGTATTTTGATTTATTTATTTCAGACCATGAAGTCACAGCGGACACAGCAATCTTCCCCTCCCTTTAAAGCCTCAATAATATGCTGGTATGCTGCACATATTAATGGACTTCATTCCACCGCGGCCTCTCTGTGTGCCAGGAATGGTAAATGCACTCAGGAATCTAATAAGGCCTGATTGTCAACATGGCGTTGTTTGTTGTTTTGACTGCAATTAGACTCTCAGGCCCCTGTCTCGATGCTGATGGGAGAAAATGAGCAGGGCAGTGGCAGCAGCAAATCATTATGACACAAAGGAATGAAGGTCAAGCGGTTTTAAGGGAGAAGACAATTAAAGTGCTGAGGCGTTGTCCATGAAAAGGTTATATCACAGCTTTCTGGCTCACCCTTGAGACTTTTACAGTGCTCAGAGAATATTGTGCTATTTGTCAAAAGATATTATCAATGTCAGAGAGATTGTGGAGATGTGGTGTGAATAGAATACGTAAAAAAAAGTATTTTTCTGTTGTCGTCGTATATAGAATGTTATAGACATTAATGACAATCACAGTTGATCCAATGTGTATTGCACACTGAGTATACAAAACATTATGGACACCTTCCTAATATTGAGTTGACCCCCCCCCCCCCCCCCCCCCCCCCCCCTTGGGGCATGGACTCTACAAGGCGTTGAAAGTGTTCCACAGGGATGCTGGCCCCTGTTGACTCCAATTCGATACTCACGGGATACTGTTGAGCATGAAAAACCCACCAGCGTTCCAGTTCTTGACACAAACCGGTGCGCCTGGCACCTACTACCATAACTCGTTCAAAGGCACTTTTTGTGTTGCCCTTTCACCCTCTGAATGCCACTCATACACAATGCATCTCTCAATTGTCTCAAGCTTAAAAATCCTTCTATATCTGCTTCTCCCCTTAACAAGTGACATCAATAAGGGATCATAGCTTTCACCTGGATTCACCACGTCAGTCTATGTCATGGAAAGAGCCGGTGTCCATAATGTTTTGTGTGCC
The DNA here is from genome assembly GCF_057628025.1 of Oncorhynchus mykiss. NCBI lineage: Eukaryota > Metazoa > Chordata > Actinopteri > Salmoniformes > Salmonidae > Oncorhynchus > Oncorhynchus mykiss. The sequence goes on along the minus strand of NC_143027.1, from coordinate 61,626,712 downwards.
TACAAAACCTCTTTGGAGTTATTAAAGATTGCTTCAGGTTCTTTATAATCCATACAACGTATAATTATCACAGTGTAAATCACATTGACCTACCTGTACACCCACAGCAAGACGCAAGAAGTAAGAAGCATACTGGTTTCATTTAAGTGTCAAACATCAGCATTTATCCTCCGACTACTAACTTGGGAATGACTTGCAAACGTACATTTTCCGAGAACTTATACATTCTCATCCCTGGATGCGTTGAGCAACGATGCATAATACATTCCTTTAACAATATCTGTTAAAGCCAACAGCATTTCAGAGAACCTTTAAAACCTACTGTAAGGGTTTGGCTGAACATAGAAAATACTGACATTAAAACTCTAACGTAACATCACCCTAAACATCTGAAAGTAGAACGTAAATGGTGATATGCATAATCATAATGAATTATTTACAAATGAAACAGATAAAATCATGTAAACCAATGTACGTTAACCATTCCCCCCCCCCCCCCCCCCCCAGTCATTGTACCCTCTCTTTACTTGTTCCTGAATATCATTTAAGTGTACAACTGCTTTGATTATTTCCCACCACTGATGGACAGTCATTCTTTCATTGTCTGTATCTTCAGCTATTTATCTTTAGGGCAGTCTCTTGTTCCAGGCACTGCATGGGCCTCGTGTATAGCTGGTGGATAAAGAGAGTGCTCACCCTCTGCGCTTACCTTTGGCTTTATGCCGCAGGCAGCAGAGACAATGGCCATGTCAGGATATTCCTCCAGGAGTGCTGGTGCTTTTACTCTTCTCTAAAGCCCCCAAATCAAAAGGAACCTAATTCCACAGCCAAAGAGAGATCTTCTAGATTGCAGTCTCTCAGAGGTGGAGACTCAGCATGTTGGTGGGACAGAGTGGAACGTCTGCTCAGTTTTGTCTTTCAATTAATATATCTGAAAACCTTTGTTTTCTTACCTTGGGAAGTTCTCTTCAGGAATAGACATGCAGTTTCATATTTTATCATTCTAATATCTGAGAAATTAGTGTATAACAAGCCAATCTAACCAATGATGACATTGTTTAGACTATTTTGATGGTGTAGTAGATAATGGATTAATAGCAAAACTTGACTCTGAGTTTAATTCATGAACTGAAAAGACATTATCTGGATTTTGTGAAAATCTTTGTATACCTAGTTTATCCAATTGACACAGAGGTTCTTCCTCCAATAGATACAGTACCTCAAAGGTTTTCGTATCAGCAGTTGTTCCAGTAAGCCCAACACGTGATATGAGAGATTTTCTCACTTGTGAGAAGGAGATTAAATACCCCATACCTAGAGGGAGTTGTTCTCTCGGCCAATAATTCATGGATGAAATGCAAAACATTTATTTGATTTTATCGTGGTCTTGTTGATAATTTTCCAGAGGCCTCTTAGTCTTATTGGCAATATATTCATTTTTCCAGCTTTTTTTACTCCACGAGATTATCTTGTTTCAAAATGTTGTTCCCTGGTAGAAATAATTGCGTGAGATTCTGATTATAAATTATCGGACTTTCCTTAGATGAATAGCCACAGATCACTGGCACTAGTTCTCTCATTGATGATGTCTGTTCCCGCAACCAGACAGAGACATCATTTAAAAAGCAAGACATTGTCTTATCAGTAATTGCTTTTTAGTACTTTAGTAAGCAATATCCCATTTTGTGCTGCTACCAGACGAGACAACTAAACACCAGAACTGCTTTTGACAATTAGCTGTTATTAAATTCCTCTCTTATAATACCATGTCTGTGAATGGTAATACAATTGTAACAATTGTTGAAGCATGACGCTATAATGACAATATAGTTGGTATTTTTTCATCACAAAATTAAATATTACGGCGTTGTATCATCATGATGATAGCCTGTTTTACTTCATGTCCTAATAAACCTCTTACTGCCAAATGTAGTTTGGATAGATGCACTTGAAAGAAGGGAGACAAATTATCCTCACTGTGGTGTTGCTGTGCGTGCTGTTGCTTAGCTCAGGAGCTAACACTGGGGAAAGACCAGCTTGGCAATAATCATTCTCACACATGCACATACACACACACACACATGCAGTCTGCACAAACAGACTCAACTTTTTTATTTTTAGAGGGCGCGTTGATTTAATTACTGTAAGTAGAATCCTGTTCATCTTGTATATTATGCTACATACACCCACTCTGAAAAAAGGTACAGTAAATTGCAGAGAAATTATAGACAAACAAGACATGTATGTATCTCTACATTTTAAAGTCAGAATTAGGTCACTCCTCTCCCATCGGTCCATCCTTTCCATCATCTGATCCATAGCCGACCCAATCCGGTGAAGAATGGTGGTGTGATGGAGGACCCTCTCCTCCATCGATGGGAGAGGAGGTGTGGCTGCTTCTGCTGACTACATAGTAAAAGGTGTGGGATCTGTCACGGATGAATAGGAGTGGAAGGTAGGAGTCAGGTGCAGAGAGCAGAGGGTTCAAGAAAAATAGATAATTTATTCCGGCACAAACGGTCATGCCCAAACACAGGGCGGAAAACACTGACCAACCCAAAACACAGGGTAAAACGGTCCGGGGCACAAAACCACATCCAATACTAAACATGAACACAAAATAATCCCACACAAACTAGAGCGGGCCTAACGAGCTTAAATAGGCTAGAAAATCAAGAAAACACAAATAGGAACAGGTGCAACTAATAAGACTAAACTAACAGAAAAGGAAAAAGGGATCGGTGGCGGCTAGTAGGCCGGTGACGACGACCGCCGAGCACCACCCGAACAGGCAGGGGAGCCAACTTCGGCGGGAGTCGTGACGTCAGGCTCATTCTTATTAAGCATTTAGTGACACCATACTGATGTTAAACATCTAATTTTAATCAATTACTTTTACTTTACTTGACATTATTTAATTCAGAAATCACCTCAATGAGTGGGTTTCATATAAAATATAGCCCAAAATACACAGATAAAATGATCAAACACCCCGAAAACATTTATTCTTAAAATATGAAAGCAGATGTCACTTCTAACACCCCTGGCTGGGTTTAAATTGCTTCAAAGCAAACAAAAAGTTAGCTATAGATATGTCTACACCGACTATGGGTTCCATTCAAGCTCAAGATGTTTTGGCCCTAATACAGCATGAACTGCATTACAGAACCATCGTATGCACTGATTGAATTCCAGTCTTTTGTTCTTGGGTCAAAAACATATTAGGAAATGTATGTAATCTTAAAAAAATGTACCTTAGAGTACACTGAGTGTACAAAACATTTCCATGACATATGTAGACTGACCAGGGGAATCCAGGTGAAAGCTATGATCCCTTATTGATGTCACTTGTTAAATTCCCTTCAATCAGTGTTGAGGAAGTGAGATGTTAAAGAATGATTTTTAAGCTTTGAGACAATTGAGACATGGATTGTGTATGTGTGCCATTCAGAGGATGAATGGGCAAGACACAAGATGGAAGATCCTTTGAACAGTTTTTACCCCCAAGCCATAAGACTCCTGAACAGGTAATCAAATGGCTACCCGGACTATTTGCATTGTGTGCCCCCCCTAACCCCTCTTTTTACGCTGCTGCTACTCTCTGTTTATCATATATGCATAGTCACTTTAACTATACATTCATGTACATACTACCTCAATCAGTCTGACTAACGCTACTGTATATAGCCTGTCTTTTTACTGTTGTTTTATTTCTTTACTTACCTATTGTTCACCTAATACCTTTTTTGCACTATTGGTTAGAGCCTGTAAGTAAGCATTTCCCTGTAAGGTCCACCACACCTGTTGTATTCGGCGCACAAAGAAAAATAAACCTTGATTTGATTTGGTATGGTAGTAGGCGGACCGGTTTGTGTGTGTCCAGAACTGTAACGCTGCTGGGTTTTTCACACTCAACATTTTCCCGTGTATATCAAGGAATGGTCCACCACCCAAAGTACATATGCCAATTGACCTGTATATTTTGAAGTTGATTAAATTAGGCCCGTATTGGTTTATATTTTATTTTTCTCCAGAGAATATGTGGAGACACATGGCAAAAGAAACCAGAGCTAAAACAGGCAAACACTTTAAGTTTTACCCTGTACATATTTCTTTACTTGATAGTGTAACACATCATGTAATGTTACATATCCTCTATGTTGTCAGTGTCGATCTTTACACAGTTGCCATCACAATATGGGAATTTTTCGGAAAGAATAAACCTACTGAAGTCACCTTATTAAATATCCTAGTGCATGTGCAAATTACTTTTGTCATTTAGCAACAGAGAGAGAGGGAGAGGGAGAGAGAGGCAAAGCATGAATGATTATTTGTAATAGTGTAATCTCTGATGTTATATCATAGAGTTTTTGTTCAATTCCAACAGCAAACCACAAACAATAAATAATGTAAGCTTCATTAAGTAATTAAAACTATCAGGCACTGGGAGATGTGAAACAGACTAAATTTGGATTTTAAATGAACTAATTAGTTCACCATCAATTATCCAAATTGAGGAAGAAAATTAATAGCTTAACATTGTCCAGCCTATGTTGCACCTTGACTACAGGAGAATATAGAGTTTAAGTTTTGAGTTTTAGTTGTATTCCTTGTGCCCGTAACACAGTTAATTCTATAACAAGGGGAGTTTAGTGGCAGGTGCCACTGTGGCTGTGGAATGACTAAGAGTATAGCATTCTCCCATAAGAGTCTAAGCCCTATCTAAGCCAGGGAAACGAGGTTCTACTAAGCTATATGGAATTGTTTTAAGAAGGCCATACCATACCTAGAAGTTTGTTCTGTTGTGTCTGTGCTATATCTAAGAGATATAAGAAAGAACAGGAAACATTTGTTATTATTAACATTTGTTTTTACATGTACTAAACCCCTTATCTTTGGTAGTAAAACGTCTCATATGAACTCAGCAAAAAAAGAAATGTCCTCTCACTGTCACCTGCATTTATTTTCAGCAAACTTAACATGTGTAAATATTTGTGTGAACATAACAAGATTCAACAACTGAGACATAAACTGAACAAGTGACGAACAGAAATTGAATAATGTGTCCCTGAACAGAGGAATCTAAAGTAACAGTCAGTATCTGGTGTGGCCACCAGCTGCATTAAGTATTGCAGTGCAGCTTCTCCTCATGGACTGCACCAGATTTGCCAGTTCTTGCTGTGAGATGTTACCCCACTCTTTCACCAAGGCACCTGCAAGTCCCCGGACATTTCTGGGGGGGATGACCTCACCCTCAGATCCAAAAGGTCCCAGACGTGCTCAATGGGATTGAGATCTGGGCTCTTGGCAGAACATGGACATTCCTGTCTTGCAGGAAATCACACACAGAACGAGCAGTTTGGCTGGTGGCATTGTCATGCTGGAGGGTCATGTCAGGATGAGCCTGCAGGAAGGGTACCACATGAGGGAGGAGGATGTAACGCACAGCGTTGAGATTGCCTGCAATGACAACAAGCTCAGTCCAATGATCCTGTGACACACCACCCCAGACCATGACAGACCCTCCACCTCCAAATCGATCCTGCTCCAGAGTACAGGCCTCGGTGTAACGCTCATTCCTTCGACGATAAACGCGAATCCGACCATCACCCCTGGTGAGCCAAAACCACGACTCATCAGTAAAGAGCACTTTTTGCCAGTCCTGTCTGGTCCAGCGACGGTGGGTTTGTGCCTATAGGCAACGTTGTTGCCGGTGATGTCTGGTGAGGAGCTGCATTACAACAGGCCTACAAGCCCTCTGTCCAGCCTCTCTCAGTCTATTGCGGACAGTCTGAGCACTGATGGAGGGATTGTGCTTTCCTGGTGTAACTCGGGCAGTTGTTTTTGCCATCCTGTACCTGTCCCGCAGGTGTGATGTTCGGATGTACCGATCCTGTGCAGGTATTGTTACACGTGGTCTGCCACTGCGAGGACAATCAGCTGTCCATCCTGTCTCCCTGTAGCGCTGTCTTAGGCGTCTCACAGTATGGACATTGCAATTTATTGCCCTGGACACATCTGCGGTCCTCATGCCTCCTTGCAGCATGCCTAAGGCACGTTCACGCAGATGAGCAGAGACCCTGGGCATCTACCTTTTGGTGTTTTTCAGAGTCAGTAGAAAGGCCTGAAGATCTGTGAAGTTATTTGGATTTTTACAAATTATCTTTGAAAGACCTGAAAAAGTATTTTTTTTGCTGAATTTAGAACTTACGCATTGCAGTCTTAGTGGGGGAAGGAAAGGAACTCTTGTTTGATGGCTAAAGGAGGGCAGGGGCAGCATAGAAAATGTAACTGTAACATTAGTTGCACTGATCGTTTCTAGCAATTGTGACTTCAAAGTAGCATAACGACTTTTTAATGGGTATATGGTTGAAGGGGTGAGTGGTTGACCCCTGAGAGTAATTTTGAATATGGAACGAGAACCAGATTCATGTTCACAATGTTCTCAATGTAGATTCATTAAGAGGAAAGAAATATTGGACCAAATCAAATTGTAATTTAAGAGCATTGTGCATTTGGAGCATGACCGGATCCCAGCATGGTGCCCTTAAAAGCTAGAAATGTCACCTCTGTAATGTCCATAGACTAATGTACTCAAGGAGGCTGGGATGAAACACAGCCCCCTTTTGACGTTTATGGTCTGGCTCCATGTGCCTGGCTTACTAAGGATAGCTAAATAAACACAGGCATGCAGCTGGCGATTGGGTTCCCCTCTCAATGTCAGCTAAGACTTTGTCTCTGAAACTTAAACCCCACCGTTTATTTTTTTTCTTCAAGTCTGGAAATTAGCTACTCTTTAAAGATAAAGGTGGATTTACAAATAAGGCCCACATTACACCTCGTATCAACATAGATTTGCCATCTGCATGGCGTTTCTATTTCAAAGTAGGCGAGGCAACGGTCCCCTATTATATGAAGGCCCGTAATGAAAGCCAACACAACCTTTGCCACATGACCTAGAGACCCACATCTGAATACCCTGCATGCTGTGTGCCTAATTTATTTGTCTCAGTGACTCAAGGAGTGCATAGAGCTTACTGAAACTCGTATTTTTCGAGTTCCCAGTTGTTGTCACTCGAGTGAACTATCCCTTCACCTCGTATTGTTTTAACTTGGTCTGACAGATGCCTACGTGACAACCAGAATGAAGTGTATGATGTCAACAAACTTGGCGCCACAAATAGCTGGAAAACAGCTTAGCATTAGCTCATCTTAATCAGTACAACCTTCAAAAAGTATTCTACACACATATGTGTTTATTTTAATCTATGCTTGAATTGGAAACGCATTATTTGTCAACAGTATTTGAAAACGTGAAAAAAAGCTATATGAAATTGTTTTAATAAGGTCATACCAAGGATCATTTAGCTATTTGATTTTGAATTAGCCCATACAAACGCATTGAATAACAGATTCACTACCAGGAACAACAGTCTCAAAAAATATCAAAAGAAAGTCAGGAAACATTTGTTATTTCTGATTTACTTGTATTTAATACTATGTGTCTGGTGTTAAACAGTACCGGGAATTTCAGACAAGTCATTTTAGGCCTGTGGGCATCCTAGAGCAAAACAACCGACATGTTCATGTTCGTGAGAGTCTCACCTTCACACAGCGGAGTCATATAGTAGGCCAAACCGTTCGAACAAACACCGCTCTAGCTCTGTCACCTTTCACCGCAAATGCGGAAGTGCAACACAGGCGGAAGTGCAACACAGGCGGATGTGGTGGATTGAGATGCAGCCAATAAAAAAACAGATATCTCTAGCTTAAACTAACACATTTTCTATGGGAATTGTTTATTATTCTAATTAGATATCATCGACCTTAGGGTTTTTTTAAACCAAGAATTTTGATTTTTCTGACAGAAAGTTTACTTATGGTGTTCAATTTGTGTAATTCAAAGCTGTTGTGATTATGCATACTTCAGATACTGTAGCTTGCAGTAAGCATATCCAAGAGCATGATAAATAAAATAAATGAGAGAACAAGTAACATTTGCAATTTCAGTACATTTCAGTCATTATCACTTGATGGTTACACCTCGAAAGAACCAGTATCACAACAGATGTAAAGCTAAATTGTTATTATGTCTAGGTAACATGCCATCTAAATATTCCAAAGAAACCCCAACATGTGAGCATTTCAATAGTCACTTTTCCTTAGCCTCTTCAGAACACACTCATATCCAACATGTGTTTCCTACTTTGATTTTATGGACATCAGAAATGGCCCATGGGGAAATGAGTGATTTAGTCAAACTGCATTCGTCAAGTGCTACAGTAACTTGGGGTTTTGCCAAATCTCCTGGGATACATGAGCATATTCAAATTACTTGTGGACAAATAGCCAGACTTAAAGTTTACATAGTAGTACAGAAGAATATTACATCAGAAAGATATTATTTAATTCTACAAAGATATTATCCTTTCATGTGAGCTGATTAAAATGATACTGTGGGAAAATAATGGAGCATTTGTTTTCTTTCATAAAGATCAGAAAGATTTGCAATTAGATCTAAACATAGTTCCCTGCCCTAAAAAAGCCTGGCTAATTGCGCTTGAAAAAAAACTCCCTGTTAGAATTCAATAGGGGGAACTGGAGAGAGCCCTAACAGCAAATTGAAATTGCACTCCATCTACCCAGAAGTGAGTTGAAATGCAAAGCCTATGAGAGGCAGACCAGGGCAGAGCAGGATGGTGCCGTGTGGAGCAGAGTGGAGCAGAGTGTCGTGTTTTACCCAGAGGGATATGCTCCTCCCAGCTCTCATCACTGTACTGTAGGTGCTCCTGACAAGATGAGGACACACATGGAGAGAGAGGGGGGAACGGCACAGAGACAGGCTCCCTCCCACAGGCTCTCGGCCGACCCACTGATAGGATCAAGAGGTGGCCAGACTGGGGCCTCATGACTCTGCCTGGGGGTCCAGCTCTCCTCCTGTGAAGCCTGTCTTCTAAAACCCCCTAAGGTCTATGTCCGCGCCCCCGCGGAAATCAAATTAGCATAATACAACTATCCCCATCAAAATCAGTCAACTAAGCTAGAGATATTCGTTTTTTTTGCATTGGGTGCGACTCAATCCATCACATCTGCCTGTGTCACAATTTTGCATCTGTGGTGAAAGGTGACAGAGCTATAGCTGTGTTTGTCAGACCATGAGACATCCCGAAAATCGGTCTTCTCACAAAATTGTCTGTAGCGTCTGAACGGCTACACGACCCCCACAAGCGTCTTGGGACTTGTTGGCAGATCAGTACAGCCAATCTGCCAACTTCTGTCTGTAGCGTCCAAATAGTTTGGGCTACACACTAATATAACCCCTCTTTGCAAAGGTGAGACACTCATGAATATGTACACTACCGTTCAAAAGTTTGGGGTCACTTAGAAATGTCCTTGTTTTTGAAAGAAAAGCACATTTTTTGTATGTTAAAGTAACATCAAATTGATCAGAAATACAGTGTAGACATTGGTAATGTCGTAAATGACTATTGTAGCTGGAAATGGCAGAATTTTTATGGAATATCTACATAGGTGTACATACAGTAGGCCCATTATCAGCAACCATCACTCCTGTGTTCCAATGGTACGTTGTGTTAGTTAATCCAAATGTATCATTTTAAAAGGCTAATTGATCAGTAGAAAACCCTTTTGGAATAATGTTAGCACAGCTGTAAACTGTTGTCCTGATTAAAGAAGCAATAAAATTGTCTTTCTTTAGACTGGTTGAATATCTGGAGCATCGGCATTTGTGGGTGTGATGGCCAGAAACAAAGACCTTTCTTCTGACACTCGTCAGTCTATTCTTGTTCTGAGAAATGAAGGCTATTCCATGAGAGAAATTGTCAAGAAACTGAAGATCTCGTACAACACTGTGTACTACTCCCTTCACAGAACGGTGCAAACTGTCTCTAACCAGAATAGAAAGAGGAGTGGGAGGCCCTGGTTCACAACTGAGCAAGATGACAAGTACATTAGAGTGTCTAGTTTGAGAAACAGATGCCTCACAAGTCCTCAACTGTCAGCTTCATGAAATTATACCCGCAAAAGACCAGTCTCAATCTCAACAGTGAAGAGGCCGGGATGCTGGCCTGCTGATAATGGGCCTCTGTACGTATATATAGATATTCCATTAAAAATCTGCAGTTTCCAGCTGCAATAGTATTTTTACAACATTAAAAATGTCTACACTGTATTTCTGATAAATTTTATGTTATTTTAATGGACAAAAAATTTGATTTTCTTTCAAAAACAAGGACATTTCTAAGTGACCCCAAACTGTTGAACGGTAGTGTACATGTTGGTTGTTTTGCTCTAGAACAGGCGTCACAAGACTCGTCCGAAGGTTCCCAGTACCAGTTGAAAAAATGTATGAAAGTAAACTCAGCAAAAAAAGAAATGCCCATTTTTCTGGACCCTGTCTTTCAAAGATATTTCGTAAAATTCCCATGAACCATAAACAATTAATGAACATGCACCTGTGGAACGGTCATTAAGACACTAACAGCTGACATATGGTAGGCAATTAAGGTCACAGTTATGAGGCCTTTCTACTGACTCTGAAAAACACCAAAGAAAGATGCCCAGGGTCCCTGCTCATCTGTGTGAACGTACATTAGGCATGCTGCAAGTAGGCATGAGGACTTAAGATGTCGCCAGTACTGTCATGTCCGTACTGTGAGACGCCTAAGACAGCGCTACAGGGAGATAGGACAGACGGCTGATCGTCCACCTGCACAGGATCGGTACATTTGAACATCACACCTGCGGGACAGGTACAGGATGGCAACAACGAATGCCCGAGTTACACCAGGAACGCACAATCCCTCCATCAGTGCTCAGACTGTCCGCAATAGGCTGAGAGAGGCTGGACTGTAAGCTTGTAGGCCTTTTATAATGCAGGTCCTCATCAGACATCACCGGCAACAGCGTCGCTTATGGGCACAAACCCACCGTCGCTGGACCAGACAGGACTGGCAAAAAGTGCTCTTCACTGATGAGTCGCAGTTTTGTCTCACCAGGGGTGATGGTTGGATTCACGTTTATCGTCAAAGGAATGAGCATTACACCGACGCCTGTACTCTGGAGCTGGATCGATTTGGAGATGAAGTGTCCGTCATGGTCTGGGGCGGTGTGTTACAGCATTATCGGACTGAGCTTGCAGGCAATCTCAACGCTGTGCATTACAGGGAAGACATCCTTCTCCCTCATGTGGTACCCTTCCTGCAGGCTCATCCTGACATGACCTTCCAGCATGACAATGCCACCAGCCATACTGCTCGTTCTGTGTGTGATGTCAGTGTTCTGCCATGGCCAGCGAAGAGCCTGGATCTCAATCACATTGAGCACATCTGGGACCTGTTAGATCGGAGGATGAGGGCTAGGGCCATTCCCTCCAGAAATGTCCTGGAACTTGCAGGTGCCTTGGTGGAAGAGTGGGGTAACATCTCACAGCAAGAACTGGCAAATCTGGTGCAGTCCACGAGGAGGAGATGCACTACAGTACTTAATGCAGCTGGTGGCCACACCAGATACTGACTGTTACATTTGATTTTGATCCCCCCCTTTGTGAGGGACACATTATTATTTCTGTCAGTCACATGTCTATGGAACTTGTTCAGTTTATGTCTCTGTTGTTGAATCTTGTTATGTTCATACAAATATGTACACATGTTAAGTTTGCTGAAAATTAACACAGTTGACAGTGAGAGGACATTTTTTTTATTTCCTCTGTGGCATTGAAACAATGGTCAAAGTCAGAGAAAAACAATATTGGCCAAGGCACTGGTCAATGTGTTTTTTTTTTATTGATATAAAAGCATAGTACAAAATACTATTCATTTTATTAAAGTATCCTGTTCAATAAACTAACTGAAAACAGAAAGATATTGCACTTGATGATTGCAATTGCGGAATGTTTTGGGTTGATTTCCTTGTGTCCGACGACTTTTGGTTTTCGTGGTTTTCATAGTAGAGTGCAGAACAGAAATGGAAAGAGAAGACACTGGTTAGCAACGCCTTAGTAAAGCCAAAGTAGTCTTTACCCTATCCTCTTAGTATTTTACCTGCCAAGAGACAAACTACTCACACCATGATGATTTATTCCACTTGCATGTTTAGAGAACATTTTATTATCTTGAAATGCAAATCTCCATTTACACCACTTGACATACATGAACGTCAGAGTTATGTCCATAGATAAAATTGTAGGTCTTTGCACAGTCATCTGAGAGTGAATCATTCTTAACCCTGTTACATGCTGCCAGTATAAGTGGCAGTTAGTTTTTGTGTATGTGAAAGGGTGTGTATTGAGTTGTGTGACTGTGAGCTCGCAGCACCTCACGTGTAGAGAGAAGCTTTGATTCATTGTAATGTGGGGAGACTGTCTCTCGTCACTATTTCTCAAGTAGGTCACAAACTCTCTTTCTGAACACCCAGGAAATAATCCCCATCCCTCCATATGCTAGGAGCTTATGGAATATGAAGAAAAAAGCATGTTCCACTTCATTCCAGTTTATTTTCACCTGGTAGAAAAACAACTTGGACATTTTTTAACAAATTAGCTGTTTATTTCTTTTGACAAAAACTATCTGCAACATTTTAAAATTAATGTTGAGTAAAGTACACAAAAATCATTATCCGTTGTTATGACATTATGATCAAGGTCATAACCTTATGCAACCTTATGATCAAAAATATATACCAAAGGGCATGACTCGCACGGCTTTGAGGTTCATTTTCACCCTCGCCATCAATACTTACCATTCAGATCTAGATGACTAAAGTACTGACTCAAGGTGTACTGCGTGAGAACGCAACAGCAGGAACCTGATTTGCAGCGTGAAAGACTTGCATCAGTAGCCATGGTCCCTCTTCTGTCTGAGCTAAGGAACTGTTTAGACTGTGACTGGTTCTCTGTGTGTAAGCATCTACCCACGAGGAGGGTCTTGATGGATCTAATGGTTTCAGTCACAGTGGCAACAAACAAGAAGTCCAGGGAAAGTAACAGATCACAAAATGGCTGTAGAATCACACAGCTGTAACATTTCATGACTGCTTTTGTACTCTGAAGGTTGATATAGAGCAAGCTAAATATGGTCAGAGCTGTCTCGCCATCTTCAAAGTATTGATTTTCCATATGTCTCTAGCTGACGATTAAGACCCCTCAGAGCAAGTGCCCCCAAGCTAACATCAGCTGTGTCTGTCAAATATGGTGTGATAGGAATTGATTGGTCTGTGGGCATGTCTGTTGGCCTTGCTCACTGTCTCACTCATTCTCTGTCTCCTTGACCCATAAAGGAAGACTACACTGGGTTGCTTGGTTTTATCATTTGTTCGTCCTTCCTTTATGCTCCAGCAGACTTTCCCACAATTATGAATTCACAACACCAAAAACGCGATTTAAATGAGCGAGTCAAATATCCTATTGTTGAAGCTTATTTTCTATATATTACATCTTGCGTTTCTTAAACAGCCATTGAAAGTCTAATCCCCATACTTTCCCATTGTTCAGCTTGTGTTAATATTCTGTTCATTTGTTCTCGTAATATTTTTTCACTGAATAAATCAGGCTCTGCTAGCAATGTATTGCAACAAATGATTATGAGGTAAAACATGACAGAGTGTCAAATTATTATATGGCACACATTCTTATTACATTTATTCCTTTGCTAGACAATTTACGTTTTGCCACTCATGTATGAAGTACTATTCTACTCACCAAGCAGAATGTAAAAAACAGAAGCAAAACTGTGCCTTCCTAAATTATTCAGGAAGCATTCATCTGAGTTTATTGCTAAGTACACTCTCTTCCTGACTGGCTTCACCTTGCTTTGCTCAGAGGCGAGTTGATCTGATCCATTTCAGTGATGTAAGTGCACTGCTGCAGAATACGTTATACTGTATACTGTACACCACATCAACACAGACATCTTAGTTAAAAGGGTGGAGAATTGGGCAGAAAGCTTTGGCTGTGAGCGATCAGGTTTCCTTTTAAAGAGCTGCGGGAACAGAAGTGTTACAATCAGCGGGAACAATCACAGCAACATTCCGGGAAATGGTATCGGGCATGCCAGTCCATTTCATCCATCTTGGATGATGTGTACAGGAAAAGGAGTTATTTCCTAATCAGCTTATATCCTCTCTCCCTCTGCAGTGCATTCTGAGCCAGCCCGTTCACAGTAATCCATCTTTTGATAGAAAGGTAATGTGTTCTTAAGTGAGGTATCCAGTGATACAAATGAGATCTTATCTTGAAATATTACATCACTCTTTATATCTTGATATTAATTGGTTGGACTGACGGCCTTGTGAGTCAGTGTGCTAAGTACTGTACATAGTAAAGGTTAACTGAGGAAGTCCTTTCTACTCAACATCCTTTTAATCTGTAGTGTTTAATTATGTGCAAATGTGTGAAGGTCCTAGGAAAGGTAACACAGCCCCTCTATACAACACCTCTATGGCATCTGTAAGCTCATACACTCATGGGCGGTTGGATGCCACCAGTCTTATATGCTACACAAGATGTAACCCACAGCTCACTGGGTTTCTTTTTGTCCTCCCAGATATACAGTAAGCTATTTAGTCCAGAAGTGGGAAAGCCCTGACATCACTGGAGATTGAATTGCACTATACTGGTATGAAACAGTGGCCTGCAGACCAAGCAGTGCTTTTAATTATCAGTTGATAGAAAGTGAATCTGTGTGTTGACTGTGTCGGGCTAGGCCTCAGGCAGGCTCTACGGCAGTAGCCTGAGCCACTCTCCAGGGCCCTCTCCACAGGCAGCAGACAGTGGGAGGTGGACCATTTGGTTCTCTGTACAACTTGGCACCGGCACGCCTGTGATCCTGTACAGCTCCCTGGGCTCTGACTACACGTCCAGACTGGGAGCCGAGGACATTGTCTGTGTAACAGTGCCCGTAACCAGCTGAAAGAGTACACCTCAAAGAGACCCCGAGGAGCAAACAAAGCTATTTTGTGTGGGTGGTGCCTTCAGATTGTAATATAAAATATTATGCTATTGTGTGTAGGTTTGCATGGTAAGAGAGAAGTGTGTGGACCACAGTTTCCATTCACATTCCATGCTTGCAACTGCATCACCATAGTACAAGTACACCATTGATTTTGTGCTTCAAATTTCATGGAAGTTTGTAGCTGAGAAAACAATCTCTTTATCGAAAAGGGCCCTGATTCTCAGCAATCTTCAAAGTACTCGGCAGCATGACTCCCCGGGTCCCCTGCGATTCCCTCCACCTCCACCCTCTTTATTGCTATCTCTGAGCTATTCAGGCTCCAGAGATAATTTAATAGTTGAACTCAAAGCTATCAGGGACTCTAAACATCTATAGGCCCTACATCACCTGATCTGGGTGAGATGGAGACATGGTAGTAAGACATGGAGGTGAATACCTAAGCAGAACTAACAGAGAGCAAAGCCAAGCTCAGTCGAAGAAACCACAGTGCCAACAGCCAATCTGGAAAATGATTAGCTCTCCACATTATAAGATATAGAAAGGCACACATGCACGTGCAAAGACACACACACACACACGATAAGCCAGAATTCAAGCATGAAGGTTCA
The DNA here is from genome assembly GCF_057628025.1 of Oncorhynchus mykiss. Lineage (NCBI taxonomy): Eukaryota > Metazoa > Chordata > Actinopteri > Salmoniformes > Salmonidae > Oncorhynchus > Oncorhynchus mykiss. The sequence continues at coordinate 61,611,135 of NC_143027.1, read as the reverse complement.
GTTTTTCCCATCAAGCACATAATAAAATGTAAATTCACATGATTTTGGACTACCATATATAGAAGCTTGTTTTGTTCCATGCGGTTGAATATGTTGACTGTTTCCAAATGTACATGGTTAGTTTTCCTCTCATGAAGTTGTTTGTTAACAGACCATCACAATCCATTAGTGTTCTGAGGTCTCCCTCAGCAAAGCATGATGCATGGAAATTACAAACGGTGCCGTTTGACAGGTAAGAGGATCGTGGCCTCTTCACATATCTTATGGAGGGAGTGTAAGGATAAGCCTTCCCATGTGCTCTCTGGCCCAGCAGGAATGCTGTGGGCTCCACATCTTTCAAATGAGATCTGGAAGTCTTCAACTTCTGGAAATGTAGATCTTAGCCTGTCCTTTTAGATCTACTGTGGCATCAGGACCCAGAGGTTTTTCTAACCTCCTCAGCCTTTGAGGTTTGTCCGGTCCATGCGGGGCCAGGGGAACTATGATACTTTTCTACTTCTTAACAACCGTTGGTTTACAGCTCCTTTGTCATTGATATGAATGTTGTTATATTCATGAGCTGCAAGATGATACCACTCTAAAATGTAATAATCTGCTAGAAAACATTTTTTTTCATCAGCAATTTGTCACCGTGAGGCAGAATGCTACCAAGAAACATATAGATATCTTACTCCACACAATAGAACATGCCAAGTTGTTGACAGCATTTTCAGTGTGCTTATCAATTTACACTGAGTGTACAAAACATTAGGAACACCTCTCTAATATTGAGTTGCACTTACATCTTACACCTTTCGTCTTGCCCATTCACCCTCTGAATGACACACATACACAATACATGTCTAATTGTCTCAAGGCTTAAAAATCCTTCTTTAACCTGTCTCCCCCCTTCATCTACACTGATTGGAGGGGATTGAACAGGTGACATCAATAAGGGATCATAGCTTTCACCTGGATTCACCTGATCAGTCTATGTCATGGAAAAGCAGGTGTTCCTAATGTTTTGTACACTCAGTGTACATGCAAATCAAACTATGAATCTGTAATACTGGCGTATTCACTGATGGGTGAAACAATTTAAAAACATAAATAATTGCTGTACTGTCTTCACCTTGCCTTGCACATGTTACATTTAACGAGGTGGTTCAATGAACCACATGTTCTTGATGAGTAACCTTGGCTGAAACCTGAAGACTTGCATTAGCTCCCCTGGCGAATGCCTAGGCGTTGTGGCATGCAAGAGACCCAGGTCCTAAACCAGTCAGACACACACACACACACACACACACACACACACACACACACACACACACACACAGTAAACACACTAATGTTCTAACACAATTACGTAGATACAGTGGGGCAAAAAAGTATTTAGTCAGCCACCAATTGTGCAAGTTTTCCCACTTAAAAAGATGAGAGAGGCCTGTAATTTTCATCATAGGTACACTTCAACTATGACAGACAAAATGAGAAAAAAAATCCAGAAAATCACATTGTGGGATTTTTAATGAATTTATTTGCAAATTATGGTGGAAAATAAGTATTTGGTCAATAACCAAAGTTAATATCAATATTTTGTTATATACCCTTTGTTGGCAATGACAGAGGTCAAACATTTTCTGTAAGTCTTCACAAGGTTTTCACACACTGTTGCTGGTATTTTGGCCCATTCCTCCATGCAGATCTCCTCTAGAGCAGTGATATTTTGGGGCTGTTGCTGGGCAACACAGACTTTCAACTCCCTCCAAAGATTTTCTATGGGGTTGAGATCTGGAGACTGGCTAGGCCACTCCAGGACCTTGAAATGCTTCTTACGAAGCCACTCCTTCGTTGCCCGGGCGGTGTGTTTGGGATCATTGTCATGCTGAAAGACCCAGCCAAGTTTCATCTTCAATGCCCTTGCTGATGGAAGGAGGTTTTCACTCAAAATCTCACGATACATGGCCCCATTCATTCTTTCCTTTACACGGATCAGTTGTCCGGGTCCCTTTGCAGAAAAACAGCCCAAAAGCATGATGTTTCCACCCCCATGCTTCACAGTAGTTATGGTGTTCTTTGGATGCAACTCAGCATTCTTTGTCCTCCAAACACGACGAGTTGAGTTTTTACCAAAAATTTATATTTTGGTTTCATCTGACCATATGACATTCTCCTAATCTTCTTCTGGATCATCCAAATGCTCTCTAGCAAACTTCAGACGGGCCTGGACATGTACTGGCTTAAGCAGGATTTGAGTCCCTGGCGGCGTAGTGTGTTACTGATGATAGGCTTTGTTACTGTGGTCCCAGTTCTCTGCAGGTCATTCACTAGGTCCCCCGTGTGGTTCTGGGATTTTTGCTCACCGTTCTTGTGATCATTTTGACCCCACGGGGTGAGATCTTGCGTGGAGCCCCAGATCGAGGGAGATTATCAGTGGTCTTGTATGTCTTCCATTTCCTAATAATTGCTCCCACAGTTGATTTCTTCAAACCAAGCTGCTTACCTATTGCAGATTCAGTCTTCCCAGCCTGGTGCAGGTCTACAATTTTGTTTTTGGTGTCCTTTGACAGCTCTTTGGTCTTGGCCATAGTGGAGTTTGGAGTGTGACTGTTTGAGGTTGTGGACAGGTGTCTTTTATACTGATAACAAGTTCAAACAGGTGCCATTAATACAGGTAACGAGTGGAGGACAGAGGAGCCTCTTAAAGAAGACGTTACAGGTCTGTGAGAGCCAGAAATCTTGCTTGTTTGTAGGTGACCAAATACTTATTTTCCACCATAATTTGCAAATAAATTCCTAAAACATTTTTCTTCTCATTTTGTCTGTCATAGTTGAAGTGTACGTATGATGAACATTACAGGCCTCTCTCATCTTTTTAAGTGGGAGAACTTGCACAATTGGTGCCTGACTAAATACTTTTTTGCCCCACTGTAGATGCCATAGACCTTTCCAGGCTTCTGTGTGGGATTGTTGTGTCAAGATGATCAAGTCAATATAGCAGTGAAACTTGAGAGACCACATTAACTACTATGTTTTTTAAACTGTTGTAGAGTGCAATTGAAACTAGAGAATATCATTATATTAGAGACAGGCAAGCCATAAACCAGGTTATTCAAGCGTATTACTTTTCTTTTTATCAAGAGACAGAAAATAAACATGAACCTAGATTCCCATCACTTATTCAAGACTGAATTCCCAGGAAGAAGTCGGGAAAGAGTGTTTTAATTCCATTATGTTTTTTACTCATACGTTTTAGTAATCTGTTTACATAGCTTTTAAGTCTGTGTTTCAGAAAGTCCTGTTTTAGTACTTACTGTAGGTTTATTTTGAACCGCATGGCAGAGAATATTTATGTAGAGTACTCCTAGAAACCATATTTTCTAAAATTATTGCACTATCCTGATTACAGCAGGTTGGTGGAAAGCACAAGCAACATTCACGTTTTCTTCCTGGAATTTGGGGCAATTACTTTTGCTGTGTGTATATAATTTTTGTTCAAACAATGTTTCTGGGGTTAAATCAAGTGCCTTGCTAAAAATGCTGCAAAAACAAATGTGGTATGCTAAGGAGACACTGATTTAAACCATACAGTATATTAAACGCTTAGTATATTTAACACATCCCTGGGATTCATTCTGATCGCGTGTTATAGGCATTGTTTATTTTAAAGGCAATGTTCCCGCATTTGCAGAGATCACATTCACGGTAAACACTGCATCTGTTGGCTCAATCGGAAATTACCTTTTAATAGCACATTGTCCACACAGCCAAGATCAGATTGAATCCAGGCCTTACTTACAGTTTTGATAATGGTCTTTGTTTACTTTCATGTAATCAAACTTGCCTGCATTGTAAAGGATGTTATAATTGAATTTGTATTCATGTGTACCGAATATTTGTCTTTTGATGACATTTCTCCAAGGCTAGGAAAACACAGACACCCGCTCTCAGACTTCATGGTAAGTCCCTAGATCATCAGTGCAGTGGTGTCAATGTTTGTGTTGAGTGGGAATTTCAGGGCTGGGGGATGATCTGTAAATAAAGAACTGGTCGCTGTGGCCCTCCTCGTGTTTTGGGGTCAATCTGGAAACTCTTTCAGGTTATTAGCACAGAACAACATGAGTAGCGAATGGGGCGTGTAAGGTATAATGTTGTTTATGTTGCATGCCCTCTCCCAATGCTCTTTACAGAATAACACCATGGAACCAAACAAACAAAATTAGCTAAAAATCCTCCCAGCCTGGCCAGGTGGTGTGGGAGATATAGGAAACCACCTTACTCTTGCTCACTGGCATGCATTTGGATAAAGATGGAAGCTATACAAAGAAAAACACTTCAACATGTGTCTATTCCTTTTTGTTAGTGGTACAATAAGGATACCAGCAGATAAAAGGTTGCAGCCCCCCCCCCACACACACACGTCAATTGATGAATGAGTAAGAGAAGCAGGCGAGACAGTTCACCTTCCCAGAGCTTCATTTCAAGGACACTTTTGATGATTGTTGTCAACTACGGCTAACCAGATTAAATGAGTGCCTCTGTGTCAAAGTTAGCTTTACCCTTCCAGAGGACCACGTTGCATCTGTCTCACATTAAGATTAAGGCCGACTAGTGATAGAGCAATAATGGAGCTGCTCTAAGAGTTTCCTGGTGCTTCGGGAGAGTGTGGAAGGAACGCTTTGCAGCCACTCAATCATGGTCTGTCAGACGGGTAAGTGTGTGTAAGAGAGTCAGAATACAGGATACAGCCCACCACTATCCCACCACCAGCCCACCCACACATGACCTGTACAGAATGAGCAAGGAAATAATACATGTTCAGAGTAAAGTCTTACATTACTTTGATGGAGAAAAACGTGTTTTTATCCATGTCTAATGGATTGTATTGGAAAGTAAGTAAGGGTTATGGTAATATTGTTATGATTATGTTTGGATTGTGTAACAAGATGACCACTTCACTTTGCCAGCAATTGGGATCAATGTCCGGCTAGTGTATAGAAATAAATAGGAATATGCTGTCAATAGGCTCCCATAGCTAATGCAAGGTGAGAGTAATACCCATCCGCTTGGCTCATTCCCAGGCCCATCATTTGGGCTCCAGCCAGCGAGCGATGTGATGAGAAGTCCCCTGTGATAATCAGCTCAGCTCAGCTGTGATGACAGACATGACCAATGCCTCAGCCACAACACACTTCTCCCAGTATCCAATACCCACTCATTACTACTCTGAAACTAAATATGAGCACAACCTAGTGTCTTCTGATGTGACTTCATGATGTCACCCATCTTTCCATAGTGGCTGTCACAACGCGTCGTCTACACTGACCATGACTGTGCAGAGTGGGAGTAAATATGAGAGGGACTTACAAACAACTAATCATTCCCCCTCTTTCCCTGCCAGGCAACCAAACCATACCACAACGATGGCTGTAGGAGCAGAAGCAGCACAGTCCGGGATCACAGCACTGCTCTGGGCACAGACTCCTGATCACGTTGGCCATGGGAAGTCGGCTTACTGGGGGGTGTCTGTCTGTTGGCTGACTGGCCCTCATTATTTATTTATTTAGGTGTTTAGCAGGCTCACTGGGGTGCATGTTTTCACAGAGTTTAGTGTAAATAGGCCACAGGGAAAACGCTAAGGCGAGTTGAAACTACAAGCATGCCATAATTTCCCAGAAAAATGATCCTGACAGGGTGATAATTAAATGCTGCAGTGATTGGAAATATATCCACACGCCGTATCATTTTAATGCTAAAGCCTTAATTCGCACCGATAGCGACTGTAATTGGATTTTGATTGGACATTAATGAAGATGCACATCCTGGGAGACGGACGGGACAAGTCATCTGTTTTCTGGTACATCTGCAGACATTTGCACAACACAGACACGGTGTACGACAGGGTTTTTAACACCCCCTGCAGATCCTTCCATAAACAAGTCACCAAAATAATCTACACACATTTCATTAAGTCCGTGATATACTGTAGACTAGATTTACCTGCATGGATTTTATAGTAAAATCCATAATCTGAATCATGGAAACGACCAAGAGTCAATTTGTAGCCTACTAAGTCATATTACAAACTCCAGCAATGATGCTAATATCCGATTCCCAGTTTTTCGATATCTTGCTCCTGGAGATTTTGTTTGTGTACACATCTCCACTCATCACATATCTGAAGGGTAAATGAAACCCATGAACATCTTATTAATGAATCAATTCCAATAATAAATTGGAAGTGGTTTGAGATTATGCTGAAAAGCCCTTTTTTTTTTTGCCCCTCTGTGGCTGAGCTCTGAAGGCTGGGTTGTATAAAATGAGGTCAGATGATGTGTGTTTTTTCCCCCTCTCTCCATTCTTAATGCAGAGGAATGTTAATGAGAAACAGGCCGGAGCTGAAGCTGTTCCTTCACCTCATGCTGCGCTCTGTCCCTGACAGGGCACATTTCAACCCAGCCTGCACCCTCTGTGTATCCATTTGAAAGTGAGAGAGACCGATAGAGAGAGGGAGAGGAATATAAGTAGAGTGAGGAAGAGGCAGAAAGAGAGAGAGAGAGAGAGAGATACGCAGAGGGAAAATAAAGTTTGTATACATTTAGTTTGTTTTGGGATTTGACTTCTAAATGAAATGTTGCCAGTAGAGATGCCACATCAGCCTAATGGACTGTGTACATCTCTGTTGTACAAAAAAATGACTGCCCATCATGCGTATGTAAAGTTAGAGGAGCCTCTTTAGCCTATTTTTTCATGAGTGTCACTTCATAGCCCGCTTAATTTTATAAATGTTGGCATGCTGACCTTCAGTCAAATCCACACGATTAGCTGGAGATTCTATCGTTGGGAGGACATTGATCTGTTTTCCTCTGAGCCAGAAATAGTTAAATGATATGCTTTCACTTGGTGAGTGATCTTGAGTCAGAGCAGGCCTGAATATAAGCAAATACTTGTTTTATCCAAAAGAGTGGAGTGCAGCTGTGAACAATTAGGATCTCAAGGAGGACAGGATGAGGACATTTGCATGTGTATAGATTGTGGCTGCTGCAAATGTCAGCTCTCTCTTGTACAAAACAGCACATTAGTTTGGGTGAAAATAGATTCATACCTCCATTAAATGCTCATATTGGCAATATGATCCACAAATTTGGCTCTTGAATGTTGGGGATCAAACAGAATGGAAAGGGGGGACATTTAATTTCAGCTTTGCTGAGGAACGCACAAAGCTATTATGCTTCATTTCTTTTCTCACTTGAGGAGGCCTTACAGCAACATTTAAACCCAAATAATGCAATGAGCTGTTTTTAGCCGCTGTCCTGCAGGAAATCATTTCACATGTGGCTTCACTTAAGACACTCAGAGCTCTATTTTTGTCTGCCTTTAAGCCAGCGCAACTGGCACTCTTCTATTTACAAACCCTAGCGCTCATATACCTGTCTTGTACAAGGTCGCTTGGGCTGAGGTGGGATGGGTGGCAATATCTGAGGTGTGTCCTTAAAAATGTGTGCCAAAGTGCCAATTTAAGTATGCACTGATGGGGATATTTAGTACCGAAAGCTGGTAACGCAGTTGGTTATGGCATGATTTTGACCACATAAGTGCAGCCTATCCACCCGTGACGTACACGGCTCATATGCATATGGCATCAGAGAGGTGTGTTTTTTGTACCCGTAAACCTATTTAGAAACATAACCAACTAATGTTTTTTCCCATTTTGTTTAATTTCTTTAAAAACAAGATAGCCTCTCTTCCTCTCAATAAAGGCAATTTTTTATCTACCCTATGCATTCACCAAGTAGTCAAGACTATTGATAAAGGGTTTGGCTCGTGAGACCAGTTTTGAAATAAATCTTAATCACCAATGCTTTATTAAAATATCAAGTTTGGGAGCAGAAAAACAGTGAGTGAATATACTCTTTTTATCTATGTAGGCTATTGTACATTATTTTTGCCAGCTCCTGTTATTATTTTGCATGTGCGTAAAACCCTCTAGTCTGTAGTCTATACTGTATGCCCATCATGTAATGAGAGATGAGATAGCTGGTTCAACAGCAATGTTTCTGGTGTCTTTCTTATCGTGGTCATACATTAGCCAAGTAGCCTATCAATAAAATGTTTCTAAATGGCCTACTTGTGAGGCTTTTGCCGTCATGCTTTTGAGGGTTTGATCCCAGGCTGTGTCACAGCCGGCCGCGACCGGGAGACCCATGAGGCGGTGCACAATTGGCCCAGCGTCGTCCAGGTTAGGGGAGGGTTTGGTCGGCCGGGATGTCCTTGTCCCATCACGCTCTAGTGACTCCTTGTGGCGGGCCGAGCACATGCACGCTGATTTCGGTCGCCAGCGGTACAGTGTTTCCTCCGACACATTGTAGCTGCTGGCTTCCGGCTTAAGCAAGCAGTGTGTCAAGAAGCAGTGCGGCATGGCAGGGTCGTGTTTCGGTTGAGGCATGGCTCTCGACCTTCGCCTCTCCAGAGTCCGTACGGGACAAGACTGCAACTACCAATTGGATATCACAAAATTGGGGAGATAAAGGGGTAAAAAATCTAAAATGATCAATACATAAAATTCCCATAGGCCTAACTGTAGTGCATACTCCATGCGGCTTGGATCCATCCCTATTTCCAAGGAGCCAAGGATCGCTATTGTGCTCATAATTCCGTCTGTGGAAAAATAGCAAAAATATTTCTGACACACCCTATAGCACTACCACCCGCGTTTACATTTACCATTGCATTAGGTTTGTTAAAATAGAGCCCACTGTGAGCAATGACACATAACTCATTTTATGGTCCCCCAATTATAATTATTGTTTGGCTTTCATAGCTGAATCATGGTTTCATAGTTTCTCCTCGAGTAACAGTGACGTTTTCCTAGATCTGACTGGATCTTGATCAACAAAATCCAGCTGAAGAGGCAAAAGACATAACCATCTGCTGTACGATGTACAACAAAGGCCATTTCTCTGAACCTCTTATGAAAAATGCTTAATTGAAAGCATAATCATTGGCTATTGAGTATTAACAGACCTCTTCAAAAGCCAAGAAACATACTTTTAGTATAAGCAGATGCATGTGATGAATCCACTTTCAGTATTGGTGGTCTCCGTGATAGTAGGTGACACATTATTGTACCTAGGTGTCTGGTTAGACCGTAAACTCTCCTTCCAGACTCACATTAAGCATCTCCAATCCAAAATTAAATCTAGAATCGGCTTCCTATTTCATAACAAAGCATCCTTCACTCATGTTGCCAAACATACCCTTGTAAAACTGACTATCCTGCCGATCCTTGACTTCGGCGATGTCATTTTTAAAATAGCCTCCAACACTCTACTCAGCAAATTGGATGCAGTCTATCACAGTGCCATCTGTTTTGTCACCAAAGCCTCATATACTACCCACCACTGCGACCTGTATGCTCTCGCCCCCGCTTTATATTTGTTGCCAAACCCCCTGGCTCCAGGTCATCTATAAGTCTTTGCTTGGTAAAGCCCCACCTCATCTCATCTCACTGTTCATCATAGCAGCACCCACCCATAGCACGTGCTCCAGCAGGTATATTTCACTGGTCATCCCCAAAGCCAATTCCTACTTTGGCCGCCTTTCCTTCCAGTTTTCTGCTGCCAATGACTGGAACGAATTGCAAAAATCACTGAAGCTGGAGACTCATATCTCCCTCACTAGCTTTAAGCACCAGCTGTCAGAGCAGCTCACAGATCACTGCACCTGTACATAGCCCATCTGTAAATAGCCCATCTGTAAATAGCCCATCCAACTACCTCATCCCCATACTGTTCTTTATTTATGTATTTCTCATTTGCACCTCAGTATCTCTACTTGCACATTCATCTTCTGCATATCTATCACTCCAGTGTTTAAATGCTAAATTGTAATTATTTCACCACTATGGCCTATGTATTGCCTTTACCTCCCTTATCTTTCCTCATTTGCACACACTGTATATAGACAATTTTTTGCTATTGTGTTATTGACTGTATGTTGGTTTATTCCATGGGTTGTTGTTTGTGTCGCACTGCTTTGCTTTATCTTGACCAGGTCGCAGTTGTAAATGAGAACTTGTTCTCAACTGGCCTACATGGTTAAAAATAAATAAAATAAATAAATGGGAAAGTCTGTGAAACACTACGTTACAAGATATCAGTTTTAGAGAAATATTACTAACATGACATCCCCTTGGAACGATAGTAAACCATGAACAATGGAACACACAGCAATGCTCACATCCTGGACTAACTTCAGGTTAAAGGTCATGGTTGGAAATGTAAATATAGTCTGAGCCAATGGTCTAAGTAAAAAGGTTATCCTTGCTTGCTTTTTGTTCCATCACCACCCAAAGTGGGTTATGAAACATTTGTATCTGAGTTGTTTCAGTGTTTGCTTTTACCTTGGAAGTGTGAAAAGCCGTATGAAAAGCCTGTTTCAATGCAGTCTTTTAACAGGACCCCCATTAGCACATCAGAACAACTGACTCCTGATCAACAGGACCAGTCATCTACATATGTTATCTTCTACATATGTTATCATCTACATAAGTTATCTGCTTCAATATCTGCACTGCCCTCTAAGTGATCATTATCATCCCCAAAACCCTAAAACGTATCAATCGCATATTGAGCCAAATCATTCAGCAAGTTAATTAAAGCTGGGTGGGCCATTGTGGCAGAGGCAGCATGGAGCACAACTGTCGACCATGATAGATTTCACGACTGAGAAAATCACACTGCACCCAAAGGGGCTTTGCGGTTCCTCTTTTGTAGTTGTACATCTGTTTACATCATACACGAGTGAGGTTGTCTGCCTTGCCTAGTCATCTTCTGGCATTGTTGTAAAAGTACCTCATTATGTTGTACTGAGCTCTGTCCCAGGCATCAAGATTAGACTCACAGATTCTGAACCTACCAAGTCTTTTTTGTCTTTGAACTGTCCTCGTCTGTATTCTGTGAGTGTGTGTGACAGAGAGAGAGCGAGCGAGGGAGGGAGAGAGTGAAAGATTGGGAGAGAAAGAGAGTGAGCTCTGTTTTGGGTAATTAGCTGCTCGTGTTTAGTGCCGATAGCATGATTTCCACGTGACTCCTCCAGTCTTCAGGGAGGGAACCGAGTTGGTAACTTGAGGCAATAAAGCAAACCCCGGCTTCAAAAAGTTATTGAGGAATCGTTTGAGAGAGGCTGCCGTACCTTCATTATCGTTCTCATCACGCAGTTCAGATGATGGCGACTCTTGTGGCGTCTTTTGCCTATTCCTCAAACTTGTATTATTTTGTTGGAAATGTATGCAAATGTCTAATTAACTGGTTAAGCTTAATCAGTTTTGAAATGGCTGGTGTTGCCTGCAAACATTTAAAAATTGCAACAACAACAGAGAGAGAGAGAGAGATAACGAGAGAGAGAGAGAAATAGCGAGAGAGAGATAGTGAGTTAGAGAGAGAGAGGCCGTGTCTAGACTTGACAGTTGTAGTTTTAGTATTCTGATCATAGTTCTGATCATGTTATTCCGAACACATAGTGCATCTACACCGACATTGAAATGTGTCAATGTCCACAGTGTGTCTGGATTCCCTATTCCTGCATTATATTCAAATGCCAGTATTCATTCTACAAATGGTGGAATAGATTAAGTATGATAATAACACAACAACATTTGATTGCAGTAGCTAACTACTGCAGCTAACTAGCCAGTTAAATATTAGCTAGCTGGGTAGCATATATGTGGCCAGCAACCACATTCGCCTCACGCTAACGTTATTATGAAAAGGTGACTCTCGGTCCCAAAACAGTTTTCTGGAGACTTGTGGGAAAAGTGCTGACGACGTCACCCACTGTAAGCGCTTTTGGTAGCCTGATTGCGTCCAGTCTGAGGAGAAATCCACACACAATGCATTTCTGACAACCTTCTGAAGTGGTCAACCAGATCTGAACACAATCAGACCACAAAGCAACTTTTGTGCGTATAGACCCGTCTTTTCAATGCAGTCTTTGTATTCTGAGAGCAGAAGTCACATCTAAGTATCAAGTGTAGACACGACCAGAAAGTGAGAGAGAGAGAGAGAGCGAGAGAGAGAGAGAGACATAGATCTGGTGATCTGATCTGATGATCTGGTGCTTCTGTCACCAACCAAGGAGGGCCTACAGCAGCACCTAGATATTCTGCACAGATTCTGCCAGACCTGGGCCCTGACAATAAATCTCAGTAAGACCAAATAATAATGGTGTTCCAAAAAAGGTCCAGTCGCCAGGACCACAAACACAAATTCCATCTAGACACCATTGCATTAGAGCACACAAAAAACTATACATACCTTGGCCTAAACATCAGCGCCACAGGTTACTTCCACAAAGCTGTGAACGATCTGAGAGACAAGGCAAGAAGGGCATTCTATGCCATCAAAAGGAACAGAAAATTCAACATACCAATTAGGATCTGGCTAAAAATACTTGAATCACTCATAGAGCCCATTGCACTTTATGGTTGTGAGGTCTGGGGTCCGCTCACCAACCAAGATTTCACAAAATGGGACAAACACCAAATTGAGACTCTGCATGCAGAATTCTGCAAAAATATCCTCCTTGTACAACGTAGAACACCAAATAATGCATGCAGAGCAGAATTAGGCCGATACCCACTAATTATCAAATTCCAGAAAATGCAGTTAAAACTTGTTCAGGATAGGGGGCGGTATTTCCCCTTTGGATGAATTGCGTGTCCATAGTAAACTGCATAAAAATCTGTCCTAAATTGCTAATATATGCATATTATTATTATTATTGGATAGAAAACACTCTGAAGCTTCTAAAACCGTTTGAATTATGTCTGTGAGTATAACAGAACTCACAGGGCAGGCAATCTTCCAAACTAGTTTTGGAATCCTGAAAGTTGGGGCAACTTTGACGTCATCGCCCCTTCCCTTCCCAACCAGTTATGGATCTGGAAACACTTCCTATGTCTTCCACTAGATGTCCTCATTCAGTAGAGTGTTTAATGGTGCAAATGCTGTGAACTTTGTCCCAATGGGGGGAAAAACTGTAGGTGTCGCGAGAATTTTCACATGCGTGAAGGTGTCGCTTAGGACAGAGAGCTTCCTTTGTTCCAATCAGCCCCAGATGAACTAGGATTGTCCGGTTGGAATGCCATTCGTTTGTACGTTTATAACATCCTGAAGCTCGATTCTGCACTTAGTTTGACCAGTTTTGTCGACCTGTAATATGTAATTTGGAAGTTTTGATGCGCAATTATTCTGGACCAGAAGTCATTTTTTGGGGCATTTGAGCTGAAAGTGGTAGCATATGCTACTACGTGGACACTAGAATTGAACATTATGAAACAAAACGATGTATTGGGTAAGTACAACCACCTAAAAGGAAACGATTCCCAAACCTTCCATAACAAAGCCATCACCTACAGAGAGATGAACCTGGAGAAGAGTCCCCTAAGCAAGATGGTTCTGGGGCTCTGTTCACAAACACAAACACACCCCACAGAGCCCCAGGACAGCAGCACAATTAGACCCAAGCAAATCATGAGAAAACAAAAAGATAATTACTTTGGGAAGAATTAACAAAAAAACTGAGCAAACTAGAATGCTATTTGGCCCTAAACAGAGAGTACACAGTGGCAGAATACCTGACCACTGTGACTGACCCAAACTTAAGGAAAGCTTTGACTATGTACAGACTCAGTGAGCATAGCCTTGCTATTGAGAAAGGCCGACATAGGCAGACATGGCTCTCGAGAAGACAGGCTATGTGCACACTGCCCACAAAATGAGGTGGAAACTGAGCTGCACTTCCTGACCTCCTGCCCAATTTATGACCATATTAGAGACACATATTTCCCTCAGATTACACAGATCCACAAAGAATTTGAAAACAAACCCAATTTTGATAAGCTCACATATCTACTGGGTGAAATCCCACATTGTGCCATCACAGCAGCAAAATTTGTGACCTGTTGCCACAAGAAAAGGGCAACCAGTGAAGAACAAACACCATTGTAAATACAACCCAGATTTATGCTTATTTATTTTCCCTTGTGCACTTGAACCATTTGTACATTGTTACAACACTGTATATATACATAATATGACATTTGTAATGTCTTTATTGTTTTGAAACTCCTGTATGTGTAATGTTTACTGTTAATTTTTATTGTTTATTTCACTTTTGTATATTATCTACCTCACTTGCTTTGGCAATGTTAACACATGTTTCCCATGCCAATAAAGCCCCTTGAATTGAATTGAGAGAGAGAGAGAGAGAGAGACATAATTCTCCCTTGAATGTTTTTCTTTAATGAGCTTAACATTGAAAGTCAGATACAGTACATGACAGCTTTGTGAACTAGTGTTTAAACATTGTATTTAAACTATAGCACTGAATCAACCTTCAATTGTTGTTTTGTGACTTATAGGACCCTGACTGCTGGATAATGGAGATTTATGAAGTGCTTGAGATTCTGCAGTCATTGCTGTCCGACAGATCAAGGTCAGGTCTCCAATAGTTATGTCCTCTGATCGCTCCAAGGTATACGACCATCTAAGGACAGTGTATAGTACTGTATGAGGTGAATACTTGAGCAAATAGAAGAGTTCTTGAGAATTTCTTTAAAAACATTAGAAAATAGGCCATGTAACTAACTTGGCTCCTACAGATGTAGAGAAAAATCTAATTTGGTTGTATTATTTTCAGGAGACTCCGGGTATTCCCCTTATTAGATTGAGACTTGTAGGTGCTTTTCTCTCAGGACATGTTAAAGCAGGTCTACTTTGAATTAGATACACATTGTATGCATGAAAAGATGGAACTACATTGAGGAAGAAATACACTTTGTTTGCCAAGCAGTTTACTTTCGGTGAAGCATTTCTTCAACCCCCATCCAACATGCCCCAGAATTTGTATTTTACTTGAGATAATTGATTAAGGGGAACCCATCATGGACTTATTAGGTATATGTCTTTACACATGAGACTATCAGTAAAGTGAATATGTCAAGTGAAATGGGCCGACACAAAGAGTGGAGCGAGATGGAAATTCCCCAATGCAGAATATTAGCAAAGCCAGGGTTACCAGAGAAAGAGACCTGAGGAGGAAGTTAATTACTGGTTTTCGGCTTTGGCATCTTCTATCGGGTGCGCCTCTAACAATGAACAAACAGGCACCAGGTGACCACAACTGTTTATTTGGTTGAGAGAGGGAGAAATAAGAGAGAGAGAGCTCTTTTTGTGTTGTAGAAAAACAGCCATGGTCCCTATTCACAAATAAAATTGTCCCTAGAACTAGAACCTCAGTGGAAGTAACGATTCAAGCTAGTCAAGTAATGGAATGAAGATAGAGACCCAACAGGGTTGTCTCTGGTCCCTTTCCAGTTTGAAAGTACTACTCATGCCATAACTATGATTTCCAGCCACTAGTCACACTTTTATGGATGAAAATGCACCCGGATGTGTGTGAGAGAGAAGCCTGGAATTAGAGGTTCGTTTTTGTCCCTCTTTCCCTTTATGGGGGCATTCGTCAAGGGATACTGCAGCATTCTGGCAGCATTGCAAAGACTTGATCAATGTCCACAGGCTGTTTCCCCCCAAACAGCTATTCAGCACAATGCAGGATATCCACTCTGCAATCCACCAAATGACTCCTCACCACAATATCTGTTACAGAGATTTCACTTGAACGGCCTTCGAGCATCAGCTATTTTTAGGATTGTTCACTACTACCTCAGATCCAAGTTCCACAACTTAGTTTGAATAAGAGTAGAGGAACTTACCATGCCACAGTTGAAAGAGTTGGCAGCTGGTTTAATACCTATTCCAGCTAATGGAAATCAGTGATTCCATTGCACCGTGCCAATGGCCATGGGCATGATGTAAAATGCAGTGGCGCACTTCTTTTAGTGGTAAAATCATCTTCATGGTCCATTCAAAAAGAAAATGCCCATAGTTTGTGTCAGCACTTAGTACACTATTTTATCTGAATACAGACACTACAAATCAACCCTGCACGTTAGAGGCAACTGCCTTGTGTATACCGTTGAAATCTGAAGTTTACATACACTTAGGTTGGAGTCATTAAAACTCGTTTTTCATCCACTCCACAAATTTCTTGTTAACTAACTATAGTTTTGGCAAGTTGGTTAGGACATCTACTTTGTGCATGACACAAGTCATTTTTCCAACAATTGTTTACAGACAGATTATTTCATTTAGAATTCACTGTATCACAATTCCAGTGGGTCAGAAGTTTATATACACTGAGTTGACTGTGCTTTTAAACAACTTGGAAAATTCCAGAAAATTATGTCATGGCTTTAGAAGCTTCTGATAGGCTAATTGACATCATTTGAGTCAATTGGAGGTGTACCCCTGGATGTATTTCAAGGCCTACCTTCAAACAGTGCCTCTTTGCTTGACATCATGGGAAAATCAAAAGAAATCAGCAAGACCCCAGAAAAAAAATTGTAGACCACCACAAGTCTGGTTCATCCTTGGGAGCAATTTCTAAATGCCTGAAGGTACCACGTTCATCAGTACAAACAATAGTATGGGACCACGCAGCCGTCATACCACTCAGGAAGGAGACATGTTCTGTCTCCTAGAGATTAATGTATTTTGGTGCGAAAAGTGCAAATCAATCCCAGAACAACAGCAAAGGACCTTGTGAAGATGCTGTAGGAAACGGGTACAAAAATATCTATATCCACAGTAAAATGAGTCCTATATCGACATAACCTGAAAGGCCACTCAGCAAGGAAGAAGCCACTGCGCCAAACCCGCCATAAAAAGCCAGAATACGGTTTGCAACTGCACATGGGGACAAAGATTGTACTTTTTGGAGAAATGTCCTCTGGTCTGATGAAACAAAATTAGAACCGTTATGTTTGGAGGAAAAAGGGGGAGGCTTGCAAGCCGAAAAACACCATCCCAAGCATGAAGCGCGAGGGTGGCAGCATCATGTTGTGGGGGTGCTCTGCTGCAGGAGGGACTGGTGCACTTCACAAAATAGATGGCATCATTAGGACAGAAAATTTAGTGGATATATTGAAGCAACATCTCAAGACATCAGTCAGGAAGTTAAAGCTTGGTCGCAAATGGGTCTTCCAAATGGACTTTGACCCCAAGCATACTTCCAAAGTTGTGGCAAAATGGCTTAAGGACAACAAAGTCAAGGAATTGGAGTGTCCATCACAAAGCCCTGACCTCAATCATAAAGAAAATGTGTGGGTAGAACTGAAAAAGCGTGTGTGAGCAAGAAGGCCCACAAACCTGACTCAGTTACACCAGCTCTGTCAGGAGGAATGGGCCAAAATTCACCCAACTTATTGTGGGATGCTTGTGGAAAGCTACCCGAAACGTTTGACCCAAGTTAAATAATTTAAAGGCAAAGCTACCAACTACTAATTGCGTTTATGTAAACTTCTGACCCACTGGGAATGTGATGAAAGAAATAAAAGCTGAAATAAATCATTCTCTCTACTATTATTCTGACATTTCACATTCTTAAAGTACAGTGGTGATCCTAAATGACCTAAGACAGGGAATTTTTACTCTGATTAAATGTCAGGAATTGTGAAAAACTGAGTTTAAATGTATTTGGCTAAGGTGTATGTAAACTTCTGACTTCAATTGTACGTAGACGTGGAATGACTGGTCACTTTAATAATGGAACACTGATCACATTAATAATGTGTACATACTGTTTTACTAATTTCATATGTATATACTGTATTCTAGTCACTCTGATATTGCTTGTCATAATATTTATATATTTCTTAATTTGATTCTTTAACTTTGACATTTGTATGTATTGTTGTGAATTGTTAGATACTACTGCACTGTTGGAGCTAGGAACACAAGCATTTCTTTACACCCGCAATAACATATGCTAAATATATGTTTGTGACCAATACAATTTGATTCCATTTTGGATTTGGAAAGTATCCATGGCAGTTCAACAATGTCAGAGTTTCCAAACTTTGATCAGCTGTAACATAACAACTTCTTTGGTTTAAAAGGTCAAGGAGCACAATATATGCATGTATTTTTTTATGAACTTTTCATGATTCTTGTAAACAAGATTTACCTAGATGTGTTCATTCTGTCTCTTTTGATGCCTGCGTTATGCGTTGCATTGAATAATATTCTGTCATACTGATGCAGCCATTTACAACCTAATTACTTCCAAGTGCAGATGTTTTCAAGTCTGGTATCAATCTCTGCTGTTTTGTTGGATTAGGATGCGGATAAACCCTTCTCATTCGCTTTGCACAGTAATTGCACCCAACTGCTCTGAGCTGAACCAATTAACTCCCCATCAAAAGTGAATGGGGAGTTGGCGAGTGGTGAGTAGGTGGCAGTTTTTGGAGTTTAAACCCATGGTTTTCTGCCCTAGGTTTATAGGTGATGGTGGTTTGGCTACTTGGGTTCAACAGCTGGCTGAGAGCGGAGGCCATACAGTGAGCAACATCTTTAAAGAGGGCACTCCCCTTCAGACAGGCGCTGTGGTGCACTGTTACTGAAATAGATTTACAGGTTTTAATAAAAACTATTTGTGGTCAAACTCCAGGACTGAGACCCCAGGATTACTTACAAGGAGGAGGCCACATGCTCTTATTTCATCAGCTCTACAAAGGAACCTCAGACATCCTCGGAGTGCAGAGTTGCATAAACATTATTTCCTTCCTTTCTGGGCTTTTTATGGTTACTATTGTGATTCATGTAGAGTTGATAATTATTATTATTATTATACTTTTTTTTAAATACTGGGAGATGCATACGTCTCAGTTCAAGTTATGTTCAATATTCAGTGTTCCTGAATATTTTTTCACAAACGGAGTTGGGCCTCAGTTCCCTTCAGAGTGTGATAAATCTGAGAACCCCTCAGTCATCAAACCATTCTTGACTCCACCCTCTTGCCCCACTATCAAGTAGGTATAACCTACTGCCAAGACAAAGCATTGTTATTGTTAATATTGCCAGCATTATTACTGCCCTACTTCTGAAACTCCACTGCTCCATTTACCTTTACAAGCAAATAGGTCTGGAATAGATTCAAACTCCCAGATGTTGCTGGTTTAGGCCCAACACCTGTAATGGGAGTCAGACTAGGGAACTTGTGGTTGAAATGTATTGCATCCTCTGTTGCTGTTTATTAAGCTCCTGCCTGACTTCCATCAGTAGACACAACTCATGCATCGCTATAAGAGGCCATTAGCATTTAGGTAATTTGAATCAAGGATGAAAAAAGAGGGGAATGTGAAAGGAGGAAAGTCGGCTAGTCTCATGAGATGTGTGATGACAGCAGCACATATACCCTGCGGTGGGTTGCGGGGAGGGTGGAGGTGGTTGCAAGGATGTGAGAAAACCGAATGAGGAAAACACATACATTACGGGTTTAAACAGGTCCCAGACAATCAGTGTGACAATGTAGGTTATTTACTGCCCTGCGGAAATAATGCATAATACCCCAATAGAAAATGAATTAGCTCACAAATTAGACCTATCCCAATATCCCTTAACTCAGTTCCTTTTCACTACAAAAACATCCATACAAATGGATCCCCTCCAGTTGAACGCCTCTGACTCTCACTCACAAACTTTGGTAGGTTGATTTTCTGGTCCCTGACCTGGAGATGTGATCCGACTCGTCCTTTTCATGCTGCTCTCTTTCTCTCTCCCCCCCCCTCTCAACCACACACACACACACACACACACACACACACACACACACACACACACACACCATCAACATGATCAAGCTCACAGTGAATGTAAGCTGAATGGTCATACATCAAGTGCAACGTGGCTGTTATGGACAAAGAGAGCCACTGCCACAGCCAGACATTGAGCCCTACCTTTGAAATGACAATTGTAATAAACAGGGTGATATTAGATTTGCCAGACTGTGATGTTGGAAAGTAGCCAAGCTAAAGCAAACGTTAAATATAATACATTACAATCATTGAGAGTAGTAATAGTGTCCGTTTTGTGTGTTAGCATTGGAAAAGGGCCGCTATATGTTATCTCAACTGTTATGCAGCTGGGAGAGAGAAAGCATGAGTCATTTCTCAATTCAGAAATAACTCTGGGTTATGCCTTTATGTGGTTAAGGAATAAGGATATTTGTTCAAGTGTTATGTATGTAAATCATGTATTATATATTCTGTACTACTATGAAGGTTCCTACACTACAATGTTGAAGAATAGAGGCCAGCAGTTGTATATGTCATATACATAAAATCAATATCACAAAAACACAGTATTGGTATGTATGGGAATGTGATATGGGATACTATTATGTTGTTTTGTCTGCTCTCCATAGATCTTAGTGTAGTCATCTATTGTATTAGTGCTAACACAACCTATTCTTAAACCTGTTCCCTTTTCTACATATTTTTGTTTGAATAAAGTCCTGTGGTATGCACAGGCCAAAAAAAATAAGATATAGGGCTGCGATTTACAAATCAGCTTGACTAGCACACGACAAGTCAAGCAGTAGGGCATGAAATTGCCTGCTTTATCATATCCCAGTGGATAATTGTTTTTGTGATGGGTTTTCTATATTTGCAAAAGGCCAATGGTTAATATGAATGTGTGTTAAGATGCATTATCTAGGTGATGTTGGAATGTAGCAACAGCTGCAGTTTTTTGGGTCAACGTCTCTTTCTCCTCTTGTTCATCGCATTGCTGCCAACTTAATCTGTGAGACTTAGCACAAGTCATGTTGTGGTAGTGTTTTTGTGTCAGAGTGTGTGTGTGTGTGTGTGTGTGTGTGTGTGTGTGTGTGTGTGTGTGTGTGTGTGTGTGTGTGTGTGTGTGTGTGGTCTGTGCAGGTGCCAGGAATTGGCTGACTTAAGCAGAGGTAATAGCACCTGCAGTCCCAGAGAGCTTGTAGACACATACTCATGTTGCTGACTGTTAAGTGATGAAATAATTACTTGTTTCTAATGTGTTCCTCATTACCGGAGAGGTTTTCCCAACATTATGGCGTGGAGAGGTTTAAATATCATCTGAGTCCTGCATATGACCTTGAAATTCAGTTCATTTTAGAAATTCTATAAACATTGAAGTTATTGCCATTTTTTTGTTTAAGGCCAAACATTGGTTACCAAAATATAATTTATCAGACCTATGTTTTAATAATCATGCTATAACCTAACATTTTCTCAATTGTGCCACAATTGATCTTACAGTTCATTTTGCAAATACATACATGTTGAAATATCAGACTTATTAACATGTTTGCATGAGAGGAGATTTCTTCCCCAACAGACATTAGTCACATGCATGTCTCTTTGCAATCCATAAACAAACGGTGGGGTGTTTCATCCTCTGTTTAATATGCTGATCTACTAGTGCTTCCATAGAGTTGATTGAAAAACTACAGGAGGTGAGTTTAGTCCTATGGTCTGGCTTCTCACAGCTGGATGCTTAGTGTGGGTGTTGTGTTTTCCAGACCTGCTTGTTGTGGCCTTCCCCCCAACCACCTGGCTTGGGCTTTTTATTTTACTGCTAAACAAGCACTCCTAAAGTGTTCTTTAACGCATCAGGTCACCTCATATTTTTTCACTCTAGAACGCGCCGGTGCAAGCAAATGGAAAATAACATTTATTCAAACCCTCTCTGCCTCTTGCATTGTATTTACCCTGTGCTCCTCCCTTTGGAACGGGAATGCTGGGAATGCTTTTTCCTCGCACCGGTCCTCATTCCATTTCTGCTCAATTTCTTTTGACCTTACCGAGCTCCAAACGCACAGTGAACAAGATGACTAGCTGGCTAGACCTAATTGAATTGAAATTAGTCTAGCAGTGTGTATACACTCAGGTTGGAAAAGACACCTTTAGCAGCAGCAGCAATATCAGCCTCTTTCTTTCACCATGACTTCCTCCATGTTGTTGGTGACCTCAGCTCTTGTTACTGTAGACTGAGAATTGGCATATTCCCCTGTGTCTAGTACTCCCCTATAGCTATGTTCTCAGAATGGACATAATGACTCCATGTTATGTCCTCGTCCCTTCTGTCTGGGTCACTCTTTCTTTTTTGATATTGTCTATGCACTAATGGGACAAGGTCACAATCTCACAAAGTGCCAAAGACATTTTACATCTGTCAAATAACTCCTCTGCTTTTGTCCGTGTGTATACAGTCTTTGTGTATTGTATAAGGTTTTGTTCTAATACTATCTACTGTTTGCTAGAATATTAGGCTAAATAACAGCTCTGCCAGATTTTTATGTTTAAGCAATGAGAGAAAGTGTTAAAGGCTGTAATCACGTGTTATATTTCCGTTAGGTTCCAACACCATATACAGTACTTTAATGTGACCAGGCTCCGAGGAATTCATGGTCCATGTGGCCATTTCAATGTGGTCTCAGTTGGACATCTCCAGCTCGGAGGAGATTTTCTTCTTCCCTCTCTTTAGAGGAGCTTAACCACAGAACTATTGGCAGCCTGCTCTGTGTTTGTGTTTTTTTTGCTCTTTTTTAAGATGAAGATTGAGGCCTCTGCTTGGTTTCCTCTGAAAGGCAGCCTACCCCTGTGGCGGGTGAGGAGGAGGAGGAGGAGGAGGAGTATAATGGTCTCCATATGTGTGCAGTGCCACATCACTCCTCCCTTCTACGACTTTCCTCTAGATGTTCAATAAGTACACAGGCTTAGTAACACTGAGGCATCTTAAGCGATGCACATGTTGCCACTTTGACAACGGCAAAGCTGCTTTTGCCGTGCTTCAATGCGACAAATCAAACTAATAGATAATAATCCTGAGCACACTTGATAGGTATTATATGGAAAACTTGCATGTGAACATGGTTGATGATACTCACTGCTTTTATATTAACATTACTTCAAACAAATGTGCAATTTTTGTTGTTCCCTCTTCTTTCAGGCATCCCTAAAGGGACGGGGTATTATTATGTGTGGTTCATTAATATAAAGACTAATTAGTCCTTTAGGATTACATCTGATGTCAACTGCCACCGCTCATGTCAGCTATACTGTATTTACTTTGTTCCCCAACGAATTGGCGTCACACTTAAAACATTTGACTTGAGAACAGCCTTGGAAGTTTGAGTTTCTTTGATACAATATTTACAAAATATATTTGTCATGGGAATACTTCAAATCTACCCTGTCATACCTTGTCATTTTGTTCACAACTGAAAAAGCAGAGGGTTTATGAAGGTTCCTAGAAGCGTTTTGCGGTAGCATTATCCAACAGTGATATTTGTTTTCTGTTCTCGCCTCTCCTGGTTGGCTGTGAGGTCCGTTTTCTGAGGTTCTCTCCCTCTGCTTTGATTATCTCAGGGCTAATCTAAGGGCCTGAGACCAGGCTTAGCCACTCGAAAGGCCTCAGCTATTCTCCCTAGAATGAAAGCTAAATAAAAGGAGATGTTGATTTTGAGAGGGTTTTAAGTACAATTCGTGCTAAACAGCTGTTTTAAGATAAGTGTTCAGTTTACCTACCCCAAATCTAATACCCAATTTCTTTTCAGAAGTGAACATGCTCCAGCAGACCAAGAGTTTGGGTGTAAAGATAATCAGGCTTTTAACACATGACAAAAAAAAACAGTCATCAAACATCTTAGAGCAGTCAGTCATCTAATAGTTACACAAACTTTCAACAAACAACAACTTCTGAGTCTCTTGACCAAAAGATAACTGTGTATATGCAAGGTGGTTGATAATGGTCCTTTTAATATTTCTACTCTGATCCAGTCTTGGTCTAAACCAGAAGGTCTAAGTCCCCAGGACATTCTGTCATGTACTGTCATGTTGTGTCTTGTCTCTGTCCTTTCCCTTCACCCTGTCTCCCTCTGCTGGTCGTTGTTAGGTTACCTTTTCTCCCCCTCTTTCCCCCAGCTGTGCCTTGTCTCCTCCTAACCACCTCGTCACCTCTTCTCCCACCTGTTCCCCTTTTCCCTCTGATTAGTCCACTATATCTCTCTCTGTTTTTGTTCCTGTCCTTGTCGGATTCTTGTTTGTTGTGTTTCATGCCTGAACCAGACTGTCGTCATGTTTGCTGTAACCTTGTCTTGTCCTGTCGGAATCTGCCGGTCAGTCTGAGCCTACCTATGTTTGGTAATTAAAGAAGCTCTGTTTAAGTTAATTCGCTTTTGGGTCCTCATTCACGCATCGTGACAGAAGAATCCGACCAAGAATGGACCCAGCGACTTCGGATCCTCTCCACTCAGCCGTCGAGATCCAGGGAGCGATGCTAGGCAGACACGAGCAGGAATTGTCTGCTGCTCGACATGCCGTTGAGACCCTGGCCACCCAAGTCTCCAACCTCACAGAACAGGTTCACCATCTCCGCCTCGATCCACTGGCCACTTCCAGGGCTTTCGAATCTCCGGAGCCCAGAATCAATAACCCGCCGTGTTACTCTGGGGAGCCCACTGAATGCCGCTCGTTCCTCACCCAGTGTGATATTGTGTTTTCTCTCCAGCCCAACACTTACTCCAGGAGCACTGCTCGTGTCGCCTACGTCATATCTCTCCTTATTGGACGGGCTCGTGAGTGGGGCACGGCAATCTGGGAGGCAAGGGCTGAGTGTACTAACCAGTATCAGGACTTTAAGGAGGAGATGATACGGGTTTTTGATCTATCTGTTTTTGGGGAGGAGGCTTCCAGGGCCCTGTCTTCCCTATGTCAAGGTAATCGATCCATAACAGACTACTCTATTGAGTTTCGCACTCTTGCTGCCTCCAGTGGCTGGAACGAGCCGGCTTTGCTCGCTCGTTTTCTGGAGGGTCTCCGCGCAGAGGTAAAGGATGAGATTCTCTCCCGGGAGGTTCCTTCCAGCGTGGATTCCTTGATTGAACTCGCTATTCGCATTGAGCGACGGGTTGATCTTCGTCACCGAGCTCGTGGAAAGGAGCTCGCGTTCTCCGTTGCCCCCCTCTCCGCATCACTACCATCTTCCTCTGCCGGCTCGGGTGCTGAGCCCATGCAGCTGGGAGGTATCCGCATCTCGACTAAGGAGAGGGAACGGAGAATCACCAACCGCCTCTGTCTCTATTGCGGTTCCGCTGGTCATTTTGTCACTTCATGTCCAGTAAAAGGCCAGAGCTCGTCAGTAAGCGGAGGGCTACTGGTGAGCGCTACTACTCCTGTCTCTTCTTCAAGATCCTGCACTACCTTGTCGGTCCATCTACGCTGGACCGGTTCGTCAGCTTCCTGCAGTGCCTTAATAGACTCTGGGGCGGAGGGCTGTTTTATGGACGAGACCTGGGCTCGGGAACATGACATTCCTCTCAGACAGTTAAAGGAGCCCACGGCCTTGTTCGCCCTGGATGGTAGTCCTCTCCCCAGGATTCAGCGTGAGACGCTACCTTTAACCCTCACTGTTTCTGGTAATCATAGTGAAACCATTTCTTTTTTAATTTTTCGTTCACCTTTTACACCTGTTGTTTTGGGCCATCCCTGGCTAGTTTGTCATAATCCTTCCATTAATTGGTCTAGTAATTCTATCCTCTCCTGGAACGTCTCTTGTCATGTGAAATGTTTAATGTCTGCTATCCCTCCTGTTTCCTCTGTCTCTTCTTCACAGGAGGAGCCTGGTGATTTGACAGGGGTGCCGGAGGAATATCACGATCTGCGCACGGTGTTCAGTCGGTCCAGGGCCACCTCTCTTCCTCCACACCGGTCGTATGATTGTAGTATTGATCTCCTTCCGGGAACCACCCCCCCCCCCCGGGGTAGACTATACTCTCTGTCGGCTCCCGAACGTAAGGCTCTCGAAGATTATTTGTCTGTAGCTCTTGACGCCGGTACCATAGTCCCCTCCTCCTCTCCCGCCGGAGCGGGGGTTTTTTTTGTCAAGAAGAAGGACGGGTCTCTGCGCCCCTGCATAGATTATCGAGGGCTGAATGACATAACAGTGAAGAATCGTTATCCGCTTCCTCTTATGTCTTCAGCCTTCGAGATCCTGCAGGGAGCCAGGTTTTTCACTAAGTTGGACCTTCGTAACGCTTACCATCTCGTGCGCATCAGGGAGGGGGACGAGTGGAAGACGGCGTTTAACACTCCGTTAGGGCACTTTGAATACCGGGTTCTTCCTTTCGGCCTCGCTAACGCTCCAGCTGTCTTTCAGGCATTAGTCAATGATGTCCTGAGAGACATGCTGAACATCTTTGTTTTCGTTTACCTTGACGATATCCAGATTTTTTCACCGTCACTCCAGATTCATGTTCAGCACGTTCGACGTGTCCTCCAGCGTCTTTTAGAGAATTGTCTTTTTGTGAAGGCTGAGAAGTGCACTTTTCATGCCTCCTCCGTCACATTTCTCGGTTCTGTTATTTCCGCTGAAGGCATTAAGATGGATCCCGCTAAGGTCCAAGCTGTCATTGATTGGCCCGTCCCTAAGTCACGCGTCGAGCTGCAGCGCTTTCTCGGCTTCGCGAACTTCTATCGTCGTTTCATCCGTAATTTCGGTCAGGTGGCAGCTCCTCTCACAGCCCTTACTTCTGTCAAGACGTGCTTTAAGTGGTCCGTTTCCGCCCAGGGAGCTTTTGATCTCCTCAAGAATCGTTTTACATCCGCTCCTATCCTTGTTACACCTGACGTCTCTAGACAGTTCGTTGTCGAGGTTGACGCGTCAGAGGTGGGCGTGGGAGCCATTCTTTCTCAGCGCTCCCTCTCTGACGACAAGGTCCACCCATGCGCGTATTTTTCTCATCGCCTGTCGCCGTCGGAACGTAACTATGATGTGGGTAACCGCGAACTGCTCGCCATCCGGTTAGCCCTAGGCGAATGGCGACAGTGGTTGGAGGGGGCGACCGTTCCTTTTGTCGTTTGGACTGACCATAGGAACCTTGAGTACATCCGTTCTGCCAAACGACTTAATGCGCGTCAGGCGCGTTGGGCGCTGTTTTTCGCTCGTTTCGAGTTCGTGATTTCTTATCGTCCGGGCTCTAAGAACACCAAGCCTGATGCTTTGTCTCGTCTCTTCAGTTCTTCAGTAGCCTCCACTGACCCCGAGGGGATTCTCCCTGAGGGGCGTGTTGTCGGGTTGACTGTCTGGGGAATTGAGAGGCAGGTAAAGCAAGCGCTCACTCACACTCCGTCGCCGCGCGCTTGTCCTAGGAACCTTCTTTTCGTTCCCGTTCCTACTCGTCTGGCCGTTCTTCAGTGGGCTCACTCTGCCAAGTTAGCCGGCCACCCTGGCGTTCGGGGTACGCTTGCTTCCATTCGCCAGCGTTTTTGGTGGCCCACCCGGGAGCATGACACGCGTCGTTTCGTGGCTGCTTGTTCGGTCTGCGCGCAGACTAAGTCCGGTAACTCTCCTCCTGCCGGCCGTCTCAGGCCGCTTCCTATTCCCTCTCGACCGTGGTCTCACATCGCCTTAGATTTTGTCACCGGACTGCCTTCGTCAGCGGGGAAGACTGTTATTCTTACGGTTGTCGATAGGTTCTCTAAGGCGGCTCATTTCATTCCCCTTGCTAAGCTTCCTTCTGCTAAAGAGACGGCACAAATCATCATCGAGAATGTTTTCAGAATTCATGGCCTTCCGTCAGACGTCGTTTCGGACAGAGGTCCGCAATTCACGTCTCAATTTTGGAGGGAGTTTTGCCGTTTGATTGGGGCTTCCGTCAGTCTCTCTTCCGGCTTTCACCCCCAGTCTAACGGTCAAGCAGAACGGGCCAATCAGACTATTGGTCGCATCTTACGCAGTCTTTCTTTTCGCAACCCTGCGTCTTGGTCAGAACAGCTCCCCTGGGCAGAATACGCCCACAACTCGCTTCCTTCGTCTGCGACCGGGCTATCTCCTTTTCAGAGTAGCCTCGGGTACCAGCCTCCGCTGTTCTCATCTCAGTTCGCCGAGTCCAGCGTCCCCTCCGCTCAGGCTTTTGTCCAACGTTGCGAGCGCATCTGGAAGAGGGTCAGGTCTGCACTTTGCCGTTATAGGACGCAGACTGTGAGGGCTGCTAATAAGCGTAGAACTAAGAGTCCTAGATATTGTCGCGGTCAGAGAGTTTGGCTCTCCACTCAGAACCTTCCCCTTAAGACGGCTTCTCGCAAGTTGACCCCGCGGTTCATTGGTCCGTTCCGTATTTCTCGGGTCATTAATCCTGTCGCAGTTCGACTTCTTCTTCCGCGATACCTTCGTCGCGTCCACCCGGTCTTCCATGTCTCCTGCATCAAGCCCGTCCTTCGCGCCCCCGCTCGTCTTCCCCCCCCCCCCCCCCATCCTTGTCGAGGGCGCACCCATCTACAGGGTCCGTAGAATTTTGGACATGCGTCCTCGGGGCCGTGGTCACCAGTACCTCGTAGATTGGGAGGGGTACGGTCCTGAGGAGAGGAGTTGGGTTCCCTCTCGGGACGTGCTGGACCGTGCGCTGATCGAGGATTTCCTCCGTTGCCGCCAGGTTTCCTCCTCGAGTGCGCCAGGAGGCGCTCGGTGAGTGGGGGGGTACTGTCATGTACTGTCATGTTGTGTCTTGTCTCTGTCCTTTCCCTTCACCCTGTCTCCCTCTGCTGGTCGTTGTTAGGTTACCTTTTCTCCCCCTCTTTCCCCCAGCTGTGCCTTGTCTCCTCCTAACCACCTCGTCACCTCTTCTCCCACCTGTTCCCCTTTTCCCTCTGATTAGTCCACTATATCTCTCTCTGTTTTTGTTCCTGTCCTTGTCGGATTCTTGTTTGTTGTGTTTCATGCCTGAACCAGACTGTCGTCATGTTTGCTGTAACCTTGTCTTGTCCTGTCGGAATCTGCCGGTCAGTCTGAGCCTACCTATGTTTGGTAATTAAAGAAGCTCTGTTTAAGTTAATTCGCTTTTGGGTCCTCATTCACGCATCGTGACACATTCACAGTATTAGGCAAGACTGCCTTCTCTTTTTGTGTACCAGAGGCATGGAATAGTGTCAGTGCCACTGAATTAATTTTAAATATTGATGGGAGACTCTGTTACTTCTTGGCCAGGTCTCCCTTGAAAAAGAGATTCTGGATCTCAGTGGGCTTTTCCTGGTTAAATAAAGGTTAAAGAAATACAAATTCAAGCGGATGAGCTTTTGGAATTAAAATGGACATTTATCATAAGGGAGGCACTGAGCAAAGCATCTCCATTCCTTTCAGGATCAGTGCTTTTAATAGACGATAGCCATCAGTAATTTTCTCTTCCTTGTCATACTCACGCAGCACTTGACATACAGTAAATACCATCAGCTCTAAGCTTGATTGTTAGATACATGGTTTTAATGTTTGGTCAGGTACACTCTTAGAAAAAAAGGTGCTATCTAGAACCTAAAAGTGTTCCTTGGCTGTCTCTTTGGCTGTCCCGATAGGAGAACCCTTTGAAGAATCCTTTTTGGTTCTAGGTAGAACCCTTTTGGGTTCAATGTAGAACCCTCTGTGAAAAGAGTTCTACATGGAACCCAAAAGGGTTCTTCTATGGCGATACCCAAAGAACCCTTTTGGAACCCTTTTTTCCAAGAGTGTATGCCCAAGCGAGGAGTTACCTTGGAGACTTGTCTTAGCTCCCAGAGCTAATGCAAACACATAATACCTTTCTCTAGTTGTAGAAAGAAAGGAGATATTTATGACGTAATGAGATACATTACTGTTGACAAAACCACATAATATACTACATTCTCTGAAGTTGTTTTCCAATTTAAGTGAAAAAAAATAACAAGCTAGCCGTGATGTTGCCAGGGAGCGATGAATAAGATTTGGACATGGCATTGAGTAAGAAGTCTTGCTATGGAGTGAAAATAACCCCCTGACTCGCAGTATGGTACACTCTTACAAAAAGGGTTCCAAAAGGGTTCTTCGGCTGTCCCCATAGGAGAACCCGTTTTGGTTCCACATAGAACTCTTTTGGGTTCCATGTAGAACCCTCTGTGTAAAGGGTTCTACATGGAACCAAAAAAGGGTTCTTCGAAGGGTTCTCCTATGGGGACAACCGAATAACCCTTTTAGGTTCTAGATTGCACCTTTTCTTCTAAGAGTGTACCAGAGCCTCGGGGCACAGAGCCCGGCCTTGGCTCCTCACAGCATCCCTAGCATCCCTGTTCTGGGAAGTAGAGACTGCTAGATTAAATCAGCCTCCTTCCACACCCTCGCTCTTGCCTCCCCTCCACCTGCAGTGCATGTACCTGGGCAGCACAATTTAATATACGGCCAAGTCGGACAGATGAAGGGAGCGTTAAGGGGAGCTCAGAGACTCTCCAATGTTAAACACTGGTGGATGATAGATGGAGGGCCATGTCTAAACCCTGCACTACACCTCTGGTCAGAGATGGGAAGGAACACAGCATACTGTACCTGCTGCTCACTCTTCAATCTATCAGACAAATCTCCTGGATACACTGCTAAGGTTTTCCCTGTGCATATGCATTGGTGTGAATGTGATTTTATTCTGAGTCATTTGTATTCACACTCCTTGCGTGTCCAACATCACCCACAGCCCCCAGCTCACTCCACTCCCACATTGACACCTGCCACTCCAAATCACAAATGTTTCCATGACAACCAGCTGCATGGGCGGTTGCATATGATCAAATATTGAATAACTCTCCTCTCATTCCACCTTTTTTTTCCAGGAGAATGTGTATATCATTTTTCATGTGTTATATTTTGAACAGCCGTTTACTGGAAAAAAGTATTTGTGAACAAAATATATCAGATTAAAACAAGAAACAAATCACAAATTCCTCAATTGCTTACCTGCAGGAACACTTTTAATAATAAGAAAAATGAACCTCTTATCCCGCCAAAGAAATATGTGTGAGTATGGCTCTGCAAGTTCTGCTACAACAATCAAATTCAAGCCGACATGGAAGTCTAATTAGCATTCTGAACAGATTTCATGATGTCGGGAGGTGAGAATTACCTTTCTGTGGATGCCACAGTTTTCACTAGACATATGTGTAACTGTGTTACATATTTTGGATTTGAGATGTGTAAAATGCAACGCAAAATGATATTAAACATATTTTACATAGCTGAAGTCAAAACACACAAAATTAATTGACAAGCACTACAATTATTTCCACTACATTTTATTAACACATTTTTGCTCAATCTGAAAATCCTACAAGGGAGTATTCATAAATTTGTATGGAATTTGATGGAATATAACTTTATTGTTCATATGCCTTAATCATAACCATGAGAGGTCCCCCGGAATTAAATGTTTTAACTCTAAATAAGTGACTTATTACTAGGCTGGGAGACATTTTACCTACCTGAGGTCCAAATTACACTCTCTCTCTCTCTCTCTCTCTCTCTCTCTCTCTCTCTCTCTCTCTCTCTCTCTCTCTCTCTCTCTCTCTCTCTCTCTCTCTCTCTCTCTCTCTCTCTCTCTCTCTCTCTCTCTCTCTCTGTGTGTGTGTGTTCCATTACGTCAAGAAAGTCTTGTAATTGTTCCCACTTCCTTATATTCTTGACATAAAATGCAATTCCATATACACTAGCTACATCCAAAACGCTATATACAGTGCCTTGCAAAAGTATTCATCCCCCTTGGCGTTTTCCTCTTTTGTTGCATTACAACATGTAATTTAAATTTTGACTTAATGTAATGTACTTACACGAAATAGTCCAAATTGGTGAAGTGAAATGAAAAAAATAACTTGTTTCATAAAATTAAAAAGTTGTGTGTGCATGTGAATTCACCCCCTTTGCTATGAAGCCCCTAATTAAGATCTGGTGCAACCAATTCGCTTCAGAAGTCACATAATTAGTTAAATAAAGTCCACCTGTGTGCAATCTAACGGTCACATGATCTGAGTATATATACCTGAAAGGACCCAGAGTCTGCAACACCACTAAGCAAGGGGCACCACCAAGTAAGCGGCACCATGAAAACCAAGGAACTCTCCAAACAGGTCAGGGTCAAAGTTGTGGAGAAGTACAGATAAGGGTTGAGTTATAAAAAATATCCGAAACTTTGAACATCCCACAGAGCACCATTAAATCCATCATAAAAAATAGAAAGAATATGGAACCACAATAAACCTGCCAAGAGAGGGCGCCCACCAAAACTCACGGACCAGGCAAGAAGGGCATTAATCAGAGGCAACAAAGAGACAAAAGATAACCCTGAAGGAGCTGCAAAGCTCCACAGCGGAGATTGGAGTGTCGGTCCATAGGACCATTTTAAGCCGTACACTACACAGAGCTTGGCTTTACGGAAGAGTGTCCAGAAAAAAAGCCATTGCTTAAAGAAGAAAATAAGCAAACACATTTGGTGTTACCCAAAAGCCATGTGGGAGACTCCCCAAACATATTGAAGATGGTACTCTGGTCAGATGAGACTAAAATTGAGCTTTTTGGCCATCAAGGAAAATGCTATGTCTGGCGCAAACACAACACTTCTCTTCACCCCAAGAACACCATCCCCACAGTGGAGCATGTTGGTGGCAGCAACATGCTGTGGGGATGTTTTTCATCGTCAGGGACTGGGAAATTCGTCAGAATTGAAGGAATGATGGATGGCGCTAAATACAGGGACATTCCTGAGGGAAACCTGTTTCAGTCTTCCAGAGATTTGAGACTGGGATGGAGGTTCACCTTCCAGCAGGACAATGACCCCAAGCATACTGCTACAGCAAAACTTGAGTTGTTTAAGGGGAAACATTTAAATGTCTTAGACCTCAATCCAATTGAGAATCTGTGGTATGTGTCGTGACGTTGTATTAGTTAATGTGACGACTGTTGTTCATCAAATGATTAAAGTTTCTAATTGCGTGATTAACTGAATCAAGCAATTATTAACTCATTAACCTGGGGTACCATGGGAAAACTAGTTTTTATTGAGTTTCTATTTCCCAAATTAACTCAAAGAATAGCAGAATATCGATTTTACAACAGCTGCTAATTGACCAGTTGCCTCTAACAATCTCGTTCTGAACATCGCATAGCCCATGAATCTGCACGGACCCGGGTCTCACTAATGAATTCGTACCACACCACTCTTAGTTGAATATTTATTTACTAAAAAGCTAAAATGATGATAAAAGATACACATAGACAAAACACATTATAGGCTATTGATTAGAACTTAGTATAACGGGCCAACACACTATGGCGCGTGTTACCCTCAATGGGAATTTCAAAGAGAGAGAGAAAAAGGAAAGTACATGAGAGAAATATGCATTTGGGGGAATTTGTCAGCTATGCTATTCTAACCCTAGCCTTGCCTCAAACTGCCGCTCTTATGGGTCAGAATATAATGATGTAATTACGTGGGGATTATCTCCGGGGATTCTCTGCGTGAACCGTTCTGCTGTTCGATGACGCACTTCTCCTGCGCACCTCCCTGCTCGTCCTCCCGGTGTCAGTGTCCTTTTTGGCTTAGGAGTCTGTTCCCTCACCCCTTTCTCTGGAAGGGGTCTTCTGAGGCCAGACAGCTCTGTAGCTCGGAGCTCACAGCATAGGAATTAAACCCTTTTGATACCACGATTCGATGGGAGATGGAGGCTAGGTGGTTCGACTTGAATTCACCCACTTAGACACAGCTACTCATCTGTAGCTTGGGTAGAAAAGGATTTCTTTGTCCTCAAACTTGCGTTGCGTTCTGGGTTCATTGACTTTTTAGACCTCGCTGCAGCTGGGGTAACGTAGTCCTGTCGTAAATTCTATACTCACAGGTTTTATACCCTTGGGTTAGAAGTGGGCGTAACCGCAATTTGGGGCAATTCTCTGGGCGTACCAAGTTAATGAGGCAAGGGCTAGGTTTTTCTCAAATCCAATTTTAGACCACTAACTTCACATTTCATCGTTACCAAAACATTCTCTTTGATTTTGATATTTTCCATGCAACGTACAATGTATAAACATCAAACATATACTAGGAAAACCCTTCACATTACAATGTTTTCGTAATAATGTAATCTATTAACCTTTAATAACAAAACAAAAATTACATACATTTTCATATTCCATCTACCGTCATGACCACCATTGTGGCTGCCGAAAACGATTGTTCCAAAGTCCCTTTAGTTCATGTTTAATGTTCTGAGGCTGGTTCTCCATAGTGACAGGAAAAAGGAATTTGTCTGTGGCCTGAGATTTACCAGGGGCGTAAGGGCCATAAAACCCCCCA
Organism: Oncorhynchus mykiss; assembly: GCF_057628025.1. NCBI lineage: Eukaryota > Metazoa > Chordata > Actinopteri > Salmoniformes > Salmonidae > Oncorhynchus > Oncorhynchus mykiss. The sequence goes on along the minus strand of NC_143027.1, from coordinate 61,577,106 downwards.
CGTCTTCAGACCCCTAGATCTCTCCTCCTCTGTTGAGGTTGGGGTTGGAGATAATCTGTAGGGTTGTGGTCTCCTGTAACCTGACCTGATCAAGACAGTCATGACATATGACTTAAAGATTGCTGTACACCAGCGGAACCCATCCAACTTGAAGGAGCTGGAGCAGTTTTTCCTTGAAGAATGGGCAAAAATCCCAGTGGCTAGATGTGTTAAGCTTATAGAGACATACCCCAAGAGACCTGCAACTGTAATTGCTGCAAAAGGTGGCTCTACAAAGTATTGACTTTGCACGCTTTGCACTCTCAAGTTTTCTGGTTTTTTTTTTGTCTCATTTCTTGTTTGTTTCATAAGAAAAAATATTTTGCATCTTCAAAGTGTTGTTGGCATGTTGTGTAAATCAAATGATACAAACCCCCCAAAAAATCCATTTTAATTCCAGGGTGTAAGGCAACAAAATAGGAAAAATGCCAAGGGGGGTGAATACTTTCTCAGGCCACTGTATCCATTTTCAGAAATGTTGATAAATTAGCTTTTATTGATTAAAGAACTTATGAAAGAGATCGTCGGTTTTTTCACTATCTAATCATGGCATTGGCTTGATCAATGGCAGACATGTTTTTCTTTTACATCTATCACAAATATTTATGTTTTTCTTTGCAAAATGCTATAAATGCATTTTTAATACATCATAGCTTTGTGACATCAATATACTGTATATATATTAATCAATACAGTAATATGAGATCTATATGGGGTGGCAGGGTAGCCTAGTGGTTAGAGCGTTGAACTAGTACCTGAAAGGTTGCAAGTTCAAATCCCTGAGCTGACAAGGTACAAATCTGTCGTTCTGCCACTGAACAGGCAGTTAACCTGTCTTCTTGTGTTCTTAACTGACTTGCCTAGTTAAATAAAGGTAAAGTAAATATGAAAAACATTTACATTTGACATGTTAGTCCTTTAGAAGATGCTCTTATCCAGGGCAACTTACATTTACTTCATTCATCTTTTAATATAGCTAGGTGAGACAACCACATATCACAGTCAAATATTCCATGTACAAACATTCCATTCCAACAAACATTTTAACACACGCCTAAAAATCTGAGAACAGTAATATTTTACACACACTCACGAAGGTACCTATAAGCAATTATTTCTGGTGAAAAAATACACATTGGTTGATATAGCGTTTTAAGCTCCTCATTTGTTGATGTGTAAAACAGTACGAAAGGATAATGGCTTCCAGAATAGGCTTCCAGAGAAGATGTGGTACTCCCGAGGTGCTAACGGATGTACAACTCAATTCAACTAATGTATTAATTTGACAAAAGGTCTATTTGTTTTCAATACTACGTTCTTTCACTACTTCACTGTCATGTTACAAGATGACCAGCTGTTGGCTGCATTTAGTCTGCTGCTTCTAATGGATTGTAAGTTCAATTACAACCTTTTCATTATTCAACTGGGGGAAAATATATAAGCGTTCCTTTACATCACTCAAATAAGATTTTAATGAGCTGTTTAATTAAAGGCTAATTGAGGTGAATCCATCATAGGTCCTAACTTTCCTCAACGAATTGCACTGCCATATTGTGGGAAATTAATGATGTCTCTTCTCTCTGTTCCTCTGCAACATGGGGCAGTAATGGCTGCCCAGAAATCACTGGGGCCAAAGTCAAAGATTAACATTGTAACTGTGGAACTGTGACAAAAAAATACACTCTCCATAAATAATAAAGAGGTCCTAGACAATTTGACCTTTATTTCTCTCTTATCAGTGTTTCAGGAAACACCTTGGGTAGGAACTGTGTATCTTAGCTCTGAGAATAATATTTGCATCAATTTTATTTGCATCACAAATTGTTGCAGAAGATGAGAATGAGGTAAAGTGAATAAATTAATCACAGTCTGTCTGTAAAAGGATATCATGGTGTAAATGTAAAAATAGCATGCTACAGTTGAAGTCCGACGTTTACATACACCTTAGCCAAATACATTTAAACTCAGTTTTTCACAATTCCTGACATTTAAGTAAAGTAAAGTAAAAATTCCCTGTCTTAGGTCAGTTAGGATCTCCACTTTATTTTAAGAATGTGAAATGTCAGAATAATAGTAGAGAGAATTATTTATTTCAGCTTTTATTTCTTTCATCACTTTCCCAGTGGGTCAGAAGTTTACATTAGTATTAGTATTTGGTTGTTTTGCCTTTATATTGTTTAACTTGGGTCAAATGTTTTGGGTAGCCTTCCGCAAGCTTCCCACAATAAGTTGGGTGAATTTTGGCCCATTCCTCCTGACAGAGCTGGTGTAACTGAGTCAGGTTTGTAGGCCTCCTTGCTTGCACACGCTTTTTCAGTTCTGCCCACAAATTTTTTATGCGATTGAGGTCAGGGCTTTGTGATGGCCACTCCAATTCCTTGACTTTGTTGTCCTTAAGCCATTTTGCCACAACTTTGGAAGGACGCTTGGGGTCATTGTCCATTTGGAAGACCCATTTGTGACCAAGCTTTAACTTCCTGACTGATGTCTTGAGATGTTGCTTCAATATATCCACATAATTTTCTGTCCTCATGATGCCATCTATTTTGTGAAGTGCACAAGTCCCTCCTGCAGCAAAGCACCCCAACAACATGATGCTGCCACCCCGTGCTTCACGGTTGGTATGGCGTTCTTCGGCTTGCAAGCCTCCCCCCTTTTCCTACAAACATAACGGTTCTAATTTTGTTTCATCAGACCAGAGGACATTTCTCTAAAAAGTACAATCTTTGTCCCCATGTGCAGTTGCAAACCATAGTCTGGCTTTTTATGGCGGGTTTGGAGCAGTGGCTTCTTCCTTGCTGAGTGGCCTTTCAGGTTATGTCGATATAGGACTCATTTTACTGTGGATATAGATATTTTTGTACCTGTTTCCTCCAGCATCTTCACAAGGTCCTTTGCTGTTGTTCTGGGATTGATTTGCACTTTTCGCACCAAAGTACATTCATCTCTAGGAGACAGAACATGTCTCCTTCCTGAGTGGTATGACGGCTGCGTGGTCCCATGGTGTTTATACTTGCGTACTATTGTTTGTACAGATGAACCTACATACACCAACCTAAGTGTATGTAAACTTCCGTCTTCAACTGTATATAACTTGATTGAATAAATTGTCACATATCAGGAGTCCCTACAGTCACCTTGGAATCCATATCAATAATTTGAAGCGGAACAAATACTAAACCTTCCCTCAAGAGTAAGGATGTGCAACTACAGTGCTGGAGGACTGAAAAGGAAATGCAACATTATATAAACGTTGGTTTCTACAGTATAGTCCACCATGAACCCTGATCTAGATATTCCATGTTTGACACATATTTTCTTCTTTGATACTAGGTATTTCACTTCAGTTGTGTGCAGTGAGTGGCCATGGATCCATCTTTAGATGTAGGCCCTATAGTCTAAATGGATCCATCTTTAGATGTAGGCCCTATAGTCTAAACAGATCCATCTTTAAATGTAGGCCCTATAGTTTAAATGGATCCATCTTTAGATGTAGGCCCTATAGTGTCCATCTATAGATGTAGGCCCTATAGTCTAAATGAATCCATCTTTAGATTTAGGCTATAGTCTACATCTTTAGATGTAGGCCCCATAGTTAAATGGATCGATCTTTAGATGTAGACCCTATAGTCTAAATGGATCTATCTTTAGATGTAGGCCCTATAGTCTAAATATATCCATCTTTAGATGTATGTGTAACGGTTTTCTTGGTGAGAAGGAGAGTCGGACCAAAATGCAGCGTGTCGATTGCGATTCATGTTTAATGAAAAAAACACACTAAACACAAACACTACAAAATAAAGGACGTAATGAACGTAACGAAAACCTAAACAGCCCTATCTTGTGAAAACACATAGACAGGAACAATCACCCACGAAATACAGTGAAACTCAGGCTACCTAAATACGGTTCCCAATCCGAGACAAGGAGAATCACCTGACTCAGATTGAGAACCGCCTCAGGCAGCCAAGCCTATACTAGACACACCCCTAATCAACCACAATCCCAATGCCTACAAAAACCCCAATAAGACAATACAATAACCCCATGTCACACCCTGGCCTGAACAAATAATTAAAGAAAACACAAAATACTAAGACCAAGGCGTGACAGTATGCCCTATAGTCAAAATGTGTTTTGGTTACAGTGTGTTGGACACTGATCCTCTGGAAATGTGTTGCATATATGAAGAACAGCACAATTGGGTGGTTCAATCAATGTCAATGGAACAATACATTTTCACCAATCCCTTCTGATTAAACTAGAGACAGAATAAACTGTATGTGCTTGGATGGCCTGGGGAAAGGATTACTTGAGTTGTCAGTGAATATTTAGCACTTTTTGTTCGTCTTGTCATTGGTCATTCCCAATCCTTTCCCATCCCATCTGCCGCTTGTGTTACTTACCCCACTCCGACATGCTGGATGTGAAATGTCCTACTGTGATCACACATACTTACATGATTCATTCTGCCACTGTATTTAGTTAAAGAGATTGTTTAACAAAAAGTTAAGACAGTGACACACATACCCAAGTTTTTCTTTATAACTTTTCTTTTGAATATTATCTCAGTAAATATTATCTCAGGACAGAAAGCTGTAGCATGGTATCATCCGGTGCATTGCACTGCCATGTAAGCAAGCAATCGAGCAAGCAAGGAAGCAACTTAGCCACACTGTCAGAGACCTAGTAGATTTTTGAAACAAACTAATACACTTCAAATGCACCCGTTTGAATCCCCTTTTAGTTTTATACCATTAGTCTTCATCTCCCGCTGTCGGGACAGCAGCCAGGATGTCACGTATTTAAACAAAAAAAATTATAGTAATAAAGTTCCCATAACTAGAATGAAAGTAAATCAGCATACTCTCTCATCTTGAATAAAATGGTCTGCAAGCAGAAGCAAGATAGGAATGATAGCAGTAATCTGGTAAGAGCCAACAGTTAAATAAGGTTTCATATCAGCGCTATTGTCTGAGGTAAGCTGAAAATGAATGAACAGATAGACATTTCTGGAAGTTGTTGTGTGATTGGGAGTTTCAGCAAATTACGTTTATTGCCTTTCAACATACACTTTGAAAATATGCCCATTTTTACAATGACAACATAACATAAGCGAGGATGGTTGATTACACTGACAAAATGGCTAGATGTTAATAGCAGGCCTCACACTTAATTCCCAGTATTATCATACGTCATGATAGACTAACTCAGTGCACATTCTGTCCTGTCATCAAAACACTAAGGCCAGTGTGAGGTGCTTTTCACATGGACGGTCAAATGCACTCATTTCTACTCTGTTGCACAAAATTAAAGGAAAAGCTCTGTTGGTGGGAAAAGGAGGTCACCGCATTGTGAGACTTTTCTCTTTTTCATTTCATTCCTATGTCTATCATCTGTGTTGGCCCTTAAGTGCTGGCAATGCTCTTGGGTGCTGATGTACATGTATAAAACTGAAAATGGATGCTTACTAATTCTGAAACTAGTCCACTGTTTGTACAGAATATGCATCATATGATCATGGTGTCTCAGGTTATATGGCCATATATGACCCATATTTAAATACTGTGGCATTAATGACCTATTTTAATTTAAGGTTTCTTGGTACATGTAGACATACATACATTGCTGTGTGTCAACAGTTCTCAGACTGTAAACTGTCTGCAGAGGTAAGTACAATGCATCTGATGCAGGATAATTTACTACAAGGTTAAATTAAATTAAATTGTTTTGTTTCCTCATCAATCTACACAAAATAACCAATAATGACAAAGTAAAAACAGGTTTGTATACATATATACAGAGAAATTATATTTACATAAGTATTTCAGTTCCTTTGCTATGAGACTCGAAATTGAGAGGTGCATCCTGTTTCCATTGATCATCCTTGTAATGTTTCTACAACTTGATTGGAGTCCATCTCTGGTAAATTCAAATGATTGGAAATTATTTGGAAAAGCACACACCAATCTATATAAGGTCCCACAGTTGACATGTGCATGTCAGAGCAAAAATCAAGCCAGGAGGCCGAAAGAGTTGTCAGAGAGCTCCGAGACAGTGTCAAGGCACAGATCTGGGGATGGGTACCAAAACATTTCTGCAGCATTGAAGGTTCCCAAGAACAGAGTGGCTTCCATCATTCTTAAATGGAAGAAGTTTGGAACCACCAAGACTCTTCCTAGAGCTGGCCGACCGGCCAAACTGAGCAATCAGTGGAGAAGGGCCTTGGTGACCAAGAACCGGATGTTCACTCTGACAGAGCTCCAGAGTTCCTCTGTGGAAATGGGAGAACCTTCCAAAAGGACAACCATCTCTGCAGTACTCCACCAATCAGGTCTTTATGGTAGAGTGACCAGACGGAAGCCACTCCTCAGTAAAAGGTTCATGACAGCCCACTTGGAGTTTGCCAAAAGGCACCTAAAGAACTCTCAGACCTTGAGAAACAAGATTCTCTTGTCTGATGAAACCAAGATTGAAGGCCAAGCGTCATATCTGGAGGAAACATGGCACCATACCAACGGTGAAGCGTGGTGGTAGCATCATGCTGTGGGGATGTTTTTCAGAGACAGGGACTGGGAGACTAGTTGGGATTACAACAGAGAGATCCTTAATGAAAACCTGCTCCAGAGCGCTCAGGACCTCTGGGGCGACGGTTCATCTTCCAACACGACAATGACCCTAAGCACGCAGCCAGGACCACACAGGAGTGGCTTCGGTAACAAGTCCCCGAATATACTTGAGTGGCCCAGCCAGAGCCCGGACTTGAACCCGATTGAACATCTATAGAGAGACCTGAAAATACAGTGCCTTGCAAAAGTATTCATCCCCCTTGGCGGTTTTCCTATTTTGTTGCATTACAACCAGTCATTTAAATATATTTTTATTTGTATTTCATGTAATGGAAATACACAATATAGTCCAAATTGGTGAAGTGAAATGAATAACTGAATAAATGAATAAGATTTCTGGCTCTCACAGACCTGTAACTTCTTCTTCAAGAGGCTCCTCTGTCCTCCACTCGTTACCTGTATTAATGGCACCTGTTTGAACTTGTCATCAGTATAAAAGACACCTGTCCACAACCTCAAACAGTCACACTCCAAACTCCACTATGGCCAAGACCAAAGAGCTGTCAAAGGACACCAGAAACAAAATTGTAGACCTGCAACAGGCTGGGAATACTGAATCTGCAATAGGGAAGCAGCTTGGTTTGAAGAAATCAACTGTGGGAGCAAATATTAGGAAATGGAAGACATACAAGACCACTGATAATCTCCCTCGATCTGGGGCTCCACGCAAGATCTCACCCCGTGGGTCAAAATGATCACAAGAACGGTGAGCAAAAATCCCAGAACCACACGGGGGGACCTAGTGAATGACCTGCAGAGAGCTGGGACCAAAGTAACAAAGCCTACCATCAGTAACACACTACGCCGCCAGGGACTCAAATCCTGCAGTGTCAGACGTGTCCCCCTGCTTAAGCCAGTACATGTCCAGGCCCGTCTGAAGTTTGCTAGAGAGCATTTGGATGATCCAGAAGAAGATTGGGAGAATGTCATATGCTCAGATGAAACCAAAATATACATTTTTGGTAAAAACTCAACTCGTCGTGTTTGGAGGACAAATAATGCTGAGTTGCATCCAAAGAACACCATAACTACTGTGAAGCATTGGGGTGGAAACATCATGCTTTTGGGCTGTTTTTCTGCAAAGGGACCAGGACGACTGATCCGTGTAAAGGAAAGAATGAATGGGGCCATGTATCATGAGATTTTGAGTGAAAACTTCCTTCCATCAGCAAGGATATTGAAGATGAAACGTGGCTGGGTCTTTCAGCATGACAATGTGTAACGGTTTTCTGTATGTGAAGGAGAGTCGGACCAAAATGCGGCGTGTAGATTGCGATCCATGTTTATTAAACTGAAGCAACATGAATCTAAATACAAACACTACAAAACAATAAACGTAACGAAAACCGAAACAGCCTAATACTCGTGCACATAAACACAGAATACAGACACTAAGGACAATCACCCACAAAACACCCAAAGAATATGGCTGCCTAAATATGGTTCCCAATCAGAGACAACGATAAACACCTGCCTCTGATTGAGAACCACTTGAGACAGCCATAGACTTAACTAGATAACCCTACTAAGCCACAAACCCAATACCTAACAAAACCCCAGGACAAAACACACCACATACAAAAACCCATGCCACACCCTGGCCTGACCAAATAAATGAAGATAAACACAAAATACCTCGACCAGGGCGTGACACAATGATCCCAAACACACCGCCCGGGCAAAGAAGGAGTGGCTTCGTAAGAAGCATTTCAAGGTCCTGGAGTGGCCTAGCCAGTCTCCAGATCTCAACCCCATATAAAATCTTTGGAGGGAGTTAAAAGTCTGTGTTGCCCAGCAACAGCCCCAAAACATCACTGCTCTAGAGGAGATCTGCATGGAAGAATGGGCCAAAATACCAGCAACAGTGTGTGAAAACCTTGTGAAGACTTACAGCAAACGTTTGACCTCTGTCATTGCCAACAAAGGGTATATAACAAAGTATTGACATAAACTTTTGTTATTGACCAAATACTTATTTTCCACCATCATTTGCAAATAAATTCATAAAAAAACATACAATGTGATTTTCTAGATTTTTTTTCTCATTTTGTCTGTCATAGTTGAAGTGTACCTATGATGAAAATTACAGGCCTCTCTCGTCTTTTTAAGTGGGAGAACTTGCACAATTGGTGGCTGACTAAATACTTTTCCCCCCCACTGTATATACCTGTTCTGAATGGCCCCCAGAGTCTGCAACACCACTAAGCAAGGGGCACCACCAAGCAAGTGGCACCATGAAGACCAAGGAGCTCTCCAAACAGGTCAGGGACAAAGTTGTGGAAAAGTACAGATCAGGGTTGGGTTATAAACAAATATCAGAAACTTTGAACATCTCACGGAGCACCATTAAATCCATTATTAAAACATGGAAAGAATATGGCACAACAACAAACCTGACAAGAGAGGGCCGCCCACCAAAACTCACAGACCAGGCAAGGAGGGCATTAATCAGAGAGGCAACAAAGAGGCCAAAGATAACCCTGAAGGAGCTGCAAAGCTCCACAGTTGAGATTGGAATATCTGTCCATAGGACCACTTTAAGCCATATACTCCACAGAGCTAGGATTTACGTAAGAGTGGCCAGAAAAAAGCCATTGCTTAAAGAAGAAAATAAGCAAACAAATTTGGTGTTCACCAAAAGGCATGTGGGAGACTCCCTAAACATATGGAAGAAGGTACTCTGATCAGATGAGACTAAAATGGAGCTTTTTGGCCATCAAGGAAAACGCTATGTCTGGTGCAAACCCAACACTTCCCATCACCCCGAGAATAGCATCCCCACAGTGAAGCATGGTGATGGCAGCATCAAGCTGTGGGGATGTTTTTCATCGCAGGGACTGAGAAGCTTGTTAGAATTTAAGAAATTATGGATGGCGCTAAATACAAGGAAATGCTTGAGGGAAACCTGTTTCAGTCTTCCAGAGATTTGAGACTGGGACGGAGGTTCACTTTCCAGCAGGACAATGACCCTAAACACACTGCAAAGCAACACTCGAGTGGTTTAAGGGGAAACATTTAAATGTCTTGGAATGGCCTAGTCAAAGCCCAGACCTCAATCCAATTGAGAATCTGTGGTATGACTTAAAGATTGCTGTACACCAGATCCCATCCAACTTGAAGGAGTTGGAACAGTTTTGTCTTGAAGAATGGGCAAAAATCCCAGTGGCTAGATGTGTCAAGCTTATAGAGACATACCCCAAGAGACTTGCAGCTGTAATTGCTGAGAGTTTTCTGTTTTTTTGTGTTATTTTGTCTTTGTTTCACAAGAAAAAAAAAATTGCATCTTCAAAGTGTAATAGGCATGTTGTGTAAATCAAATGGTACAAATCCCCTAAAAATCTATTTTATTTCCAAGTTTTAAGGCAATGAAACTCCCTAAATACAGGTGTGCCAAGCTTTTAGCGTCATACCCAAGAAGACTTGAGTCTGTAATCACTTCCAAAGGTGCTTCAACAAGGTACTGAGTAAAAGGTCTGAATACTAATGTAAATGTGATATTAAAGTTTTTATTTTTTATAAATTTGCAAACATTTCTAAAAACCTGTTTTGCTATGTCATTATGGGTATTGTTTGTAGATAGATTAGGGGAAAAAATGATTGAATCCATTTTAGAATAAGGCTGTAAAGTCAAGGGGTCTGAATACTTTCCGAGTGCACTGTATACATATTGGTAATTTAGAGTGTATGCCACTGTTTTCATTTAATTTTTTACATAGGGTACATTTCCTTCACCGGGCAAGCGGTTTGAGATTTTTTTGCTAAATTAGCGTATACCCACTTCTCCAGGCACCACTACACCACTGATTTAGCACTTTCTTAGGCCAGGATTAAATTCATAGCACAACGAACTGGACAGCCGACAATGCAGCTTTTAATGGCATTTTCCCCGATGTTCGCAGAGATCACCACATTCACGGTAAACGCTGTGCATGTCAAGCATGCTAAAACGTTGATCTAACGCTGATCAGATTGAATCCATGCCTTAGAGGTCTGTATCTGCTATTGTTTCATTTTTTGCAATCTGTCCTTATTATCACAAAGATAACACATTGTAATCATTAGTCCTAGTCAGCAGGTCATGGATGCTGCTCTACATCTTGCTGAATCTCGAGTCTGCAATAGTTGTTTTTCTTGGGAACATGGGCTCTGACTTTGGATCATGGATATTCCTCTCTCTCTCTCCAACTGTGATAGTTAAACCACTTTTGCCCCAAATAAATTTCCCAGAAGAGGTTGAAGAAAAAAAATAAACATGATTTTCACATGATCTGTTATTCCTTTGTTCTCAGAGGCCCTTATCTGTATTACAACAATGAAATGATGCAATTAGCTGAAATATTGACCAAAAAGGTACAAGCTATTTCAAAAGCTATGTCTGACAGAGTAAGGAATTAATAGCTTCTAGTCTGAGTAATACAGTGACTACAGCTAAATTACTGTGGTTGACGACAGATTACATATGATTAAATGTATGCTGATACATAAACAAACATAAGGCGGATATGTAATCTCACCAGATGTCAAATTAATTGGTTCTTTGACTGATGATATTAGTGCTTGTGTCTATTAACAAATCTTGTATTAATTAACATGTTTCTGACCTTATAAAGAGTATATTACACTCATTTAGAATATAGAATCTCAGAATATACTATTCAGTAAGTGTAACAGATGTGAAACGCTAGCTTAGTTAGCGGTGGTTCGCGCTAAATAGTGTTTCAATCGGTGACGTCACTTGCTCTGAGACCTTGAAGTAGTAATTCCCCTTGCTCTGTGAGGGCCGCGGCTTTTGTGGAGCGATGGGTAACAATGCTTTGTGGGTGACTGTTGTTGATGTGTGCAGAGGGTCCCTGGTTCGCGCCCGGGTATGGGCGAGGGGACGGTCTAAAGTTATACTGTTACATTGATGCTGTTGACCCGGATCACTGGTTGCTGCGGAAAAGGAGGAGGTGAAAAGGGGGGTGAGTGTAACGGATGTGAAAAGCTAGCTTAGTTAGCGGTGGTTCGCGCTAAATAGTGTTTCAATCGGTGACGTCACTTGCTCTGAGACCTTGAAGTAGTAGTTCCCCTTGCTCTGCGAGGGCCGTGGCTTTTGTGGAGCGATGGGTAACGATGCTTCGTGGGTGACTGTTGTTGATGTGTGCAGAGGGTCCCTGGTTCGCGCCCGGGTATGGGCGAGGGGACGGTCTAAAGTTATACTGTTACATTGATGCTGTTGACCCGGATCACTGGTTGCTGCGGAAAAGGAGGAGGTGAAAAGGGGGGTGAGTGTAACGGATGTGAAAAGCTAGCTTAGTTAGCGGTGGTTCGCGCTAAATAGTGTTTCAATCGGTGACGTCACTTGCTCTGAGACCTTGAAGTAGTAGTTCCCCTTGCTCTGCGAGGGCCGTGGCTTTTGTGGAGCGATGGGTAACGATGCTTCGTGGGTGACTGTTGTTGATGTGTGCAGAGGGTCCCTGGTTCGCGCCCGGGTATGGGCGAGGGGACGGTCTAAAGTTATACTGTTACATTGATGCTGTTGACCCGGATCACTGGTTGCTGCGGAAAAGGAGGAGGTGAAAAGGGGGGTGAGTGTAACGGATGTGAAAAGCTAGCTTAGTTAGCGGTGGTTCGCGCTAAATAGTGTTTCAATCGGTGACGTCACTTGCTCTGAGACCTTGAAGTAGTAGTTCCCCTTGCTCTGCGAGGGCCGTGGCTTTTGTGGAGCGATGGGTAACGATACTTCGTGGGTGACTGTTGTTGATGTGTGCAGAGGGTCCCTGGTTCGCGCCCGGGTATGGGCGAGGGGACGGTCTAAAGTTATACTGTTACATAAGGACTGAATCCTCTAAATGTGTGGAAATTGAATCTTTGCTTAAATCGTGAATCAATGTCAATGGGAGATTTGCCCCAAAACTTTCAGGGACAATTCTAGCCAGTTACAAAGCACCAAAAGTAGTGTCTGCCCTCAGTGTAATGTACCTTAATGGATGATGTTTCTCACTGAAAGCATCGTAAAATCAAACCTAGCTAAAATCCATGTCAGAAAGTAGCTGTATGGCAGCATAGTACATCAGTCCCCTGGAACAAGCAGTCTTTTTCGCTTGGAGAAACACCTTGACTGAAATTCCCACATTGGCAAACAGTAAGGATAATGTGCCCGTTGAGAATTTAATAACTGATAGACTGGATAGTTTTGGTTTCCAGCAAGTGCTGAAGTTCTCTGTTATAAAATGGAGAAAAAGGTTAGCATTCCGTTCGTTATTCATGAAAAATGCAACTGACATCTGGACCAACTACAGTAGGAGCCTCACAAGAATGTACACAGATAAAAAAATTATAACATTGTGCTGTGGTCAACTGTGGTCAGTCTCATTGCTGAGTAACATAAATAGCCTAGTTGATAGGCCGAGATGTTTCTTCAACAAAGGAGTTGAATGAACATGAGACAATGCTCTTAACCACTGAACAACTTTTGATTTGATTTGTTAGTATCACTCACTCAACATCCATTAGGTTACTCATAGTCTCAACCCTTTTTTTATTCTGCCACTCTCTCCCGTTCTTTCATTGATTCAACCTTATGCATTGTATTTGAGTGGGGGAAATTACTGCAGCCATCACGGATTCACAGAACTGTCGCTGTTGAGATATCGTATATACTGTATGTGTGTCAACGTGTGTGTCAACGTGTGTGTGTGAACGTGTGTGTGTATGTGTGTGTGTGTGTGTGTGTGTGCGCAGATAAAGTGAATCAATGTATGGGGATGACAGACTATAGGAGAGGAGAGAGGCCAGGGAATTACACCAATGCTTAGCATAGCATTTAACCGCAGTGTCACTCTCCAACGCTCCTCTCCTTCCTCACTCCCTACCAAGAGACCTTGGTATGCATGAGAGAGTATCTCTCTCAAACAGGCCAGGCCCCAACCCCTGTAGCCGCTCTCATGTGTAGATTAGTCTCTGAGGCTGCGTGTAGACAGGCAGCCAAATTCAGATATTTTTTTTCCACTAATTGGTATTTTTACCAATAACATCAGATCTTTTTACATCAGATGTTTTTAAGAACTGATCTGATGGCCAAAAGGCCTATTAGTGAAAACAAAATCAGAATTGTCTAAACTGTCTAAACGCAGGCCAAAAGACAGACAGGGGTCAGATTCTGTCAGTTGGAGGCAGTATAGTAGAGGGAAGATTTGAATCCATGTAACTAGGGATGCGTGTCAGAAAATGGAATTGTTCACGTGCACAGACGCGATATTGCATTTACTGCTGTGCAAATTTGATTGAATATCTAGCCAGACATAGACATCCTCTCTCTCTTCACCCCTGTGAAGCCTAGGCACAGCGGGAGTGTGTGGCTGGGAGATAAAGAGGCTTGACGAGCACCCTTGATAGCCATGCTACGATAAGATCCAGTTGCTGTCCATCAGGCCAGCTTGTAGCACTGGCTGTCATGAGCATCCAAGGAAATCTGTCAACAGCACAGGCTTGTCATATCACTGCCATTACACAGGCAGCATCAACACAAACAGGTCCTTGGGAGGATTCATCACACTGTTAATATATGTCAGGTTGATGAAACAGGGAAGATATCTCTCCAATCACCCCCAAACTGAGCAGTTCTGAAGGTTACAAGAGACTCAGTGCCCCGTATTAAATGTCTGGGGGGAGAAAAACCTACACGTAGAGTACACTGTTACAGAACTGTGCTGGCCTTGATATTGGAATCAGTCGTACGTATCTATTGATAGATCTCATGGCACAGTCTCATATATTTACAGTGGATGGTTGAAACAATCATGGGTGATCTTAGAGAACATGACGTAGTACATTGCATATAATATGAAATGAAGCCTTTCAGTGTGCAGTCAGTTGCACGTAGGAGTAGGCTATGGTCTTTAGAATATAATTTTGAAAATAAAGCAATGATCTGCCTACGTCTTCCATTGACAATTTTGTGCTCCTATTGTTTTGATGTTCCACAAGGTAGTTTCCGTCGTCCTTCTCCACCTACTCTGTTCATTGGATAAAATGGATGTGGATGAATGTGTCTCTTTGTGTTATCAGCAGACATGCTGGGAATGGCACACCATTCCCACACCAACATGCATTTTCATGTTGTAATTGTAAGCTACCTGGCTCTATTTCCAATGACATTATTATATCATTTTTCCATGTTGCTTTTGGGGTCTTTTCTATTCTCAGCACCTGACTAATGAAAATGACAACATGGTGGCTATTATTTGATTGCAAACCTGCTGAGGTGTCTCTTGTTGCTTCCATGTGCTGTAATGCAATCCTGTTAGGTATGAGGACAAGCTCCTTTAGGCGCAGACAGACAAGACCTTTTTGTCTCCTGCTTCCCCAGGGGTCCAGGTGGACTTACATAGTCGTGTTTTTTCTCCAAACCGAATGAAGGAACACTCTTGCAGTTAATTACCTCCTACCCTAAGACTTGACAAGAATGCATGCTTCATTTAAACAGAGGTTCAACATTCACCCCAAGTCAATGTGATGATTGGTATTTTTTCAGAGTATCTTTCCTCTCTTTTCTATTTGGGCCCCCATTGATCTAGTCATATCATCTGAATGGTCAAAAGGATCTAGATCAGTGTTTCCCAACCCCGCTCCTCCATTATCCCCAACATTAAACATTTTCATTGTAGCCCTGGGCAAACACACCTGATTCAACTTGTCAACTAATCATCAAGCCCTCAATGAGTTGAATGAGGTGTATTTCTCCAGGGCTACAATGAAAATGTTTACTGTTGGGGGTACTGGAGGACCAGGGCTGGGTAACACTGATCTAGAGACTGAATAGAAGCTGAGCCTACAGGACGTTTTTGTAGTGAACTTTTTGCAGTAACCGATATTCATGCACAGAAATACAGCATTTAAAACACTATTCCAGATTATGACAAGCTATAGGACATAATATAGCAGTGCAGACATAGTAAAAAACCAAACATTGGAAAATTAAGCCATCAGTACAATCTCATTAGATAGAGAAACACAGAGACTCCAGGGAACGCCAGGAAAACACATACATCCCAGAACTAATATACTTCTATTCCCATTCTGGGCACATTAATTACTTCCTTGGAAGCAATATGCAGAGCATCTCTCCAGGTTATGATGCCAGCTCCTCACCTAAAGGAGTGGACTGGGATCAAATATAAACAAGGACTATCCCCAGGTATGCCATAGCTTTGAACGGAGTGTAGGTTTTATAGCCCCAATGTTTAAACTGTAGGCATGCTAATGTTGGGTTAAAGAAAAATGTGCCATGGACACCGCGACTTCAGATAGAGATAAGGTTTAATTAGAGTAACCACACATCTTCAGGGGACAATGAGGTGGACATTTTATGAGCAGAGCGCTGGCACCTGCAATGGCTATCAGACCTCAGGATAAGACCCAGATGCAGACAGTTAGAAATAACAAAACATTTCCAAAACAGGGGGCAGGCAAACAACAGGTCAGGGGCAGGCAGAGGTCAGTAATCCAGATCAGAGTCCGAGAGCTACAGAACGGCAGGCAGGCTCAGGGTCAGGGCAGTCAGAATGGTCAAAACCGGGAAAACTAGAAAACAGTGACTAGAGAGAAAACAAGAGTACGGGAAAAACACTGGTAGGCTTGACAAGAAAAGACGGAAACAAGAGACCAAAGGATGTGAGACATAGGTTTAATCCTAGATACATGAAAAGTGGGATGTATACAGAGGGTACGGGACAACAGAAGATGAACAGCAAAGAGGCTAAGAATCTTGGAGATGGGGAAAGGGCCGATAAACTGGGGGGAAAGTTTGCAGTACTCCACCCGGAGGGGCAGATCCCGAGTGGACAGCCATACCCTCTGCCCAAGACGATACCGGGGAGCCGGGGTCCGGTGGCGGTTCCACCTGTCGTCGATACCTGGAGGTGGTCTTGAGAAGAGCCGACCGGGCTCTCTTCCAGGTATGGCGACAGTGGCAGACGAACATCTGGGCAGAGGGTATGTCGACCTCCTCCTCTTGCCCCGGGAAGAGCGGGTGCTGATATCCCAGGGAACACTCAAAAGGCGAGAGACCAGTGGCAGAGCAGGGGAGGGTGTTGTGAGCGTACTCAACCCACATGAGTTGCTGGCTCCAGGTGGTGGGATTGGCGGAGACAAGGCAGAGAAGAGTTGTCTCCAGGTCCTGATTGGCTCGCTCCGACTGGCCATTAGACTGGTGGTGGAACCTGGAGGATAGGCTGGCCGACAACTCAATGAGCGTGCAGAAAGCCTTCCAGAACTGGAACAAGAACTGAGGACCCTCGTCAGTGACCATGTCCACTAGTAGTCCATGGATCCGGAAGACGTGCTGCACCGTGAGCTGTGCAATCTCTTTGGCAGAGGGTAGCTTGGGGAGAGGAATGAAATGCGCAGCCTTGGAAAACCATTCCACTACTGTAAGGACGATGGTGTTGCCATCAGACGGGGGAGACCAGTGACGATGTCCAGGGATATGTGTGACCAGGGACGGTGAGGAACAGGAAGTGGTTGAAGGAGACCACCCGGAACTTGCAGAGGAGTCTTATTCTGCGCATAGGTCATGCAGGCGGAGACGAACGCGGAGACATTAGGGACCATTGTAGGCTACCAAAAGCATGGTCGCACGAAGACCGGGGTCTGACGGGAGCCCAGGTGGCAGGCCAGCCTGGAGGAGTGGGCCCACTCCAGGACTGAGGGGTGGACAGAATCAGGAACAAACACCCGGTTATCTGGCGGGGGAGGCAGAAGGACAGATACACCCTGCAGCCAGGGAGTCCTCGATGTAGATCTCCATAGCCTTGGTCTCCGGACCCGACAGTGAATACAGTCATCCCCGGGGTGGTGTGGTGCCCAGGAGAAGGTCGATCCCACAGTCATAGGGCCGGTGCGGAGGAAGTGAAGTGGCCCGGGCCTTACTGAAATCGTCAAGGGCAGGCAGAGGTCAGTAATCCAGGGCTGTGTCACAAGGTACAGAACAGCAGGCAGGCTTAGGATCAGGGCAGTCAGAATGGTGAAAACTGGGAAAACTAAAAAAACAGGGACTAGAGAGAAAACAGGGGTAGGAGGAAAAGGCTGGTAGGCTTGACGAGACAAGACGAACTGGCAACAGACAAACAGAAAACACAGGTATAGGGAAAATGAGCGACACCTAGAGGGGGGTGGAGACAAGCACAAAGACAGGTGAAACAGATCAGGGTGTGACAATGACACCGAACTCTAAACTGAGGAGATATACCAGGAACCCCTGCTCTTAATACCCAGAGCAATAGCATCCGGTATCAAAATAAAGGTCATCCAATTACGGTCCCACACTAACATATACCAACCATGCTCACTGGAGAACCTCTGAAGACCTTGACAGAAAAGTGTTTGAGTGAGTGTTGTATTTCTTGAAATGGCAAACAAAGAAGGGCAAAACTGACTATTTTCATGTCTTTACATAAGCTATCCTCTGTACCACGTAGTGCACTCCCTTTTCAAACAGAAACATTTGCACACCTTCTAGGGTGAAGTACAGTATTTCAAGAAATAGGCAGAAGACACACAATACCTTAAAGACCTTTTGTTTATACGTGTGTTCTAGGCAGTGAAGAGAGCGAGAAGAAAGTGCCTGCTATTCTCATTAGCCTATTCCAGGGACTTTGCCAAAGTAACACTTAAGAAGCAAGTTGACAGAGAAACCGGCATGTTGACTGTATATCTGAGGCCATGGTCCAAAGCAACTCCTCCTGTCTAGACATTTTATGACAGCAAGTAAAAGAAAGCAAAACAAAACCCCACTTCGCCACAGAAGTCACCTGAAAAGCTGCTTTTCAAAAATCGCACACCAGCCTTCATGGTTCACTTTTCCATCCTATTTGAGTTTGCAATGGAGATAAATACCCAACACTGGGCTAGAACACAATTTTATAGCATTAATATACTTTTTTAAAATCTGTCATAGTTTTCCATCTCAGTACTGTGACAAGCAAGATGGTGCAGACAGAGAGGGTCGCCTCACTTTTAGAAAACTATGCAGTATTTTTTATTTTTTTTATGTATTATTTCTTACATTGTCAGTGTTATTACATACAGCCGGGAAGAACTATTGGATATCAGAGCGACGTCAACTTACCAACATTATGACCAGGAATATGACTTTCCCGAAGCGGATCCTTTGTTTGCACCACCAACCAGGGCATTGGATCTGATTCCAGAGACTGGCCCAAAACGATGTCGCCACAGAAGAGGTAGACAGAGCGGCATCCTGGTCAGACTTCAGAGGCGTGCACAGCACCCACCGCTTCCGAGTATGTTACTCGCCAATATCCAGTCTCTAGATAACAAGATAGACTAAATTAGGTCAAGGGTTGCTTTCCAGAGAGACATCAGGGATTGTAACATACTCTGTTTCACAGAAACATGGCTTTCTCGGGATATGTATCGAAGTCGGTACAGCCAATGGGGGTTCTTTATGAGTCGCGCCAACAGAAATAAACATCTCTCTGGGAAGAAAAAGGGCGGGGGTGTATGCTTCATGATTAACGACTCATTGTGTAATCAAAACAACAAACGGGAACTAAAGTCCTTTTGTTCACCAGACCTAAAATTCCTCACAATCAAATGCCAACAAAATTATCTCCCAAGAGAATTGTCATTTGTTAGTGTCACTGCCGTGTATATCCTCACTCAAGCTGATACCACGACGGCCCTCAAGGAGCTTAACTGGACTCTATGCAAACTGGAAACCATATAACCTGAGGATGCATTTGTTGTAGCTTGGTATTTTAACAAAGCAAATATGAGAACAAGGCTACCTACATTCTATCAACATATTGATTGTAGCACTCGTGCGGGCAATACACTGGATCACTGCTAATCTAACTTCCGCGATGAATACAAGGCCCACCCCCGTCCTCCCTTCAGCAAATCTGACCACAACTCTAACCACTAGGGTAGCGTAGTGGTTAGAGCGTTGGACTAGTAACCAGAAGATTAGCAAGTTCAAACCCCCGAGCTGACAAGGTACAAATCTGTTGTTCTGTCCCTGAACAGGCAGTTAACCCACTGTTCCTAGGCCATCATTGAAAATAAGAATTTGTTCTTAACTGACTTAGTAAAATAATACATTTCTGCTCCTCCCATCCTATAGGCAGAAACTCAAACAGGATGTACCTGTGATGAGAACTATTCAATGCTGGTCTGACCAATCGGAATCCACGCTTCAAGATTATTTTGATCATACGGACTGGAATGTTCCAGGCAGCCTCAGAGAATAATATTGATTGATGCGCTGTTTCGGTGAGTGAGTTTCTAAGGAAGTGCATAGGAGATGTTGTACCCACTGCGAAGTAAAAACCTACCCTAACCAGAAACCCTGGATAAATGGTGGCATTCGCGCAAAACTGAAAGCGCGAACCACCGCATTTAACAATGGAAAGATGACTGGGAATATGGCCGAATGCAAAACAGTGTAGTTATTCCCTCCGCAAGGGAATCAAACAAACAAGAGACATTTTTGTATAGGGACAAAGTGGTGTCGCAATTCAATGGCTCAGACACGAGACATATGTGTCAGGGTCTACAGGCAATCACGGACTACAAAAAGAAAACCAGCCATGTCACGGACACCAACTTCTTGCACCCAGACAAACCGATGTGGCCCACTACCAAAGACTGCGGGCCCCACCTCTCCTTCTCCGTGGATGACGTGAGTAAGACAATTAAACCCGTTAACCCTCGCAAGGCTGCCGGCACAGACGACATCCCTAGCCACGTCCTCAGAGCATGCGCAGACCAGCTGGCTGGTATGTTTACGGACATATTCAATCTCTCCCTATCCCAGTCTACTGTCCCCACATGCTTCAATATGGCCACCATTGTTCATGTACCCAAGACGGCAAAGGTACCTGAACTAAATTACTATCTATCCTCATGAAGTGCATTGAGAAACTCATCAATCATTATATCACCTCCTTACCTGCTACCCTAGACCCACTTCAATTTGCATACCGCCCCAATAGGTCCACAGACGAAGCAATCGCCATCACACTGCACACTGCCCTATCCCATCTGGACAAGAGGAATACATATGTAAGATTGCTGTTCATTGACTACAGCTCATCATTCAACCACATAGTACCCTACAAGCTCATCATTAAGCTTAAGGCCCTGGGTCCTCAACACTGGGGCTCCACAAGGGTGTGTGCTCAACCCCCTCCTGTACTCCCTGTTCACCCATGGCTGCATGGTCATGCACGCCTCCAATTCAATCATCAAGTTTTCAGACGACATAACAGTAGCGGGCTTGATTACCAACAATGACGAGCCTACAGTGAGGAGGTGAGGGCACTGTGTTGTGTTAGGAAAACAACCTCTCACTCAATGTCAACAAAACAAAGGGGATGATTGTGGACTTCAGGAAACAGCAGTGGGAGCAACCCCCATCCACATCGACGGGACAGCAGAGGAGAAAGTGGAAAGTTTTAATTTCCTTGGCGAAGACATCACGGACAAATTGAAATGGTCCACCCACACAGACAGTGTAGTGAAGAAGGCTCAACAGCGCCTCTTCAACCCCAGGAGGCTGAAGAAATGTGGCTTGTCAACTTAAACCCTCACAACATTTTTGTTGCACAATTGAGAGCATTCTGTCGGGCTGTATCACCGCCTGGTACGGCAACTGCACCGGCCACAACCGCAAGGCTCTCCAGAGGCTGGTGTGGTCTGCACAACGCATCACCGGGAGCAAACTACCTGCCCTCCAGGACACCTACAGCTCCCGATTTCACAGGAAGGCCAAAAATATAATCAAGGACAACAACCACCCGAGCCACCGCCCGTTCACCCCGTTACCATCCAGAAGGCGAGGTGAGTACAGGTGCATCAAAGCTGGGACCGAGAGACTAAAAAACAGTGTCTTTCTCAAGGCCATCAGACTGTTAAACAGCCATCACCAACACAGATAGGCTGCTGCCTGCATACAGACTTGTAATCGTTGGCCACTTTAATGAATGGATCACTCGTCACTTTAATAATGGCACTTTAATAATGTTTACATATCTTGCATTACTCATGTATATATTGTATTTTATACCATCTATTGCATCTTGCCTATGGTCATTGTTCATCCATATATGTATGTGTATATATTCTTATTCCATCCCTTTACTTAGATTTGTGTGTATTAGGTAGTTGTTGTGGAATTGTTAGATTACTTGTTAGATATTAGAACTAGAAGCACAAGCACTTCGCTACACTCACAATATCATCTGCTAACCATGTGCATGTGACCAATAACATTTGATTTGATTTGATTTGATTTGACATGGGAAAATGGGTTTGTGTATGATTCTGCATGCAAAGTTTCTCAAGTGAAGACAAGAGCCATTGTATCTATTCTGTACCCACTTGCAAGCACAATCTACAGACTATGGGACGACACATTGAGAACTATTGGCCAAATAAATGCAAAAATACAGACCAAAACTTGACACTGGCCGTTGAGGCTGGCTAATCTACCAATGCACTTCTTGAAGACACCCCATAATTTATCAAAGTCAAGTTTGAAGATCATTTTTGCAGGCATAACAGACTGAATCCCATTACATGTATCCTTTGTCTTCAAAAAGTTCCATCTTCTCCTCATTTAGCATGATAATAACTTTCAGTTGTTCTTGGAAATTAATCCAGATTAGCTGGTGTCACTTTGAATAACATGTGTCAAACATCTTTCATGTTTCACATTGCTTTATTGGAACAAAGTGTGAAGCTGGCCGTATGGAAAAAGAAAGAGCATGAGGGGAAATAAGCTGTCTGACTGACTCGTCGTCCTTTTCATTATTTACAGATTGGCCTAGCAGTATTTCTTTCTGTTTGGTTCTCTCATAAAAACTGGATTTTCCTATTTGGTTCCAGGTAGACCACAAAATATGCTTACAAACATGCCGGTACCAGATTTTGGGGAACTGAACTAGTCCCCGAACTGACTCAAAGGATCATGGAAATATACAGACGTGCACCAGCTCAGATACAATCCACATCAGAACATATGAGGAACATTGTATTTGTATATATGTCATGGGTCTAGTATAAAGAAAATGTCTTTGCTTAGATTTTTGGAAAAATCTATCAACAGTTTTGCTCTCACAAGAACTCAATTTGTATCGAGTAAGACAAAAAATGAATTGGGAAATCAGTTTTCATAGCCAGGGATTGAGAGCTGTGATCTATGTCAGGGCCAGGACTTTAAAACTTCGTTGCCAGAGTAATATATTTCTTATTCCCTGCCTGGGTAAATCACTGCCTGATAATGGGATATTAATAATCGGACTCCAATGGAGCCAAAGAGTGAATTATGCTTTTAAAGATGGATTACTGAATGGTGTGAGTGTGCTGGTTTTATTGCTGTAAAAGAGAGGAGTTTTTTTGTAATTGATTAATCCGATGTGCAAGCAACTGTGTCCGCAGCAAGGTGTGATGTCATCATAGAAAGATAACAATAGGAATATGTCTCAACATCAAGACAACTGTTAATGATTGGTTTACGGATGAACACTTATGGACAGAAATGGTCAGAAAAGGGATCGGATTTAGTTCAATAACAGAGTCTGTAGAGAGAGTTTATAAAACTGGGCATGTAATCCCAAATTCA
Organism: Oncorhynchus mykiss; assembly: GCF_057628025.1. Taxonomy (NCBI): domain Eukaryota; kingdom Metazoa; phylum Chordata; class Actinopteri; order Salmoniformes; family Salmonidae; genus Oncorhynchus; species Oncorhynchus mykiss. The sequence goes on along the minus strand of NC_143027.1, from coordinate 61,553,811 downwards.
ACCTGGCTTTAATACCAATCGCAAACCTTTCATTCAAATAGAATAACTGGACCAAAACCCATGGGAAAGACATGAAAGGTTTCAGAGAGTGCAAATGCTTACAGCAAGAGAGCTTTTGAATTGTGTCTCACTCTGCATCCTGTTACCTGTCTCAGCAACAACTGCCCTCATTCTCTCTACCTGTTTCGCACAAGCAAAGCATATGGGCCATGCCAAGTGATCACCATGTGCCATCTGGGGTGTTTCCAGGTAAAACCACCCAGGCTTTGTAATCAACAAGGTTGAATACTGCGCTGTTCTATAATGTTCTCCCACATCATTTGAGTTGGAAGCATTTTTTCCTCACCTCCAACCTCCCTATTGATTCCCCTGATCGGGCCTATAAGGCCTTGGATCTGTGCATCTGGTAGAAAAGCCTCTTTATCCTGTCAGTTTAAAGTGAGAGCCTGGGGTATGACTGCTGGGACCACATAGGACAAGCCTGGGGTCACATACTGTATCTGTACAGACCCAGGGATTTTGTGGATGAAGGGGGTCAGGTGGTGCACGCTGGCAGGGTGTCAGCACTAATAACATTGCCTCGCTCCCATCACTGTTGACAGATGCAGCTTGGATTTAAACACTGACTTAGATGTATCGATACATAGAAAAACACAGCTGCTCTATGTTATAATCATTTGTTATTTGTGTCATGAAATGCACAGCAATGGATTTGATGTGCATTTCTGGAGTTATTACATCTTCAATGTGTCCTCAATATTTTCCCCCCGAATTCAACAGTCATCAAAGACAATACGAAGATAGATTCTGAGACCCCTCGGAACTCATTAGGTCTTCTGAACTTCCAGAAGTGAATCATGTTTAAAACATTCAGTATCTCTACAGTGACCAAATAAGTAGACCCTATTCATCTCATAATTCCTCTATCAAAATAAATGTTTTATATGAGTCTTGAGAGAGGTCAGAATTATACGGCTATACACTTTATTAATGTGATATTAAATGGTCTTTTAAGTCTGGACTGTATTAAAATGTGTCATTACATATCATGTAACGTTGAAGTGGAATCTATGGGCAGTATATTTGATAAGGCTGGCTACAGAACATGACAAGAGATACATGAGAGAGTCATAGCAGAGGTTCACACTATCCTTCACCTTTGACCTTTCATTTCATCAGGCCTTGTAAATGGGAATTATTTTCCTTGGTTTGTTATCCATGGACAGTGCTTTCAGAAAGTATTCATACTTGACGTATTCCACATTTTTGTTGTGTTACAGCCTGAATACAAAATTGATTAACCTTTTACTGCAGTGGGCTAAATCAGGGTCATTGACAGCAGGAAAGGTCTGCATAGATTTTCTTTCTCACCCATCTACACACAATATCCCATAATGACAAAGTGAAAACATGTTATAAGACATTTTTGGAAATGTATTAGATTGATCTAATTTACATAAGTATTCAAACCTCTGAAATTATACATGTTAGAATCACCTTTGGCAGCGATTACAGAGATTACAGCTGGGAGTCTTTCTGGGTAAGTCTATAAGAGCTTTGCATATTGGATTGTACAACATTTATCCATTATTCTTTTCAATGTTCTTCAAACTCTGTCAAATTGGTTGTTGATTATTGATAGACAACCATTTTCAGGTCTTGTCATGGATTTTCAAAGAGGTTTAATTGAAAACTGTAACTCGACCACTCAGGAACATTCACTGTCTTCTTGGTAACTCCAGTGTAGATTTGGCCTTGTGTTTGCAGTTATTGTCCTGCTGCAAGTTGAAATCATCGCCCAGTGTCTGGTGGAAAGCAGACTGAATCAGGTTTTCCACTAGGATTTTGCCTATGATTAGCTCCATTATATTACATTTTTTATCCTGAAAACTCCCCAGTCCTTAACAATTACAAGCATACCCATAACATGTTGCAGCCACCACTATGCCTGAACATATGGAGAGTGGTACTTAGTAATGTTTTGAAATAGGATTTTCCTCAAACATAATACTTTGTATTCAGGACACAAATGTAATTGCTTTGCTACATTTAGCGTCTGCCTTGTTGCAAACAGGATGCATGTTTTGGAATAATTGTATTAAGTACAGGCTTCCTTCTTTTCCCTGTCAAGTAGGTTAGTATTGTGGCGTAACTACAGTGTTGTTGATCCATCCTCAGTTTTCTCCTATCACAAACATTCAATTCTGTAACTGTTTTAAAGTAAACATTGGCCTCATGGCGAAATCCCTGAGCGGTTTCTTTCCTCTCCAGGAACTGAGTTAGGAAGGATGCCTGCATCTTTGTAGTGACTGGGTGTATTGATACAGCATCCGAATTGTAATTAATAACTTCATCATGCTCAAAAGGGTATTCAATATCATCTTTTTTTAGTTTTACCCATCCACCAATAGTTACCCTTTTTTGTGAGGCATTGGAAAACCTCCCTGGTCTTTGTGGTTTGTAATGTTGAGTCAGGATGCAGGTGTAGTTAGTGAGTTTAATAATAATGAATGTAGAAAGATACAAAAACAACCCCTCCCAGTCCACCAGGTACTGGAGCCGACCCCCACGATGTCGGGAGTACAGGAGTTATCTGACGGCACAGGCGGGCACCCCTCGATGTCCAAGGGAGGCGGAGGGGTGTTGTGGAGGGGTGTTGTGGAGGACGGCATCAGCCAAGGGACCAGTAACCACCGGCCTAAGGAGGGAAACATAAAAAGACGGTAAAATCCAGTAGTCGGTGGGGAGTTGTAATCTGTAAATTAACCCGTTGACCCTCCAGAGGACCTTGAACGGCCCCACAAATTGGGGAATCAGCTTCTTACAGGGCAGGTGGAGCAGTAGGTTCCTGATGGAGAGCCAGACTCGATAACCAGGATGGAACACGAGTGCCCCACTGCGTGGTGATCCGCCTGCTCTTTCTGACAGCGGATGGCGCACTGGAGACTCACGTGGGCATTGTTCCATACCTCTTCTGCACGCCTGAACCACTCGTCCACCACAGGAGCTTCAGTCTAGCTCGGAGTCCACGGAGCCAGGGCCGGCTGACCCAGATCACGTTGGAACGGAGTCAGCCCGGTGGAGGAGTGTCACAATGAATTCTGGGCATATTCAGCCCAAGGAAGGAATCGGGCCCACTGCCGGTCCTTGCAGTGACTCCACCTGTCCGTTAGACTGAGGCCGGTAACCGGAAGTGAGGCTGACCGTGACCCCCAGCTTCTCCATGAAAACCTTCCATACACGTGATGTGAATTGGGGGCCATGATCAGAGACAATATCCTCCGGAAGGCCATAGTGCCGGATGACCTGCTGGAACAGTGCCTCAGCAACCTGGAGAGCGGTAGGGAGACCAGAGAGAGGGGTTAAACTGCATGATTTTGAGAGTTTTGGTGATGAAACCATCAGAGTAGGGGAGATCAGTGACGAAATCAATGGACAGATGAGAACCATGGACGCTGAGGCACGGGAAGGGGAAAGAGTTTTCCTGCTGGGGCATGCTGGGGAGTACATACTGAACATAGTGTGCAATGTCCTGCGCAAAAGGGGGGCACCAGTATTTCTTAGAAAGGGATTGAGTGATCAGGGGGATACAAGAGTGTCCAGCAATGAGGGAAGTGTGTGCCCAGGTCAACAACCGATCTCTGACCACCGTGGGAATGTAGATGTGCTCCGGAGGGCAGGTGGCAGGAGTGGGTTCCCTCTCTAGAGCCCGGCGGATGTCCACATCTACGTCCAAAAACACAGGGCCAACAACACGGGAGGACCGATTGATGGGCTGGCAGACACTCACATGGCCCTCCACCAACGTGGAACCACAGCGTGCGGGAAAGCAGGTCCTCCGACATCCTGGTCCCCAAGTGGTAATCCTCCTCTCTGACCAGGAGTTGGTGGTGTTATGGAGATGGAGCTACGGGAGGCCAAGGATGACTTTGTGCACGGGTGTGGAGGGGATGAAGAAGGGAAGGCTTTCCTGGTGCTTGAGTCCCACGGTGAGGGTGAGCGGAGCTGTGACGTGCGTAATAGTGCCGGATCCCAATGGTCGCATATCCAACGCTTGGACCGGAAACGGAGAGGAGAGCGGGTATGACGTGATATGCAGATAAGAGGCACAGGCCTGGTCAATAAAATTCCCTGCGGTACCGGAATCCACTAGAGCTGTAGAAACAATAAATGAGGGATAGACAGCTAGTGAAATCAATATTAAAAAAGGTTTGGCGGAAAGTGATGATGATGGATTACTCATGCCTAACCCAGGAGACGGATGATCACGGGACGACCCTCTGCTCTCGTGGATTCCAAGTTGGGACATACCGGACACAGTTGAAGCTGGTGCCCCTCCTGGCCACAATAGGGATAGAGCCCCAACTGTCTCTGTCGGCATTGCTCAGCCGCGGGGATGCATGTGGCCCCTACCTCCATGGGTTTGGGCTCTGACTCAGAATGGTCAACGAAGGAGGAAGAGAGGCGATGGGGGTGCTGGAGCTCCCGAAAAAGGTTATGCAGACGAATGCCCATCGCGATGAGTGTGTCCAAGGCTAGATTTGTCGTCTTGGCACGCCAACTCAGTCTGGACCTATTCCATCCGCTGGATCCTGCCACTGTCTGAAAGGTGAGTGGTCTGGCCATCCTGCCGTAGTTGGAGTATGCGCTTATCCCCCTCTCTGCCCTCTGGGGGATGGTTGAAGACCACCCTGAACAGAGTAATGAACCCCTCATAGGAACCCAGATCCTCCTCTCCTCTCTCCCAGATGGCCGTAGCACACTCTAACGCCCGCCCGGTCAGCAGGGAAATGACCGTGGCAACATTGGATCTCTCGGTGGTGGGGGCTCCCATTTGATGAGTGAAATAGAGGGAGCACTGGAGTAGGAAGCCACGGCACTTGGATGGAGACCCGTCATATTTGTCCGGGAGAGACAAATGGGCATTGCTGATCTGGCCGGACTGTTGGATGGGCAGGTGATGCCCCGTAGGAATGTTGAGACATTGAAGAACGCAGAGGACCTCATCCATAGCCATCCCCAGTTGTGGCAGCTGGTCATGTGGTTGGTTAAGTAGGTATCCCTGTTCACCGACCATTTGAGATGAGATTAACTGATGAGATTAACTGATTAACTGCTGCTTCCATTTGTATCGGCAGTATTCTGTAACATTGATGCAGGGAGTCGGGAAGCAGTTAGCGAGTTTAATAATAATGAAAGTAGAACGATACAAATCAAGAGAAACGTCTGACAAGGAAACATAACCAGTACTGCCTGAAGAGTGATGCTAGGAAGTGCTAGATAAAGGGGGAGTAATCAGGGAAGTGATGGAATCCAGGGGGCAGGTGTGCGCAATGAAGGGTTGCCAGGACTGGTGGTTAGTAGATCGATGACGTCAAGCACCGGAGAAGGGGAACGGGACTAGACATGAGATGGTTGAATCTGTGTTTGAAATTCACTACTCGACTGAGGTGTCACGCCCTGATCTGGTTCACCTGTCCCTGTGATTGTCTCCACCCCTCCAGGTGTCGCTTATTTTCCCCAGTTTATTTATCCCTGTGTTTCCTGTCTCTCTGTGCCAGTTCGTTTTGTATGTTTAGTCAAGTCAACCGGCGTGTTTTTCCCCGTACTCCTTTTCTATTCTCTTTTGCTAGTCTTCCTGGTTTTGACCCCTGCCTGACTCTGGACTACTTTCCCACCTGCCTGATCATCCTGCCTGCCCTGACCTTGAATCTGCCTGCCCTTCGGTACCTATTGGACTCTGAACTTGTTTTGACCTTTTGCCTGTACTCGACCATTCTCTTGCCTACCCCTTTTTGGGTTAATAAACATTGTAAGACTCCAACCATCTGCCTCCTGTGTCTGCATCTGGATCTCGCCTTGTGCCTTGATATGAGGGACCTTACATATAATTGTATGTGTGGAGTAGAGAGATGAGGTAGTCATTCAAAACTCATGTTAAACACCATTATTGCACACAGATTCCATGCAACTTAATATGTGACTTGTTAAGCACATTTTTTACTCCGAAACTTATTTAGGCTTATTTAGGGGTTCATATTTATTGGCTCAAGACATTTCAGCTTTTCATTTTTTATTAATTTGTTAAAGAAATTTTGGGAAAAACATCATTCTGCTTTGACATTATGGGGTATTGTGTGAAGGCCAGTGGCACAGAATCTCAATTCAATCCATTTCAAATTCAGGCTGTAACACAACAAATTGTGGAAAAAGTCAAGTGGTGTCAATACTATCTGAAGGCATTTTAAATGTATGGTTAGCCTCTGTGGAGATAGATTTCATGGAAGTTAGCAACTTGCACGATTTATCCTTATGTACAGTAAGTGACCATTGAATTCAATCATTACTGGAAAATGTATGTAACCACAGCTTGGCTCTAAATAACCTTTGAGCTGCCTCATTTCCTATACATTTTATAAAATGGGAAACCGATGGGAAGGACTTAATCTACCTCTTTATCTGAATAGTCCACTACAGTGAAATCAAAGTACTATAATACAGTACTTATAATAATATATACAATAATACATATAATATAATACAATAATGTTCTTTTGTAGACTGTTTTGTTGTGTCTGTCACCCATAGTAGTGGTGTCAGTGTTCCTGTATTCAGCTGGTGATGTGAGCCACAGCCCTCCCTGTGAGTCCTAGGTGGCTGTGGCTGTGACAGGGCTGCTGGGGATCAGGGGAGCATGGCCTGAGACCTGCTGGAGACAGGAGATAATTGGGCAGAACGTTGCCCAGTGTGGCAATGTGGCCACCCAGGGGCTCCAGCACTAATCCATCACTCCCGTGAGGGGATTAGTCGAGGGATCACTATCTCCACTCCCACTCCATGGCACCAGATCTACTGGGGAGCCACTGGGGGTTTAGACTGCTGGAGTTAGTCCTGCAGCTAAGCACTCGCCCTCCCAGTGCCCTGTCCGGATGCCACCAACCTGAACCTCCACACAGGGCCAAGCCTCACAGCTCTGCCCTCCACACATACATTCATACACTACCTTTTGTCTGGAGGATGAACCTCTGACAGAGTTGTGACTGGTATTCAGTTATCCGGTGCCAGGTGAAGTATTCAACAGAAGAACAGGATATAGCCATTTAGATCTCCCTCTCTCTTTGTCTTCCCCCGCCCCATCACTCTCACCGGCCTAGCAGGATTCACAAGGTGCCTTTGTCAGGGTCCAGACCAGTAAGATGTTCAGCTGTTACCAGGGGTCACAAGGAGTAATTAGTGGAAAAACAGGTTGTAAATTGAGGCCTGTGTCACATCCTGTTTTAATCATCTAAATCAGTGGTATCACTTTACTTTCTAATCATTAAGGGAATAATCCTCTGGGTTCTGGGGTTATGAGAACAAATGCCCATCATTTACAATAATTTTCCTTTGGAATGTTTTGTCTGTCGAAGTCTGAACAATTCCAATCAGACGCCTGCTGGATCCAATAGAATGACTTCCTCAGTTACAATGAGTTTTTGTAACTTCTAAATCTATAACGCTGCAGCAATGGGAAATTGAGATACCAAATAAGAAATATATTTTTTTTTTTCATTAATTCATAATAATTTGGTAATGTATTGTGGCTCTGAACATTTACTGATTTGTCAGACATGGATATTAGCATTGCCGTTATTCATTTCTGCAGTGATGTTTGTGTTAAATCTCAAGACATTTATAGCTGGAGGTTGTTTGTTACAATGTCTCCTCCAGCACTCAAAATATTTACAGGCCTATGTAAAAATATATTTAGCATCTGTATGAAGTTAACAGGGAAGGGTTGGTGATGGATGAATGTATGTCCTGGCCCCACTATTTCACAACGTTAGTATTCTCCTCCTCACGCAACAATCAGGAACGGTTTGGAATTTTAAACATCCTCGGACCAAGGGCTTCGTCACAGACGCTTGTCGTTCTGTCTTTCACTCACACTTCTACTCCCTTGTTGACTGTTCATTCATTCAGTCATTCAGTCTCTCTCTCTCTCTCTCTTTCTCTCACTTGCTCTCTCTCTCTCTCTCTCTCAAGTTTTGATTTATTTATTTTATTTATTTATCATTTGCAACTGCGACCTGGCCAAGATAAAGCGTAGCAATTCGACACATACAACAACACAGTTACACATGGAATGAACAAAACATACAGTCAATAATACAGTGGAACAAAAGAAAACAAAAAGGTCTATGTACAGTGAGTGCAAATGAGGTAGGTTAAGGAAATAAATAGGCCATGGTGGCGAAGTAATTACAATATAGCCATTAAAACACTGGAATGATAGATCGGCAGAAGATGAATGTGCAGGTAGAGATACTGGGGTGCAAAGGAGCAAAATAAATAAAAAATAAAATAAAATACCAGTATGGGGATGAGGTAGGTAAATAGATGGGCTGTTTACAGATGGGCTATGTACAGGTGCAGTGATCTGTAAGCTGCTCTGACAGTTGGTGCTTAAAGATAATGAGGGAGATGTGAGTCTCCAGCTTCAGAGAATTTTGCAATTCGTTCCAGTCATGGGCATCAGAGAACTGGAAGGAAAGAGGACCAAAGGAGGAATTGGCTTTGGGGGTGACCAGTGAGATATACCTGCTGGAGCGCGTGCTACGAGTGGGTGCTGCTATGGTGACCAGTGAGCTGAGATAAGGCGGGGCTTTACCTAGCAGAGACTTGTAGATAACCTGTAGCCAGTGGGTTTGGCGACGAGTATGAAGCGGGGGCCAACCAACGAGAGCGTACAGGTCGCAATGGTGGGTAGTGTATGGGGCTTTGGTGACAAAACGGATGGCACTGTGATAGACTGCATCCAGTTTGTTGAGTAAAGTGTTGGAGGCTATTTTATAGATGATATCACCGAAGTCGAGGATCGGTAGGATGGTCAGTTTTACGAGGGTATGTTTGGCAGCATGAGTGAAGGATGCTTTGTTGCGATATAGGAAGCCGATTCTAGATTTAATTTTGGATTGGAGAAGCTTAATGTGAGTCTGGAAGGAGAGTTTACAGTCTAACCAGACACCCTGGTATTTGTAGTTGTCCACGTATTCTAAGTCAGAGCCGTCCAGAGTAGTGATGCTGGACGGGCGAGCAGGTGCGGGCAGTGATCGATTGAAAAGCATGCATTTAGTTTTACTTGCATTTAAGAGCAGTTGGAGGCCACGGAAGGAGAGTTGTATGGCATTGAAGCTCGTCTGGAGGTTAGTTAAACAGTGTCCAAGGAGGGGCCAGAAGTATACAGAATGGTGTCGTCTGCGTAGAGGTGGATCAGAGAATCACCAGCAGTAAGAGCAACATCATTGATGTATACAGAAAAGAGAGTCGTCTCGAGAATTGAACCCTGTGGCACACCAATAGAGACTGTCAGAGGTCCGGACAACAGGCCCTCCGATTTGACACACTGAACTCTATCAGAGAAGTAGTTGGTAAACCAGGCGAGGCAATCATTTGAGAAACCAAGGCTGTCGAGTCTGCCAATAAGAATGTTGTGATTGACAGAGTTGAAAGCCTTGGCCAGGTCGATGAATATGGCTGCACAGTAATGTCTCTTATCGATGGTGGTTATGATGTCGTTTAGAACCTTGAGCGTTGCTGAGGTGCACCCATGACCAGGTCTGAAACCAGATTGCATAGCGGAGAAGGTATGGTGGGATTCGAAATGGTCAGTAATCTGTTTGTTAACTTGGCTTTCGAAGACCTTAGAAAGACAGGGTAGGATAGATATAGGTCTGTAGCAGTTTGGGTCTAGAGTGTCACCCCCTTTGAAGAGGGGGATGACCGCGGGAATCTTTGGGAATCTCAGACGATACGAAAGAGAGGTTGAACAGGCTAGTAATAGGGGTTGCAACAATTTCGGCAGATAACTTTAGAAAGAGAGGGTCCAGATTGTCTAGCCCGGCTGATTTGTAGGGGTCCAGATTTTGCAGCTCTTTCAGAACATCAGCTATCCGGATTTGGGTAAAGGAGAAATGGTGGGAGCTTTGGCGGTTTGCTGTGGAGGGTGCCGGCAGTTGATCGGGGTAGGGGTAGCCATGCGGAAAGCATGGCCAGCCGTAGAGAAATGCTTATTGAAATTCTCAATTATAGTGGATTTATCGGTGGTGACAGTGTTTCCTAGCCTCAGAGCAGTGGGCAGCTGGGAGGAGGTGCTCTTATTCTCTATGGACTTTACAGTGTCCCAGAACTGTTTTTGAGTTAGTACTACAGGATGCAAATTTCTGTTTGAAAAAGCTTGCCTTAGCTTTTCTAACTGTCTGTGTATATTTCTTCCTAACTTCCCTGAAAAGTTGCATATCACGGGGGCTATTCGATGCTAATGCAGAACGCCACAGGATGTTTTTGTTCTGGTCAAGGGCAGACAGGTCTGGAATGAACCAAGGACTATATCTATTCCTAGTTCTACATTTTTTGAGAGGGGCATGCTTATTTAAGATGGTGAGGAAGGCACTTTTAAAGAATAGCCAGGCATCATCTACTGACGGGATGAGGTCAATGTCATTCCAGGATACCCCGGCCAGGTCGATTAGAAAGGCCTGCTCGCAGAAGTGTTTCAGGGAGCGTTTAACAGTGATGAGGGGTGGTCGTTTGGTCGCAGACCCATTACGGATGCAGGCAATGAGGCAGTGATCGCTGAGATCTTGATTGAAAACAGCAGAGGTGTATTTGGAGGGTGAATTAGTTAGGATGACATCTATGAGGGTGCCCATGTTTACTTATTTGGGGTTGTACCTGGTAGGTTCATTGATAATCTGTGTGAGATTGAGGGCATCAAGCTTAGTTTGTTGGATGGCCGGGGTGTTAAGCATGTCCCAGTTTAGGTCACCTAGTAGCACGAGCTCAGAAGATAGGTGGGGGGCAATCAATTCACATATGGTATCGAGGGCACAGCTGGGGGCAGAGGGAGGTCTATAGCAAGCGGCAACAGTGAGAGACTTGTTTCTGGAAAGGTGAATTTTTAGAAGTAGAAGCTCAAATTGTTTGGGTACAGACTTAGATAGTAATACAGAACTCTGCCGTCTATCTTTGCATTAGATTGCAACACTGCCCCCTTTGGCAGTTCTATCTTGGCGGAAAACGTTATAGTTAGCAATGGAGATTTCAGGGTTTTTGGTGGTTTTCCTAAGCCGGGATTCAGACACGGCTAAGACATCTGGGTTGGCAGAGTGTGCTAAAGCAGTGAGTAAAACAAACTTAGGGAGTAGGCTTCTAATGTTAACATGCATGAAACCAAGGATTTTACGTTTACAGAAGTCAACAAATGAGAGCACCTGGGGGGTGGGAGTGGAACTAGGCACTGTAGGACCGAAAAATTTGTAAAACTATATATACAAGGGACACGACAGGACAAAGACGTCTGACTGCTACGCCATCTTTGATACGAGATGTGTGGATACGAGAAGTGTGGTTTTAGATTAAAATGCACTGTAAAGAGCTGAAAATAGTATTTTAAACCTTTTACTATTGTCTTGTTTGCCATTGTCAGACTCCAGTGTAATGCTGCTTGATGCTGATGGGATTACAGTGAACAGTCAATCATCTCAGAGAAGCCTGGAAAATTAGATTTGGGATGAAAGAACTCCTTCAGCAGAGTAGTTGGGTGGAACTGCGACAGACAGGAGAGAGTGAGGAGTGTGTCGTGGGTAGGCCTACCTACATTGAACCCCACCCATTCTAACACACTGACTAGTTCACCCTCCAGTCAGCGTTAAGCAGGCCTGTGATTCCCTTAGCACTGCCTCTTTCATCTCCTTTCCGCCTTTCAGCTTAACGTCTCTGAATACCATATATACTGTACATTAGGAACATTATAATATTGAGTTGCACTCTTCCCTTTTGTCCTCAGAACAGCCTCAATTTGTCGGGGCATGGACTCTACATGGTGTGGAAAGTGTTCCATGGGTATGTTGGACAATGTTGACTCCAATGCTTCCCACAGTTGTGTCAAATTGGCTGGATGTTCTTTGGGTGGAGGACCATTCTTGATAGATCTGGGAAACTGTTGAGCGTGAAAAACCCAGCACCGTTGAAGTTCTTGACACAAACCGATGCGCCTAGCACCTACTAACAAAACCTCTTCATTGGCACTTAAATATTTTTCTTTCCCATTTACCTCCTGAATGGCCTACATACACAATCCATGTCTCCATGTCTCAAATTGTCTGAAGGACTTCTTTAACCTGTCTCCTCTCTTTATCTACACTGATTGAAGTGGACAAGTGACATCAATAAGGGATAATTTCTTTCACCTGGATTCACCTGATCTGTCTGGAAAGAGCAGGTGTTCTTAATGTTTTGTATACTCAGTGTATGTTTTTGTCCAATAATCCAATCATCATACTGCAGTTTCCAAGACAGGATTGTGAAAGAGCTGCCTAGGTTACGTAAGGACATGTCAAGCATACTGAGACAGACAGGCAGACAGGCGTCCAATCGCATCAATTACACAGGTGAAATGTTCTGCGGAATATGCAAGTCAGGGAAATGGCGTCTGGCTTACTTCATCTGACAGGCCTGGCTATGTGGGGGCAGAGGGGTGGTGAGACACATCCCAAGCTGCATGGTGTTATTAAAAGAGCTGTGTGGCTTTGAGCAGTACCATAAAAATCCCTGGCCACTGTTCATCCCTTACATCACAAGTTCTTCTACATCAACGTCACTATTAATAGCACTGATTTACTTCATGTGGTCCTTGGTCTAGGAAGTCTGGGATGATCTTCCTCCCCTCTCGTGACTTGTATATGGCTCTGAGACCTTTGTTTGGTTTCAATTAAGCTCATGTTTAATCCTCCCCTGTGTATATTTTCTAGTTTTCAGATGCACGTCCAATTCCTTACTTGGAGACAGACAATCTTCGTCTTGAAGTCACATGCCAAAAATTGTGGAATTGTTTGAAGAAGTGAGATTTAGAAAGATGGTTATCTCAATATCTATGTCAGTGTTAGTTTTGTAGATGACCTGGAAACGAGGTCACAGGCGAGCACATTTCTACATGTTTTGAATATTCCAAGTCAGTAGTACTGTAGTTAGATGAGGGATCTCAGCACTGGACTTGAAGCACATTCCATTGTTCAAGTAGAGATGTTTAGCTACTTGTTTTGCAAAAATTATGTAAACACTGGTCTAAAAGAATCACTGCTGATACTAAGTAAAGTGCAAGAGGCAATTGCTTCTCCTTCGTACCATATATTTTGGGAAAGTTCAGAAAGCTAAGTGTACTGAATCTAAATAATTGTAGTAATCTGTAGACAACCGAAACAGCAGTATTAAGGTCTGTGCCAGTCAAGGCTTTAATCAGCATAAAAGCCTTCTAAGAGCACTGAGATGTGGGACATTAAACTAAATGACACAGGTAATGACTTTGTGTTACTGCATTACCTAAGGCGACTGGTGCCAACAGAACCCTGGATCTATAACACTGGCTCATTACGTGACCCATAATGCAATCAGACGACCTTTCCGTCTTAGGTCTACGTTCTATCACTCTGTGAAAGAAGGAAAACGGAAGAAGAGAAGTTCGTTGTCAGCTCTGATCTTGCTTTATCACGCTGGCAGAAATGAATGCTGGTTTGTATAGTCCTGTGCCCGCAGTGAAGCAAAACTTCCTCCTTTGTCAGAGGAAAGAGGTATATTTTTTGAATTCCATAGTGTGCTAAGATGCCTCTTCATTTGAGTAGTATGACACTCTGTATGAGTCTTCCGGGCCTCTCCTTGTTATAACCCTACCCAAATAAGCATATTTTATGTCAGCTCCTGTCTCGCTGCAGTGAACTTGTCAACATTTTACTATGACTGTAACGTGTACCCATGATATGTTTCAGCACTTTTTTATTTCAGTGTCCTACAGTTAATAGCTCTCTGTTTAGGAAAACACTGAGTTAGACAATGTTTGGGGCGTGTCAAAGTGAAGTGGGCAGGAGGCAGTCAGGAGAAAACTATTTTGATGTGAAATCAGGTATAGAGAGTAACTAAGGTTTTTCATAACAGCATTACCGTAGGGAGAGGTGTGGCAGGGCATCACAACCCTTCAAACAGGCAAGCTTTATTAAAATATACCTTGCCTCTTGCAAGGTTATCAGGGGAATAATTTCTCTAAAAATAATCTATATTTTCCATACAGCTGACTGAACTGCAATTTCTCTGAGATTACAGATCTTGTCAGATGAAATGTCAGAATCCACCCAAAACCCAGTATGTTCTGTAGTACTGGCAAGTATCTAGGTGTTTCTTAAAGATGGGAGCACATAATATAATACACTGATTTAATAAAAGTGCTATCGCCACAGAGCTTTAAATAGTAATTTTCCAATGCGAGACATTTACTTTTTATATATATAACACAGTGTTTCATTTTCATTCAGTCTTTACTCTCAAGTGAATCTGCACCAGCTTGCCATATTCATTGGACTGTTTATAAAATATCTGTTTATCCCATGGTCATGAAATATAAAGAACAAACTTTAACAAGCATATAACTCAATTGAAGGAGTAGATGGAGGAGATGAATGAGGACATTCTAGCACACTACTTAGCTCTTAACCCTGTCCACTACCACATCACATGCCACAGGGAGGGTCGGAGGAGTCTCTATAGATTCTCTATAGCTTTTCTTGGAAATTGTAACTAAATCAGTGGCTGAAAAAAAAGCAAAACCACCCAAAGGTCAGAATAAGGCTGAGAATGATTTCTCATTTTAAAAAAAACGAATTTAACCAGGTAAGTTTACTGAGAACACATTCTCATTTACAGCAATGACCTGGGGAATAGTTACAGGGGAGAGGCGGGATGAATGAGCCAATTGGAAGCAACAGCTGCACTAACCAGCATATCTTTAATATGAATGATGTGGATGATGACATTGGACACATAGCTAAGCCCAAACCCCAGGTATAAGGTTGCAGTATCACTGTACTGTGTAAGCGGTTGATTTTTCAATAAAGTTCATCGCCTAACGCATTTCAACCAACACTTAAGTGACAATAATGTACATTGATTATATGTCTTTGGATGAGTAAGAACCTACACAGTATTGTCATAGAAGGGTAGAAAAATAGGATGCCCTAGGACACCACTACTGTGACATACAGCATGTATACTTAGTGTATTAGCTGCTATTTACATTGTGAGAGGTAGCTGAACCGGCAGTTATGTGCATGAAACAAAAACAAGACTTTGATTTGTATGTGCATCTGTAAGAAGCAATTTCAAAGAAGCCCGTAAATAGTGCTAGTGGAACCACTGGGACATAAATGGCCTCTTCTGCATAATTGCTGTGAGTCTTGAATTGTAGTACGCCTTGATTGCATGTTTAGTATGGGGTCCATTGAGACCTTCTATGTAATTTAGAAACTGACGATAACATTACATTTTTCTAAGACTATGAACTGAGTCTTTTTTTCATGAGTCGGGAATAAAAGTCACCCTGTGATGGTGGCCCAATGAGGGGACCCATGTAAAAATTACACTCTGAGGGGAAATGAAATTATATCCCAGGCTGCATCAGTAATTACACGCTGAGAGAGACTTTAGCATGTCGGATGACATGGGGTAGATCCGCCAAGGAATGTCTCTGAAGCGCCTGGCTGTCTGCCTGTTTGGCTCTGCTCTGAGTGACACAGCGAGGGCTGGTCTTTCTCCGTGCTCCAGGATCAAAGATAGGCCTATCACATCATCTCAAGAGCACCAAGGAGGGAAGGGACAAAAGGGAAAACTTAATGAATATCAGGGTCTATGTAAATATGACAATGGGACATCTCTGGTCATCACTTTGGTCTCCCTCTCAAGTTGTCCCCTCACTTTATAATGCTCCCTACCGCTTCCCAGCTCGGTAAAGAAAAGTGCTGCTATTGAGCCTACAGCCAACTATTGGCAGGAGGCATAGTGTCTGCCAAAACCCGCTGAGAAAACCCATGGGGAATTTGGTGGGAGGTAGTCTGAAGGAGAAGAGAGATTTTCAAAGCTCACTGGTGCATTGATGCATCTCACCCCCAGCTGGGTATGTTGAGATAGACCACCATAAATAACCACAGGAGGGCCAGTATACCTGACTTCTGAGGATGGGGCACTGCAATAATCACCTGATAGTGATGACTAGGCTATTACCCTGCAATTTATGGCGCAATTCCACTAGAGGAACCAAACCGTGCTGGGTCGTGACGTGCCGGAACCAGCACTAACTAGCCTTGTTGGTTCTTCGTTGATTTTTCCATTTGCAGTGGAACTGGAAACAGGACTAGGTTTAACTCGTGGAAATTATTCTAGTGACTGCCATTTTTAAGTATGGAGTAGGGAGACATACTGTGGAGTTAGCTGGGCTATTTTGTGCCGTCCTTTTCATTTTTTTGGTTTGTGGGCAGCAAACGAGAGGAGACAGCTGAAAAGAGACAGAGAAACACACAACGTGTCATCATGCGAGGAGAGGATTGCTTCAGCCGGTTGACAGACCAGTTTATGTGTCGAAAGTAATGCTCAAGAGAGGTATGTTTATCTGTTTAGCTAGCTGTTGTGCATCTGTCTTTGTGAACTGTTCAAAACCTTTTTGGAATGAGGACAGCTACAGTATTACAGTTTCTTTCAATAAGTTGAAGACCTGCAAATACGGTATTACTCTTGCAGTATGCTGTGTTATAGGCCCCTAGGAGGTATGTAAAATGCATCTATTTAGCTAGTTACATCATGTGTATTTGTCTTTGTGACAGATACATTACATGACTAAAAATATGTGGACACTTGCTCGTCGAACATCTCATTCCAAAATATGGGCCATTAAGATGGAGTTGGTCCCCACTTTGCTGCTATAACAGCTTCCACTCTTCTGGGAAGGCTTTTACTACATGTTGGAACATTGCTGCGGGGACAAGAGAATTAGTGAGGTCGGGCACTGATGTTGGGAGATTAGGCCTGGCTTGCAGTCGGTGTTCCAATTCATCCTAAAGGTCTTCGATGAGGTTGAGGTCAGGGTTCTGTACAGGCCAATCATGTTCTTCCACACCGATCTCGACAAACCATTTCTGTATGGACCTTGTGTTGTGCACGGGGGCATTGTAATACTAAAATGGGAAAGGTCCTTCCCCAAACTGTTCCCACAAAGTTGGAAGCACAGAATTGTCAAGAATGTCATTGTATGCTGAAGTGTTAAGAATTCCCTTCACTGGAACTAAGGGGCCTAGCCCAAACCATGAAAAACAGCCCCAGACCGTTATTCTTCCTCCACCAAACGTTACAGTTGGCACTATGCATTGGGGCAAGTAGAGTTCTCCTGTCATCCGCCAATTCCAGATTCATCTTTTGGACTGCCAGAAGTGAATTGTGATTCATCACTTCAGAGAAGGTGTTTCCAGTGCTCCAGGAGCCAATGGCGGCGAGCTTGATACGACTCCAGCCGAAGCTTGGCATTGCACATGGTGATCTTAGGCTTGTGTGTGGCTGATATGCCAAGGAAACCCATTTCATGAAGCTCCGGACGAACAGTTGTTGTGCTTACGTTGCTTCGAGAGGCAGTTTGGAACTCGGTAGTGAGTGTTGCAAACGAGGACAGACAAATTTTACGCGTTACACGCTTCAGCACTCGGCGGTACCATTCTGTGAGCTTGTGTGGCCTACCACTTCGCAGCTGAGTCATTATTCCTCCTAGACATTTCCACTTCACAATAACAGTGCTTACAGTTGACCAGGGCAGCTCTAGCATGGCAGTAATTTGACAAACTGACCTGTTGGAAAGGTGGCATCCTATGACGATGCCACGTTGAAAGTCACTGAGCTTTTCAGTCAGACCATTCTACTGTCAATGTTTGTCTATGGAGATTGCATGGCTGTGTGTTATACACCTGTCAGCAACGGGTGTGGCTGAATTAGCCGAATCCACAAATTTGTATATATAGTGTACACATTGTACATACCTAGGCCTACATCATATACCCTATACTGCAAGAGTAATATTTCAG
Organism: Oncorhynchus mykiss; assembly: GCF_057628025.1. Classification (NCBI taxonomy): domain Eukaryota; kingdom Metazoa; phylum Chordata; class Actinopteri; order Salmoniformes; family Salmonidae; genus Oncorhynchus; species Oncorhynchus mykiss. Next base: position 61,535,887 of record NC_143027.1, on the reverse strand, counting down.
GACTGTGTAATAGCTAGTTGTCCTCATTCAATACTGCAAGAATAATTTAGTAAAACATTCTTTTGAGAAACACTTCCTGACCTACATCAGACAATAATTAATCAACCCAATCAACTATATCATCTCTACCTATGCTATGGTGAGTTGATGTGTGTCCATTTGACAAAGAAACACAATGTTTAATAAGAGATATTTTTTCTTTCTTGTGTGTGATTGTCTCCCTCTAACAGGCACCAAACTCAACCAACACCCTTTGGACAACAAAGCGCCTGGACCAACAACAGAACTACTAGCATGACAGACCAAGCCTGGTACCAAGCTTAGGAAATATGTATATATAACAACATTTAACACATATTTAATACCTTATTTTTGTTGGCACCTCCATACATCCATTTGTTTGTGTGTGTGTTACTGTCAGACAAATCCTGTGACTTGGGGTCGTAGAACAAAACGGAGAACACCTTCGTGTTTGTCATAACCATTCGGACGCTACAGGCATTTTTGTGAGAAGACCGATTTTCGGGATGTCTCATGGTCTTACAACCATCACTGTATCTCGGCCACCTTCCAACGCAGATGCGGAATAGGCGGATAGGTGGATGTGGTGAATTGAGATGCATGCTGATGTCTTTAGCTTAATAAAGTGCTACTATATACTCCTTTATGTTAATTTTACCATTAGACATACACTGTCACGCCCTGATCTGTTTCACCTGTCCTTGTGCTTGTCTTCACCGGTGTCGCCCATATTCCCCACTTATCCTCTGGGTATTTATACCTGTGTTTTCAGTCTGTTTGTGCCAGTTCGTCTTGTTTGTTCAAGTCAACCAGCGTTTTGTCTCAGCTACTGTTTTTCCCCAGTCTCCCTTTTCCTCGACTGTCCTGACCCTTGACTGTCCTGACCCTGTACCCGCCCGCCTGACCACTCTGCCTGTCCTTGACCCTGAGCCTGTCTGCCGTCCTGTACCTTTTCTCCACCTCTGGATTACCGACCTCTGGCTGACCTGACCCTAAGGCTGCCTGCCGTCCTGTACCTTGACCTCTGCTCTGGATTAACGACTCCTGCGTGCCTTGACCTGTCGTTTGCCTGCCCCTGTTGTTATAGTTAACGTTGTTACTTCACACAGTCTTGGGTTTTACCTTGATTCCGTTCAAAAGCTTACACTCCAGGATGCTGGCCTTCTAGGCAGAGTTGCAAAGAAAAAGCCCATATCTCAGACTAGCCAATACAAATTAAATATTAAGATGGGCAAAATAACACAGACACTGGACAGAGGAACTCTGCCTAGAAGGCCAGCATCCCGGAGTCGCCTCTTTTCTGTTGACGTTGAGACTGGTGTTTTGATGAACTATTTAATAAAGCTGTCGATGAGGACTTGAGATGCATATGTTTCTCAAACTAGACACTCTAATGTACTTGTCCTCTTGCTCAGTTGTGCACCGGGGCCTCACACTCTTTCTATTCTGGTTAGAGACAGTTTGCTCTGTTCTGTGAAGGGAATGGTACACAGCGTTGTTGCCAGTTTCTTGGCAATTTCTCTCATGGAATAGCCTTCATTTCTCAGAACAAGAATAGACTGACGAGTTTCAGAAGAAAGTTATTTGTTTCTGGCCATTTTGAGCCTGCAATCAAATCAAAGTTTATTTGTCACGTGCGCCGAATACCACAGGTGTAGACCTTACAGTGAAGTGCTTACTTACAGGCTCTAACCAATAGTGCAAAAAAGGTATTAGGTGAACAATAGGTAAGTAAAGAAATAAAACAACGGTAAAAAGACAGGCTATATACAGTAGTGAGGCTATAAAAGTAGCGAGGCTACATACAGACACCGGTTAGTCAGGCTGATTGAGGTAGTATGTACATGTAGATATGGTATAAGTGACTATGCATGTATGTCACATTCTGAACTTAGTTCCTTTATTATGTCTTTGTGTTAGTTTGGTCAGGGTGTGAGTTGGGGTGGGTAGTCTATGTTTCTTTTTCTATGTTGTATTTCTGTGTTTGGCCTGGTATGGTTCTCAATCAGAGGCAGCTGTCGATCGTTGTCTCTGATTGAGAATCATATTTAGGTAGCCTGTTTTCCCCATTTTGTTTGTGGGTGATTGTTTTCTGTCTCTGTGTCTCTACCAGACAGGACTGTTTCGGTTGTTCTTTTGTTTACTTTGTGTTTCAGTGTTCAGTTATTGAATAAATTTAACATGGACACTTACCACGCTGCATGTTGGTCCGATCCTTCCTACTTTTCCTCAGAAGAGGAGGACGAAAATCATTACAATATATGATGAACAGAGAGTAGCAGTAGCATAAAAGAGGGGGTTGGCGGGTGGCGGGTGGCGGGACATAATGCAGATAGCCCGGGTAGCCAATGTGCTGGAGCACTGGTTGGTCTGGCCAATTGAGGTAGTATGTACATGAATGTGTAGTTAAAGTAACTATGCATAAAGGATGAACAGAGAGTAGCAGCAGCGTAAAAAATAGGGGTTGGGGGGCACACAATGCAAATAGTCTGGGTAATCATTTGATTACCTGTTCAGGAGTCTTATGGCTTGGGGGTAAAAACTGTTGAGAAGCCTTTTTGTCCTAGACTTGGCACTCCGGTACAGCTTGCCATGCGGTAGTAGAGAGAACAGTCTATGACTGGGGTTGCTGGGGTCTTTGACAATTTTTAGTGCCTTCCTCTGACACCGCCTGGTGTAGAGGTCCTGGATGGCAGGCAGCTTAGCCCCAGTGATGTACTGGGCCGCACACACTACCCTCTGTAGTGCCTTGCGGTCAGAGGCAGAGCAATTGCCCTAGCAAGCAGTGATGCATCCATGCTCTCGATGTTGCAGCTGTAGAACCTTTTGAGGATCCCAGGACCCATGCCAAATCATTTTAGTTTCCTGAGGGGGGATAGGCTTTGTCGTGCCCTCTTCATAACTGTCTTGGTGTGTTTGGACCATTCTAGTTTGTTGTTGATGTGGACACCAAGGAACTTGAAGCTCTCAACCTGTCACGACTTCCTCCGAAGTCGGCTCCTCTCCTTGTTCGGCGTCATTCGGCGGTCGACGTCACCGGCTTTCTAGCCATCGCCGCTACATTTTTCATGTATCCATTTGTTTTGTCTTGTTCCCTGCACACCTGGTTTTCATTCCACAATCAATTGACATGTATTTATTCCTCTGTTACCCATCATGTCTTTGTGTAAGATTGTTTGTGTTACGTGTATTTTGTCTATTGGTGTGTTTGTTACGCGCCAGACATTTGTCTATGTTCCGTGTTTTGGGCACGTTGTTTGTGCTTATTATATTTTACCGGAATAAAGTGTGCGCCTGTTCACTTCACTCTGCTCTCCTGCACCTGACTTCGCCTCCAGTACACATCTACTACAGTCCCGTCGATGAGAATGGGGGCGTGCTCGGTCCTCTTTTTCCTGTAGTCCACAATTAACTCCTTAGTCTTGGTTACATTGAGGGATAGGTCGACAGGTCGAACCCACAAATGCTGATGCTCAAGATACTCAACTAATCTCATCTAATCTAAAGAAGGCCAGTTGTATTGCTTCTCTAATCAGAACAACAGTTTTTCAGCTGTGCTAACATAATTGCAAAAGGGTTTTCTAATGATCAATTAGCCTTTTAAAATTATAAACTTGGATTAGCTAACTCAACGAGCCATTGGAACACAGGAATGACGGTTGCTGATAATGGGCCTCTGTACGCCTATGTAGATATTCCATTTAAAAATCTGCCATTTCCAGCTACAATAGTCATTTACAACATTAACAATATCTACACTGTATTTCAATTTTATGTTATTTTAATGACCAAAAAATTAGCTTTCTTTCAAAAACAAGGTTATTTCTAAGTGACCCCAAACTTTTGAATGGTAGTGCACCGTCTTTTAAGTTTTTAGTTTTTATCCGCTGGGAATACCCTACGACACTATTGTATATTCTATCTTCAACCAATGTGTGATTGTAGTTCAATAAAAGTGTGTAAATCATAGTATATCTAGTCTTTATTTCCTACATTTAAAATCCACAAAATTAGCTAAATGTACATTATTTTCATTTTTTAACAATAGGCTAAATTCAATTAACAATAATTGAAAACCAAATTCACAATGCTTTTGGTGTAGTGCAAATTTAAGTGAATAAAAACAAAGCATTTTACATAAGAACATTATGTTTAAAATATTGAAATGTCTGCTGCTGGTGTCTTATGTTGTTTTATGGCTTGGACAAACTTTCCAAATACAGCTATGAAGCTGTTGTTAAACGACACTGTGAGTCCCACGTAGCCACCCTGGCTGTCCTGTCTGCTGCGCTGGCTGCTGCCTCATCTTCACATAGATGATTGAAGTGCTGATCCTGCTGCTGACGCTGGACCACAAGTGTCTCCAGGTATGAGGCCTCAGTCTCCCTCATGAAATTCAGGTATTTGCTGGTTGTGCTTGCAGTGTGTTTTCTCTTCCTTAGGAAAATATATAGGCAGAAGTAATTGCATGTACAGTACAGGAATGATAAGTTACAGTGTCACGTCCTGACCTTAGTTCCTTTTTTATGTCTCTATTTTAGTTTGGTCAGGGCGTGAGTTGGGGTGGGCATTCTATGTTTTGTGTTCTATGTTTTTTATTTCTATGTGTTTGGCCTGGTATGGTTCCCAATCAGAGGCAGCTGACAATCGTTATCTCTGATTGAGAACCATACTTAGGCAGCCTGTTTTCAGTCTATGGGTTGTGGGCAGTTGTTTTCTGTGTCTGTGTTTTCCATACAGAACTGTTTCAGTTTTCATTTATTTCTCTGTTTTTATTTGTATTCTGTGTTCAGTTTAATAAATACATTATGGACACTTACCACGCTGTGCATTGGTCCGATATTTCATACTCCTCGTCAGATGAATAAGAAAATCGTTACATACAGACTCCAAAGCAAACCTGAGGGCAGCCAGTGTGAGTGCAGTTTTTTTCTCCAACCATGTATTGTCTCGTCAAATGTATTAAATATTATCCTGCAAAGGCCAGTGCGGGGCCAACCAGATCTACCAACTAGATACACCAGTTATGCAAATAATAAAGGTCTTGGGTCAGAATATGATTCATTGAATTGATCAGGTATGAAGGTAAGACCCAGATGCAGACCATGTCGAATAAACAATAGTTTAATATCCCAACTGCAGGCAGGGGTCAGTAAACCAGAGGTGGGGCAATGGTACCGGGCAGCAGGCAGGGTCAGGGTGGGGCAGAGGTTGGTAATCCAGAGGGGGGCAAAGGTACAGGTCGGCAGGCAGGGTCAGGGGCAGGTAGAGTGGTCAGGCAGGCGGGCTCGGAGTCAGGACAGGCAAGGGTCAAAACCAGGAGGGCGAGAAAAGAGAGACTGGGAAAGCAGAAGTTGAGACACAAAACGCTGGTTGACTTGAACAAACAAGACAAACTGGCATCGGACAAACAGAGAACACAGGTATAAATACACAGGGGATAATGGGGAAGATGGGTGACACCTGGAGGTGGGTGGAGACAATCACAAAGACAGGTGAAACAGATCAGAGTGTGACAGAATCAATGTAACAGTTTTATATGTAAATTCCTATATCCTCAGTGGAAGTTAATAGAAATCGTGAAAGAAGTTATCCTTTTTAGATAACACTATACTAAATATATTCATATGTCACCAAATAATTGATTGAAATACGCTGTTTTTCAATGAAGGTCTACAGTAACTTCAACAGCACTGTCTGGGGTAGCACCATGGTGTAGCCGGAGGACAGCTAGCTTCCGTCCTCATCTGGCTACATTGACTTCAATACAAAACCTAGGAGGCTAGTAGGCCTCACCTCCTTCCATAGACATAACGACCACTTCCAGGGGATGTCCTCCAAACAATCAAAACTTTTGCAGTATGAACTGACATGTTGTCCATCCAATCACAGAATTAGGATCAGAGAATGAACTGGAGATGGAGATGGAGATTGTGCCACAGAGCATTATGGGGGTTCTATGTGTTGAGAAGCTTGGTGACATTGTTGGCTAGAGATGCAGCGTGATAGTTGAGCATTTTTTGGATTTTACTATTAAATTAGTTTTTTCAAATTACATGAGATATATTATAAAGGTATATTCTAAATTGTTTTCTTGGTTTTAGAACTTTATTTTGTGTCCAGTTAGTAGACTTGCGTGAGTGTGAGTTTTCTCCACCAGAATGGTAGAATGGCCAACTCTGCTGAGAATGTTATGGACTTGTTGTTGAAGAACCCCTTTCATTCTCTGGGGTACACGGAAAAGGTGAGAATGAAAAGTGAGGGTCAACCTCTGCCTGAGATCAGTTTCATGAAGGAGGATGAAAAGGGGAGGGTGTTCACTACCAAGTGGGTTCAAAAGTATAGCTGGTTAACAGGGAGCCTTTCATCAAGCCGCTTGTATTGCTGGCCTTGCCTGATTTTTGGAAAGCCTTGGTCGAAAGGTGGGCATAGTGACCTGAAGAACATTGATTATTCAGCTAAATGGCAAAACAAAAGCAGGGAGCATATAAATGCCCACATCAGATTCAAGCTTCTGGGAAAAAGCTGCATTGATTATGACGAAGGTCTGCGTATTCAAACTGCAAAACCACGAGAAAGTAAGAAGAAACGTGAATGTTCTCAAGTGGCTGATCAACACTACTGCATTTTTGAGCATTCAAGAATTTGCTTTCAGAGGACACAACGAGAGGGAAAGTCCCGCCAACAAGGGCAACTACAAGGAGGTTGCAGAGGTAATTGCACGTTACGATGCTTTACTTGCTGAATATTTCTAACTTTCGACTGTCTTTTCTGGATGTTGAAAACAATTCTGAATGATTTGATAGCTTCCATCGCATAATGATTTATTTCAGCTTTTATTTCTTTCATCACATTCGCAGTTGGTCAGAAGTTTACATACACTCAATTAGAATTTGGTAGAATTGTTTTTAAATTGTTTACTTGGGTGAAACTTTTCGGGTACCCCTCCATTCCTCCTGACAGTGCTGGTGTAACGGAGTCAGGTTTGTAGGCCTCCCTGCTTGCACACATTTTTTCAGTTCTGGCCACAAATGTTCTATAGGATTGAGCTTTGTGATGGCCACTCCAATACCTTGACTTTGTTGTCCTTAAGCCATTTTGCCACAACTTTGGATGTATGCTTGGGGTCATTGTCCATTTGGAAGACCCATTTGCGACCAAGCTTTAACAGCCTGACTGATGTCTTGAGATGTTGCTTCAATATAGCCACCAAATTTTCCATCCTCATGATGCCATCTATTTTGTGAAGTGCACCAGTCCCTCCTGCAGCAAAGCATCCCCACAACATGATGCAGCCACCCCTGTGCTTCACGGTTGGGATGATGTTCTTCAGCTTGCAAGTCTCCCCTATTTTCCTCCCATCAAAACAAGTATCATTTTGGCCAAACAGTTATATTTTTGTTTCATCAGACCAGAGGACATTTCTCCAAAAAGTACAATCTTTGTCCCCATGTGCGGATGCAAACCATAGTCTGGCTTTTTTTAGGGCGGTTTTGAAGCAGTGGCTTCTTCCTTGCTGAGTGGCCTTTCAGGTTATGTCGATATAGGACTCGTTTTACTGTGGATATCTTCACAATGTGCTTTGCTGTTGTTCTGGGATTGATTTGCACTTTTCACACCAAAGTACGTTCATCTCTAGGAGACAGAACGTGTCTCCTTCCTGAGCGGTATGACGACTGCGTGGTCCCATGGTGTTTATACTTGCGTACTATTGTTTGTACTGATGAATGTGGTACCTTCAGGTGCTTGGAAATAGCTCCCAAGGATGAACCAGATTTGTGGAGGTCTACAATTTATTTTCTGAGGTTTTGTCTGATTTATTTTGTTATTTTCCCATGATGTCAAGCAAAGAGGCACTGAGTTTGAAGGTTGGCCTTGAAATACGTCCACAGGTACACCTCCAATCGACTCAAATGATGTCAATTAGCCTATCAGAAGCTTCTAAAACCACAACATCATTTTCTGGAATTTTCCAAGCTGTTAAAGGCACAGTCAACTTTGTGTATGTAAACTTCTAACCAACTGGAATTGTGATACAGCGAGTTAAAAGTGAAATAATCTGTCTGTTAACAATTGTTGGAAAACTTAATTGTGTCATGCACAAAGTAGATGTCCTAACCGACTTGCCAAAACTATAGTTAGTTAACAAGAAATTTGTGGAGTGGTTGAAAAACTAGCTTTAATGACTCCAACCTAAGTGTGTATAAACTTCTGACTTCAACTATATGTCACTCCCTTTGGTTATTTCCCGAGTCATTACTGTTTCTCTTTCAGTGTTTCATGTATGTACACTACTCGTCTTTCTTGTTTTATTCCTTGTGTTATTTTTTATTAAAGTCACTTTCTGTACTTGCTTCCCGACTCCCAGGGTACATGTTACATATACATTTTTAATAAGAAATTATTCACTGGAATTAATCAATCAAAAAAATAATAGTGATAACAGATGTGAACACATTTTTTAGAAGGCCTACGGTTGAAATGGACATCGTTTTCATCAAGCCAGCTTCTTTCTATGGTGCTACCCTTTCCAGGGTTAGGATTTTTAGGAGGACTTGAAAATGAGCCGGAGCTGAGAGGATCACCAAAACTGAATGTATTTTGGTTTCAGTGCATTTTCTTAAACAAAAATGTAAATAGACTATCAATGTGTAGGCATACTGTATAATAAAATCAAATAATTAAATAAAGGTTCAATTTAAATAAAAATAAATAATAATAATTGTGTACTAAAAACATTCATGTGTTTTTGCAGAGCATACATGGTTGCTAAGAAAGAGGTTAGTTTTGCTATATCCTTATCATGTGTACGCAGCATTTGTGTGTTGGAGTCACTTTAAATTCTTAATTGATCTACCATTTCTATCATAGGCCACTGTAATCGATGGCGGCTCAGGGCAGTACCATTCTGCTCATTTGATGAAGATGCACATGGATCAGATTCAAACTTTGAAGACCGAGTTCGAGTCATTGAAGGCAGACCAGCAGAAAGAGAAACATTGTCTGAAGGCAGAGATACGGGCGACAGCTGATGCATTGGTCCAGAGTCAGGCGCTATTGGCGGAGAGTCAAGCAGAGAATGACGTGTTGAAGAGGGCGAGGAATGAGATGGAGTCACAATCCATGCCAGGTACACCTGTGAGCTCTGGAACTCAACATACGTGGCGGGTTCATCAGGTCGTCGGTTCATCCTGACATTTCCATTCCTCTTCTGACAACAGAACTTGACCAACTGCTCACCAGGCACAGCAAGGGCCGTCCGGACCGTTATGCTGTTCTACTATTCCAAGGATGTGTAACCGAAGAGAGATACCACGAGTGGACACAGAATACCAACTGGGATGGATCCCGAGGCAAATGTGGCTTGCCATTGAACCTCCGGGTGTTAATATCCATGACTGATGCAATCTGAAAAAGCATTAAAGACAGAGTTAATGAGTATTTGAGGTCACGAGAAATTCTGGACATGGCCTGCTCACCGTTATGTCAGGAATTAGGCATTTTACCATGTTTACTACAGTATGTACTGTAGGCTATGTTTACTTGTCAGACTACACAGTAGCCTAATAAACAAATGCAGGCGACTTCTATCTTCAAAATGCTTTAAATGCTTTATTATCCAAATGTTTAAAGTACGTGTGGGTGACCTCATCTAACCCCAAACTGTTGGATAAGCATATACAGTACAGTACTATATTTATTCATCAGCATCTTTATGCTTTCGTTCATAAAATAATGATAAAATACTGTTTCAAAATGCAGATGTTTATTTAGGTATGGATCCATATCAAATTACTATGGAAATAAATATCACTGAATGACAGAAATATTGGGACAAAGTAGGCTAATGAAGGTAACAAATTGTTGCTTACTGGAAAATCCTCTTTCAAACACACGGTCACCTTGTACATCGCCATTATGGCTATTAGCAGGGCTATTACCAGGACAATAGACATGCCTAGAAGGAGGGTAGGGGGAGAATTCTATCGTCAAATGTATTTCTTAGTTAGGTTGGCTGTATCACAACCGGCCGTGATTGGTTGCAATTTCAGTTTAATGCACCAGAAAACACAAAACAAATAATACATCAAATATTGTGGTTAAACTCAAATATACTAATTTAATTTAAAAAACAGAAACGTTTACATGCGGTAGGGGGAAAATTATTATTATTATTATTAACAGTGTTTTTCACAAGCGTAGCAGGCTGGGAATTCTGCATATAACATTTCTAGGATGGGCTATTAGCAGGACAATATATATTGGACATATTGGTCATGGCTCCCAAGTGGTGCAGTGGTCTAAGGCACTGCATCTCAGTGTAAGAGGCATCACTACAGTACCTGGTTTGAATCCAGGCTGTATCACATCTGCCCATGATTGGGAGTCCCATAGGGTGATGCACAATTGGCCCACCGTCATCTGGTTAAGGGGAGGGTTTGGCTGGTCGGGATGTCCTTGGTTTCTCTCCCTCTAAAAACATAAATCAATATTTTGGCCTTTATAAATATAATTTTGTTATTTTTTCAGATTACAATCACTCAGTTACATTTTTTGGAGAATTATATAATCTCCAAAATATCGTTATATATAGCCTACCCGCTATTTCAGCATCGTTTCGTGATACTCTGAGACAAGCATGGAGAAACAAAAATGTCCAATTATATTCCATGATTTCTAAAGATATATGTTTTGACCGAATATAAGCAGGTGATGTCTGCTAAATAATCAAGTTGACGGCACAGTCATATAGCCTCGGCACCTACATAAACTTAGTAACTCACTCATTCATGGCTTCAGAGACCCATTTCGGTTAAGAGACCTATTTCGTTATTAGGTACAAGCACTCTGGTGAGCCAGACTGGGAATCCTCTAATTCCCATCAACCGCACTCCTTTTTTCGCGATACTGCTGTGGGGAGCCCAGTCTAAGTCTCTCCGGGTGCTCATTGACTCTGGGGCTGATAAGAGTTTTATGGACGCTACCCTAGTTTCTGAATTAGGTATCCCCACTCAACTCCTCTCTGTTCCCATGGAAGCTAGAGCACTGGAAGGCCGCTCCATTGGCAGAGTTACCCACTGTTCCTGTTAATCTGCGGTTTTCAGGAAATCACAGTGAGGCTATACAGCTTCTACTCATTGAGTTCCCCCATGTTCCTGTTGTGTTGGGATTTTCTTGGCTCCAAAAACACAACCCCGTTATTGACTGGACCATAAGTTCAATCCTTTGTTGGAGTCCGTTCTGCCCTTCCCATTGCCTCAAAGCAGTGCAGACTTCCCCGAGATGGCCTCCTCAGGGCTTAAGTCAAGACGCGCATTTCTCTGCCGCAGAGTACCATGACCTCTTGGAGGTCTTCAGCAAGGCACGGACTACTTCTCTTCCCCCGCATTGCCACTACGATTGTGCATTTGACCTTCTCCCAGGCACCACACCGCCTCGTGGTCAGCTATATTCCCTATCCGGCCCAGAAACCAAAGCCATGGAGAAGTATATTGAGGACTCTCTGGCTGCTGGAGGCATCCGTCCTTCTGCATCCCCTGACGGTGAAGGGTTTAACTTTGTGTAAAAGAAGGACAAGACCCTGTGTCCGTGCATTGACTACCAGGGCCTTAATGACATAATGATCAAGAATGGTTACCCCCTACCACTCCTCTCCTCGGCTTTCAAACCTCTCCAGGGGGCTACCATCTTCTTGGACCTTCGGAATGTCTACCACCTGGTTCGGATACGCAAAGAGGATGAGTGGAAGACAGCCGTCAACACTGCCAGCGGACATTATGAGTACCTGGTCATGCCATTTGGATTCACCAACGCCCCCGCGGTCTTCCAGGCCTTGTAAACGATGTGCTCTGGGACATGTTCGTCTACCTTGACGGCATTCTGTTTTTTTCCCGTTCTGCCCAAGAACACATCCTCCATGTTCGACAAGTCCTTCAGCGCCTCCTAGAGAACCAGTTATTTGTGGAGTGGAGAAATGCGAGTTCCACCGTTCTACCCTCTCCTTTCTGGGATATGTCATCACTGAAAGAAATGTTCAGTGTTTCATTCACGGCTACAGCACCCTGGCGGCCCCCCTCTCGGTATTCACCTCTCCCAAGGTACCATTCACATGGTCCCCAGCGGTTGACAGAGCCTTTGTGGACCTGAAGCGCTGGTTCACTACGGCCCCCATCCTTGTCCATCCGGACTTGTTCCGTCAGTTCGTGGTTGAGGTCGATGCTTCTGACGTTGGAGTGGGGGCTATCCTGTCCCAGTGATCAATTCAGGACCAAAGGCTTCATCCTTGTGCCTTCCTGTCCCATCGTCTCAACTCTGCAGAAAGAAACTACGACATGGGTAACCGAGAACTCCTGGCGGTCAAGATGGCACTGAAGGAGTTTGTCTTTTGTTACCCTGTACCCTCCATATTCACCCTACGTTCCATGTGTCTAGGTTTAAGCCTGTGTCTCACAGCCCTTTGTCTTCTGTTTCCAGGCCCATCCCTCTGCCACGTGTCATCGATGGCCATCCGATGTAAACGGTAAGACACCCCCTGAGTGTTCGACTGCAGGGCAGGGGTTCCAGTACCTGGTTGACTGGGAGGGTTATGGCCCATGAGGAGAGGTGCTGGGTCCCCGCTAGAGACATCCTGGACCCAGCTAACTCATCATTGACTTCCACCGCCGGCACCCTGGTCAACCAGGTATGCGCCTGTGTAGGACGCCAGGTGGCGCCCCGGGGGTGGGGGTACTGAGTTCTATTGTCTATCAGTTGTTGTCTATGTGTCTGGGTGGAGGAAATCACCCTCCTGATCTAGTCTAAATATCATTTATATGAGCAAATATAAGGTAGAAAATATAAGGCCCCCCCAGGGCCAGGAGTTTTTTAAACGATGTGATTAGAAAAAACTGTTCCCATCATTCCCGCCCATACAAAAACATTTTATAAACTTTTAATCACTGCCATACCTTATAGGGTCCAGAGTTTTCTTAGTGTCTATGCATTCCATGCCTATACCGTGGGTCTCCCATCCTCCTCAATGTTTCAAGTCACCAGCCTCCACTGATGTTTATATGACAAGTTGTCAACCCTGGTTCAGGTCTCGCGCAGTGCTCACTCTCACTCTCACACGCTACAGCTAGCTATGCTGAAGACATTGGTTGCTAGCTAGATAGTAATTTGGCTAAAAACAATGTATTACCATGCTGATCATTGCTGCTCGGCGTCATCATGGTTTCAAATATCTCTATCTGATACACTTTTGTTGTTGTGTGGTCTTATATTTTTATATTCTTGTTTGAGTTTCTCAATTTCTTTTGAATACCTTTTCATCCCTGGTGGAAGAATCCAGTTACCTCTGGATGCTGGAGTCTGCCCAGGTGCGCATAAGCGTCTCCAACTGACCAATTTGCTGCTTCCATTATTCAGTTTTAGCTTTGGAGTTGTTCATTAGTGTACAGTAGCTGTACCAAGTTCTGTCTGTGGCTGTACCGTTTTTGTACTGTACCTAATAACAACATTATTGTGCGGGACCTATCATTGAGTACTGCCATTTGTAACCCCACCCACCGGCCTACTTGGTTTAAGGTCAGTATCCTGCTTGGTTCCAGGATTCAAGCTGGCCATGGGCACATGGAAATGAAATGGAAACGCTGATATTCAAGGCCCGGCGTGGCCCTGCAGTGGAACAGTGCCATTAAGAGCTACCAACGCATCTTTACTTCTCTCTCGTCTTTTAAGACTCTTAGCTGTAGTCATACCCTCTGGACATACTTTGGCTTGGACAATTTATACTTTGAATTGCATTTTTTCCTTCTCTGATTTATGTAAATGCTACTGGAAGCCTCAGCTATTTTGCGTATTAGTAATATAAGCACATGAAAATGGATAATGGCAATAATAAGTATTGATTACTTTGCAATCACTGAACAATTATGAGTGTCTTCATTATTCTAAAGCATAATTGTTCAGAGATTATAATGTTCTCTGCAAATACTAGGCACTTAGTAAACCATTTAGTGATGTCTAGCACATAATAGCAGCAGTTGAGAGCAGTTTCATAATTGTTACTCTTTAAAATGTTTTTGTTTGATATTAAATACCTATTGCAAAGCTTGTGAAAGAAATACTCATTGTTGGATGAGTTTATCTAGCATAATGTGCCTACAACTAAAGAGAAACAAAGGAAGTGTCTGAGTAGGAAGTAAAATATATACTGTACATCCAGTTTTCTCCTGTAAGCCTGATACAGGGTGTACGGAAAAAGAAGTGTCGGCCTCTATCGGATTTAATTGAAAATCTCATAGCTCAGAGTACATCAACATTTTTCAATTTATATTTTAGTCGTTTAGCAGACGCTCAGTATTGAGTGCATACATTTTCATACTTTTCTACTGTACCTGCAGGGGATAAGCGACAGAACTGCCCTTTATTCATTTGAAACTTGCCTTTTATTTCCTGATTTATTGATACCGCTAATGTGCCTCCAAGGGTCCATGTTTTATTTCAGGAGGCGCTTTTCTGCAAGCTATCTCTCCTCGGTATGAATTTTTTATTTCAAGCTGAGCGGATGCTCTTGTCCATAATGCACATATCTTATTAATGGAAGTTTTTCACAACATAGTTTTAATCGCTCCACATGCGGATGTTCGGCCACCCCCCTCCATTCTGAGCCCAGTCCCTGAGAGTTATTGATGGCCATGCCTCAGAAGGCTTTCAGCTGGTTTCCCCTACTGATTTGGGGACTGCACCTGAGCTACAGATTCTGCCCTGCAACCACAAAAAAACATCCCTGCCAGGGATTTAAGGCCTACAAATCAGAGACTACAGAATGTCTAAATATGAAGTATACACATTTTACAACTGTAATCAATGCTAACTCAAGACATAGAGGCTGACTAAACCTAACATTTGTGGAATGTCACATCGTCTGCTATGCGTACAAGTCCTCTTTTAAAGACAAGACTTGTTTGTGTGTTTGATTTGTGTTCGTTACATACTGTAGCATGTGACTTGCATACAAGTTTGATTACAACTCAGATAAAGTGATGTGACTTTGTGGTACACCAATAGGAGTCAAACATATAAGATGGGATAATAGGACTTCATCTCGGACTTCACCTTTAGGTATTAATCGATTTTTTTTACTGACACTATTCACCAAACAAGGATAGAAAAGAAGACACTTTTGGAAAAAGTGTACTCCCGCTCTCTCTCACTTTATCAGTCATGGCAGATGTCACACTGATCTGAGTGATAAATGTTGCCATGCTGCCCACTCTAAAGGATGACATGGTAGAGGAGTCATTTCTCAGAAAGAGCTCTTACTGTGAGGAAGTTAGAGAGGACTCTCACCCCCCAACATATATCCAACAATTGGGCCGACCAATCAGTGCTCCCGCACATTGGCTGACCGGGCTATCTGTATTGTGTGCCGCCACCTGCCACCCACCACCCGCCAACCCCTATTTTTTACGCTACAGCTACTCTCTGTTCATCATATATGCATAGTAACTTTAACCATATATACATGTACATACTACCTCAATCAGCCTGACTAACCGGTGTCTGTATGTAGCCTCGCTACTTTTATAGCCTCGCTACTGTATATGGCCTGTCTTTTTACCGTTGTTTAATTTCTTTACTTACCTATTGTTCACCTAATACCTTTTTTGCACGATTGGTTAGAGCCTGTAAGTAAGCATTTCACTACACCTGTTGTATTCGGCGCACGTGACAAATAAACTTTGATTTGATTTGATCATAATATACGGATGGGCCTGAAACGATTCTACATTTTCTCAGGAATTCCCAGGTTTGTAAGGATTTCATCTATGGACCATGTTTAGTAACAAATAACTTTGTCATGAGACCAGGAGCTATCTGTACATTACAGAGATAAGATATGAGGAATGAATATGAGGAATGCATCAGAGGAGGCCGAACCATCTGTTTCTTTCAGGTTTATCAGTATCACTGACCTGATGTTTCAGTGTAAATGTATTTCCCTTTTATGTCTCAGTGCCACAGGTTATCTATATTTTTGTAGCCTATGAATCTTGATTTTAGATGACTAGGCCTATATAAACTTGTATGTTTTATGTTAGACTCAGACAGTGCTGTAAAGTACATAAGTAAAAATACTTTAAATTACTTTTTGGGGTATCTGTACTTTACTATTGATATTTTTGACAACATTTACTTTTACTACAATACATTCCGAAAGAAAATATGTACTTTTTACTCCAAGTGTGGAAAAATGAGCCTTTCAAGTGTTCTGATTGGATAACATGGCCTGTGTCTCCAACTGGCTGCCCTAAATATAACTCAGGAAGAGGGCCACTTGATTCAATTACAGTGGATGATGATTCACTGGTCTGTGCCAATCTCACATTTTGTGAGGCTGCAGGCAGTATTCAAGTTAGACCCAACTAGATTATATTAGCATACAATCACTTTCACCATCTTCGACTCATGTGTCCATGTTGCATTTATACATCATCAAACACATCACAAAGGTCAATCTTCACACTGTCATACAGTTTATCCAACATGTTCTTTGAAAACTACAGACCAGGAGATTTTTTCTATTGAAAGTACAGGCAAGCAGGAATCGGTGATTAAAAGGTAGAAAGGTCACTGATAAAAAAAACTAAAAGCAAAGACTGAAGTTCCTACAATGAGAAAGTACTGTACTGTATGACGGCAAGCGCTCCAGCTCACCTTTGAGGCTGGGTAAGGCCCTTCAACGACAAGCAAATTGTCTCTCCCTAGAAAACAATTTTGTCCACTTTGGTTGTTCACACATTGTGCCTGTTTTTGAGCAAATTGCTGTAGGTAAATAATGAAAGTGCACAAGATAACACCTCCCAGGAATTGCCTTTGTTATTTATTATAACTTTTTCTGCCTTCAGAAAACACTGGTAAGTGGCAACACTGAGTTAACTTGTGACTTGATGATGAATTCTCTACATTGATAAATGGATGTAGGTCATGCCAGGCAAGGGAACATCCAGACCTAAACTTAATTATGTCACGTCAAAGTTTGCTGCTTATGTTCAATTTATAAGGGCACTGTTCGTTGTGATCACCTAAGTAATACACTCAAGGCCAGAGTCATTCTTTCAAACTCGGTTGGCCACAGAGATAACACTTAAAGATAGAAAGGGGGTATAAAATCACTGCTCAACTGTGGTGAATTATTCAAGACGGCAGATTTTTGTGACTTCTGAACAACAACAAATATATTTCCCCCAATTGGGTCTGTGAGAGTGCATGGACGAACGTGCTGTTATTTCACCTCACAGTTATGTAAGTGAACAGAAATTGGTCAGGTAGAAAATACTTTCCCCAGTGATTTATTCTTAAATATGCAATTGTCTAGAAAGTGAACTAACTTTTAAGCTTATTTTCTGTGGTATGTCTTAAAGGGCCAGTGTGTGGGTAATAATTAAGTAACTTACTGTAATCTTATTCTATTCAAATGGTAAAAAGTAATCAAAGAAGTGGATTAACCGAAGTTCATCACCAGAGTGAAGGGGCCCAGTGGGAGGGATATGTAACCTGAAAACAAACTGTTTATTGTCAGTGAGGTTTTGAACTCTTTGTTGTTGGTCTGTTAACTTACACAGCCTGGTGATGTCACCAGTCAAGCCAAAACTCCACCCATGCAAAATCTGCTGATTTGAAGGTCCTGTGTATATTGCATTTTCAAAATTATTATTATTGTTTTTAGTATGTAACCTTTTTTTAACCAGCCAAGCCAGTTAAGAACAAATTCTTATTTACAATTTACAATGCCGGCCTGCACCAAGCAACTAAGAAAGAAAATAAATAGATTATACCATACATCGAAACAATATCTCTTGCAGGTTATTGTTGAGTCATTACACAGCATGGCATGACTGCATGGCTAGGCACGACTCCACCACCATCATCAAGTTTGCCGATGACACAACAGTGGTAGGCCAGGTCACTAACAATGATGAGGCAGCCTATAGGGAGGAGGTTAGAGACCATGCCATGTGGTGGCAGGACAACAACCTCTCCCTCAATGTGATCAAGACAAAGGAGATGATTGTGAACTACAGGAAAAGGAGGCCCGAGCACTCCCCAATTCTTATCGGGCAGCGGTGGAGCAGGATGAGAGCTTCAAGTTCCTTGGTGTCCACATCACCAACAAACTATCATGGTCCAAACACACTAAGACAGTCGTGAACAGGGCATGACAAAGCCTATTCCCTCTCAGGAGACTGAAAAGATTTGGCATGGGTGGTCAGATCCTCAAAAGGTTCTACAGCTGCACCATTGAGAGCATCCTGACCGGTTGCATGACTGCCTGGTATGGCAACTGCTCGGCCTCCAACTGCAATGCACTACAGAGGGTAGTGCGTATGGTCCAGTACATCACTGGGCCAAAGCTTCCTGTCATCCAAGACCTCTGTACCAGGCGGTGTCAGAGGAAGGCCCTAAAAGACTCCAGCCACCCTAGTCATAGACTGTTCTCTCTGCTACCACACGGCAAGCGGTACCGGAGCGTCAAGTCTAGGTCCAAGAGGCTTCTCAACAGCTTCTACCCCCAAACCATACGACTACTGAACATCTAATTAAATGGCTACCCAGACTACTTGCATTGCCCCCCCCCCCCCCCTCTTTTACGCTGCTACTACTCTCTGTTATTATCTATGCATAAGTCACTTTAATAACTCTACCTACATGTATATATTACCTCAATTACCTCGACTAACCGGTACCCCCGCACGTTGACTCTGTACCGGCACCCCCTGCATATAGCCTCGCTATTGTTAGTTTACTGCTGCTCTTTAATTATCTTTATTTTTCTTCAGGTATTTTTCTCATAACTGCATTGTTGGTTAAGGGCTTGTAAGTAAACATTTCACTGTAAGGTTTCACCTGTTGTATTCGGCGCATGTGACAAATACAATTTGATTTGATACAACATTTCAAATACTGTTAAATGTTATTTTATTTGCATACCCAAAATGCCTATTATTTAGAAAGCCATTGACTTTTGTGAGTGGTTTAAAAACCAATGATTAATTCAACGCTGTATATATGACATATGCTTTGTATCAGATTTCAACATGCATTTTTTACATGCCAGAATAAAATGGCAGGACAATTCCTCTTCCTATCTGGACACGAGGGAGCCTGTGGTCCATTAAAACGGATCCTTTAAAAGTGATATTTGCTTTCAAAGTGGAAAACCAACAAGAGAGGATGAGTGCAGATTAAGTCCATCTCCTTCCATCTCTGTTTATTTATCCAAGTGTGCACAGCCATTCGTGGACAAGGCTGCAGAAGGAGCTGCATGGGGCAGGAAGCCTTCCCTTGGTAGAAATCTTCCGATTACACGCTTGTTTTGATTTTATGCCCCTAGAGCTTGTACCTCTCTCTCTCTCTTTGCCAAAGGCCTGGCTACATCATGAAACGTATTTCAATCATGACACACTAATTGTTGAAATTGCGTGGCAAGGTCCTCCCTCAGAAGCTTGACAGCCTCATAAAAAGGATCCCATTTCAAACGACGAAGCTGTTGTTAGGCAGTGTGCGTTACAGAGGGAATTAAGCCGATTGCTGTTAAATGACCATGGCAAAACAATCCGATTTGGAGACATTTCTACAAAATCCCAATTTCACTCTTGACAATAACACATTTCTAAACTAGTATATTGCCTTGGATTATTCTGTTTTACAAAAAAAAGATATCTGGACATCCTACAGTAGCTACAATTTCGACCATCGACAATAGCCAGCCAGCCCCTGCAGGTAGAATCAAATGGCTCTACTTCATTGTGTTCTTCATTGTGTTCATGGTTCTTCTGATACGTGTTTGATTAAGGACATGTAAGATGGACATGTGTAACACATCACGTACCTATTATATTACCAATAACTATTATATCACTTCTTATGGGTCATAAGCTAATTTTGCTGTTTTCTTACATGACAGTGAGACATGAACACGTGGCACAATCCAAATATTTATATAATCTTAATTCCGATCATCCAAATATTTATATTTATCTATGTCTATTCCTTTACTTTAGATTTGTGTGTATTGTTGTGAAATTGTGAGATATTACTTGTTAGATATTACCGCACTGTTGGAGCTTGAAACACAAGCATTTCGCTACACCCGCAATAACATCTGCTAAACATGTGTACAGTATGTGACCAATACATTTGATTTGATTTGACAAATCACAGTCGGTAAATATGTTTAGCTTCTAAATGTGGTCTTTGTCTCAGGCACTTAGTATGCACGTCATGATCGCCTTGGCATCACATGTGAATCTTTCGAGCGTGGCCATTGATCACCTTGCGGTAGTTCCACCTGGGCGCCTCTCCATTTGTCTCCTGTCCCCTGCTGCTGATCCCCTGAGCCCAGTAGGGATATGCTGATGTGCTCCGCTCTACCCTGGCTCCCCTGGCCTGCTGGCCTGCTGCTGTGCATCATGACATCTTTGTCAGCCTCCCATCACTTACCTTTGCACCCCTAACCGATGGTCATGCACCCACCACGAAAGGCAGAGCGGGTGTGATGGCTAGTGGTGTTAGCACCCTGATCTTCTTATCAAAGAGATTCTTCGAATGCACAATTAGATGTACTGTGTTACATAGGGTAGTAACAGTGTCCAGACAATAAATTATTAAATATCCTTATGCACAGGTTTCAAATACAAAGCCTGAGACCATCGCAAAGGTAGGCAATGGGGGATGAGATTACAGAGTGTTTTCTTAGCCTCAGCAGAAAGAGCTTTGCACATGGTTGATGGATCCCAATACATGTAATTCATATAGGACACCAGTGCCTAGGTTCAATACCAGACATTGTGAATCAATACTGTGCCCCATGGTCAACCAACTGGTTCACTTTACATTGGAGAACTAAAATCGATAGATGAGTCCAAGATTACTCAGCCACCTAGGCCCCATTGGTAGAGTGAGTGGTGGGAAGAGGACATGTACATTACAAATGAGAATTGGTGCTTCTGATCACTGATGGATTGTGGCATTGGGAGAATGGTGGGATTACTATTTAAAGATTACAGTAATCACAAGATACATTACATGACATGGGACACACCTGGGCCCGGGTGTATCCCGGGATAAATACACCTTTTCCCAATTAACTGAGGAGACACTCTCCATGCAGACACACTGATAGATTTTGGTTGTGGCATTTTTGTGCCCGTTTTGTTTGTTTGCCTTGGCACCATTCAACACCCCTCATTATCACATTTATACACGCAAACACTCACTTACACTGCTGATTACTGACTACACACACCATTGTTAATTGTATTTTGTTTACTTCAGTTAATAAATATATTTTGTATTCCTTATCTCCACGTTGTCTCCCTTTTTGTTACGAACTTCGAGCCGATTCGTGACATGACCAAAAGTATGTGGACACCTGCATGTCATCTCCTTCCAAAGTCATGGGCATTAATATGGAGTTGGTCCCCCCTTTGCTGCTATAACAGACCACTCTTCTGGGAAGGCTTTCCACTCGATGTTGGAACATAGTGAGGTCGGTCACTGATGTTGGGCGATTAGGTCTGGCTCGCAGTTGGCGTTCCAATTCATCCCAATGGTGTTCAATGGGGTTGAGGTCAGGGCTCTGTGCAAGCCAGTCAAGTTCTTCCACACCAATCTCAACAAACAATTTCTGTATGGACCTTGCTTTGTGCACGGGGGCATTGTCATGCTGAAAACAGCAAAGGCCCTTCCCCAAACTGTTACCACAAAAAAAAATAATGTCATTGCATGCTGCAGTGTTAAGATTTCCCTTCACTGGAGCTAAGGAGCCCGAACCATGAAAAACAGCCCCAGACCATTAATCCTCCTCCACCAAACTTTACAGTTGCCACTATGCATCGGGGCAGGTAGCATTCTCCTGGCACCTGGCAAACACAGATTTGTCCATAGGACTGCCACATGGTGAAGTGTGATTCATCACTCCAGAGAATGCGTTTCCTCTCCTCCAGAATCCAATGGCGGAGAGCTTTACACCCCTCCAGTTGACGCTTGGCATTGCGCATGGTGATCTTAGGCTTGTGTGCGGCTGCTCGGCCATGGAAACCCATTTCATGAAGCTCCTGACAAACAGTTGTTGTGCTGACGTTGCTTTCAGAGGTTGTTTGGAATTCGGTAGTGAGTGTTGCAACCGAGGACAGACGATTTTTACACGCTACGTGCTTCTGCACTCGGCGGTCACGTTCTGTGAGCTTGTGTGGTCTACCACTTCACGGCTGAGCCATTGTTGCTCTTAGACGTTTCCACTTTACAATAACAGCACTTACAGTTGACCATGGCAGCTCTAGCAGGGCAGATATTTTATGAACTGACTTGTTGGAAAGGTGGCATCCTATGACAGTGCTATGTTGAATGTCATTGAGCTCCTCAGTAAGGCCATTCTACTGCCAATGTTTGTCTATGGAGATTGCATGGATGCGTGCTCAATTGTATACACCTGTCAGCAATGGTTGTGGCTGAAATAGCCAAATCCACTAATTTGCATGGGTGTCCACATACTTACAGTGAGGGAAAAAAGTATTTGATCCCCTGCTGATTTTGTACTTTTTCCCACTGACAAAGAAATGATCAGTCTATAATTTCCCTCATTAAATTAAAATGCAAATCAATTTATACAATTTTTGACATGCGTTTTTCTGAATTTCTTTGTTGTTATTCTGTCTCTCACTGTTCAAATAAACCTACCATTAAAATTATAGACTGATCATTTCTTTGTCAGTGGGCAAACATTGTCACGTCCTGACCTTAGTTCCTTTGTTATGTTTCTTGTTTAGGTTGGTCAGGGCGTGAGTTGGGGTGGGCATTCTATGTGTTCTAGTTTTCTATGTGTTGTGCCTGGTATGGTTGTCAATGATTGAGAATCATACTTAGGTAGCCTGTTTTTCCCCACTTGTTTGTGGGTAGTTGTTTCCTGATTTGTGTTTTTTCACCTTACTGTTTCGTGTCGTTCACTCTCTTTGTTGTTTTTTGGTCATTCAGTGTTCAGTTTATTTAATTAAATTTACTATGAACACTTACCACGCTGCGTGTTGGTCCGATGATTCCTATTCCTCATCATCAGACGAAGAGGAGAGCCGTTACAAACGTACAAAATCAGCAGGGGATCAAATACTTTTTTCCCTCACTGTATGTATATGTAGTGTATATCGACCAGACCAATACATTCTTGATTAAGCCATTATGATCAAAAATCATCCGATGCGGGTCTATTAGAGATTTCAATGGAGAACATATTATTATCAACCATTGTTATCAACCATTATTATCAACACTATATACCTTTGACTTAAAATGACATTCCTGAAAGCTTGAGTAATGCATCTGGGATAAAGCAACTAAATAGGATTGTTTCTAATTAACAGGTTGTGTAGAACGAATGGCCCCACAGTGTTGCCTCAAAATCTGTCAGACACAGATGGCGATAAAGGCAAAAAATCAGCAGAGAAAGATGTTTAGAGAACATGATATGCTATGTGTGTGTGTGTGTGTGTGTGTGTGTGTGTGTGTGTGTGTGTGTGTGTGTGTGTGTGTATTTGTGTACAGTTGAAGTCGGAAGTTTACATACACCTTAGCCAAATACATTTAAACTCAGTTTTCACAATTCCTGACATTTAATCCTAGTAAAAATTCCCTGTCTTAGGTCAGTTAGGATCACCACTTTAATTTAAAAGTGAAATGTCTGAATAATAGTAGAGAGAATGATTTATTTCAACTTTAATTTCTTTCATCACATTCCCAGTGGGTCAGAAGTTAACATACACTCAATTAGTATTTGGTAGCATTGCCTTTAAATTGTTTAACTTGAGTCAAACGTTTCGGGTCATGTCATGTCATGCACAAAGTAGATGTCCTAACCGAATTGCCAAAACTATAGTTTGTTAACAAGACATTTGTGGAGTGGTTGAAAAACTAGTTTTAATGACTCCAACCTAAGTGTATGTAAACTTCCGACTTTAACTGTATGTATGTATGTGTGTGCAAGTTTGCTTGTGTGCTTGGGGGGAGGAGGATCATTAACCAACTAGCTTGTCATTGTAAAATATTTGTGGAAAAAACAATTTTTGTTGTTCTTACATTCAAAACCTTTTGGTCTGTTTGGTTTTCGAAATATTCTTCCTGTTAAGTTAATGTGTTGCTTGAATCTGGCTCTTCTTTTAACTGCGGGGCATAGACGGAGGCAACGATCAGATTGAATAATTCTGCAACCCATTGGTGTAACGCTCGTCGTTGGGAGATAGAGAGGAGGACCAAGGTGCAGCGTGGTAAGTATTCATATTCTCTTTTAATGAAAACGAATACTCCAACAAAAACAACAAAACACGAGAACGAAATGAAAACAGTCCTGAACGGGGAAATACAAACACAGAACAGAAAATAAACACCCACGAAACACAAGTGGGATAAGGCCACCTAAGTATGATTCTCAATCAGAGACAACTAACGACACCTGCCTCTGATTGAGAACCATACCAGGCCAAACGCAAACACAACACAGAAAACGGAACATAGACCACTCACCCAACTCACGCCCTGACCATACTAAAACAAAGACATAACAAAAGAACTAAGGTCAGAACGTGACAATTGGGAATTTACAGGTGTTTGTCTGTTACACCCTAAAGTCTTTAGAGGAATGAGAAAATCATCATTGTCTTCTGCAGTTAGGAAGGAGATCATCTGGTGCTTGCCCCGCTCTGATGGTAAGTGTTCCAGCTTGACAGAATCAGATCTGACTTTTTCAAGTGACTTTCTGGATATACCTTACTGTCACTATTTATTTTACTCAACTTGATGATGTGCCACCGTAGCTTCTCCAGAGGTATCCTCTCGCTTTCAGACGCACGACAAATAGTCCCTGGTGAGTGACGAATACCTTGTTGTAGGATTGCCAGGCTTCTGTTGGATACATATTTGGCGCCCGTTGTTGGATATGTCTTTGGCGCTCTGTAACCCGTTTCATCACGCTGGCAGACAGCGGCAGTCCCTATACAAGATGCAAGGAAAGCCATGTCAACCCAGAAGACTCAACTCAAGCTGACAGTGATCATTCAGTCTCATGCTAGTTGAGTTATTCATTGGCTCTTTATGGATTTGCATACCGATAACATTTATAAGTACTTTCACGTAGAAAAAAGTCGGCCTACTTCAGCTACACATGCACAAAATATAACACAGTATGTATATTTTACATCCATCATGTCCCTTGAGTAAATATAAATTCAAAGATATTATGGAAAGAGAGAGAGGGGGGAGGGGGAGGCTGGAGGAAGGGAGGGGGGAGAGGGAGAACTCCCAACAGCCATGACATGTTGATGCTCGACAGTGGGAGAGTTGTTTCTTTTAACAACACATAAAAAAAAACGTGGAACAGGAAAGCTGTGACATATCTGGTGACAGGTCGCAAAAAGCTTTTTCTTAGTAAAGAGGTGGGGGCTTCACACTGGACACAGGGTGCCTGTAGTCTCATCGGAAGACTCCCCACTTCCCTCTGACACCCCACCTCCCCCTTCCACTCAGCTGTCTAGCTAAAAAACAAACAAAAAAAAACAGATAAGGAGAAGAGGAGAGATGTGACAACCAACAAGCAGTACCTTTCGTAAGGCCGTCGTGAACTGCTGCATAACAGGCTTTTAAAAGCAAGGGAGCAGCACTGAAATGGGCAGCCTGAAAGGCTGGCTGTACTCTACACTACCTCTGATTCAGCTGCCAAATGTGCAATTTGCACAAGCTGTGAAAGAAAATTCTACTTGAATGCATCAAAATAACAGGCTCTAAGGCAACAGGATGTGAAATCTGTGCAAGGAGGCCAAGTATTTCTTTAAACTTCTGATAAAGGTTTTACTATGGTAATCAACAGTCATATCACCCCTGTCATAGCCACCATCTGGATCACCTCAGCTCACCACTCCAACCCACCCTAACCCATTACTCTCTTCCCCATTTTTCTTCCCTTGCTGGTTTGGAGATGCTGCCTATCTGGAGCTGTTTTCGATGTGTCCTGAAAGCCTGTCAGGGGGAAGACTCTAGCTTCCATGGCATTAAATCATCAAAGGAGGCTGTCTGATGTTCCGAGAACAGAGGAAGACATTGTACACAATGGGCCAACACAACCCCAACATTCAGTCCCAAACCCATCCAATGAATCATGTATGACTCAGTTTGTATCTCCTAGCATGCTCACATAATGGGACGAGTGATATAACATTTCCATTTTCTCTTACCGTATTTATACTGCTGGAAAAAATATCACACATACATTTGAAATGGGCTTGTAATACTGTACATACAATTCTTATTATAAAAGTCCTGTGCCTCTATCCCACTAAATTCCTCTGTTTGAGAGTGAAAGAAGGCTTTAGATCCAGATATTACATTTGAAGAGTTTCTTAAGTGCTCTTTGTGTGTGTGTGTGTGTGTGTGTGTGTGTGTGTGTGTGTGTGTGTGTGTGCGTGTGTGCGTGTGTGCGTGTGTGCGTGTGTGCGTGTGTGCGTGTGTGCGTGTGTGCGTGTGTGTGTGTGTGTTTGTCTGCCCTGAAAGAGCTGACTGTTTATGCAATATGACATCCTCATGAGAAGACATTATTGTGCCTCTAGGTTGCAGGGCAAAAACAAGATGCATCTTGCATTATTTTATCCCTAGACATCCCTAGTAGTATGTGGTATCGGAAGATGCAATACATGTCCCTTCATACATATGGGTTTGATATATGTGAAATGTAAGCTATGAGAGAGAGCATCAAGGACAAACACATGAGAAAAGCAAATCAATAACATAAGACTTATGATGGCTTGAGTGATGCTTGTTCTTACTGTGGGATTTGACCAGATCAGCCATGCTGCCCACTCACATTAACCCACTTCGTAGAGTAATGAAGAGTGTGGTCGGTCTTTGAATGTGAATGGGGCCACGCATGCACGTGACATCTCCTTAGCAGCTGTGTGCCCAGCAAGCGCACACTAGAGAAGTGCTCTGTGCCCTCGTCGGCATCGGATGCAATTGAATAATTTAAAGCAATTAACGCTGGCAAAGGCCGAGGCCTGCAGCGTCCATCTTCCACTGAGTGTGCTGCTGTTTGTGTCACATAAGAATCTCTGTTTCCCCAGCACTCGCAGCTGGCCGCGAGGCGGCGAATGAGTAATATCAGAGCCCACGTTACCAGGCTCAGTAAATGGATGCTGGCAGGGGGCCTGTGTTTATCAGAGCCACCATGATAAAAGACATGCCTCAGATGGCATTCATTTTTGCTCAATTGACACACGTTTGCATGAATACGTTTTATTTTAGCATGGCCTAAAACATGGTTCCCCAACTAGTGGCCTACGGGCTGATTTTGTATTTCAATTTTGTATTTATTTATTTGAATTTTTTTTTTTTTTGCATTTTCATTGTTAGACATCCTGTAAAAGTCTGTGACAGCACCAGGAAATCGGCTCCAAGTGATTTAAATTTAGTAAATCTGTTCCCAAATATTCACAAGCATTATAGAGACGTGATCACAATATCATGTAAGTAAGATTTGAAATGATGTTTAAGTCAAATATACTGTATGTTCCGGAACCCTGACCATCCGCTCAATAAATAAATTGGCCCGCGGCTGAATCTAAATGATGATCCTGGGCCTAAAACCACCTCTCTAACCATGTTACTATACAATTGTTTACCTTGGTTGTGTATTTGACAAATAGGCCTAACCCAAGTACAATATAGATATAATTATCACATGGGTTATACTTATTCATAATGTGGACACTGTGAAACAAACATGATTTATACTAGTGTACCATATGTCTGATATTCCTAACAGTGTCTTCTGATGTCCAATCCTTGAATGGGAATATTTCCCTACCTAAACTACCTAAACAACATAATTGTGTGTTATCTACTGTGATTAGTGTGTATTGTATTGTTTCGTTCTCAACTAGGTATCTTCACTCACTATGACTTGGGCAGGGAATTATTATGGCAGCCCTGAAAGGTCAAACCTTATCAGACTGTAGTAGAACACTAATCATCTCTGCCGGCCTATTTCCCACATTGACATTGCATCATTTGTTTTGAACCATCCATTCGCTTCAAAGTGCTGTGGGCCACAAGCGGTGTTTTGCCTTTGCCTCTTAAATAAGAATGAGGGAGGCTCATTCTTATTTAAGGAGAGAACAAGGAGTAAATGAGAAACAAATACTCCCGTCAATGGCCTTGTCTGTAAAATGAAATAGAAGGCCAACCTTATGCACAATTTATTTAGTCTGTCTTGTAAATGTCCCCTGGAAATGCAACATGTCAACTGCAAGACTGGTGTCCTGCTGTCTGAGTCATGGCTTACCGATTTTTATTGTCTCTCAGGCAGAGCCAATATGAGGTATGACTCACGCTCTCTAACCCTCTCATGCTTTGGGATTGGATGACACCATCACCTGCCAGAGTAGCGACCGTTTAGATCTTGAATTGATTTCAAAATGTAATTATGAAGAAGGTGTCTGTGTTACATCAACCTCAAAGATGATGGCTATACTGGTGGTTGTAGCAGGAGCACCTATGGTGGTAGTTGTAGTAAAAGTCAATGTAATGGTAGATACAACATTTGAATTGATTTTATTTCACCTTTATTTAACCAGGTAGTCCAGTTCCCATTTACAACTGCGACCTGGCCATGATAAAGCAAAGCAGTGAGACAAAAACAACACAGAGTTACACATGGGATAAACAAACGTACAGTCAGTAACACAATAGAAAAATCAATATACAGTGTTTACAAATGTACTAAGAACATGATGGTACCCATACTGTAGTGGAGTATCAGGCTGCAATAGTAGCAATATTTGTAATGCTATCTGTTTCTCTGTTCTATTCCTAAATATAATGTCCTTATAATAGCAAGCAGCCCTCACTTCCTGCCCCACTAACAAGATCCTACTACTGAAGATGTCTACCTTCAGTAGTACACTGGTGAGTAGACATTCAGAATTATTACAGAGACGTCCATTAATGTTATAGAAAATCATATGATTTATATGTTTAAGGTAATGGTAAGATAATGACTAAATGATTTATATGTTCAAATTAATGATAAGGCAATAACTAACAGTATTCCACCCTGTCACTGTATAATGGAGTGAAATGTGTTTGAATCATAAGACTAGAATTCTTATATGTATGTGCATAGGAAAAGAGGAACTGTTAACAGACAAGGAACTGTGGCAGACAACTTGTGTCATGCTCTGACCTTTAATATCTCTGTTTTCTTTATAGTTTGGTTTGGTCAGGGTGTGACGAGGGTGGGTATGCTAGTTTTTGTATTGTCTAGGGTTTTTGTATGTCTAGGGGTTTTGTAGGTCTAGGTATTTATATGTCTATGGTGGCCTGATATGGTTCCCAATTAGAGGCAGCTGTTTATCGTTGTCTCTGATTGGTGATTATATTTAGGTGGCCATTTTCCCTTTTGTGTTTGTGGGTTCTTATTCTATGTTTGGTTGCCTGTCTGCACTATTCGTATTATCGTCACGGTTCGTTTTGCTAGTTTGTTCAGTGTTCATTCTATTAAATAAAGAAGAATGTACGCATACCACGCTGCGCCTTGGTCCGATTCATACGACGAACGTTCAGGAGGAATGGACAATGGAAGAGATTTTGGATGGAGCGGGGGAGTAGAGGCAGGGAGGAGATAGAGGCAGCGAAAGCGGAACGGCAATATTACGAGGAGAAATACAAACGAGGCAAGCATGAGAGGCAGCCCCAATAAAAAACACTTTTTTGGGGGAGGCACACGAGGAGATTGGCTGAGTCAGGTTGGAGACCTGAGCCAACTCCTCATGTTTACCGTCGGGAGCGTGTGACTGGTCACCGTGTTATGCAGAGATGCGCACGGTGTCACCAGTTCGCATTCATAGCCCGGTGCTCTCTATTCCAGCTCCTCGCATTTGCTGGGCTAGAATGGGCATCCAGCCCGGACACATTGAGCCAGCTCTATGTTCCAGATCACCAGTGCGCCTCCACGGTCCAGTACGTCCTGTGTCTCCTCCCCGCACTCGCCCTGAGGTGCGTGTCACCAGCCCGGTACCACCAGTGCCGGCACCACGCACCAGGTATCCAGTGCGCCTCCACAGTCCAAAGATTCCGGCGACAGTACCCAGTCCAGAGCTTCCGGCGACAGTACCCAGTCCAGAGCTTCCGGCGACAGTACCCAGTCCGGAACGACGGGCCACAGTCCGGAACCTCCAACGACGGGCCACAGTCCGGAACCTCCAACGACGGGCCACAGTCCGGAACCTCCAACGACGGGCCACAGTCCGGAACCTCCAACGACGGGCCACAGTCCGGAACCTCCGGCGGCGATCCCCAGTCCGGAGCCTCCGGCGACAATCAGCAGTCCGGGGCCTCCGGCGACGATCCGCAGCCTGGGGCCTCCGGCGATGATCCACGGTCCGGTTCTACAAAGTCGGAAGGATCAGAGTAAGGAGGGGTGGCTGTGTCCAGAACCGGAGCCGCCCCGAGGGTAGATGCCCAACTGGACCCTCCCCTATAGGTTCAGGTTTGCGTTGTATGATTTTTTTTTTGAACATTCTCTGAATAAACTTTTGACCTATTGCAGACTGGAACTTTGTCTAATTCTTCATTAACCAGGGATTTACAACCCCTGGGAATTATTCAAAGCTTAAGTGATAGTTGAGTTTACAACATTGGGATAAAAATTCTCATGACAATTTACCAAAGCATAGCGGAAGAGGGGGCCAAATGGAAAATGATCATTTTACTTTGATTAAGACCAGAGAGCCACGGATAAGTGAATGGGACTTCAGAGCTTCATGTTTTGTAACTGAGGTATCTCCCAGAAGATAGACCCTATGATCAGATATGTTCCTACAGGATAGGGCCCCAGGCAAACCAGGCTTTAACATTTGGACCAGACAGCAACTCTGATTGAGAATCTGCTGCTTCGCCTAAACCCAGATGTAGGAATTATCATAATTGTTATATATACTGATGCTGTATTCAGCCTTTTGAGACAGTGAGACTCTTATTCACGCCAGTGTGTGCAGACAGCAGGCTGAATAAGTCTAGTAAATGGCTCTGAATTGAAGGTTTGCTGCTATGTGGTTATGACAGTTTGGGGGATTGAAAAATGCTAAGTTATTAACCTTAGTCAGCAGATGTCAGGATCAGAACTCCTCCCTCTCCGCTGGTATAGCCCATTTCTGTCTCCCCTCATTGGACTTCCTGTCTATCGTCAACAGTTGCACAGTAATTCTTAAAAGCTCTCTTCTTTACATATACTTTCTTAAAATAATTTGTATACTTTTTTTGCAAGGATATTTTTCCGGAATACCCTGGATTTGCTGCGTGCATTCACTGCAGGAGACTGAAATAGTTTGTTTTTGTGTCACTTAGCCATGTGCATGTCAAGTCACCTGGCATTCCAGTAAGACAGAATGAAACAAAAAGGCCAGTCAACGAGGTCCATAGACATTGATCGATTGGACTCATTTTAGTGTCCCTGAAAGTAATTAAATTATCCAATTGTCTTGTTTTGGAGCCTGTTTAAAGGAAAACCAAAATGCAGCTTCAGGGTAACAAAACATTTGCTGCACACATGTAGACGTACATTTCAGAACATCAACCCAATCCCCTTTGAGTCAAATGCAGAAAGTTCTCAAATGTAACACACAATCTACTACAAGAAAATCTCTGCTCTTCCTCTCTGTCTCTGGTATGATCTTCTGTGTGAAGAAATCATCTACTTGACCCTTCCCCGGTGGTGAAGGCTGATAGAAGCCCACCAGAGACCACAGTGGAGACGGAGCCCTGTCTCCATGCAATGACATTAGACTCAACTTGCCTCTCAAACAAACAGGCAGACATCTGTGACATTAGTGTCCTCTCTCCACTCAGATGGCCACAGTCCCTGGGGCACTGTGCATCTCTGTACCTGCCATTGGACATATTGAAAGGGGTTGAACATATTTATTTTTGAAAGGGCTCTTCAGAGACTTCCTTTGTGTGCTGGGGCTACAAGCCGAAGGACACAGTGGCTGTCTCACTCACTGCTGCAAAATGTGATATACAGTAGAAGCTACAGTATATCACAGAGTTTAAAAGATTTAAGTTTCCATGTAGCATATTTATAATTTGTAATCCTTGGCAACATTGATATTATTTGGGTTTGTTTAGAACAGGGATAGGCAACTAGTGGCCTGCAGGCTGCATGACCCCCTTTTGTAGGCTTTCCAGATTTGGAACTCAGAATCGTCGAATACACAATGCGCAATTTCGAAATGTGGCTGTGCATCAGCAGTTTTTCTGTTGTTATGTCAATCAATGACAGTCACTCAATTAGCCAATGTCAGCAATTTATTTTAGATTGTTAAATTAGTCTAGCGGCCAGCTATATAAACATGTAGTGATCATGGTCGAATTACCGACTGGGGGGGGGGGCATTTATTTTGTTAGTCCCTTAGATATTATATTGAAAACTGCAAACATTTCTATCCACCCTGTGTCAACAAAATGTTGCTTAGGGCCGGCTCTGACTGCATGTGTGGGTATGGGCTCCTGAGTGGGGCAGTGGTCAAAGATACTGCATCTCAGTGCAAGAGGCGTCACTGCAGTACCTGGTTTGAATCCAGGCTGCATCACATCCGGCTGTGATTGGGAGTCCCATAGGGCGGCGCACAATTGGCCCAGCGCCGGGGCAGCCTATCATTGTAAATAAGAATTTGTTCTAAACTGACTTGCCTAGTTAAATAAAGGTTACATTTAAAAAAGAATGGATGTGAGATGCTGCGGCCCCCCATGATTTTGGGTGGCCCCCACCCCCATTAAAAGTTGCCCATCCCTGGTTTAGAATCTTAATGGACAGTTTCTAATGAAAACCCATGCACACTTCAAAGCCCCAGTTACACACATCTGTTGTAGCAATAATTGCCTGTGAGCAATCAAAAATTGACATCTGAGTCTTTGACCCCTAATTATGGTGATTGAGAGATTAGGGAAGTAGGTGACCAGAAGAGATCAAGATGCTCTTTCAAAAAATACACAACGATCAAACAACAAACTTGGCAGCAACATAAACACATCCATCTTGAGCACAGATGAAACAGCTATTCTCACGACACATGAACAGTCACACACACAAGTGAACAATTACACAGTTGAAGCTTTGGTTCACTGTTAGAATTTCCAGTCTGTTTCACTCCACATATGCTTAGTTACACCCATGCCATTTTGTGTGGCTTTCATTTCTACCAAATGTCTTAAACTGCCACCAATAAAAGCATAGCTCAGTAGCATGCTTTTTCCACTGATGCCTCCAGCTGTGGAAGTTAAGAGCACAATGCAGGTGTTACAAATCACAAAGGAGAACTGAGAAGGAGCAATGGGATAAAATATATGACATTTTCTTCACTGTTTGAATGATGCACATAAAATCATTACACACACTAACCCTAAATATAGAACATCAGTCCATTCCAACTTAGTCAGTGACTAAAGGGGTTGGTTGGGGAGACAGAGGGATATGACTAACATGTCTTGGAGACGGTTTCTCAAGTCTAATCCATGAAATGGCTATCCCTTAAAAATGTGGTCACAAAAGCAAAATACATTTTGTCATCAGCCAAATAGTGTTCCTCAAATTATTTTAGTAAGACCCAGCAAAACAAACTTCCTGTATCTGGCTCGTAGCTCCCAGGCAATGATATTCATTTATGAATTATTAAATGATTGTCCTGATTATGTGTACTGAAATTGTGTGTACTGTGTTTGGC
Source organism: Oncorhynchus mykiss (assembly GCF_057628025.1). Lineage (NCBI taxonomy): Eukaryota > Metazoa > Chordata > Actinopteri > Salmoniformes > Salmonidae > Oncorhynchus > Oncorhynchus mykiss. Next base: position 61,502,066 of record NC_143027.1, on the reverse strand, counting down.
AATTGTCCACATTTCATAATCTGTTGCAATTTGTATTATTTTGTAGGTTTGTTCCCTTATAGCTAATAGGAAGGGTTAAACAGTCTGTATATGTATTTTTTTTTAATCCAGTCCAGCATTCTTGATAAGTGAAGGAAATATTTCATGCATAATAATAAACATCATACTGTATGTGACTATGTAGCAAAATTTGAAATGTATTTCCAAGCTAATTTTATCTGGAATTTATCATAAAAAAAACAAACAATTGGGGCCCACGAAATCCTACTACATCTATATTAAAATATGCAGTGCGGAGTGGAGTGTGGTCCCTGTTCACGAGCTGTTTAATCTCTTTGGGCTTGACATTTGACATTTCCTTCCCCACCTCTTCCCTATCTCACCAAAGAGAAGTGATGTGTGCAAATCCAGCATTGTTGTTGCATAGGCTCATGTCTCAATGGTAAAAATCACCCTAAACCATTGTCTACTGTTAATGCCATTTCACATTACAGCACAAACGCCTCTTATAAATTCCTTATGCAAAAAAAAACAGTATAGAGGGAAAGAGGAGGAATTCTCTGAATAGCCTTGCTTAATTTGACATGAAGAGTTTAGATTATTCTGCAAAACTAATACAGGACTCTGAGTCATAAGGAGTGTAAATTAATTCCAGGGAACCCACAAGGATATTTTATTGTTACCTAAGAATAACTAAAGGCAGAAAAATAAATATAAAGGAAGCTATAGTCATACCCCATCACCCCCCTTCAGAACCCTAAACAAGAGCCCATTTCAACACTGAAAAGGATCCATTGTGAAAAGTCTTCAGAAATTGCAGTGTAAATATTTACAGAGACCTTAATGATGCATGGGGCTTGGACACTGTCTCCAGTGAGGTTTATATTAAACAGAGCTGCAGAGGTCATGATGGATGTGTCAGATTACTTGGCCAGCTTGGGTATGAATGAGAAAGAAAAAGGCTGTTTGTTGTCGGCCTGGAGTAGCATTTGTTCTTGTAACAATGTGGAGGATGTATCGTGTTACAATATGTGTGGCACATTATTGTGAGTGTGATGGATGGGTTAGGGTGAGGGGCAATGAAAGGGCCTAATGTGGTCCCGTCCAGGGTCCCCAACTGGGCAGGATAATGCTTCTGCCTCTCTGTCTAAACACAGGACCAGTAATTGACAGGTATGGCTCAGGTGATATTTGGGCTGATTGAGATGGCTTCCAGCAGAGCGAGAAAACTATTCTCCAAGGTTGAAATACATTGAGAAACCATGGAATGATGGTTTCTTTGTTTTACTTAGCATATCAACGACTGAAAGCTACTTTAGTCACATTACATAACTACTAAAGTACCACATTTTAAACAGACAGGATTTATATAACACTTGGCCAAGGGGGAACTAACCTCATCCTCATGATGCTACTGCGACTGTGTCCATTTTGTGTCAGGAAGCCCACCACCACATATGTGGAGATATGAATAAATATAGGAATTAATGAATTCATGAATGTGCCCTTGGAACCAGTTATAAAACTCTTGGTGGGAGAGGGCAGAACAGCTTTCCGTGTGTCTTTGTTGTGTTTAAGCTGTACCTCCAGGTCTGGATTTCATCAACCTAAATAAGATCTGTCACTGACTAAAACAAATAATGTGTGCAGCTTTGTTTGTCCCTTGTGTGGAGATGCTTCAAAACTTTGTTTACTGAAGTGGGGAATGTTTGCCTCTTATCATGGGGTTCAGAGAGAGGTGAGAATGCAAATGATTCTGGTTTTATAATATTCTGCATGTGTTAATACACAAGAGTGTAGTATAGACCGACAGCTTACTGACATATCCAACTTTTTTTTACAGTATGCATATCATATGAGCCAAGTCAAAATAATTAATTAAATGAAATACAGTCCTGAATGTATTTCAGTGACCATCCATCTCTGTCAATAAATGGAGGTTATGTTTGGGCTATCACACCACAGGAGATCAGATTAGCAGGCCACACATGTCAAAAGGAGGAGGAGATAGTAGATAGATGGTAGATGGACTGGAATGGGTTTCCCTCTAAAAGGTCCATCTAAGGGTCCTGCCCCCTGCCCCTGATCCAGCAGGCAGATCCCTGAAAGGATCTATCCTATGTACTGGATATCACCAACGCAGCAGCCCCCGCCGCCCGCCTGGCCCACACCCCCTGTTTGGTCTGTGAGATTCTCATTTCTGCCCAGCAGCTTGTTTCCTTTCCATTAGCTGGCGCAGCACAGGCCCCACGTTCATTCAATTACATCTGCTGTACCTGCCAATGGCTCCCCTGCTCCCCAGCAATGCACCGCCAGCCAGACCATCCATCGCCGCTACCTTATCAAGCCAACTGTCCATGGCACCGCTGAGTATCCCCATTCAAATGCAGGATCTGTCACCTATAAGAATAAAGAGAATAAAGAACAAGAGACAAAGGCACTCTTACCACCAATACTTTACTTTTATTCAAGTTTAACATTGATGCTGCCCTAGTCATTATGATCAAACATGATTCTTCTTTCAAGGAGTAGTCAGTAGTTATACTAAATTAAACATCAGATTAAATCAAACCTTTTTTGTGTATGTGGACTTCTTTGAATGCAAACATTTAGTCTACTTTTTATTGTAAGGATGCCAGTTGCATTAACTCTAATTAAAGCATTCTTGGCAGACGTTCATATATTTAGAAATACAATGTCTTTCTTCCACTGACAATATCTAAGAAGAGCTTGTCCTAATACATCTGTCAAACACTGCATCTATTTAACAACTCAGACACTAATTAGCCTAAATTAGCCTCAAAAAAGGTTGACATCATCAGAGAAAGAACATCATAGACACCAACATGATCAGCCCTGCTTTTAATGTTTGCATTTAATTATTCATATAACCTGTATTTTGTGCACTCCTTCACATAGAAATTATTTTAGAGTCGAACATTTATTGGTGTTCCCGTGGAGAGGCATTGCTCTTCACGGGAGAGGTTACCGAAAGGTTACTAGATCGAATCCCCGAGCTGACAAGGTAAAAATCTGTGGTTCTAACCCTGAGCAAGGCAGTTAACCCACTTTCCCCAGGGCGCCGAAGACGTGGATGTCGATAATGGCAGCACCCTGCACCTCTCTGATTCAGAGGGGTTGGGTTAAATGCGGAAGACACATTTCAGTTGAATACATTCAGTTGTACAACTGACTAGGTATCCCCCTTTACCTCTGTGAATAATTGTGTAATAACTTCAAAATGAACAAAGCAGTTATAACCAAGAATAACAGTTTTTTTTTCTGGCCATGTGACCTGACCATGAAAAACTCAAATGACCTAAGTGACAAAATAATGTGAGAAGAAAGTGATATTGGTTGACTTTTTAATAAACCACAATCTTAGTTGCCTACACTGCCTGTGAAATCCCTCTGTTTCTTTAGCAATTACGCCCTGGTGCGATTAGGTCAATGATGCAGTACAGTTTGTGTTTTTACTGTCACTAAGCACAGTGGGGTACCCTCCATCTCTCTCTCTCTCTCTCTCTCTCTCTCTCCCTCTCTCTCTCTCTCTGAGAGGAAAATCAGTCCATGCTCCAATGCCCATCGACTGATAAGGTGTCAGATATCTTGCTCTCTCCATATGATGGGAGCTGCTCTGTTTTTGTTTAATCTGAACTCCCACAGCATAAAAACATTTGAATCATCCTCTTTAACATGCTCTGTGGGCTGCCTGCTGATGCATCAGACCTTGCAGCAGAAATCTATCTTTGTGGATGGGAGACTTTTAAATGGGACCAGACAGAACAAACCATATTTATATAATAAAAAAGTCAACATGGGGTAGCCATATTCTTCAGAAGCTATATTCATAGCTATAATAAATAGCTATATTCTTCAGAATTCTGATTGTAGGCCGATTTGGTTCTACATTGGATTCCTGATCTTTGGGAGTCACAAAGATGGTTAGCCTACATAAGCCATTCAGTATTCTTCAAGTAACCATATGAATGTATCAATGCATACCTGAAAATAAAGGCGTTTTGTTTGTCATACGGAATAAGTGTTAGTCCAAAGTTATTTGCCCCATACCTTATTTGTTGAAACTGTAATTGGTTCTATATATAGAGCAATGTCTGATGTGTGTTATTTTACTTAGATCACTGGCCCAGTTCCTACCAGACTCAAAAGAGAAGCAAAATGGTGGTTCACATCGCAGCCAATAAAAGGAGAGAAGGAAGGTGTTGTTCTCACCCAATGACTAATTTGTGCTTTTAGAGAACTGATTAAAACCTGCCACACTTGCTGATTGCTATGCCATCCACCAGTGTCACCTCAGACATGGTATCTGTTTTTCCTTCCCTCTCCCTGCTTTAGTCTGCTAAATGCGGCTGTGTGAACAGTGAATCCATTACCCCAGCGACAGCCACATTCAATTATTAGACGGGCTAATAATCTGACGGAATTGATTGTTCACTATATTCCCAGACAAATGGCCAATGCAGGAAGGATCATGTTTGATATTCCCTGCGGTAGGACAGGAATAGGACTCTGTGGCTGAAAATGAGCTTTCACCGCCCAGAGTGGAGGGGCCACTGTTCTACTTGTAATCGGAGAAAATGGAATACTGATAATCAAACACATTGTTTGATTAGGCTATGTTTATTACATTGTATGTCCAATGTAAAAAAATTAAAAATACAAATCTGAGTCTTTGCTTCAATGCCAGGTAAATATATGCATGCAGAAAATATAATTGTTCCTATGAAAGCCCATTCCTGCCACCAATGGGGGCCCAAAGTTTTTCCTGATTTGGTAAGCTAATGTAACCAGGTAAAACTCTGGATCCTAGTAATAAATCAGCTGTAAAATGGTTTATGTGGGCTATGATGGCTACGGTTCCAGATTTTCTGGAAACCTGATTTGCCGTGGCAAAAAAAGAGAGAGATTTCTTGATCAGTGATGAACGGCTTTGTCTGCTGTAGCCTACAATCTTCATGGTGTACACAAAGGACATGATCGAAATATTCCACCTACTGCGTTCCATTCCTCAGTAGGTCATTAAGCATAAACTCGATTTCATGCACTTTTTTCGGGAGGCGAGTAAGGCTACATGCATCTTTTTACATGTTGTCAACAAAAGACATAATCAACATGTTCGTACAAACTCGCAGATATTGTAGTTTTTTTTTCCCAATGCAAAACTCAAGTGGGGAGTTACACTAAAGTGTACAAAACGTTAGGAACACCTGGTCTTTCCATGATATAGACTGACCAGGTGAATCCAGGTAAAATGTATGATCCCTTATTGATGTCACTTGCTAAATCCACTTCAATCAGTGTAGATGAAGGGGAGGAGTCAGGTTAAAGAAGGATTTTTGAGCCTTGAGATAATTGAGACATGGATTGTGTACGTGTGTCATTCAGAGGGTGAATGGGCAAGACAAGACATATTTAAGTGCCTTTGAACGGGTATGGCAGTAGGTGACAGGCGCACCGGTTTGAGTGTGTCAAGAACTGCAAAGCTGCTGCTGGGTTTTTCCTGCTCAACAGGTTCCCGTGTGTATCAAGAATGGTTCACCACCCAAAGGACATCCAGCCAACTTCACACAACTGTGGGAAGCATTGGAGTCAACTTTGGCCAGCATTCCTGTGGAATTCCTTTGAGACATTGTTAAGTCCATGCCCCAATGAATTTAGGCTGTTCTGAGGGCAAAAGGGGGTGCCACTCAATATTACCAAGGTGTTCCTAATGTTTTATACACTCAGCATACTTACAGCTATCTAGGCAGCATTTCAAACACTAGCAAGACACAGACACACAGTCTAATTAGTGATTTAATGTTATTTTTTCTATCATCATTGCAAACATTGGCTAAGCAGGAGGCAGACAGGCAGTCAAAGTAATAGTGTTCTTTTTCAGCAACTCTGGCTAGCAGATATATGGAAATGTGAGGCAGAGACATAGGTTACATCATCATGGTTCAGAAGAGGGTGAGTAAAGAGGAAAACGTAAAGGGAAGGGCAGTGTGAACAGCATCTACGTAGAAGAAATGTGTGTGTAAAATAACACATGCGCAGAACCTGTATTCGCACAAAAAGCCTTTTAAAAACTAGACAACAACTGTGATTGAACAATAGAACTAACAGGGCTGGGCTTGCTTTATGCAGGGTTGCATAGTGACATTTGCATCTGTGATTAAAAAGTTACTCACACAGTATGTCATCACTATTGTGTTGATTAATTTATTCCAGTCAGTAATTTTGGATTGATAAGGTCTCAATAGCCTAGCCAACTGAAGTTTGAATATACAGTACCAGTCAAAAGTTTGGACACACCCACTCATTCAAGGGTTTTTCTTTATTTGTACTATTTTCTACATTGTAGAATGATAGAGAAGACATCCAAACGATGAAATAACACATTTGGAATCATGTAGTGACCAAAAAAGGTGTAAATATAAACTGTAAATAAAAATATATATATATATTATATGTGAGATTCTTCAAAGAAGCCAACCTTTTGCTTTGATGACAGCTTTGCACACTCTTGGCATTCTCTCAACCAGCTTCACCTGGAATGCTTTTCCAACAGTCTCGAAGGAGTTCCCACATATGCTGAGTACTTGTTGGCTGCTTTTCCTTCATCCTGCAGTCCAACTCAAAAGTGTGCCTTGAATTCTAAATAAATCACTGACAGTATCACCAGCAAAGCACCCCCACACCATCACACCTCCTCAACCATACTTCACGGTGGGAACCACACATGCGGAGATCATCTGTTCACTTACTCTGCGTCTCACGAAGACATGGCTGTTGGAACCAAAAATCTCAAATTTGGACTCATCCGACAAAGGACAGCTTTACCCCGGTCTAATGTCAATTGCTCATGTTTTTTGGCCCAAACAAGTCTCTTCTTCTCATTGGTTTCCTTAAGTAATGGTTTCTTTGCAGCAGGGCCTGATTCACTCAGCCTCCTCTGAACAGTTGATGTTGAGATGTGTCTGTTACTTGAACTCTGAGAAGCATTTATTTGGGCTGCAATTTCTGAGACTGGTAACTCTAATGAACTTATCCTCTGTGTTTCTTTCCTGTGGCGGTCCTCATGAGAGCCAGTTTCATCATAGTGCTTGATTGTTTTTGCGACTGTACTTTAAGAAACTTTCAAAGTTCTTGACATTTTCCGGATTGACTGACCTTCATGTCTGATGGACTACATGATTCCATGTGTTATTTTATAGTTTTGATGTCTTCACTATTATTCTACAATGTAGAAAATATCAAACGTGAATCAAAAGTGTGGTGACAAATGCAAGCTCCCCACGCGTTTAACGGCAGCCCTGCTATGCTAATCTCAACATGGCCAGATGGAAATCACCACATAATGCTACAAAATAAGAAATATATCCTATATGTAGGGGTGGCAGGTAGCCTAGTGGTTAGAACATTGGGCCGGTAACCAAACAGTTGCTAGATCGAATCCCCGAGCTGTCAAGTTGAAAACCTGTTGTTCGACCCCTGAACAAGGCAGTTAACCCATTGTTCCTGGTCTGTCATTGTAAGTAAGAATTTGTTCTTAACTGACTTTCCTAGTTAAATAATAAAACATGTACAGTGCATTCAGAAAGTATGCAGACTCCTTCCACGTTACAGCCTTATTCTAAAATATATTAAGTTGTTTTGATTCCTCATCGATCTACACAAAATAACCCATAATGACAGAGTAAAAACACATTTGTATACATTGTGCAAATGTATATATATAAAAAAAATAACATGACCCTTTACTCAACACTTTGTTGAAGCACATTTAGCAGTGATTACAGCCTCTTGGATATGACGCTACAACTTGACTCTCCTGTATTTGGGGAGTTTCTCCCATTCTTCTCTGCAGATCCTCTCAAGCTCTGTCAGGTTGGATGGGGAGCATTGCTGCACAGCTATTTTCAGGTCTCTCCAGAGATGTTAAATCAGGTTCAAGTCAGGGCTCTGGCTGGGTCACTCAAGGACATTCAGCGACATGTCCCAAAACCACTCCTGCTTTGTCTTGGCTGTGTGCTTAGGGTTGTTGTCCTGTTGGAAGGTGAACCTTCGTCCCACTGAGAGTTCGGAGCACTCTGAAGCAGGTTTTCATCAAGGATCTCTTCCTACTTGGCTCCTTTCATCTTTCCCTCGATCCTGGCAAGTCTCCCAGTCCCTGTCTCTTAAAAACATCCCCACAGCATGATGCTGCCACCACCATGCTTCACCGTAGCTTTGGTGCCACGTTTCGTCCAGACATGATGCTTGACATTCAGGTAAAAGAGTTCAGTCTTGGTTTCATCAGACGAGAGAATCTTGTTTCTCATGGTCTGAGAGTCCTTTAGGTGCCCCTTAGCAAACTCCAAGCGGGCTGTCATGTGCCTTTTAATGAGGACTGGATTACATCTGGCCACTCTACCATCAAGGCCTGACTGTTGGAGAGCTGCAGAGATGGTTGTCCTTCTGGAAGGTTCTCCCATCTCCACAGACAAATTCTGGAGCTCATGCGTCCTTCACAAAGACGAATCTGCCCGATTCCAGCCTTGCTGAAGCACCTCCTGATCATCACCGATCCTCCACCAAATTTTACAGTGGGTGCGAGACAATGTGGCTTGTAGGCCTCTCCAGGTCTCGCATGAATCAAGCTTCATACAAGGTTGTCCTGGAAGAAAACTTTCTTCCTTCTGCTCTGACAATGTTCCCCAACTCTGAGGATTGGTTTTTCCAGCAGGACAATGCTGGGGCAGCTCTAGCAAGGCATACATATGACAAACTGACTTGTTGGAAAGATGACATCCTATGACGGTGCCACGTTGAAAGTCACTGAGTATTAATATGTTTGTTTTTTTCAGGGGGTGCTGCACAACCCTCCTTGCTCGCACACGCTTTTTAATTTCTGCCCACAAATGTTCTGTAGGATGGAGGTCAGGGCTTTGTGATGGCCACTCCAATCCCCTCTACTTCCCGTGGCTATGCCAGTAGCTATTTGCAACAGCAACACTATTAAAGTCATTTTAACCACTTTCAGTCATAGGCCTATTGTGGTTGGAGATATGCATAGCTTCATTCATCTTGTTTCGGTGTTTGTTTGATTTCCCCTTCATGTTAGTAGGCCTAGCTTTCGATTTTTATACACAGTCAGCACTTAGTTTACATGGTCCGCTAACTATTATACATTTTTCAGTAATTAAAAGTAATATATTACTCACTTTAGTAACGTTTATGTAATTTGTTACAATGTTTCCCGCGCGTCCGACGTTGACTTCCTGGTCCTAGGCGGAGGGGACGTTCCGGATTGGGTGCCCAATGCCCATTCATGCCCAGTTTGGAGGTACCACTGGCACAGGGGTTCAATTTCTCCCTGTTTGTTATTCTGAGAATATAAATGTATGAGCTCTTCATTATTTCTGCTTTGCACAATTTGTTCTATGCTGATTCATCTTGGAATGTCATGCCATGGTTATGAGTGTAATAAGCCTACGATGATGTATATCGTGTCGCTATTTGAAAATGGTCTTTTAAAAAAAAAAAAATCTTATCTTGAACTCTCCATTGTTGGAAAAGGACCCAGCATTTCACTGTTAGTTTACACCTGTTGTTATACGAAGCATGTGACAAATACAATTTGATTTGATTTTAGAGCGATAACATCACCTCTCTGGAGAAGTGTGTTGGTATGACCAAATCCAGGTACAAGGGTTGCCAACTGATGGCCTATTTATGACAGTCTGTTTCAGACCTTAGGGTTAGAGTTAGGTGGTGGACTGCTAAAAATAGCTTATATTTTCTGGATCCATTTGTGTATATACAATTTGACTGCTAAACACCGATCACCTGGCTTTAAATAAAATCTGAAAGACTTGTCCAGCACCTACATGCCACCCCGTTGGCCGTGAGACACCATGTTAGTGTACTTCACCACAGCTCTCAATGTTGCTATGCAGTTACAAAGCTAATACTAAAATGGTATGCAATTACAGGTTTATTACCTAATAGCAATGTAATATTATGTGTTACCATACGCTACAGCTATAGGTTTATGTTTTTCACTTTAAAAAAAATGTATTTCCCTACAGCCTAATTAAACAGTGGCTCAACCATTGCAACATAGGCCTACAGTAGGCTGTTAAGGTCAGTAGGGGTAATAATGAAGGGAAGCTAACCTGTAATTGGAAGCAAAACTATGTTGTCATGAAATTGAATACTTTGTAACTATATCACTTTACTCATGGAAAGTTTTTATTTTCATGTGATGTACATTTATTTTGAAGATGAGTTTTGTTTCCATCTCCCTTGAGTGCTCTCGGTTCCCAGTGAGGGCTTTACTTCCACCCGCCTGTTTTGATTGGACGAAGATTTCTTAACCTAGTCTAACCGTTCGCGCTGTTCTCTTGCACTGTCTGGATCTGGGAACGTGCGACAGATGAGAAACTGCTTCCATCTGGTATCGCAGGGAAAAGGGGGTGATTCTACTTAGCCGCCCTCGGCAAGACATCCTGTTTGCATTGCTACTAAGATCTGCAAGCTTCGTTACGTTTCACTAGAAAGCTGGAGAGGACGTGCGCTCCTAAGCGTCTACACCGGATTGATCGTTGGGGATGCTACGGTTTTAATCCTTCACTCATTCTCATTTTCTCATGATACTATACTCGCCCTAGGCGTCTAGTTCCACTGTCTTCTCAAACGGTCCACGGTATTTCTCTTATCCAGCGGAACTCACAAGAGGAGAGGCGCTTGGACCAGGAGTGATAACGCAAGGACCGGTCGAGTTGGATGTTCATAGCCATACAGAAGTGGTCATAGTCTGGAGCTGCTAATGGGACAAGCAGTGGACTGACAACATTGAGTCTTGTTTTACTTCAAGCAAGGTAAAGGATTTAGCCCATAGTTATTGTCCTGTCAATTTATTTTAGTACAGTTGTGTTGTGCAATTTCTGGAGTCATTTGAACTGGAAAATGTGATAGTCCTGCGATTGGACCGAAATTGCTTTTCCAAATGATAAAACCTATCTCTCAGAAGCGACATTTTTGATACATTTAATACGCAGTCTGAGTGGACTGTGTCCATTGTATGTCCAGCACTTTAAATGTAGTAAATTAGGGCTATAGGCGACTTATTTTGGGGGGATATTTTGATTGTCATCAGGACGGTAAACATAGCCTATATCGAATTATCTGTTGACGTTAATTTTTTCATATATCCTCTGTTTCTAATCGGAAGCCTGGCGGTCCAATTACATCTATTCACGGCTTGTTTGACACACGGGTTGGCTATACTACATATTTGAGCCCATCGATCCAGTTTCAGGTTTTTGTGACGAATATTCTACACGGTAACTTTCTCTGCAAGTGTAGGGTATACGGGGATACATTTCCTTGAAAGTGTTTGTCTTTAAATAGCTAATTGAACTGAATGGGATGAATAGCCAAATCATATGTATATTGTATTCATTGTAATGCGGACGATATTCCACTTTCTCTCCGTCCTGCATTCATAATATAATTTATTATATTATCTTTTAAAGTCAGTTTAATTTTCTTCAAATGTGTATGTTTTGTATTTGTTGCTATTTGATAGCTGTCGTTTGAATATTTTTGTTTAGCCTACTTCTGAGTCACAGTTTTATAGTGATAACAGGTTGGTGTATCATTTACAACTGAATACAAACTGAATGGGGCAAAACATATTTTCCCCCTTGTTGCGTCTCTAACCAAGGCGATATAGCCTAGTGTACATTTTTGTTGCATTGATCATGGACATCTTATTAGGCTAAACTACTCAACAATTCATGTGAAATGTGAATTTCAGAATTCACAGGCATTCTAACATGTTTTCAATAGGTTTTATTCATAGGGAGAAGGAAGCCTAAAGAAGACAGCGTGCGTAACTGGTTCATTGCATTGACTGTGTGTATTCACATAACCCTCAGTATTCATGTCCACAGCTCATGATTGCTGCTTGCGAGAAGAAAATAATCTCCCCCTCCCACCCGCTACTCCTCTATACCCCCACCGCACTGTTGCTCAGCGAAATGTCTCCTCTGCTTCCCTTCATGTGCTCTTGTGGGAACCATTCATATAATAATTTAACGTTCTCCTTATTGAACATGCTTTTACTGATATTATTGGTCTGTGTTATGCCCTAACAAGGTATTGAAATGAAATAATGCACATCAAAGGGTTTATCATTTAATCGATTGTATTTAATGGTGATTTTACCCCTCAAAATTAATTCCCAATGCTTAATTTGATGAAACAATAATTCATGAATTAAAAATGAAAGTGTAATAATGCTTGATGGTGAAATCTTTTCAGCAGCATAACCAGAAGTGAATGACACATCAGAGAAGGCTTAGCTCCAGTCACAACTGAGGCATTGGTGTGTGACATGACTGCTGAAAATAGTTGAGATATACATATATCAAAGAATTGCATAGATTGTTTCATCGCTTATTCCATAGCCTATTTCAAATTTACTCAAACGTTTTAAAATCAGTTTTGAACAACAACAACAAAAAACATTTCAGAATCATAGTTAACTGAAATATCAGTTTAGTTTCTGACTGACTGACCATACTTAAATAGTTGAATGACAAAACTGAATAGACCTCTATAACTACAGTTACAGGCAACAGTCTTGAAACCCCTCTGAGGAAGAAAATACATGTATTCAAGGAATCAATAGAGGGTGCTGTTGGTCTGTGGACAGCTGGCCCAGTTTGCTTACCTCGGGCACTAGTCTCTGAGGGACACTCGAAAAGATGGAGCGCCACCACCGGTGTTGCCCATGGTCCCAGGGGACGGAGAATTCAATCTAACAGAGGCTCTGGCTAATGCTGTGGCACTTTGTCAGGATTAACATCTTTCTAGTCAGTAGCTTCTGTTACCTTCGGTGTCACGTTACCACCTTGGAGTTCTGGGGAGGGGAGAAAAACGAGGACCCGGTTTCCTGCTCTGCTCCACGCTGTGCAATTCCAATTCCACATTACTGTGAGACGATAGAGGAAGAGGCTCCATCATTTTCAACGAATAAAGGCATTTGTTATTTTGACTGCCAGCTAGAGCTTTTCAAGGAGTTATTTTTCTACTTCGGAAAAAAAAAGGAAAGACGCCAAAGTGTGCCCTTTTTAAAATGTAGACTAAATGCACATCCGTCAGCTTAATAGAAATAAACAGCTCGCAGTTTGCTGATTTTGAGCTGAAAAAATATCTGAATATTGTCATCGATTTTGGAAGTAAAGCAAGACGTTCTTGTTTGGCCATGTGTCCTTAGGTATGGATTCTAATCGTAAGGTACTCTACAAATGACTTGACATAACAATATTACAACTTTTAAACACACAGTACCTGGATAATTATTAGTGGATGCCACCTAGGCCTTGGTCCTCCTGGGGGCGCATGGCAGCCTAGTTAAGGCATCAAGTTATCTGAATATGTGACACTTCTTCTTAACCGTGCTTACATGTCACTGTTCGATAGTATGCTAAAATGGGACGTCTGTGTCTCTCCATCAGCAGCTAATAGGGTGAGAGATTGGATTGAATCATTATCCTCATGTCGTGGGACAAATGGTGGGGTACCATTTCACAATCCAAGACAGTAGATATTCCGTGTCTACTGCTTGGTTACCACTAGGCTTCTTTTCATTCTCTGTGCATCTCTGTTGTTTACATGTCATTCAGGTCATGTGACAGACATTAAGGTCAGGCGAGGTGGTTTTTAGGCAGTCCCGTGACATGCCCACGCCATCTATCTCACAAGCAATGGGACATGAAAGGAAGGTATTACGGCATTGCTGGTTGAACCTTAGCCTTGGACTTTTCTTCAGATGGATATTTACAGTGACTTTGAGGACGAATGAAGATAGTAATAGTCAGGTAGTAGAATAACCAGCAAGTCTCATTTAATGAAGCATTCTGGACAGAAATAATCTTGATTAGTGGTGTTTGAATCTATTTTCATTCACTAATTGCGGCATTGATAGTGGGTGGACAATTATAGAGATTTAATGAATAGTTAGAGAATTATGCAGTACTAATATTGCTTGACACTGATGAAAGTATGACCATGGCTCAGTTTATTCAAAGCTGTTCTTATTGTTGCACTCTACTTATTGATGGGTAAATCACTATGTGGGTGCACAGAACACTGTCACTTACCCTCAAGAGCATCATTGATAATGATTCCATGTTCCAGCAATTTAAACACAAGTCATTTCAACTTATGTACATACTTGCTGAATAAGACAATCATAACACATGTAGGAATGTCCAAGTAAAATACATGCTTATTCTTCAGTCTGAAAACAACAGGAACACTTGGGCTGGTAGACTTGACCCTGAGTGTGTTAAGACACTACAAGACCAGAACACCATGTTCCTTCCATGCCACCTATAGTGTACAACGTTGTAATCTGAAAGGACTCTTCGTTGAAGGCCATATGAAGTGTTTATTTTCTCTCTTCACCCATAAGTGCAAGGCCATGTGTGAGTCAATGTCTATTTCAAAAGGTGTCAACATTGAGGCCATGTAGTCCCCCTTCTCCTTGGGCTACCTTTTCAAGACAGTAACTTGCGCAGAATAACGTTTTGCTTTCTGACATGGTATTTGAATGTAATGCTTCTGATTAACATACTTTAGGGGTTCTAATACTCTCTAGAGCTTGTGTATAGAAGGGTAGCTTTGAGAAGGGAATATGTCAGCATCTTATTGCTGGTGATCAACTCTGAAGCTGTGCACAAGCTGTGTATATGATACTGTATGAGCATCAGTGTCTATGTGAGTGTGGATATGCGGACACATGCTCAAACTGTGTCCATATGCGTGTCAAAAGCACAAGCTTAACATACTGACGGCCAACATGCCAAATGCTGCATGAAGCTTAACTGATTATGGGGTTGATTTAGGTAGGGCCTCATTTACACTACCAGCGTTGCAGTCTGAATTATCCACTCATTAAAACAGACCTCTCAGGAACATTCTAATGCCTTTATCAACCTTTCTTCCACTGTTTCCTGGAGGGGACATGTTGGCTGAACTGGATTTGATGTCTGGCAGCAGCATGCATAGTCTTTCTCTGATGTCAAATTCACACTTTGATCAAATTACGCATTACCCCATTGCTTTTCTTTAAGCTTGGTGCTTGTCGTGATGTTCTAACAAATTTCCCCTCGTAACTTTTGTGTGTATACATTTTTGGATCACATGCACTTGGGAAAAAAGGGTCGAAGTCACACAAAGTTAAACAATTCCATAACTTTTGAGAATGGCAAGTTGTGCACTGCACATTTGCTCTGAGTACATTTTGTGAACTGGAAAGATTTTTTGTCATGAGAGGGTTTGGCTGAATTTCACCCTGACTTTCAAAAAACGAATAACAGACTCTCCGATTACATTCACATTCTAGTCATTTAGAAGACTCTTTTATCCAGAGAGACTTACAGTTAGCGCATTCATCTTACGATAGCTAGGTGAGGATATGATAGATATAGTATAGATATAGACATACAGTAGTGAAGACAGTATCTATCTATAACATCCTAGCGGTTGGCAGGCTAAGGCTACTAACGTATCACTCCCATTGCAATCAGCGTATCCTCCACAACATATCAGCATTCTTTTAACATTCTTTGGAGCTGCATCTATCTTCCCTCTTTCATGTAAGGACCCACTGAATGTGAATTTCTGGCAGGCTCTTTGTTGCATAAGAATGAGTGTGCTCATGGAGATACTGTAATGGGATATACAGTGCTTTCGGAAACTATTCAGACCCTTTGACTTTTTACACATTTTGTTACGTTACAGACTTATTCTAAAATGAATCTACACACAATACCCCATAACGAAAAAGCAAAAACAGGTTTTTAAAAAATATAATTAAATATTCAGACCCTTTACTCAGCACTTTGTTGAAGCACCTTTGGCAGTGATTACAGCCTCGAGTCTTCTTGGGTATGACGCTACAAGCTTGGCACACCTGTATTTGGGGAGTTTCTCCCATTCTTCTCTGCAGATCCTCTCAAGCTCTATCAGGTTGGATGGGGAGTGTCGCTGCACAGCTGTTTTCAGGTCTATCCAGAGATGTTCGATCAGATTCAAGTCTATGTTCTGGCTGGGCCACTCAAGGAAATTCAGAGACTTGTCCCGAAGCCACTCCTGCATTGTCTTGGCTGTGTGCTTGGCATTCAATCCAAATAGTTCAATCTTGTTTTCATCAGACCAGACAATCTTGTTTATCATGGTCTGAGAGTTCTTTAGGTGCCATTTAGCAAACTCCAAGCAGGCTGTCATGTGCCTTTTACTGAGGAGTGGCTTCCGTCTGGCCACTTTACCATCAAGGCCTGATTGGTGTAGTGCTGCAGAGATTGGTGTAGTGTAGTGCTGCAGAGTCCTCCCATCTCCACAGAGGACCTCTGGAGCTCAATCAGAGTGACCATCGGGTTCTTGGTCACCTCCCTGACCAAGGCTCTTCTCCCCCGATTACTCAGTTTTGGAGGGTGGCCAGCTCTAGGAAGAGTATTGGTGGTTCCAAACTTCTTCCATTTAAGAATGATTGAGGCCACTGTGTTCTTGGGGACCTTCGATGCTGCAGACATGTTTTGTACTTTTCCCCAGATCTGTGCCTCAACCCAATCCTGTCTCAGAGCTCTACGTACAATTCCTTCAACCTCATGGCTTGGTATTTGCTCTTACATGCACTGTCAACTGTGGGACCTTATATAGACAGGTCTTTCCAAATCATGTCCAATCAATTGCATGTACAATAGGTGGACTCCAATCAAGTTGTAGAAACATA
The DNA here is from genome assembly GCF_057628025.1 of Oncorhynchus mykiss. Classification (NCBI taxonomy): domain Eukaryota; kingdom Metazoa; phylum Chordata; class Actinopteri; order Salmoniformes; family Salmonidae; genus Oncorhynchus; species Oncorhynchus mykiss. The sequence continues at coordinate 61,485,271 of NC_143027.1, read as the reverse complement.
TCAAGGATGATCAATGGAAACAGGATGAACCTGAGCTCAATTTCGAGTCTCATAGCAAAAGGTCTGAATACTTGTGTAAATAAGGTAATTCTGTATTCTAATTTTTTTATGTGCATAAAAATCAAAGTTTTCACTTTGTCATTTTGGGGTATTGTGTGCAGATTCATTAGGAAAAAATGTAATTTAATTTAATTTAGAACAAGGCTGTACCATAACAAAATGTGGAAAAAGGAGGGAGTCTGAATACTTTCCGAATGCACTGTATGTACATCTGTACCACAGCTGAAGTCCCTACAGCTATTTTTTGTCTTTCAAGAAACAAACAATAGACAGTGACAATATTCTCTTATATAAACTCAGCAAAAAAATAATTGTCCTCTCACTGTGTCAACTGTGTTTATTTTCAGCAAACTCAACATTTGTAAATATTTGTATGAACATAACAAGATTCAACAACTGATTCAACAAGTTCCACAGACATGTGACTAACAGAAATAAAATACTGTGTCCCTTAACCAAGGGGGGTGGGGGGGGGGGGGGGGGGGGGAGTCAAAATAAAAAGTAACAGTCAGTATCTGGTGTGGCCACCAGCTGCATTAAGAACTGTAGTACATCTCCTCCTCATTGACTGCACCAGATTTGCCAGTTCTTGCTGTGAGATGTTACCCCACTCTTCCACCAAGGCACCTGCAAGTTCCCGGACATTTCTGGGGGGGAATGGCCCCTTCCCTCACGCATCGATCCAACAGGTCCCAGGCGTGCTCAATGGGATTGAGATTCGGGCTCTTCGTTGGCCATGGCAGAACACTGACATTCTTGACTTGCAGGAAATCACGCACAGAACGAGCAGTATGGCTGCTCGTTCTGCAGGAAGGATTCCACATGAGGGAGGAGGATGTCTTCCCTGTAACGCACAACGTTGAGATTGCCTGCAATGACAACAAGCTCAGTCCGATGATGCTGTGACACAGCGCCCTAGACCATGACCAGACCCTCCACCTCCAAATCGATCCTGCTCCAGAGTACAGACCTCGGTGTAATGCTTATTCCTTTGACGATGAACGCGAATCCAACCATCACCCCTGGTGAGACAAAACCATGACTCGTCAGTGAAGAACACTTTTTGCCAGTTCTGTCTGGTCCAGCGACGGTGGGTTTGTGCCCATAAGCGACGTTGTTGCCTGTGATGTCTGGCGAGGACCTGCCTTACAACAGGCCTACAAGCTTACAGTCCAGCCTCTCTCAGCCTATTGTGGACAGGCTGAGCACTGATGTAGGGACTGTGCGTTCCTGGTGTAACTCGGGCAGTTGTTGTTGCCATCCTGTATCTGTCTCGCAGGTGTGATGTTCAGATGTACCGATCCTGTGCAGGTGTTGTCACACATGGTCTGCCACTGCGAGGGCGATCAGCTGTCTGTCCTGTCTCCCTGTAGCGCTGTCTTAGGCATCTCACAGTACGGACATTGCAATTTATTGACCTGGCCACATCTGCAGTCCTCATGCCTCCTTGCAGCATGCCTAAGGCACGTTCAAGCAGATGAGCAGGGACCCTGGGCAAACTGGATGCAGTCTATCACAGTGCCATCCGTTTTGTCACCAAAGCCCCATATACTACCCACCATTGTGACCTGTACGCTCTCGTTGGTTGGCCCTCGCTTCATACTCGTCGTCAAACCCACTGGCTTCAGGTTATCTACAAGTCTCTGCTAGGTAAAGCCCCGCCTTAACTCAGCTCACTGGTCACCATAGCAGCACCCACTCGTAGCACGTGCCCCAGCAGGTATATCTCACTGGTCACCCCCAAAGCCAATTCCTCCTTTGGTCGTCTTTCCTTCCAGTTCTCTGTTGCCCATGACTGGAACAAATTGCAAAAATCTCTGAAGCTGGAGACTCACATCTCCCTCACTAGCTTTAAACACCAGCTGTCAGAGCAGCTCACACTGCACCTGTACATAGCCCATCTGTAAACAGCCCATCTATCTAACTACCTCATCCCCATACTGGTATTTGTTTATTTAATTATTTTGCTCCTTTGCACCCCAGTATCTCTACCTGCACATTCATCTTCAGCCGATCTACCATTCCAGTGTTTAATTGCTATATTGTAATTACTTCGCCACCATGGCCTATTTATTTCCTTAACTTACCTCATTTGCACTCATTGTATATAGACTTTTTGTTTTCTTTTGTTCTACTGTATTATTGACTGTATGTTTTGTTTATTCCATGTGTAACTCTGTGTTGTTGTATGTGTCGAATTGCTACGCTTTATCTTGGCCAGGTCGCAGTTGCAAATGAGAACTTGTTCTCAACTAGCCTACCTGGTTAAATAAAGGTTAAATAAATAAATAAATAAATATATTTATTTTTGTGTATTTCAGAGTCAGTAGAAAGGCCTCTTTAGTGTCCTAAGTTTTCATAACTGTGACCTTAATTGTCTACCATCTGTCAGCTGTTAGCGTCTTAACGACCGTTCCACAGGTGCATGTTCATTATTAGTTTATGGTTCATTGAACAAGCATGGGAAACAGTGACCCTTTACAATGAAGATCTGTGAAGTTATTTGGATTATCTTTGAAAGACAGGGTCCTGAAAAATGATGTTTCTTTTTTTTGCTTATTTTACTCTGCTTGCATACCACCGCTAGTCCTTGAATAAAAATTCAAATATATGAATGTATGCAATAAGTCCTGTATTGTCTGTGCAAACTTGATTCCTAAATTAGATTTTTCATGGCATAATCGAAAGAAACTGCTTTGATAAGAGCTATGGCCAAGCTGACCTTTAAAAATAAAACACAGTCCATAAGGGATTTGGCTTCAATATACTGTATGTATGGTAATATGGCTGAGTTCTCTCCCAGGCCTTAGGAGACCTTCTTAGCCCTACTTTCCTGAGAGGTGCATATCTTTTCCATTTCAAAGACGAAAAAAGTTTATATGCTGTTTGTTGGGTATTGTCTTTGTTTGTTTTTCACGGACAACTGACAGTCACTGCATGGTGCTTTTCTTCACTGTTGCTCCAAGGCATTAGCAGATGTGTTATGAGTATTTCTGATAGGACTTTGCACTTGACATCTAATGCCATTGTACTGTAGGTTCAATAAGCAAGGGCACTGAGGGGAGTGATGGAAGGGGCACATAAATTAGCTTGCTGAACAAAAGCAATTAGCTTGCTTTTGACCTTTTTAATAAGATACTATTACTCAGAGGATTATGATCTCGGTTTACTATGGAAATGCTTACGGATAAACATATACAGAAAACACTGTTGCGTTGACCTAAGACCGAAGTATAAATGCAGACCCCTGGTTGAAAACAATAATCTTAAGCATCTCGGAGGTGCACCTTGTAATCAACCTCAACATTTACTTTCCTTTTTAGCCCTGTAAGGGGTGGAGGAGGAATTGATTAGCAATGACAGGCTCCATTACACCCACACTACATCTGCAATAACCCTATTTGCTGGTTGCCCACACACCAACCCAGTCAACAACAGAAAGCACCTAAACATAAAGAGGACAAGGGGAAAGCGTTTCTGTTTAAAGGAACCACTAAGATGGAATACACAGGCACTAAATGTGCAGCCCATCCTCCCCCTTGCTCTAATGCTAAGATAACATCTTTTTGATTTATAAATCACCTGTAGTCTGCAATCAGAGTGCTAAGTGCACTAGGTTCATTCATTATTTGCTGGCATATGGTGATACATTTGCATAATCAGCTAATGCTTACTCTAGCTCTCTTCCTTTTATCATTTGCTGTGCCTATTGGCAGTGTGAGATTCAGGGCAATTCAACTTCTCAGTGATGTGCACTCTTCGTTAAATAGTCTAATTATACGTCTTAGACGATCCTGAAAGAAAGAATGAAAGCGAACTGAGAATCACAACCTGCTTGTTGTTAAATTTTCTGTTGATGTGTAGCTATTTGAAAGTTGTGTCTGTAGATATGAAAAGAGCCCATGTTAATCACGGATGCATATTCCATCTTTGAATGTGTATCAGTTGCTTCAGCAGCCTGTGAAATTAGCTGAATTTAGCAAAGTAACAGAAAATGGCAGGTGGAAATAACAGTGTTTCACAGTGTCTGGTTCTTTTGCATCCGTTTGTATGTAATTTGGAATGAGATGCAAAGAGCAAAATACTTGCTGGCTTATATTTGGACAAGTACTCCCATACATTCTTATTTTCATTGACAGCCTAGGTACAGTGGGTTAACTGCCTTGTTCAGGGGCAGAACGACAGATGTTTACCTTGTTAGCTCAGAGATCTGAACTTGCAACCTTTCGCTTACTAGTCCAACACTCGATCCACTAGGCTACGCTGCCACAATAAAATATATGAAATTGATTGGAAGCTTGATAGATCAAGACTGTAAGCGGCAACATATTTCAATAGGCCTTTTCATTTTCGCTGTCCTTATTTTCTGCATTGTGCCAGTTTATTAGGTACATCCATCGTACTAGGTCGGACCCCCCTTTGCCTCCAGAACAGGCATTCTACAAGGTGTCGCAAACGATCCGTAGGGATGTTGGTCCATGATGACGTGATGGCATCACACAGTTGCTGCAGATTGGATGGCGGTACATTCATGGTGCGAACAGCCCATTCGATCTCATCCCAAAGATGCTCTACTGGGTTGAGGTCTGGGTCCTGCGCTGGCCACTCAAGTAAACTGAACTCACTGTCTTGTTCCAGGCTATGTTTTTCCACTCCTCAATTGTCCAGTGTTGGTGATCGCGTGCCCACTGGAGCCGCTTCTTCTTGTTTTAAAGCTGATAGGAGTGGAACCCGGTGTGGTCGTCTGCTGAAATTGTCCATCTGTGACAAGGTCCTACGAGTTGTACGTTCCGAGATGCCCTTCTGCACACCACTGTTGTACTGCGCTGTTATTTGTCTGTTTGTAGCCCGCTTGCGTGATTCTTTCCATTATTCTTCGACCTCTGTCATCAACAAGCTGTTTTCGCCCGCAGGACTGCCGCTTATTGGATGTTTTTTGTTTGTCGCACCATTCTCTGTAATCCCTAGACACTGTCTTGCATGAATGCTCAGGAGGGCGGTTGTTTCTAAAATACTGGATCCTTACGCACCTGGCACCGACAATCATACCATGCTCAAAGTCACTTAGGTCACTTGTTGTCCCCATTCTAATTTTCAATTGAACAGTAACTGAATGCCTCGATGCCTGTCTGCCTGCTTGATAAAGCAAGCCATGGCCACGCGACTCACTGTCTGTAGGAGTGATTCGTATTTGTGAACGGGATGATGTGTCTAATAAACTCTCCGGTGAGTGTATATTGTGGAGATGCTGCTTGTAATAAAGTGAAGGCCAAGAGCTGTGTCCGGCCTCTTCCCCACTCAGAGTAGGACTGTAAATGTCACACTGTCTGTAATAAAGGATTGTGAAACTTATCCCATTGTATCTCAGGCTGCCTGGCTCTACTTAGTGTTGTCCACCTGCTACCTCACTACCTCTACCTTTCTGCAAACTTCAGTCACAATTCTAGGGATTTCTTTATAACTGCTACTTTAAAACTTTTCTTCTGAGAATAATTTTAAGTATTGAGATTATATTGTAGGTAATTGAAAGCTGTTTGGCAATCTTTCCATGGACTTTGTTTCTTGAGGGTTTTACAGCAGGACAGAAATGGTTACTACATGGGTTAAGTGGCTGACGTGGGTGGCCCAGAGATAGGTACCCATTAAAGGGATACTTGGGGATTTTGGCCCTCTACTTCCCCAGAGTCCTGGATAGCATTTTTATGTCTCTGCATCCAGTATGAAGGAAGTTAGAGGTAGTTTCACAAGCCAATGCTAACTAGCCTTAGAAATCTATGGTCTCTACTAGCATGCTTGGAGTTACCCTAGACTTCCATTCATTGTGCTAACACTTGTTAGAAACTTTCTTCATATTGCACACAGAAACATAAAATGGTATCAATGAGTTCATCTTACTCTGGGGAAGTACAGTACCAGTCAAAAATGTGGACATACCTACTCATTCAAGGGCTTTTCTTTATTTGTACTATTTTCTACATTGTAGAAAAGTAGTGAAGTCATCAAAACTATGAAATGACACATATGTAATCACGTAGTAACCAAAAAAGTGTTAAACAAATCTAATTATATTTTAGATTGTAGATTCTTCAAAGAAGCCACCCTATGCCTCCATGACTGCTTTGCACACTCTTGGCATTCGTTCAACTAGCTTCACCTGGAATGCTTTTCCAACAGTCTTGAAGGAGTTCCCACATATGCTGAGCACATGTTGGCTGCTTTTCCTGCTTTTTCTTCACTCTTAATCTCAGGCCTCCCTTCCTCTCTGAGCTCAGCCGCAGCCCTATCAGCCTGTTCTGTCTGAGCTGAGGCTTCTTCACTTGGTATTATCCCTCATCAGTCTGTTAGCACCCTGCCAGTCAGCCAGGCTCCCCTCTCAGCACCTTTAACAAAAAAATACTGGATTTAATGTGTCTGTGTGATGTAGGCCTGTCTTCCTTGGGGAATCCAAGATCACTTTGAGATAGGCCAAACACAAGCTACACTAGACCAGGTGTCATCTTATCAGTCACAGCTGGAGGACAGTAAGACAAAACAGAGCCCTAAGGCCTCCATGCTATAACTGGGATATATGTGGTCTTAAAAGCTTTGGCAATGTATACTAATACTGTCAATCCTACCGTTAGACAATTCCATGGAGAGGGAATAATCAGGGTCTGCTCCCAGTTGTTTCAATCCTTTGGTCACCCTCTTCCTCAGAAGGGGTCATAAGGTTTAAATAAAAGTTTAAACAAGTTTAAATAAAATGCTCCAACCAGAGGCCAATTAGGAATTGTCTGGAGAATGTAATATCGTTTTATTGATAGAAAAAAACGATTAAGTCAACCTATATTTCACAGGAGAGGGAGTTGGCGAGACAAAGGTTTTTGAATTCATCGGGAAGTTAGCACACATGTAAGGGGAAGTGCAGTCAGCACATACTGTAGAAGCTGTTAGGGCATCATACGTGAAACAAGGAGACCAGATGCTGCACTCATAGTCTGTTGACTCATTGAAAACCTTTATGTGGTCTTTGGCATTCACAGCTTTGTTCCAGCGATCTTCCGAGCTTCAGAATTACCCATGGAAGGAAATATGTCTCATATGAATTATGAAACAAAAATACCCCCCGCGGATCATCATCAGTAGTTTGTTTACTTCTTGTGGAAGAGGGATGCAGGCTATGTACTGTGGTATAATGTGGTCTTTGCTTCCATCCTGGATGCATTAAAATTGTATAGGTATGCAAATTATTTTCTCCCATTTCTCATTTTAGATTTTATTTGTCATTATAATAAGAAATGGAGTGTCATTGATTACATTTGTTTCTTTCATTTTGCACATCTAAAGTTCTAATTTCCTCCAGGGGAAATTGTATGGGAATCAATAGGTTAGGGGGAGAGGCTGTATTCATGTGAATCCCATTGTGATGGTACATCTGGTGGCCCACTCAAATGGTTTCTCTGCTTTTGACGTGCAGATTCTAACCACACAAACCAGTCAAACTCAGTGACACACAAATGCTAGAGAAAAACCTTACCACCACATGTTTTCAAACTGATGCATGGCACTTTTTAATCAACTTATTTTTCTTTACTCAGTCATGTGGTCATGAAGACGGTTGTATTTCTTTTTTAACCATTAAGAACAGTGAATCTTTGAATAATTTATTTAGTTCTGCTTCTAGTATTTTTGCTAATGGGGAATTATTTGGTCACAAAGGCATACATTTGTAAATGAGACTGATAAACTTTTGGTGCAGAGTTTTGTCTGACACAGGAATTCTCTTGTCCACTGTTTAGGTTGTCAAGTGTTTAGGGAAGGCAGGATGTGTACCGGGGCCCTTTCATACAGGCGACTCAGATGCTGGGATATTCAGTCCTGCCTCTTTTCACAGTGCCCTAATCTCTTTATCAGCTCGCAACAATGAAGGATTGAGCCCCCCCCCCCCCCCCCCCCCCCCTCTCTTCTCCTGAGCCAGACCCCTTGATTCAGGACACTGGAAAGGGGAATAGTCAATACTGACCACACTCTTCCCCTGGACAGCAGCAGACTCAGCACTGTCTGTAAGAGTTTGAAGTATGTTGTCACTTTCCATTTGACTCCATGGGTAATATGGCAGACAATGCTAAAACCAAAATAGGGAAAAAAGAGAGAGAAAAGAAAGAAAAAAGTTTGCATCTATTATGTGTTGTTCGCTTGGGTTGTTTCAAACTGTCAGGGTAGCTTTGCATCAGTGCACCCATTCACCACTCTGGAATTGGCACCTATTAGACCCCACCAGCTCCTCCACTGTGTCTGCAGGGAAGCCATTTTGATTTCTGTCCCAGAGCTGTTTGTCAGCCTCCAATGAGATGGCTTTTCCGTGACTGGAAACCCCTCTGGGTCATTTCTCATTCTGTGTTTTTGGAAAGTGCATTAAAGTATTTTAGGCCTCACTGATTGGTATGAGGCCAAGTTTCAGCTAATTTCCTACCTCTGTTTTAACTCCCTCATATCTAGGGATTTCTTTATAACTGTTACTTTAAAACTTTTCTTCTGAGAATAATTTAAAGGCTTGAGATTATATTGTAGGTAATTGAAGCAGTTTGATAATCTTTCCATGGCCTTTGTTTCTTGGGATGAGTTTTACAGCAGGGCAGAAATTGTTACTACATGGGTTAAGTGGCTGACATTGTGGGTGGCCCAGGGGTAGGTACCCATTAAAGGGATACTTTGGTATTTTGGCCGTCTACTTCCCCAGAGTCAGATGAACTCCTGGATACCAGTTACCAGTTTTATGTCTCTGCATCCAGTATGAAGGAAGTTAGAGGAAGTTTCACGTGCCAATGCTAACAAGCATTAGCACAATGACTGGACATCTATGGTCTCTACTAGCATGCTAGCAGTTACCATAGAATTCCAGTCATTGTGCTAACACTAGTTAGCAACTTCCTTCAAACTGCATGCAGAAACATAAAACATAAGCAACGTTTGGACACACCTACTCATTCAAGGGTCTTTCTTTATTTTTCCTATTTTCTACATTGTAGAATAATAGTGAAGACATCAAAACAATGAAATAACAGATAGTAACCAACAACAAATTTTAACCAATCAAAATATATAGCCACCCTTTGCCTTGTTGATAGCTTTGCACTCTCTTGGCATTCTCTCAACCAGCTTCACCTGGAATGCTTTTCCAACAGTCTTGAATGAGTCCCCACATATGCTGAGCACTTGTTGGCCTCTTTACCTTCACTCTGCGGTCCAACTTTTCCAAACCATTCCAATTGGGTTGAGGTCGGGTGATTGTGGAGGCCAGGTCATCTGATGCAGCACTCCATCACTCCCATTCTTGGACAAATAGCCCTTACACAGCCTGTGTGTGTTGGGTCATTATCTTGTTGTAAAACAAATGATAGTCCCACTAAGCGCAAACCAGATGGGATGGCATATTGCTGCAGAATGTTGTGGTAGCCATGCTGGTTAATTTTGCCTTGAATTGTAAATAAATCACTGACAGTGTCACCAGAAAAGCACCCCCACACCACCACGCGTCCTCCTCCATGCTTCACAGTGGGAACCACACATGCAGAGATCATCCGTTCACCTACTCAGCGTCTCACAAAGACACGGCTGTTGGAACCAAAAATCTCAAATTTGGACTCATCAGACTAAGGACATATTAAGGACATTGCTTGTGTTTCTTGGCGCAAACATGTCTCTTCTTCTTATTGGTGACCTTTAGTAGTGGTTTCTTTGTAGCAGTTTGACCATGAAGGCCTGATTCACCCAGTCTCCTCTGAAAAGTTGATGTTGAGATGTGTCGGTTACTTGAACTCTGTGAAGCATTTTCTGGGGCTGTAATTTCTGAGGCTGGTAACACTAATGAACTTATCCTCTGCAGCAGAGGTAATTCTGGTTCTTTTTTTCATGTGGCGGTCCTCATGAGAGCCGGTTTCATCATAGCGCTTGATGGTTTTTTAAGTTTTCCGTATTGACTTACCATGTTTTAAAGTAATGATGGACTGTCGTTTCTCTTTGCTTATTTGAGCTGTTCTTGCAATAATATGGACTTGGTCTTTTACCAAATAGGGCTGTCTTCTGTATACCACCCTTACCTTGTCACAACACAACCGATTGGCTTAAACACATTAAGAAGGAAATAAATTCCACAAGTAAATTTTTTGTTGTTGTTGTTGAATTCTACCCCTTTTTTCTCCCCAATTAGCTACTATCTTGTCTCATCGATACAACTATGGTGTACGGGCTCGGGAGAGACTAAGGTTGAAAGTCATGTGTCCTCCGATACACAACCCAAGCCAAGCCGCACTGCTTCTTAACACAGCGCACAGCCAGCCACACCAATGTGTCGGAGGAAACACCATGCACCTGGCAACCTTGGTTAGTGTGCACTGTGCCCGGCCCACCGCGATGAGACAAGGATATCACTACCAGCCAAACCCTCTCTAACCGGGACGACGCTAGGCCAATTGTGCGTCGCCCCACGGACCTCCCGGGTCACGGCCGGGAGGTTGCCTGGGCGCGAACCCATAGTCTCTGTTGGCGCTGCAGTACAGCACCCTTAACCACTTAACCTTAACCCGGGAGGCCCACAAATGAACTTTTAACAAGGCACACCTGTTAGTGTGCAAAGTTAGTTAGTGTGTTATTTCATAGTTTTGATGTCTTCACTATTATTCTACAATGTAGAAAATAGTAAAAATAAAGAAAAACCCTGGAATGAGTACATGTGTCCAAACTTTTGACCGGTACTGTAGATAAAGGGCTTCATTGACAAAATCCTGAAATATCCCTTTAAGGAAATCATTTTTTCTCCCTTTATAATTGAGGCAGTTGAGCATGAGCAGCACAACCAGTGAAGGACCAGGAATGTCATGGCCTGCTCAATGGAAACGGCTGTGGGCTGAAAGATGCCTGTCACTCCCGCAAGGACATTGGGGCTGTAAACTCCACGAGGGCTGTCATTAACATGACACTCAGATGGGTGTAGTAAACGAGGGCCTGATCGTAATGGAGGGCAGGAGTGGGAGATGGGAAGACATGTCTCCTGCTGTGCCTTCTACCAGAACACCAGGCCCCTTACCATACCATAACCCTGTCACCCCCGACACTCCCACCAATACACACAAGAGAGCAAACAATCCCCAGCTTCTATTTTCTGTCATGTAAAATGGTAGTCTTTTCATCTGCTGCCCAAAAGGCTCGTTCACGTTAGTACTTAGCCATCCCTTCCCAGCAATCAAACCATTCGCCTTTTATTTATTTTACACTGGGAGGAAACCTACTTTACTTTTGAAGGCCAGATGCATTATTGCAGGCCTGACAGCTGCTTCCATTTGAACTACTCTCCTTAGTTACAGCAGAGCGCTGGTTTATTCAATGGCTTCCTAGGTGATGCCTATACGATATACTGTAAACTTAAGATTTCATCTTAGGCAAAGCGTGGCTCCTTTGAAGAATCTAAAATCTAAAATCTATTTTGATTTTTTAAAATACTTTTTTAGTTACTACATGATTCCATATGTGTTATTTCCTAGTTTTTATGTCTTCACTATTATTCTACAATGTAGAAAATAGTAAAAACCGAGAAATACCCTTGAATGAGCAAGTGTGTCCAAACTTTTGACTGGTACTGTATGTTACAGCACTTTGGTTTCACGGATGAATACTGTATGTTGAAATGGAACTCAATGATCTGTTTCTGTCTTCTGTCCTTTTTCAATAGGATAGATTGGCTATATTGGCTACGGTATATGTCTAATTTGATAGTCTGCCTATAACCAGCCTGAGTAGGCCTATAACTCCATTCCTATTCTATTCATAGTTTAGAGAAATTAATTGAATAGGAAACAAGCTATTATCAGGCTGATTAATACTATGCTGTCTGTTGAATTTGGAAAAATCCACCCGCACTTGGTCCCGCCCCACCTACTCAGCCAGTCAGGAGCTGCTACTGCGTTGTGGCTGTGGCACACTGCATACTTTTTACTAAAACAGTACGTGCTAAAAAAGTATGCGACAATGAGTACATGGTATGCAGTTTAAGTATGTAGTACGCTAGTATGGATATTCAGACGCAGCCAGTGTCTGCTGTTGTTTCGAGAGAGGTGCAGCAGCCTTGGTCTCAGCACATCCACCTGAATAAAGCATTTCAAAAACAATTTGCCAACGTGGCTTTGAAGAAGGAGGCGCTTGCATGCCTCACAGTTAGATTTGTGTATGGCGGAAACGCTGACGTTATTTGTTCCCTCGTCCTTGGTGCCTTGATCTGTCAGACACTACTTGATAAAAAAATGTAAAGGCTCACCTGTTAGGCCCATAAATATGGCAGGTGTATAGTAGCTCATACTGATGGCTGTATATTTTTTAAATCCTTGAAAAGTGTGGGTGTAAATGATCAGGGGTTATGCTGAGGTGGGCATACAGATTGACTTATTTTTCCCATTCACAAGCCACTAAACAGTACAGCACTTGCACTACCACCTGCACTTAATATGAGCAATTACATGCCTGACTAGAATGTGAGATCTTAGTTTTGGGGATTTAGTTGAGTCTCTTGGGTGTTTGTATGGGTTGATAAGTGGCCCTGTGATACTGTGTGTCACATTAGGGACTGAAGCTGGAGCTGCACTTGGCATTAAAGACAGGCAGATGTGGCCATTTATCACCAGCCTTCGCTCTGCAAGCAAAGCAGCACCTGGGGGCCTCTGCAGGAGGGAGACAAACTGAGGTAAAGGAAGAAAGAGAGATGGAGGAAGAGGGAGAGAGAGAGATCGAGGGTCAGACAGGAATGTGCATGTCTGCCGAAGCCATTAGAAAGTGAATCTGCTCGGCCTCGACTGAGATTTCTGAATGGATTTGCACAGATATGACATTGATACTAAATTGACTTCATTTTTTTCTCCTGCACCTTTCAATTCTGTCTGGCAGGCTATTAACAGGCGTTTTCAAAAGAGCCAATGTAAAAATGCAGCTACTTCATCTTATTCTAACTTAGCTGATACACAAGCATACATGCATCCAGAGAGACTTGCTGGGTTCAGTTGGTATCTGGGTTTTGCGAGCCCCTGCTTTGATAATGTGTCAAATAAAGTTGACCAGTGCCGCTCATCGCCCATTTTCCCCAAGCGTCAGTGTTCAGAATGCAGCAAACATAGCCGGTCAACCCCCTTAACTCATCTTATTCTGAAATGGCTTTTCAATTACAAAGTGGAGCTGCAAGGGAAAGGAACTTGACAAAACCTATGACATAAACCATTTATAGTGCAGCTCCATCATACCGCCCAATGTCAAATCAGCCTGGATAGTTAATTTAGAAGAATTTAAAAAAAAGTATAATCGCACATGGTTTCAGGGAAACAATAACAGATTATGACTGGCCAGTGGCAGTTCTCGAAGTTGAGGGTTTGACTTGAAAAAACTAAGATTGAGAAGAAAAAAATAAATAAATGGAAAGTTTAGTCACTGTGGGAGTATGGTTGAGACTGGGACTTTCCAGTATTGCTAGGCAGACAGAGCATAATGTGTGTGTGTGTGTGTGTGTGTGTGTGGACCTGTTTAACTATTAGTAAACAAACAAAAATTGTTTAGGGTTAGGTTTAGGGTTAAGGTTAAGGTTAAGGTTAGGGTTATGGTTACGTAAGAGTACAGGTTAGGGTAATAGGATTAGCTGTACAAGACTGTGTGTGTGTGTATGTGTGTGTGTGTGTGTGTGTGTGTGTGTGTGTGTGTGTGTGTGTGTGTGTGTGTGTGTGTGTGTGAGAGAGAGAGGGAGAGAGAGAAAGTCAGAGACTGTGTTAGGGTTAAGGTTAAGGTTAGGGTTATGGTTACATAAGCGTACAGGTTAGGGTAATAGGATTTTGAATGGGACTGCATTGCATCCACACAAGGTTAGCTGTACAAGACTGTGTGTGTGTGTGTGTGTGTGTGTGTGTGTGTGTGTGTGTGTGTGTGTGTGTGTGTGTGTGTGTGTGTGTGTGTGTGTGTGTGTGTGTGTGTGTGTGTGTGTGTGTGTGTGTGTGTGTGAGAGAGAGGGAGAGAGAGAGAGAGAGAGAGAGTCAGAGACTGTGTGTGACTTAGGTCTAAGATAACTGCATAATTGATTGTCTTGACCCTTATTTTAAGGTCAGACTTTTCATTGATTCTAAGTGGTTACCAAGTGGAATTACAATGAAACAAATTGAGTGTTTTTTTCTCTAATTAATTATTGTTAGATTAAACATGGTGAGAGCGGCTTTGTGCTGTCTGGGTTCTCTCTGGACGATCTCTTACAAACATTTAGAGTATGTGTCTGTGCCCATAGAGATCCTATACTTCCATTCACATTTTTGTTCACACATGCCAAAGCATATCGGGCATTCATTCAGACATTGGAAATTACGCCTTTCTTACGCACACCTTTCCTACGCACTTGGTATTCAGACTTACCTTATGAAGGTGCGTAACGGGCATTGCAGGCATGGTTCCTTTGCATGTGCTGAATAATTGTAATTCAACCGCTGAAAACCCTCCCTCTTGCTGACCAACAGATTTTCTCATGGAGTTTTCATTCAATATGGTTTTCAGTACATGTATCTTAAGCCTTTCCTTTAAAGAATTGTGTACACTTTAGTTTGAATATATCGAGAGAATGGTTTCAGAATATTAGGGATCAATGAAAGCAAGCCGTTTCAGCACCTTTTGCTATATTTGAAAATACTCTGATCTTGTAGATTATTTAGGGTTAGGAATGTATTTATAAATCATAAAAATCAGGTTTGGAGAGCCTTTATGCGCGAAAGAAAGAAAACGTTGGTTTGATTCATTCTGTATATTTCGTTATTTAACCCATTGTGATGTTGGAAGATTAGTGTACATAACATTATCATAGGGAGAAAAGTCTACAATAGTAGGATATACCCTTGTCTATTGCCTGCAGTAACCATGGAACTGTGTACTGACACAGCCAAGTATTGCGCCATGAGTTGGGTTCAAACTGATACGCTTGGTCTGCGATTTGCTCCGTAACGATTTAATTTGCCTACTTGTCTTTTTTTAATATTTACAACGGTTACTAATGATCCTCCGCAACAACCACATGGCTGTGACATTGTTTACAGAGGAAGCAAATTAAGGTAAACAAAACAATGTAATTAAATGGCATGATAATGTAGGCCATACCAACTGAAGGGAACTGACAGTAAATTGGAAGTTGAATATATGTTGTTATTAGGCCTACTGACGGTTGGTACAGATAGTGGCTAATATTTTACATGATAGAAACAGGAAACAGAGAAAGTCGGGGTAGCCTATAATTAAGACATTCAAGAGTGCCCATTCCTGCAAGTTAAAAGGCTGTACAATTCAAATTCTCTCTCTCTCTATATATATATATATATATATATATATATTGATATGCTTCAGTTTACTGCCATATGACTGGTTTCACATTTGTCTGTAAGCGAATATAAAATAAAATATATCTAAAACAATTCATATTTACAAATCCCTTATCCGAACAGATTACTCAATATATCTTATCAAGTTGTAAATTACATTGCGTGGAGAATGGTGTTATTTCTATTGGGAAAAATGAAGTCTATATTTTTTCCACTTGGAACTGGTAGGTTCGCGAGACCTCATTCATGGTTTTCTCCTGCGTAAAGGTTGTGGAATTATTAGGAAAGGTCAGAATACAGCGTATCTGTAAACACACCTCTGCCACACCTTCAATGATTAGATCTCCACACGATCAAAACGAATAGCAGGTGAATAGCACGCTATTCTCATGCTTAAGTTCACGGTCAGCATTTTTATACATGACCCTAATCGTGATGGGATGTTCAATGCTCAATTAACTTAGGAACCACACCTGTGAGGATTTCATTTGTATCTCTCATTTGCTCAAGTGCTTCCATTATTTACAAGGTAAATCATTCAATTCAAGTGGTAATGAGGGTCTACCCAGCTGGCATATATTTTGTACTAGTAATAATACAAACTTGTCCCATTGTCCCCCCCCTTCCAAATAGATAATGTGTTGTGTTTACTTCAGCTGTTGTCCAATTGAACTTATACTATTTTGTTGCAAGAAAAAGTTAATATGCAACCATTAACCATCAGAAGCTGGAGAGCAGGGCACGTAGAATGGAAGTGATTGAATGATGCATTATTTAAATAGTGAGGAGTCGAGCTGGCTGGCTCAAACCATTTTCATTATGGTATGAATTATTTCACATTGTAGTCTGTGCAATAATCAAGGGCCATGGTGAAAGAGTGAGAGATAGAGCGTGAGAAGATACTCTAAAGGAAGAGAGAGGGGACAGAGAGTGAGGGAGGTCGAGTCTGAAAGCGAGGAGCTTATTTCACACTGGATCTAGCTCACCGGAACTAATCAGCCATGATGGAGTTGTAGGCAGAATGCACAGAAATCCTCATAACATTGAAAATGACAGATTTAGTCATTAGTGGCAGAGCGGAGCGTACAGTGGGAAACCTACATCTCCTGGTCCACTCAGTGAGTGGGCGTGTGTGGGGGGAGGAGACTAGCCAGCATTGATGAATGAGCCCCAACTGGGTCCGATTATACAGCGTACAGGCTGGCACAGAGGGAGAGAAGGAGAGGTTGGGGGAAGGAGGGAGAGGTAGGGGGAGGGAGGGAGGGGTGGTTGGAGGAGAGAGTCCTTTAGCATCCTTGCCACTGCTGCAGCCAATTTCGTCCGCACCAATGACTCTTAACACCTGTAAATAAGCCCATGCCAAAGCCTTATTCATCAAATGATTCAAAGTTATCGATTTCTCCCACCCATGTAACAGGGTTTGTGGGGAGTTTGCAGTGTGTGGGCAAATTGTGAAAGTCCAATCGGAGGGAATGAATTAGTGGCATAGAGAGCGAGCCAAGCGATGTTTAGTATTCACCAAAGTAGGCCGGAGCCTCTTTTAATTTGGCAAGCGACAGCGGGTGTATGTCAGCGCCCCCCGCCTCACCTCTGGCCAGTGTGCTGTGAAGAAATGGCTGTTTAAATGAAGAAGGCGACTCTAATGGAAGAGCATTTTTTTCCGGAGCTGCTCCCACTCTGACTCATGTCACTTGATATTCATTGGAGGCTGTCTCAGCGCGACTAGCTCAGGGCTTACTCCTATCAAGATAACCATTCGGTGGCCCAGCTCTTTTGACTACTCCAGGAAATAAAAAAAAGAGATACTATAGGTTACTTACCAATGACAACAAAAAAGCAAAGAAGAGAAATTGCACTTACTTATCATTAGAAGAGGAAGATTGCTGTCTTATCCTTTAGGACTGATGGTTCCAGCCTGCCATTAGATACAGGCTCGATACAAGTGGAGAGAATGGTGGAAATATTAATGCAAATCATGCTCAACATTTATATTGACTATTGAAATGGTGTGAGGCAAAGTTCAGGAATTTAGAGTATGGCAGATTACCCAAGGGCTTATCTCATTAAATGCAGTTGCTTTATCTTAAATAGGGCGAGTTCTTCAAACGTCCACCACCACACTAATTTATCTATTATGTATTGCATGGCTATTCAATTCTATGCTATTTTTTACACAAATTAATCTCCCCCACAGAGAGAACTGCAATATCATAAACAAAGAAGTACCAATGTCTAAATAGCACTTTATCATTTTCACAGCATGTACTCTACTCCTATGCAGTTTGAAGATGTATGGAGATAAATTGATGCGATCTAATATCAGCCGCTACACATCCTATTAGTCAGCACTGGTGAGAGACAAAATCATTTGCTTTCGGTTGTGAAGTAAAATAGTATGGTTTATAAACTGAAAGACGGACTTAAATGATTTGATGTTAATTTTTGTTCTCCTGGGTGAAACATAGATTTTGAATCTGACACCCATGCTGGTGAGGCTAAATGTATGTTAAAAGCATATTGAATTTCCCTCAATTGCAGGTTTTCTACACAGGTAATACGATGCAGTGGCGGCATCTCCTTCAGAATGAATCACCAGTCAAGGAGGCAAAGTGGAGGGATTTAATTCGGGCACAAGTAGGGTGCGCGTAAACAGAGGAGGTCAGCGACCTCTATCTGGATAAATAAAGGACGGTCGTTTGGTGGCAAAAGCTCATAATCTGGCAAATACATATTCATCAGCTTATCCATAAACATCATCCACAAGAGGTGAGCACTACTCTGAATATCAACATACAGGGGAAAAGATTCAGGCTCTGGGATTGAGCGTTTTATCTCCTAACTGTCCAGGCCTACTTTATGTCCCCTTCTCCCTACTCCCACTCCCACCACTCTCAACTCTAAATGTATTACCTGTGCAATTTCACTCTGGCTCTCCTGCTGTCATTACACACACAGGCTCACTCACCTTGGCTAGGTAATCTTCTCTCCAACCATGGAAAAATGCTGAGTATTGTTGATAAAGAAGGGGGAAGGTCAAATAAATGGCCCTGAAACTCATTACGAGGGTGTGCTCCTATTGTATAATTCATACAAAATGCAAAAATAAATACTGCCGGGGTGTTTTCATCTCCCTTTCCCTCCGTCTCACATATTTATTGTTTTTAAAGGACTGGAAAGAAAATACAGCTGCTGAAAAGAGTGACAGGAGAGTTGACTTGAATAATGTCATTTGTCATTATCAACAGCTCAATGGGTGTGTCAAATAAGGGGCCACACAAAGGGTAGTCTGTTATCAAAGCCTAGTGGCTCTGAAAGGAAGAGTGGGTGAATGATGCTTGTCAAAGCTGATGTTCTGATAGGCTTTTCTACTCCAATGACCTTATTTTTGTTCCCTTGCTAGGATGGCATTGATGTATTCTGTTGGGGACTGATATTAAGCCGATCCACTCTGAATACTGGATTTCATCCAAGCTGTTTTGAGCCACCATATTCCTTAGTCCAGCGCTGCAATGCGTATTATAAAATGTAAAATGTTGCTTATTTTGATTCTGTATTGGACAACCCCCTCTGGCCCTCCTTTACTCGATAGTCCTGTCAGATGGCTAGAAGGATTTGGGTTGTTGTTCTTGGTTCACTAAATCAATGTGTCATGGATAATGCTAGTCTCTTCTGTGGAGATTTACTCTGATTCCGTTCAATTACCTTTTGCACTTGCTGTGTAGGGTGGCACATGTTGTTTTGTGGTTACTTATTCATTCAGTTTGTTCTCCCACGTTTCATTTGAAGTGGGTGAAATCAAGCCTATACAGAGCTGTCAGTGATGGCACCATGAACACATCTCCGGGGGATTGCAGCAGGTTTGTAGTACTGGGTTTCTTTAAGGTGGTTATTGTTACGTTACTTTGCATTTATATTGACTTTGGCAATTCGTTATTTTTCTATATATATTTTATGTCTAAATTTACATTTTGCTTGCAGAACACATCGTGTGGGCAGGGGTTCTTATAGAGCATGTGTCAAACTCATTCCACATTAGGCTGAGTGTCTGCAGGTTCTCGCTTATCTCTTGTACTTGATGAATTAAGGTCACTAATTAGTAAGGAACTCCCCTCACCTGGTTGTCTAGGTTTTAATTGAAAATAAAAAGCAAAAACCAGCAGACAATAGGCCCTCCATGGAATGAGTTTGACTTCCCTGTTGTAATGCAATAAGCTGTGAAATATCTGCTTATGTTATGTTCAGCAAGCCATCCTTAGGCTTTTCTATGAGCTTCTCTTACAATGGTTTTAACCAAAGGAACTGTGGTAAATGTGAGAAGTTGAAGGACATTTCCGAATAGCCAATGATTTATATGTGAGTAAACCAGGAATGTGTCCAGAGGTGCTCAGTGGTGATTGTGTGTGCTCAGTGTGTGTGTGTGTGTGTGTGTGTGTGTGTGTGTGTGTGTGTGTGTGTGTGTGTGTGTGTGTGTGTGTGTGTGTGTGTGTGTGTGTGTGTGTGTGTGTGTGTGTGTGTGTGTGTGTGTGTGTGTGCGTGTGTGTGTGCGTGTGTGTGTGTGTGCGTGCGTGTGTGTGACTAGAATGACTAACATCTAATGTAGAGGAAGTGGGAAACTGTTATCTGGGGTAAATACTGGCCCTAGTGCGCCAGGAGGAAGACGTGTCCTTCGAACATCTCTGCCTGGCATCATTTGACAGTCCTCTTAATCAGACTTGCAGAATAGATGAACTCAGTCTTTCTGCACAGACATTTTTTTTTGGTGTGGTTGTGGCCTTGTTCAGCTACGTTGGTCGTGTGTGTGTGTGTGTGTGTGTGTGTGTGTGTGTGTGTGTGTGTGTGTGTGTGTGTGTGTGTGTGTGTGTGTGTGTGTGTGTGTGTGTAAGTGACTTCGAAACATTGGCATCGTTGCCACCTGTCAACTCCACACAGCTGTGGCCTGCAAAATCCTCCCGAAAGCTGGTATAATTCTGTTTCTGCCTGAAAGCCCTCTCGTTGATTCTGCTCATGCAGCCATGCATCACAGGTAAGAGCATAGTAGAGTATAGGTTGGGTCCAAAAGCACTGCTCCTGCTCTCGCAGTATCAGAAGTCAAGGTTCTGTTGAGATTGAATACCAAGGTCTGAAAGGAAGCTGCTGTTACAACACATAATTCTAGGGACATAGCTCTCAATTTCATTTGTGTGCCCTCTCCTATGTCCGAGCAGTCACCCATAACAGATCTGACCAAAAACAAACCTTATTTCAACAATATCTTGTTCCTTCTTATAATAATTGCTCTGACAGACTGCTGTTTGCTGGTAATCCCTATCTCACAGTAGAGGATTTCTAGAATCACAGACCAGGGTGAGTTGACCTCAGGAGGCCTCAGTGGCACAAACATTTAGAGACATACACCTACTTTCACTGTGTTGTGTGAATGTTTTTCCAAAAGAGCCTATATCGCACCATCCATGACCATCTGTCATTGGCATTGTATTGTCAGAGTGAATTAGATACCAGAGATCGACTAGCAATAATATTCTTATGTTGAAGATGATCAGTACGATGATGTGCTGTATGCAGATACAGTGCCTTCAGAAGGTATTCACACCCCTTGACTTTTTCCACATTTTGTTGTGTTATAGCCTGAATTAAAAATGTATTACATTTAGACTTTGTCATTGGCGTACACATAATACCCCATAATGTAAAAGAGGAATTATGTTTTTTGAAATTTGCACCAATGAATTAAAAAGGAAAAGCTAGTCAATGTGTATTCAACCCTTTTCTTATGGCAAGCCTGAATATGTTCAGGAGTTAAAATGTGCTTAACAAGTCACAATACGTTTCATGGACTCACTTTGTGTGCAATAATAGCGTTTAACATGATTTTTGAATGACTATCTCATCTCTGTACCCCACACATCAGTCGAGCAGTGTAGTTCAAACAGATTCAATCACAAAAACCAGGAAGGTTTTCCAAAGCGTCGCGAAGAAGGGCACCTATTGGAAGATGTGTAAATTTTTTTTTTTAAAAACAGACATTGAATATCCCTTTGAGCATGGTGAGTTTCTGAATTACACTTTGGATGGTGTATCAATACACCCAGTCACTGCAACGATACAGGCGTCCTTGTTTCCAGAGAGGAAGGGGGCCAATGGTGACTTCAAAACAACTACAGAGTTTGGATGGATGTGATAGGAGAAAACTGAGGGCGTATCAATGACAATGTATTGACTCAGGGGTGTGAATAGTTATGTAAATAAGATACTGTATTTCCGTATTTCATTTTCAATACATTTGCCCCCAAAAATGTTAACCTGTTTTCACTTTGTCGTTATGGGGTATTGTGTGTAGATGGGTAAAAAATAAATAATAATATTCAATCAATTTTGAATTCAGGCTGTAACACAAACAATTGTGAAATAAGTCAAGGGGTATGAAGGCACTGTATATAATTTAATATGGAGAGAAAAGAGGTGGACGATCACCACAAATGTGGTCCAATATACTGTATCTTAATCAAGAGTGAAAACCACATTATGGAAATGGTACCAGTGTTTGTATGCAGACCATTGTCATTGCAGGGTCTCAAAGAAGGACTGAGATGTGAAATATAAGGTTTCAATTTTTATCACAGTTTCCTCAGATGGAGGTGCGTAGCTGATCGAATTGTACTGCATTTCAATGTGGAAAGCTCTATTGTGGTCTCTTAGATGAGAGTGAATGTCTATGGACATACTAACGGTGCACCTTAGAGATTTGTGTCTGATTGATGTCGTCTGTAAGGCTGATGATGTTGTCATCAAGGGGGAAATGAACTCGTTATGGATTTGATAGTTCTGTGTGTCATCGTGTGTAAATAATCTGACTTTGCAGCGTTTAAAAGACAAAGCAAGAAATGATGATTGCTGTAGGGTGAAGTCGGTGTTGTGTAACTGTTCCTTGGGAAGAAAAATGGAGATCTACTCAAATCCCTTCCAAATGTCCTTGCAGCTTGATGCAATTTATTTCATTGCTACAGTATTTACAAAAAGTATTCCTCCCTCACTGCTGTCTTATACGTAAGTAGTATATGGCAGTTTTACAACATTACAGTGAAATAAATCAAGTATGTGAGTGAGAGGTTTTATGTGGCTAATAAAATTAATTGTAAGAATGTATAAGCAAAACTTTCTGGTATTCAACCTGATAATGTAATGTAGACTGTTGGAGTGTGTAGTTACTGTACGCTCAATCACGGGAATACTTTTATTAAACATCTTAATTTTGTATAGCTTAGAGAGAACAGTTGATGATAACTCATTACAGAGAATCAAAAACTAGAGGATTTTCATATGTGGGCAAATTCAATGGTAACAGAATGACGCTGAAACTGCTTTTTCACTTTAAAAGTATGGCAAACAAAACCCATTGATTGCAAAGTTAAACAAAGCATACAGCTCTATGCACAATAACTATTTATTCGAATTTCCATAGAACATTTTACAAAAATATGTTTACTCGAACAGTGCAGATGTAAAGTTTGGCAACGGAATGGCGGTATAATCTTCCTCAGTTTTGTATGTGACTATATTTTCCCCTGAACTCGGTTAAATATCTACTCGGAATTAAGATTCAAAGATGTCTGCAGAAATAATGGGGTGTCAGCTATGATAAGACACGGGTTTGAAAAAATATATATTTTGGTTATCGAACTACGGTAAGTAAAGTCGGTAACAGAATGTTGGTAAGATAATATCATCACGAGTCCCTGATCTGTACTATACAGAAATGCATAATTGTGAATGCCATTATCTTCATGGTGATGCATCCTGAAAGGTACACAAAGGTAGAACATGTTCCTTTGAATTTTGGGGTATTATTATTCTGAGTTCCACCCCCAAACAAGACCACAGAGAGAGGGACGGGTTGTCCAGACAGTTTTCACACTCTTGCTTTGACAGAAATAGAAAGAAATCAGTTATGAGCTGAACACAACCATATGCCACTGGAAGGGAGGACAGAAGCAGGTGACCCAACTGTGGTTTGTGACTACTATGAATTCCCATTGTTGCCAATTCAGTTGCAGTCAATCTGTTACAGGTTTTTTGGTCAATCTGTTACAGATTTGGTAACAGAATGACACTTAATAAATCATAGACTGGGACATTTTCAGCTTCCAGAAGTTGTGTACAGATCCTTGCGACATGGGGCCGTGCATTACTATGCTGAAACATGAGGTGATGGCGGCAGATGAATGGCACAGCAATGGGCCTCATGACCTCGTCACGGTATCTCTGTGCATTCAAATTGCCATGGATAAAATGCAATTGTGTTTGTTGTCCATACCATAACCCTACCATAACATTGACATCAGCAAACTGCTCGCCCACACAATGCCATACACGTGGTCTGCTGTTGTGAGGCTGGTTGGACATACTGCCAAATTCTCTAAAATGACGTTTATGCTTGAGAAATTAACATTCAATTCTCTGGAAACAGCTCTGGTGGACGTTCCTGCAGTCAGCATGCCAATTGCACGCTCCCTCTGAACTTGAGTCATCTGTGGCATTGTGTTGTGTGACAATACTGCACATTTTAGAGTGGCCTTTTATTGTCCCCAGCTCAAGGTGCACCTGTGTAATCATGCTGTTTAATCAGCTTCTTGATCTGCCAAGCCTGTCAGGTGGGTAGATTATCTTGGAAAAGGAGAAATGCTCACTAATAGTGATGTAAACAAATTTGTGCCGAACATTAGAGAAAAATACGCTTTTTGTGAACATGGAACATTTCTGGAATCTTTAATTTTAGCTCATGAAACATGGGACCAACACTTATTGCGTTTATACTTTTGTTCAGTGTATATATGCCTTAATAAAAATAAATAAATTGACTCTTAGCTTTCATTTTACACCAAATAGTATGCGCTCCTATGAACTTCACATGTTAGTGCTCATGGGGCTTTTTACATGGAAATGCCCATTTCTAAAAGAGAGTGAGTTCACTTCTACAAAAAGGCAATTGATTTGACCTTATTAAAATATACAACTTTGTGGATTCGCTGCAGCACTGTAACATGTTTGAGGGTACATTTATTAATTTTCCAGATTTTTTATGGACTTCATGACAATTTCATTAGGTTGGTTGACTTATGCTATGTGATTTTCTTGTCATATGGAATTCATGCTACATCGATAAATAGAAAGCATGGCCGCCACAGAATAAACATGGTTTGATTATAACTGACTGGAATTATGTAGAAACTGCGCTTCATAACATCCCTTGGTGTTTTGAAATCAAAAAGCGTGTAAATTGTCTGTGACACCCACTACTCAGATAGCGGTATAGAATTATTCAAAGTCACTTTTTCCACACTGAAAAGAATCGGAGGAGACATGTTGTTGCCGCCCACCCCCTCTGTGAGCAACACTAATTTGAGAAACGTGTATTATATATATCTTTTAAATAATGTATGATTTAGAAATATTTATCTAAATGAGATGTAGTTATTAGGATTGTGTCCCTGGGTGACCTTATGTCAGAGAGTACCAGAGTCTCTAATCTTAGAAAAGTCCTGCAATGTGAGAAAAAGACAGACAGCATGGCAGCTGTTTTAACTACAAGGCAAGGCAGTAGGATGTCAATATCTCCAGCAGAAGGCCTCCCCTCTTAGCTCTACCCCCTGACCCCTGGTCCTAAAGCCAGATCCATCAGCGATATAGGGACTTTTATTTCAGCCTTAACTCTTTTGAATATGCAGATTATTTATATTCTTCGCAGACACATTTAGGGCATCAGCTCTGTGCACATCCCGCACAGGGACAAAAGCGCTTAGCGTCAGGGCTTTCAGCTGCAGATTACTGCTTCAGCCACGCTACACAATTACTTGTTGTCTAGTTGCCATGGTAGAAGACTGATTTTCTTTTAGTGTTTAGTTTGTCACTATAAATAGATAAACAGCCTCCCTCTGTCTGAATACCTGGTTCTGACTGGCGTTGCTAAATCCCATCTCCTTGTTGGTGCGGATTTGCTGGGATCTTTCCTGTGCCACTGCTGTGTTTTATACCCAGTAACACTATTGATTGTTACCAGGAGGTTTGAACAAATGTATGGTAGAAAACTGACAAATCAGAACAAACGGTACAGTTAAAGTAGCAGCCGGATATTTATTTCACTGTGCAAATTAATTGAATTAGCTAAACATTGAGTGACATGATGTAACCAGTTTTCCTTATTTCTTTTTTACAATTCATTACAAGTTTCCGTATTTCTTGGGAGTTAGGGCATTGCAATACTTGCAACAATCCATCATCTAAATCCAAACCTGACAGCAAGGTCAAACGGTGAAATTATGCCTCGATACTCTGATCGACTGGGCATCAAGGTCACCTGGAAGAATTAGAATTCTGTCTGGGTGCCCAAATCAAACCAAATGTTTGCCAGGCTCCAGTGACACAGATCAAAGCAATATTGATGCTGTCCCAGTGCAAAGGGAAAAAAAGAAGCTGAACTCACTTCCTGTGGGATTACCATGGTTCATAAATCCCAAAGGAATCAAACTCAGAGATACAGAAAACAAATGTAAGCCCTTGAGGATTAACAATCTAATTTCTCTGCTTGCAAGAATGAAAAGAGGATTTCTATTCCTCCTTTGATATGTGTCATATTAATAATGTATTAATTTCTGCAATTTATGGGATAAAGCATAGCCCTGTGCATCAGAGCCTAGACAGCTCCGGTCAAAGCGAGGCAGGGCTACATTTCTTTTTTGTCTCCTTTGTGCGTTACCTGAAATGGCGGATTGTGTGTAGAGGGTGAATTCCCTGTCAGGCATGTTTTCCCCCCTCCTTCCATTGCCTGCAGAAAATAATATCACTTTATATAAAGGGAAAAGGATAAAGCAAAGGCCAAGATACAGATACAGTAATGCTGCATTAAATGTTGGATTAAACCCAGAGAATACCTAGCCTAGGGCTCTGGGGCTCCGGGAGACAGACCTGATGATAACGCTATATCGCCTTCCGCCTCACAACACTGCCAAAGGTCACTGCTGTCACAGGCTGCAGAGAACTGGGATTTTATTAGCCATGGCCGACTTCTTTAGAGACAGGGGTTAAGGGTGCATACAGATCATTGTCATTGTTGTGTTATCAATGTGTCCATTCATGCTTTGGGTTTTTTGTAGCACGCTGTACTGTGTAAAATACAGTATATTCACTTTTCCTCCCTGTGCCCGTATTCAAAAGTAGAGCATGTGTGTTGATTTAGGCCCAGCACATTGTGCTGATCCTGAGAAGATGAGAGCCCCTCATCCATTATTGGTCTATGTGTTATAGTTTAAATGCCCCCTTTTCATACCTCTGCTCTGAATTGACACAATTATCTTTTGAGGACCTTGATGGAGTTGAACATCTCTGTCAATATCTCATTTTAAATGAGCAGATATCCTGCCAGTGCTCAATCTTCACAGGATCTTTAGAGACAGGTCATAACACACCATCGTTCATTTTCTCTCCAATTAGTCTCACAATCATGTGCTATGAGAGGAGAGGGTGATGGGTAATTTCCTCAATGGTGACTCCCACAGGCTTGAGTTGGATATAATTGACTTTAGAATGTGACTCATTAACCTGCGTCTGTGGAATAGATGATATATGGGATTTTTATTCACAAATAGACATATCAGTCCCAGACGTAAAGGATATTGCTAATTAATGGTGGCTGGACTGAACCGCCAAGACCCGGTAAGATTGATAACACGTGGGATCACATTTCCTGTCTCTTATCTTCCTTCCCTTGTTTATTTCCCCTGTTGGCCACTCTGTTGTGTCTAAGAGTTATGATCCTCTTGCTTTGCTCATTTTTAATCACTTTCACTGAATCAGAAGAAGGGATTAAGCCTATCAACTGTTGTTGTCATACTAATGTTTCTTAAGGCGGATATGGTCAGTTTAGTCAGCAGTGTGTTAGCAGTTGTAGTAGCACTTGAACAGTCCCATCTCTGTTTGGACAGAAAAAATTGATACAGTAACATATCACAACATTATTTTTATTACAATATTACATCAATATTTGACTCCAAGTATCGATATGTAACATAAAATAAAAACATGCATTTTATTTTTTTGCTACTTTAGGTAGAGTCAGCTAAAGCTACAGCAGATATAGTGAGCAATATGTTTGGAACATTCAATCGTAATGAAATCGCAGTATTGAATCGCAATACATATAGAATTGTGAGAATCGTGAGAATCGCAATACATATAGAATTGTGAGAATCGTGAGAATCGCAATAAACATCGTATCGGCACCTGATAATATCATATTGTGAGGTCCCTGGCAATTCCCAGCCCTACTTTGTATGGGGTTTTGATGGTATAACCTCCGGTAAATAGCCTACATTTATCTTCAGAATAATGACAAAAAAATTCACCCATGTACTTTTAAATGACCACCATGGTACAGCCAGAAGAGGACTGGCCACCTCTCGGAGCCTCTAGGTTTCTTCCTAGGTTCTTGCCTTCTATGGAGTTTTTCCAAGACACTTTGCTTCGGCATCTGCATTGCTTGCTCTTTGTGGTTTTAGGCTTGGTATCTGTAAAGCACTTTCCCACTGGGCACAGACGTCAGTTCAACGTCTAGTTTTCCGTGGCCGACGTGAGTAAGACATTTAAGCGTGTTAACCCTCGCAAGTCTGTCGGCCCAGATGGCATCCCTAGCCGCATCCTCAGAGCATGCGCAGACAAGCTGGCTGGAGTGTTTACGGACATATTCAATCTCTGCCTCACCCAGTCCACTCTCCCCACATGCCTCAAGATGTCCAGCAAAGACAACTGAACTAAATGACTATCGCCCCATAGCACCCACTTCTGTCATCTTGAAGTGCTTTGAGAGACTAGTTAAGGATCATATCACCTCTACCTTACCTGACAACCTAGACCCACTTCAATTTGCTTACTGCCCCAATAGATCCACAAACAATGCAATCGCCATCGTACTGCACACTGCCCTATCCCATCTGGACAAGAGGAATACATATGTAAGAATGCTGTTCATTGACCATAGCTCAGTATTCAACACCATAGCACCCTCCAAGCTCATCACTAAGCTCGAGGTCCATGGTCTGAGCCCCGCCCTGTGCAACTGGGTCCTGGACTTCTTGACGGGCCGCCCCCAGGTGGTGAAGGTAGGAAACAACGGCTCCACTTCGCTTATCCTCAACACTGGGGCCCCAGCGAGGTTGCATGCTCAGCCCCCTCTTGTACTCCCTGTTCACCTATGACTGTGTGGCCATGCACACCTCCAACTCAATCAACAAGTTTGCAGATGACACAACAGTAGTAGGCCTGATTACCAACAATGACGAGACAGCCTACAGGAAGGAGGTGAGGGCCCTCGGAGTGTGGTGCCAGGAAAATAACCTCTCACCTAACGTCAACAAAACAAAGGAGCTGATCATGGACTTCAGAAAACAGCAGAGGGAGCATCCCTCTCTCCACATCAACGGGACCGCAGTGGAAAAGTTGGAAAGCTTCAAGTTCCTCGTAGTACACATCACTGACAAACTGAAATGTTTCAAGCTCAGGAGGCTGAAGAAATTTGGCTTGGCATCTATAATCCTCACAAACTTTTACAGCAACATTCTCTGGCTGTATCACCGCCTGCTACGGCAACTGCTCCGCCCGCAACCGCAGGTCTCGCCAGAGCGTGGTGAGGTCTGCCCAACTCATCACCTGGGGCAAACTACCTTCCTTCCAGGACACCTACAGCACCCGATGTCACAGGAAGGCCCCCAAAAATAATCAAGGACAACAACCACCCGAGCTACTGCCTGTTCACCCCACTATCATCCAGAAGGTGAGGTCAGTACAAGTGCATCAAAGCTGGGACCGAGAGACTGAAAAACAGCTTCTATCTCAAAGCCATCAGACTGTTAAACAACCATCACTAATACATTAGAGGCTGCTGCCCTATATACATAGACTTGAAATCACTGGCCACTTTAATAATGGAACACTAGTCACTTTAATGATGTTTACATATTTTGCATTACTCATCTCATATGTATATACTGAATTCTGTCCTATTCTACTGTATCTTATTCTATGCCGCTCTGACATTGCTCGTCCAAATATTTATATATTCTTAATTCCATTTCTTACTTTAGATTTGTGTGTATTGTTGTGCAATTGTTAGATATTACTTGTTAGATATTACTGCACTGTTGGAGCTAGAAACTAGAGTCTAGTTTCAAGTTTTCAAGTTTTCATAACAATCGGAAATCGATATTTTTGGGCGCCGATTTGCAGATTTATTTGTATTTTTATACCTTTATTTAACTAGGCAAGAGAGTTAAGAACACATTCTTATTTTCAATGACGGCCTAAGAACGGTGGGTTAACTGCCTCGTTCAGGGGCAGAACGACAGATTTTCACCTTGTCTGCTCGGGGGATCCAATCTTGCAACCTTACAGTTAACTAGTCCAACGCAATAACGACCTGCCTCCCTCTCGTTGCACTCCACAAGGAGACTGCCTGTTATGCGAATGCAGTAAGCCAAGGTAAGTTGCTAGCTAGCATTAAACTTATCTTAAAAAAAACAATCAATCATAATCACTAGTTAACTACACATGGTTGATGATATTACTAGATATTTATTATCTAGTTTGTCCCGCATTGCATATAATGTGACTGAGCATACAAGCATACAAGTATCTAAGTATCTGACTGAGCGGTGGTAGGCAGAAGCAGGTGCGTAAACATTCATTCAAACAGCACTTTCGTGCCAGCAGCTCTTCGTTGTATGTCAAGCATTGCGCTGTTTATGACTTCAAGCCTATCAACTCCCGAGATGAGGCTGGTGTAACCGAAGTGAAACTGCTAGCTAGTTAGCGCGGGCTAATAACATTTCAAACATCACTCGCTCTGAGCCTTCAAAGTAGTTGTTTCCCTTGCTCATGGGTAACGCTGCTTCAAGGGTGGCTATTGTCGTTGTGTTCCTGGTTCGAGCCCAGGGAGGAGCGAGGAGAGGGACGGAAGCTATACTGTTACACTGGCAATACTAAAGTGCCTATAAGAACATCCAATAGTCAAATGTTAATGAAATACAAATGGTTTAGAGCAGGGGTGTCAAAGTCAAATGGACGGAGGGCCAAATAAAAAAATCAGCTACAAGACGAGGGCCGGACTGTTCGAATGTTCATTGAAAAATTTTTAAATGACGCATATAGTCTAGTGAACCTAATTGAACCTACTGAAAACCTAACAAATATATTACAATATGATCAGATAAATAAAGCAATATTTTCTTATGGCTCTGTCAGTAATCTTTAATTTTCAACAGACACAAAAGACAAATTTCCTTTATATAAATATCCCCATAACATGAACATTAAATGAAAGAAACCGGTATTCAAGGCACCATCAGTAGACTATATTTTCTATTTTAGCAAAAGTGGGCTAAATTTACTTCAAAGAAAAAACAATAATAGCAATTTTCTATCATCCACTCAACTGAAATATTTTTAAAATATAATTGGATTGAAATACAAAAAAATAAAGTGCAAAAATCTATTAATCAAAAACAACACTTTGTTTAAGGAGAAGTAACATGCAGTGAAAACAAATATTAAATTTTAACTTTTAAACTTGAACTGAGTAAAAACTCTAAATATGTGATTGCACAGTAATGTTCACTTGTTTGAGGTTGAGGGTGATACTTGGTGGTGTCCCATCTTTTCCACAAGTTCATCAATGTTCGGGGTAAGGCTCTGAGCTGAAGAAATCCTCAGAATTGAGTGGAGGTGTTCAGCAGTAAGTCGACTTCTGTGTGATGTTTTGTTCAGGTTCATCAAAGAAAACAGTTGTTCACACAGGTATGTGCTGCCAAACATAGACAACGTTTGAGCAGCCTGGATGCGCAGCTGGGGCATTGTGCCGGGGAGGAAACGGGCGAACTCCGCAGCACCCACTGCCGCATATTTTGCCCTCAGTGCATCATTGCATTGGAGGTCAATCAACTCCATTTGGAGGTTTGGTGGTGAGCTTTCCACGTCAACAGCAAATGGGTTACCGAGCAGTTCCAACCTGCTTTTTTGTGCTTCAAAGTCAGCAAATCGGCGTCGAAAGTCAGCGGCAAGCATACCTATTTTATCAGCCAACTGTGTGCTCGGGAACGCACTGGTAGAGAGCTTCTCTTTCATGGTCTGGCAGCTGGGAAAGTGGCTCAAATTTTCTTTCCGCATCTGCGTCTCCCACAGAGTCAGTTTGGTTTTAAATGCCTTCACTGTACTGTACATATCAGAGATGACACGATCCCGACCCTGCAGCTGCAAGTTTATTGCATTCAGATGACTCGTAATGTCACACAGAAAAGCCATTTCACACAGAAACATTTCGTCTCGGAGTTGTGTTGTGTCTTTCCCTTTGCTGTCCAAGAACAGACAAATCTCCTCACGAAGCTCGAAACATCTTTGAAGCACCTTTCCCTGGCTTAGCCATCGCACCTCTGTGTGATAAGGCAAATCACCATGCTCCGTTTCTAACTCCGTCAGAAATGCCTTGAACTGGCGGTGATTCAAACCTTTGGCTCTGATAAAGTTAACTGTGCGCGTGATGATGCTCATTACATGCTCCATTTTCAAGGCTTTACCGCACAACGCTTCCTGGTGTATGATACAATGATAAGCTGTCAGCTCACCTGTCGCGTTTTCCTCTTGCATCTTTTCCCGTATCTTCGCCACCAGTCCGCTCCTGTGTCCACACATCGCAGGTGCTCCGTCGGTTGTCAAACCCACGAGTTTTTCCCAAGGCAGCTCCATCTCATTTACACATCTTGACACCTCTTCATACAAATCATGCCCCGTAGTTGTGCCATGCATAGGACGTAAAGCCAAAAACTCCTCTGTCACGCTTAGGTTGGAGTCCACTCCGCGGATGAAAATTGACAACTGGGCAATGTCAGAAATGTCGGTGCTCTCATCCACAGCCAAGGAATATGCAATAAAATATTTTCCCTTTTTCACAAGCTGCTCTTTTAGATTGATGGACAACTGGTCTACTCTCTCGGCAATGGTGTTTCTGCTCAGACTCACATTTAAAAAGAGTTGCCTTTTTTCTGGGCAAACTTCGTCACAAACTTTAATCATGCAGTTTTTGATGAAATCCCCCTCCGTAAATGGCCGGGCTGATTTAGCGATCTCTTCTGCCAAAATAAAACTGGCCTTGACAGCAGCCTGGCCTTGTGATTTGGCTTTTTTGAACAGAGCCTGTCGAGATTTGAGGCCTCGTTTTAATTCCTCTGCCTTTTGTAGCCTTTGTTCCATGTCCATATTCTTGTTTTTGTCCGCGTGTTTCGTTTCATAATGTCGTCTCAGATTATACTCTTTCAGTACCGCCACACTTTCTCCACACAGAAGACACACAGGTTTTCCAGCTACCTTCGTGAACATATACTCCGACTCCCACCTTGTTTGAAACCCCCGGTTCTCAGTATCCACCTTCCGTTTTGCCATTTTTGATGGGTATCTGAAAGTTAATTTTACTGTGATGCTGACGACTGCTGTGCCAATAAATATTGAAATGAAGCAGCCTACTGCTCGGTGCGTCACCTTTGCATTGTGGGAAATGTAGTATTGGTGCGTGTAAAAGATCTGCGGGCTGCCGGCTTGCTGCGGGCCGGTTCTAATAATAAATCAAGATCATCCCAGGGGCCGTAAAAAACCTTCTTGCGGGCCGGATGTGGCCCGCGGGCCTTGACTCTGACATATGTGGTTTAGAGGGAAATAGTCCTATAATTCCTATAATAACTACAACCTAAAACTTCTTACCTGGGAATATTGAAGACTCATTTTAAAAGGAACCACCAGCGTTCATATGTTCTCATGTTCTGAGCAAGGAACTGAAACGTTAGCTTTCTTAAATAGCACATATTGCACTTTAACTTTTTTCTCCAACACTTTGTTTTTCCATTATTTAAACCAAATTGAACATGTTTCATTATTTACTTGAGGCTAAATTGATTTTATTGATGTATTATATTAAGTTAAAATAAGTGTTCATTCAGTATTGTTGTAATTGTCATTAGGATAAATAAAAAAATAAAAGCTTGGCCGATTAATTGGTATCGATATCCAGAAAAACGTATGTCAAAAATTGTATAAATTGATTTGCATTTTAATGAGGGAAATAAGTATTTGACCCCTCTGCAAAACATGACTACTTGGTACTTGGTGGCAAAACCCTTGTTGGCAATCACAGAGATCAGACGTTTCTTGTAGTTGGCCACCAGTTTTGCACACATCTCAGGAGGGATTTTGTCCCACTTCGCTTTGCAGATCTTCTCTAAGTCATTAAGGTTTCGAGGCTGACGTTTGGCAACTCGAACCTTCAGCTCCCTCCACAGATTTTCTATGGGATTAAGGTCTGGAGACTGGCTAGGCCACTCCAGGACCTTAATGTGCTTCTTCTTGAGCCACTCCTTTGTTGCCTTGGCCGTGTGTTTTGGGTCATTGTCATTCTGGAATACCCATCCACGACCCATTTTCACCCATGGCACATCCATCGTCCCTTTGATGTGGTGAAGTTGTCCTGTCTCCTTAGCAGAAAAACACCCCCAAAGCATAATGTTTCCACCTCCATGTTTGACGGTTGGGATGGTGTTCTTGGGGTCATAGGCAGCATTCCTCCTCCTCCAAACACGGCGAATTGAGTTGATGCCAAAGAGCTCTATTTTGGTCTCATCTGACCACAACACTTTCACCCAGTTGTCCTCTGAATCATTCAGATGTTCATTGGCCAACTTCAGACGGGCATGTATATGTGCTTTCTTGAGCAGGGGGACCTTGCGGGCGCTGCAGGATTTCAGTCCTTCACGGCGTAGTGTGTTACCAATTGTTTTCTTGGTGACTATGGTCCCAGCTGCCTTGTGATCATTGACCAGATCCTCCCATGTAGATCTGGGCTGATTCCTTACCGTTCTCATGATCATTGCAACTCCACGAGGTGAGATCTTGCATGGAGCCCCAGGCCAAGGGAGATTGACAGTTATTTTGTGTTTCTTCCATTTGCGAATAATCGCACCAACTGTTGTCACCTTCTCACCAAGCTGCTTGGCGATGGTCTTCTAGCCCATTCCAGCCTTGTGTAGGTCTACAATCTTGTCCCTGACATCCTTGGAGAGCTCTTTGGTCTTGGCCATGGTGGAGAGTTTAGAATCTGATTGATTGATTGCTTCTGTGGACAGGTGTCTTTGATACAGGTAACAAACTGAGATTAGGAGCACTCCCTTTAAGAGTGTATTCCTAATCTCAGCTCGGTACCTGTATAAAAGACACCTGGGAGCCAGAAATCTTTCTGATTGAGAGGGGGTCAAATACTTATTTCCCTCATTAAAATGCAAATCAATTTATAACATTTTTGACATGCATTTTCTGGATTTATTTGTTGTTATTCTGTCCCTCAATGTTAAAATAAGCCTACCATTAAAATTATAGACTGATTATTTCTTTGTCAGTGGGCAAATGTACAAAATCAGCAGGGGATCAAATACTTTTTCCCCTCACTGTATGTGACAAATAAATTAGATTTTTTGATTTACATTTGGTTGAGTTGTCAACTAATGTGTATTCAATGTGAAATCACCATGTCATTGGATTTAGGTAAAAATTTGGGTGAGAAAAAGACTAAATGCCATTACGCTGATGACTTTTTTCAAGTCCAATCAGTTTTCCACTTTGATTCAACGTCATCACATACATTTGTATTGGTTGAAATGACGTGGAAACAACGTTGATTCAACCACTTTGTGTCGAGTGGGTTGTGACAACTGCTTATGGAAAAAGCCAACAAGGTCAGTGTATTTTATGGGTCAACTGAAATCTGATCCGGAAACTAGTGGTATGCATTCAATTTGAAATCTCTTTCTGTGAATTGACATTGTTGTCTTCATCATCAATAAGGGGAACTTTGAAGCACTGAAGTTGTCCCTGACATTCTGTGTGCTTTCCCTTTGATTTCTCTTTGCTCATCTTGATCACTTTCCTTTCTCTCTCTCGCTCATCACCTTGACGTCTTCTTTGTTTGTTTAACAACCATAGAGACTGTTTCAGGTCTGCTGCTCTTGTCCATGAAAGAAATCAGTTCAGTGGCTATGAAATTGTGAGTTTAGTAATGTTTTTTTCTCTTCAGCTGCTGCAAAGGCAGATTACCAGCCAGTGGTCGCTAGATGGTTTCTGAGATTCTTTATGGATTCTACTGATACAATATATTGATACATAACCCACAGTGTAGACTATCTCCTATATCATTATTCAACCTGGCAGATTCATTACCACTGACGAATTACTTACTTTTAGCAATGGCTAAAATGACTTATTATGCTGGCTATGACATTAAAACGATACTTTTGATATCCTGGATGGTCAGTCCTTGCATCCATAACTCTGTCAATACATTTGAGTGGTTACATTTTTCAAGCCCCAGCCCTCAGCTTTTACCCGAAAAAAAGTGGTGGGGAGATGCTTTGTTATTGTTTCAAATGCGGATTACCTCTTTAATAGGAGATGAGATTTTCAATCATTATAGAAAATCCAAGTTGGAAAGCTGTCAATCAATTTGTTCATCAAGGAAATACATTGCACAGAAGATAAAATATATATATATATATATATATATATATATATATATATATATATAATATATATATTAATTCAAATTAGTTAAGTTCAAGTATGACAGTTATGAAAAGTAAAGTCTGGTCATACAGTCTGGTGAAAAGGTGCTCTCCCTCCCCCAAAAAAATATTTAGGTATTTTTTTCCTTCTGTGCACACACTTTGTGTATGAGGCTTTTCACCAAACATTTCTGGTCTCCATTTTCATTCTGGGCATTTCAACACAGAATTAACTAACAAAACCCCCACTCTATCACAGTTTCTCACTTTGCTCCGTCCTTCTCGTGTGTCATCCCCCAGCCATAATGGTTGGGATCTGGGGCTTTGTCTCCTGTCCCCTATCCTTAAGAATCTGAAGTATTTTATTTTCCCTTTGCCTCAAATCACTTCCAGACACCGCAGTTTCCTGCTCCCTAGATCAGGCTGGCTGGACTGGGCCATCTGAAACTCCAGCTACTCCTTCATTTCCAGGAATAGGAGAAGGCTGGGGAGTTTGGGGCTTTGGAAACTGACAGTTCCACTGTTCCACAGTTTGAGTGTAGCTGTAAAAAGACATTATGCTGGCAATTCCTCTTTTTGTGACTAAAATACTAGCATCTCGTTGCTAGACAAAAGGGAAAAGACAGGATTTTTTATAAACCTCACACATTTTAATTATGGTTAAATTGTCTTGTGGGTGATTGAATAGCGGAAGAGATGCAGATGTCTTCAATTATTTTTTTTCTTACTTTTTCTATATATCCAGTCATTAACATTCTTGGATACACAGCAATGAGGCATAGCAATTAGACTTGCATAATAACCGAATACATAATTATTATGTTATGGATGTGACACAAAAAGAGAAACCCTGGTTCTTACTAATTGGAGGCACCACCATAGCATGCGTTGCCTTCTGACGTCTGCTGGTTGTCAGTAGTGGAGACCCTTTGTAAAGGTTTTGAGTACATGCCATTTGGTTTCACATTCAGTGGAGAGATTTCAGATTGGTGCTTGCAATTACAGTCTATTTAGCTATTTCCGATTCAAATGTCTTACTGCTTTTTTGTTTCTTTAATTGTATTCTCAGCTGTTTAGAAAGTATATTTTTGAGCTGAATAGTTATTCAGCATTTTCTTAATGATGCAACTCTTTGGTTAATGGTATTGTTGTGCAATTGCAACATCAATTCAGTTTTGCTGACTGAAGTAAATGTTCATTAAGAAGATGCATAACTTCTGTGTGCACCTAACCATTTTCGTCATTTACAAAAATAGTCTTTCCTCTGCTTTATTCATTTTAAGTTGAAGATACATTTACTAAATGACAGAGTTTGGGGATACTGGCATGAATAAGTTAAATTTCAGACTTCCTAGATAGGCCTATTATTAATGCTGTTTGTGTTCATAGACATAATACAGTGTACTCATGTCCTCTGAGACTAGGATTACTAGTCTATGAACAAACTGATGTGGGTACTTGTAGTTAATAATTACTCCTTAACTTTATGTAGTGGCTTAAGAGAGATCCGATACCCCCTACT
This sequence comes from Oncorhynchus mykiss, assembly GCF_057628025.1. Classification (NCBI taxonomy): domain Eukaryota; kingdom Metazoa; phylum Chordata; class Actinopteri; order Salmoniformes; family Salmonidae; genus Oncorhynchus; species Oncorhynchus mykiss. Next base: position 61,447,697 of record NC_143027.1, on the reverse strand, counting down.
CCACCAGATACATGCAACACACATGAACACACATAGTCAGAAGCTCCTGTGAAGTGGAACAATCATGTTTGTCTCGCTGAACCTTATCATTCCCTTTGTGGTTTGTTTGTGACTGCCCTTTGTTCAGGCTGTGTATGGACTGTACTGTTTCAGCTGTAGCTTCTTGTCCTTCTCTTACTCTCCATCTTGTTTTCCTTCCAGTTTGTTGTAGTCATGAGTGACAGGTGCATCCTACCTTCACAGTGCTCTATCAAACCCCTTCCCACCCACACTCCTGTAGCCAGGTATACAGAAGAAGCACTGTGGTTGACTTGTGCAGGGCTTCTAACCTTCAGATATTTCAAGGTAACTTAACCTGAGTGCTGAGCCTTGTTTGCCACAGTAAAATGATACCCAGTCATAAACCTTTCAACTCCAAGGGCATGCACTGCCTTCCTGAGCACACCAGAGAGGAAAGAAGCCTAGGGCTGATCTGAAATATCATCACTTTGAGTGCAGCTCCTCTGTGATACATACCTCCTCCGCCATTTCCATCTCCATCCCACAGCCAGCCGTCTCGGTAACGAGACTCCCACCATCGCTTCAAGCTCAGCTGCATCCTCTGCATCCTCTCCCTCACTCTTTTTTTTGGTTGCTTCCCCTTACTCCCATAGTGCAAATTACTGGCTGCTATCCGTGGAATCAGTCGTTTTCCACCGCTCTTGACATCCCTCTGAACAACAGCATCGGCAGCAACACGAACAGCAGCATGCAAAGGCTGTAGCAGCAGTAACAGTATCTTCTGTACATGCACTCTTCCTTCACCTGTAGCTGTGACGCCACATTGTGGATGATGGCTTTAGCATATTATTCTGACTCTGTCAGCTCAGAGGGAAAAAAAAGCGGGTGCATCACTCACCTGTTAGAATACTAATGACCTCTTTGTTTCTGAAGTGCAGAAAGCCAGACTGGGGTATTTTGTTTGTGAAACACCTACACTGATTAGTCTGTGTAATTGAATGGCAATTAAGAGTCAGGATATGTCCTGGGAGCACAATCGTTGGTTTCTTTTCTCTATTTTGTTGCTTATAAAAGCCACAGGAAGCAGCCCACAGTAACCAGAAACCAAAGACCACTTTTCCTCCTTGCAGTGCGGCTTCAAAGCCTCTTTCCATGCAGTCGTATTGAGTAGAAAATCGTTTTTTTGTTGTTGTTGTTTATCCTCTTATGTCTTCTTTTAAAGAGTTTAGTCCGTCAAGGCCATGAATGCTATGATATCTTTGTAGATATACTAGCATGTCTTTGTTGTGAGGCATTGATTTACAGAAGCCATGTCGTATACAAAAGGTAAAAACAGGACAGTATTTTCAAAGTTGATAAACTTGTCAGCAGGGTATATGTGACACAAGTGGTTGCTTAGGGCCCCTGGCCGATAGGGATTCAGTCAGTGTCTCAACTTACTGTTGCAATTTAGAATAGTAGAATACAAAAGGTGCAATTTCTAAATTTGGTTGCGCTTTCAGCAGTTTCTCTCTTTTTTTGTCAGTCACTAAATTTGAATGTCAGCTAAAAAAAATTTGCTTGGTAAGTTAGTCTAGCCAGCTAACTACACTTCTAGTTATCATGTCCGAATTGAGACTGGGCATGCAGGGCAGGTGCCCAGGGGTCCTGTCTGCCAGGGGACCCCCCATTGATTTTGTTAGTCACTCTCACTCAGCTATCATTAACATGGCCTACATTTTGGCAAAAGTGTTCTCTATACTCCATGGAAAAATGGGTAGAATTGTGTGAAATGTGTTATAAGATTGCAAAATGTTTGCTCCCCCATGGCAAAATGTGTAGAATTGCAGAAAGCTTGCTTTAAAACGGCAACATGTTCTCTGCCTCCCATAGCAAAATGTGTAGAATTCCAGGAAATTAACTTTAAAAGAAAACATTTTTCTCTCTCTAAAATGAATAGGAGAATAGCAGAGAACCTCCTGATCTCTAGAGTCCTCTATGGTAATAGTTTTGGAGCAATTACCTGTCAGAGTGAGAAGCAGCATGATGAAGCTCTGAGGACTACACAAGACTACAGTCCTGATCACTTGACCCTGATCTGCTTATTTCAACACTGTAAGAATAGGTGGTGACAGTGGTGTTATTTCTCAATTTTTTTTTATCCAAACAAAGATTTTATGTGTGCAAGGGGTTAAGATTCCGAGAAAGCTCGAGTCCTAGGAATAGAACCACCACTCAGGCGGATACAGGGGTCATGCTCCAAAATACAGCATTGTTAAAGGATAACACTCAGCACCTATGGTGTAATATACAGACTGCAGTGCACCTTGTTTTTCCATGAAAGTGGCGTATTGCAGAGCATGTGGTTGGCTTAGAGGGGTGGTTGATTTTCATTATGACATGGTCTGTCTAACAATCTGCCGTGATCATATGGCCACTTTGTGTTGAGTGCAAGCATTTTCTTATCCGTATAACCTGTACAGTACCGTGCTTGTATCTTTAACGGATGCATAGTCTACTGTTTAGAGGTGCAATCTTATTCCCTGTATTTAACATTTCTTGGAACTTGAATGAAAATACATTTGGCTGTATATTTAATGGTATTTGTTATTGTTGTAATGTTCATTATTTGATTCCATATAGATTAGGTAATTATGATGAGAAATGATTCAATATCGCATTCGAGCAGTGCAAAGGTATGTCACACATGCCATTCTTAGAGCAGAAATACCTCCACTCTTTTACATCCCCTCAAGCTGCACAGTAAACCAAGCACTAAACCCTCCTCCACTGCTCCAGTAAGTGCTTCAAAGCTGGTCACGAAAAGGGAAGGCCAGGATGCAGGCAGCACATGGAGAATTAATTCCAAAGCGGCTTGCATCCCTCTCAGCAACCCCATTTGTAACGCTAGACTGGAGTCTCTACCTCTCTTTTTCTCCCTCGCTTTCTCTCTCTTGTATTTCTCTCTCTCTCTCTGTATTTCTCTCCACCCTCTCTCTCTGTATTTCTCTCTCTCTCTCTGTATTTCTCTCTACCCTCTCTCTCTTGTATTTCTCTCTCTCTCTCTGTATTTCTCTCCACCCTCTCTCTCTGTATTTCTCTCTACTCTCTCTCTCTCTGTCTCCCTCTCTCTCTCTCTCTCTCTCTCTCTCTCTCTCTCTCTCTCTCTCTCTCTACCATGTTGTGTTGTTGTCGTAGGTCTCTCTTTATGTAGTGTTGTGGTGTATCTCTTGTCATGATGTGTGCTTTGTCCTATATTTGTATTTTTAATCCCAGCCCCTGTCTCCGCAGGAGGCCTTTCACCTTTTGGTAGGCCGTCATTGTAAATAAGAATGTGTTTTTAACTGACTTGCCTAGTAAAGTTTAGCATAGGCAATTCATTGCCAATAAATAAACTGTTTGCCCACACCATTCACACAATCAGTACATGTGCACACTCAATATACATACTTTGTGCACACACACACACACACACACACACACACACACACACACACAATAGTATGACAATACAGTCCTAAACACTTGTGAGAACAGACGGTGGAGCCTCCAGGGTTCTGGAAGACAGGGGCATATATCAAATCTACACAGACATGAATCACCTTTATTGCTTTAAACCAATTCCATCTATGCCTATGTGTGACTGGACTTACAGAATTAAACTGGCACTAGAGAATAAGAGAGAAAGAGAGAGAGAGAGAGAGAGAGGGAGTGGCAGAGGGAGAGGGAGAGAGAGAGAGAAGAAAACCCCCTTGTACAATTTTAATGGTAGGTAAGCTCTCTGCACCGGGAGGTTCGGGTTTGAGCATACAATTCCATCCTGTCTTCTGTTAAAATGCATTTGTTTTGCTTGCGATTAAAAAATTAGAGCTCCAATAACCATTGGGGAGCGATTGTCCTTCTACTTAAAAAAAGAAGAACACATCTCCCAGCTGTAAAAACCAAACCCCAACCCCCACATGCACCTTCAGAGGCTGAAGAAATGCTTTACTTATTGAGGACATCATTTGACAGGCCCTCTTTCTACTGTGTGAAAATCATGAGATATTTGATTCTTATTATAACCCTAATGAAGCCCTGCATTGAACGAGTAAAATATTTTTTGTATGCACTGCTTAATGATATTTCCTTTGAGGACTATACTAGCTGGTTAGAGTTCAATTATGTAAGAACCCCACTGAGCTGATAAGTGCTTTTTGGGGTTCCCCCCAATCAAATGGTGTGGGATCGTATGCCTTTTAGAGTCTATTGATGTGTTGGTACTCAATATGAAACATCAGCATGGAACGAACTCAAGCATTCCACTTTCCCCTTGGTTCCATTTAAAATAGTCCTATTGGCAGTGCACTAAGACGTGCTGTTACAGCACCTCTATGAGATACTGAAGTCACTTGCTTAATGTCAAAAAGACTGCGCTGAAAGAGAGGGAGGATTTTTCTGCCCAGTGCCTCTCTCCTGATCTTCTCTTTTCATGGCTGTGATAGTGTGAAGTTACTGGCTACTTTTAGAATAGCGGAGACTTGGAGAAAGACTAGAGGGATTGTTTTAATTGTCCCTCACTGTCAGGTCTCTCCATTTCTCCTCAGACATCCCCTCTCCACCACTGTCCATGGCTGGGCTTGAACAGTAGAAATAGAGCCGGAGTCACACACTACAATTAAGAAACAAGGATATTTGTAGCTGGCAATTTAGTATCTTCTGGAGCACAAGCTATTTTTTTTCCCTTTTTCCCATAATTATTGTCTCTACGTCTCAGTAATAATTTTGCACTTACAAGCAGCTGTGGCATTTTCTTACCCCTCATTAAGTTATTTATTCAAGAGGAACATGATACTCTTCTTTAGCGTTTTTCTTCATGAATCTTGTTCTGGAGGCAGCTCTGCAGAGTGGTCACTAGCTGGCACAGCTACAAAGTCATAACATCTGATTTTAAACCTAACCTTAACCCTAACCTTGACCACAACTGCTAACCCTAACCTTAAATTAAGACCAAAAAGCAAATTTTAGTTCATACATTTTTTACAATATAGCCAATGTTCACTTTGCAGCTGGTCAATTTTGCTGCAGTCGCTAAGTCCTGCCTCCAGGGCAAGACTCATGACAGTAAACCTGCATATATTACAGTCTGCAGCTATGGCCTATCCCTCCTTTTACAATATTTACAAGATGCTATAGCGTGTTGATATACACGTGAGTATAAAAACATTAAGAACACCTTTTCTTTCCATGACATAGACTGACCAGGTGAATCCAGTTGAAAGATTTGATCCCTTATTGATGTCACCTGTTAAATCCACTTCAATCAGTGTAGATGAAGGGGAGGAGTCAGGTTAAAGAAGGATTTGTAAGCCTTGAGACAAGTGAGACATGGATTGTGTATGTGTACCATTCAGAGGGTGAATAGGCAAGACAAAAGTTAGGTTTGTGTCAAGAACTGGAAGGCTGCTGCGTTTTTCATGCTCAACAGTTACTAATTTGTATCAAGAATGGTCCATCATTCAAAGAACATCCAGCTAACTTGACACAACTGTGGGAAGCGTTGGAGTCAACATGGGCCAGCATCCCTGTGTTATGCTTTCGACACCTTGCAGAGTCCATGCCCGACGAATTGAGGCTTTTCTGAGGGCAAAAGGTGGTGGTAGGGGGTGCTACTCAATATTAGGAAGGTGTTCCTGATGTTTGGTATATTCAGTGTATTTTTCCAGATTCACAAATTCTCACCATTCTCACCATTCCATAGTGGTGCTGCATTGAAACATTTAGCTGTCTAGCCATCCACTGGAATACTTAATACATGAATCACAATCCCTGTATTACTGTAACAGATGAGAGATTTTGCATCACTGGTGAATCACTTACCATCAATTAGTGACTTTGGACCAGAACACTTATTCAGCACATCTGTCTTAGCCAAGACGGAAGCAAATAGAGATCGATCTGGAGGTGAATCATGTATTAGAACCCTCTTGATTCGTCTTGGAGTGGGGATGCATTTTAAATCAAATGTAGGCAAAGTTATAGGACTGCAATTTTTTTACATTTACATTTCAGTCATTGAGCAGACGCTCTTATCCAGAGGAGCGACTTACAGGAGCAATTATGGTTAAGTGCCTTGCTCAAAGGCACATCAGCAGATTATTCACCTAGTCGGCCCTGGGATTTGAACCAGTAGCCTTTCGGCCACTGGCCCAATGCTAGGCTACTTGCCGCCCCTATGTACCACATGGATATTGTTGCAACATGTTGTGGGTGGAAGCTCACTCTTTCAAGTACCTCTTTAGAGGACATACCAAGAGAAATACTTCAAAAATACAATAAAAACATGGAGTGGGTTTCATTTCACCCATTGTAGACCTGCGAAAGGTGTGTGAGTCAAGCTTAAATCCTGTGGAATGTAATGGAATATCCAGCGTTGATTAGATCCTAGTCACGTAATTTCATCATCAAACAAGTAGGAGACTTGTGGCTCAGACTTCTGAGTCGGCTGTTTGAATCTCAACTCATTTCCTTTGATATGACACAGATTGAAAATAACTGCTTCTGCATAGGAATTTCCGACATGATAGCATAGAGCTGCATTAGTTGTCTATTTTTTTTTATGTACCTCTGCAGAGTGGGCCTATAGGAGCTATCTGGATTTACTGGAAAGGAATGAATGCCTGTGATTCCCGAAGCATTTAAATGGGAAACACTCCCCTTGAGATGATGGGGCTTCGGAGGCAATAAAACTGCTCCTACACACACAGTTTGCTGACATTTTGGTGGCCAGTCAATAATGAAAGAAAGCATAAAATGTATTATTTTTCCAGAGTAGCTGCCAATTTACAGCTGAGACACTGGAAAGCATGAAGCGTTATCAGGCGTTCATTATGGGGGCTGACAGTGGAGAGGTCCAGCTGAGTTAGAGTGCCATTTCCCTACTTCACTGGTGGATGCGCTTTATTTGGACTTTATTTATGAGCTCTGTCACACAAGCTGGAGATTTGTTCTGTTTTTTTCTCTTCTCTCCCTCCCTCTCTTCCCTGCTGGACTGTGTGTTTAACTGGTTCCAGTGAGAGGCAGCTTTAAGCAGTGTGTTAAAGCATTATTGTTGTGTTTGGGCTTCCAGCTAGCATCGTTGCTGAAGTGCTGAGGCTGAAGGTTCTTAGTGGCTCACTGAATGGGAAAATCCCCCGCAGGGCCATTTGTTCCTCTGTCCATCCATGAGCAGCCAAGTAAGAAGTGATGAAAGCCAATCATGGGACTGACAACAACACCTCATCTGGGTAATTGTCGGATGTGTAACATAACCTATTGGCATGTGATAAAGCCTGCTTTTGGTTGCAGTTGTGACTATTCTCTTTTTAGCTCCATTGTCACGTTGTTGACCATCGGTGCATGGTCAGGGAATGAAAATGAAGTGATGCATTTTATCCAAATAATCCAAACAATTTCAGTTTTGCTCTAATCACCTAATGTAATACTACAAGGGACAAAACATAGGCAACGTTTCAATTTGAGAACACCAGTGGCTTGATGTCTAATTAAATAAGAGCAAATGAGTTTACAACCTCTGTCACTTAATTAGAGCGAGATACAGAGGCACAAAATGAATTAATATGTCGAGATTTAGAGAGGAGTCAATTAAAACTTTGGTTGGAGTGTGGGCTGACGATAACTACTCTTGAACAAAACTGTTTTGTCCCCTGTGACTGACTGTGTATTTTCATTTCAGGGCCTACGTCGGGAGGAGAAGAAGGAGGAAGAGAGAGAAGAAGAAGAAGGGGGTTGTGATGAGTAACTGCATAAAGCAAAACCAAAGGATCCGGTGAGGCTTAGGGTCCAAGTCCCCAGGCTAGTGAGTGAGTGGAGTGAAGCCACCGTCCAGGAAGGACCTCAGAGGAAGGTTTTCCCAGGATTATCTCTGGGTTGTGCCTCTCAGGGGACACAAGCACACGTGCAGGAAGGCCCAGAGGAAGGTCGGAGTAACGTTGGTCAGCAGGCAGCAGGCAGCAGGCAGCAGGATGTGGGAGGGACTAGGACTGCAGGTGTTTCTGATGTGCCTGGGCGCCGTGCTGTGCAGCACTGTGGCCGCCTCGGCACCCCTGGAGCACAGCCACCGCCACCGCCTCTCCCTACACAGGCACCGGGAGAGGACAGGCAAAGAGGGACAGGTCCTACACCGCTCCAAGAGAGGCTGGGTCTGGAACCAGTTCTTTGTCATTGAGGAGTACACAGGGCCAGACCCAGTGTTAGTGGGCAGGGTAAGGTCACTGTTTTAAATTCTTAATCATCACCTTCCCACCTCTCTTTTCTCTCCCATTCTTTCCCTCTCTCTATCTGTTGACTGCTGAATTAGAGTCACAAGGGGTTTTCATTACCAGCAGAGACCTTGCAATATCCTCAATTTGTTACACAAAAGCAATCAGTGGCCCACTTGATTAAAGGTTATGAATTGGATTTCATTTTTAATATCAAAGCATCCCCCAAAGACACTGACATCTGGGAAACAAGCGATTTATGGGTCCACAGAAATGATGATTACAAATGGGGACCTAAATTTGCCTCTAATTCCAGCAGTGACAGAGATGGTACCTTGTTATTATTGGATTGGAATATCAATCATGACATCAATCAACAACAAAAACAACATGCATGCAGAACAGGCTTCTATGAAGAATACTAATATATAGAATATAATGAAAGTTGGTAGATATTGCAAAATTAAAATGTCATTCATATATGCGTTTGTGGGAATATAGTTCTACGTGTTTTGAATTGCAGAAATGAACCAATCAACTAAGTGACTAACTACCTGATAAGGTGACAGACCACTAATTGTAATGTTGCTGTGTTGCACCTAATGTTTATCATCAGAGTAAATATAGATTGATTCTCTGTGTTGAAACATATTGGTTTCAAGGCAGTTTAGCATAATCACATTTACATGATTGCCTGGGCTGAATGTGCTTCTCCTTATCCATGTTCCTCCTAGTGATCACACTACATGTTGGAATGTAGTATTTTTAAATGGTTTTTAACATATTTTCCCCAAGTAATTTTGCTAAAATGTTCTGCTGTCCATTTGTTTCCAGCTCCACTCAGACGTTGACGCTGGAGATGGCAATTGCAAGTACATTCTCTCAGGGGAGGGTGCAGGCACCATTTTCGTCATTGATGACAAGACAGGCAACATCCATGCCACCAAGACACTGGACAGGGAAGAGCAGGCCCAGTACACCCTCACAGCCCAGGCTGTGGACAGGGCCACCAACAAGCCTCTGGAGCCTCCGTCTGAGTTCATAGTCAAGGTCCAGGACATCAATGACAACCCACCTGAGTTCCTACATGGACCATACTATGCCAGGGTGCCTGAAATGTCCAACGTCGGTGAGTCTGGCTGGGGAATGGACCGTGAAGGATTCCCTACCCTCTGTCTAATTCTCCCTTCCTCAGACTGTTTGCCAGTGAACAGCTTGTTTCCCATGCATTATTCAAAATTACTGAAATCTGACCGGGGGAGGCAAAGTTGGAAGTGTTCCTGTTGTTGTTGTGGCTTTGCAATTTCCCTCTTCCTTGTGAGTGTTTTGTGTGTGTGTGTGTGTGTCTGTGGGGGGGGGGGGATCACACCTTGTAATACAACATCCTTTATGCTGGCCTGTCACAGAGTAACAATCTGTTACCCTGTGATTCCACCCGCTGACAACCCAAATGGTGCTTCTGGGGCTCAGACTTGGCAGTTTAAACCAGCCCAGCTTCAAATATGTTCAGAAACCATTGTGATGGCAAATTCATTTCAAGTACTGGTGAAACGGCTAGGCTTTGTGTGAATCCCAAAACCATGAACACTTAAGGACATTATAACCAGAGGAGGGATGCTGACTGCACCACCATTCCGGTTAAGATTAAGTGATTTCTAGAATGGCAAAAACTTCCAGCATCAGGAGCTATATAGCAGGAATTTCATTTGAGAAACATAGGATTGTCTCAAGCTAAATGCCATAATGATTTACAAATTGCAGGTCTACTATTATGTTGGGTAAATAAATGGTGTTGAAAATAATAACACCTGCGTTTCTTGTGTCCTCCAGGTACCTCAGTGATGCAGGTAACGGCCACAGATGCTGATGATCCCACCTACGGGAATAGTGCCAGACTGGTGTACAGCATTCTCCAAGGCCAACCCTACTTCTCAGTGGAACCACAAACAGGTACCCAACCTCTCTGTCCTGCCTTGTTCCATATTCATCCAGGTAGCATAACATTATATACAGTTGAAGTCGGAAGTTTACTTACGCTTAGGTTGGAGTCATTAAAACTAGTTTTTCAACCACTCCACAAATGTCTTGTTAATTAACAAACTATAGTTTTGGCCCTACTTTGTGCATGACAGAATACTTTTTTCCAACAATTGTTTGCAGAAATTGGTACAAAAGTATCTATATCCACAGTAAAACGAGTCCTATATCGAAACAACCTGAAAGGCCACTCACAAAGGAAGAAGCCACTGCTCCAAAACCGCCATAAAAAAGCCAGACTATGGTTTGCAACTGCACATGGGGACAAAGATTGTACTTTTTGGAGACATGTCCTCTGGTCTGATGAAACACAAATAGAACAGTCTGGGCATAATGGCCATCGTTATGTTTGGAGGATAAAGGGGAGGCTTGCAAGTCGAAGAACAGCATCCCAACCTTGAAGCATGGGGGTGGTAGCATCATGTTGTGAGGGTGCTTTGCTGCAAGATGGACTTGTACACTTCACAAAATAGATGGCATCATGTGGATGGAAAACTATGTGGATATATTGAAGCAACATCTCAAGACATCAGTCAGGAAGTTAAAGCTTGGTCGCAAATGGGTCTTCCAAATGGACAATTACCCCAAGCATAATTCCAAAGTTGTGGCAAAATGGCTTAAGGACTACAAAGTCAAGGTATTGGAGTGGACATCACAAAGCCCTGACCTCAGTCTTATCGAACATTTGTGGGCAGAACTGAAAAAGCGTGTGCGAGCAAGGAGACCTACAAATTTGACTCAGTTACACCAGCTCTGTCAGGAGCAATGGGACAAAATTCACCCAACTTATTGTGGGAAGCTTGTGGAAGGGTACCCGAAACGTTTGACCCAAGTTAAACAATTTAAAGACATTGCTACCAAATACTAATTGAGTGTATGTAAACTTCTGACCAACTGGGAATGTGATGAAAGAAATAGAAGCTGTAATAAATCATTCTCTCTACTATTATTCTGACATTTCACATTCTTAAAATAAAGTGGTGATCTTAACTGACCTAAGACAGGGAATTTTTACTAGGATTAAATGTCAAGAATTGTGAAAAACTGAGTTTAAATGTATTTGGCTAAGGTGTATGTAAACTTCCGACTTCATCTAGCTAGCTAGATAGATAGATAGATAGATAGATAGATAGATAGATAGATACATAGAAAAGTTTTGAGAATGACTCAAATATTAATTTCCGCAAAGTTTGCTGCTTCAGTGTCTTTAGATATTTTTGTCACATGATACTAAGGAGTACTGAAGTAATATTACAAGCATTTCATAAGTGTCAAAGGCTTTTATTGACAATTACATGAAGTTGATGTAAAGAGTTAATATTTGTAGTGTTGACCCTTCTTTTTCAAGACCTCTGCAATCCGCCCTGGCATGCTGTCAATTAACTTCTGGGCCACATCCTGACTGATGGCAGCCCATTCTTGCATAATCAATGCTTGGGGTTTGTCAGAATTTGTGGGTTTTTGTTTGTCCACCCGCCTCTTGAGGATTGACCACAAGTTCTCAATGGGATTAAGGTCTGGGGAGTTTTCTCGCCATGGACCCAAAATATCGATGTTTTGTTCCCCGAGCCACTTAGCTATCACTTTTGCCTTATGGCAAGGTGCTCCATCATGCTGGAAAAGGCATTGTTTGTCACCAAACTGTTCCTGGATGGTTGGGTGAAATTGCTCTCGGAGGATGTGTTGGTACCATTCTTTTTTCATGGCTGTGTTCTTAGGCAAAATTGTGAGTGAGCCCACTCCCTTGGCTGAGAAGCAACCCCACACATGAATGGTCTCAGGATGCTTTACTGTTGGCATGACACAGGACTGATGGTAGCGCTCACCTTGTCTTCTCCGGACAAGCTTTTTTCCGGATGCCCCAAACAATCGGAAAGGGGATTCATCAGAGAAAATTACTTTACCCCAGTCCTCAGCAGTCCAATCCTTGTACCTTTTGCAGAATATCATTCTGCCCCTGATGTTTTTCCTGGAGAGAAGTGACTTCTTTGCTGCCCTTCTTGACACCAAGCCATCCTCCAAAAGTCTTCACTCACACCTGCCTACTGCTATTCCTGAGCTAGCTCTGTACTGGTGGTGCCCCGATCATGCAGCTGAATCAACCCCCAGCTGAATCGGTCCTGTCGCTTGCTGGACTTTCTTGGGCGCTTTGAAGCCTTCTTCACAACAATTGAACCGCTCTCCTTGAAGTTCTTGATGATCCAATAAATGGTTGATTTAGGTGCAATCTTACTGGCAGCAATATCCTTCCCTGTTAAGCCCTTTTTGTGCAAAGCAATGATGACGGTACATGTTTCCGTGCAGGTAACCATGGTTGACAGAGGAAGAACAATGATTCCAAGCAATGATTCCTTTTGAAGCTTCCAGTCTGTTATTTGAACTCAATCAGCATGACAGAGTGATCTCCTGCCTTGTCCTCGTCAACACTCACACCTGTGTTAATGAGAGAATAACTGACAATGATGTCAGCTGGTCCTTTTGTGGCAGGGCTGAAATGCAGTGGAAATGTTTTTTGCGGATTCAGTTAATTTGCATGGCAAAGAGGGACTTTGCAATTAATTGCAGCTCATCTGATCACTCTTCATAACATTCTGGAGTATAAGCAAATTGCCATCATACAAACTGAGGCAGCAGACTTCGTGAAAATGAATATCTGTGTCATTCTCAAAACTTTTGGCCACGACTGTATGTCTCGTATCAAAACGGGCATGTATTTAAATGTATCTTATGATAATCTGTCAATTCTCTGATTTTGTAACCGTGCCAAGTAAGGGGCGTTGAGGATCAGCCCTGTCGTGCTTTGGGATTTCTCCAAGGCAAAGTCTGAGTGTACCTGTCCTTTGCCAAACAGAATTAACTCACGGCCAGATTAGGCAAGCAATATCCTGGTTGAACTCTAAATATCCTGGTAGCCAAAGTACCCCCAGCCAAACAGGGAGATCTCAGAGTGAGAGAGAGATCGGAGAGAGAAAATCCTGCTAATAAACCAAAGCTGGATATTTCACTGGATCCTGTCCAATGCTCACATTTCTAATTTGTTTTTGGCTTATCTGCGTTTCATGCACAGGCTCATCTAAATATCACCAGAGAACAACCATCCCCATCATATTCTCCTGTGATGTGAGAAGCGCCAGTTTCCTCACAGAAAAATAAATAAATAAACAACTGGCTTAAAAAAAACAATTCCTCACTGTTGTTCTGAGCATTGTTCTGCAGTTTCCAATGAAACAAGTCACTTCTTTTTCCCTTTTATATATCACACTAATTACCCCAATATTAGAAAAGGAGCCTGATGAATGAGATGGCGATGGCACTTGTCACAATGTGATCTCACGTTTCAGTGATGACCCAACATGCCCTGCTCCTCCCAGTAGGCCTTGCAGAGTAGTAGGCTGTTGAAAGGTCACAGGCAGCTCCTTCTTGAATTAAAGCCATTTTCCTCCTCTCCTGTCCCCAGGGATAATCCGGACAGCTCTGCCCAACATGGACAGGGAAGCGCGGCAGGAATATGACGTCGTCATACAAGCCAAGGACATGGGGGGACACATGGGGGGACTGTCAGGGACAACAGAAGTGAAAATCACCCTGACGGACGTCAACGACAACCCACCAAAGTTCCCTCAGAGTAAGTGAAGAGTCCTGTCTCTCTTTCTTTCACTTTTCTGTTTTTTTCTTTTCTTTTCTGTTTTCTTAAGCTGACTGAGACCCTGAGATGGTCTCTCTTCCCGCCGTCACTGTCCCTCTCTGCTGAGGTACGAGCAGCATCATCCAAGAGGGACAGGTCTGCTTTTAGCCAGTCTAGCGCTCTCCCAGTCCCTCAAGCCTCAGCTGACATATTAGGATTGACACTTGAAAATATGGATCGCTGCTGGCCCCAGAGGCCATGCAACACACGGTTTATACAGGGTGTAGATGTTAAAGGGGAAATATTGAAGCTTAATTATTAAACGGTTTCATTGCGCTCATAGGAGATGTGATGACAGCAAGTATCTTAAGCCGATAAAGAGTTGTGAAATATTAACAGTGTTTGTGTCAGTATTTCTGTTCGACAGGGGGGGGAATGGAGGGAAATTTTTGTAGCTCTAAAGCGCGAGCTAAACACAGATTTATGTCTCATATAGTAGAAATGGCCTACATCAATTTCCCCCTACTTCTTGAGAGTAGAGCCTGAAGATTTGTCCCAGAGAGCCCCACTCTTTCCCCTACTATCAGGACTCCGGCTCGGATGTAGCCCTGCTAACAGTGACTCTTGGATGGAAAATTAGCTACATATTTGGGGTAAACTAGTCCTGGGTAGGGTGAGAAACTGGTTGAGTCATTGGGCTGACTCAACCACGTGTCATAATGTCAACTATTTCCCAGATGATGAAAACTGGAACATTGTTCAATAAGTAATGACATACTTTTTGAGATGGCATACAGATCAGTATTGTCATATTGTTCAGCCTATGATATTATTTTCATATTTATTCCAGGTCAGAGCCATTTTAGACTGGGAGGATTCAGTAACGTTCTCATGAAAATATCCCATAGTTTTCTATGTAGTCTGATTGAAGTAGCAGCCCTTTATATCATCAGGCCATTTTTAAAAGGCTCCTTCACATGCCAGAGTTATTTTTAAATGCAGCTGAAGCGTTTGGCTCTGAACACTTCAATAGGTGGAGCAGATAGGGCAGAGAGGGCATATGGCCCTACTGCTCTGGCTCGGCCACAGGCAGGTGCATGCACCCCTGTAGACACACACTCACACATGCAAATACAAACACAAAACACTGACTGCTCATTGGCTGTGGCCTTCAGGTGCTGGCCAGCTGACCTCCACAGTTATCTCTTGTGCTCCATTAATAGCTCTCTCTCTCTCTCTCTCTCTCTCTCTCTCTCTCTCTCTCTCTCTCTCTCTCTCTCTCTCTCTCTCTCTCTCTCTCTCTCTCTCTCTCTCTCTCTCTCTCTCTCTCTCTCTCTCTCTCTCTCTCTCTCTCTCTCTCTCTCTCTCTCTCTCTCTCTCTCTCTCTCTCTCTCTCTCTCTGTCTCTGTCTCTGTCTCTGTCTCATTAAGTGTAAATGCAGAACAGTTAAAGACACACTGTTTTTCAAAGATGGACCACAAATGTGTTTTACAGCATTAAAAGTGAATGGAAACAGCAGCTAACTCCAACTTGCCTAGTTAAATAAAGGTAAAATAAAATAAAAAACTGTAAATCGCCATATTGGTATTGTTGCATCATCGTTTGGAGAGTTTAGGAATTCCTGAATTTACTGAGACGATGACCTCAGCGTGCATTAATGAGCATACTTTTCTGGTGTCAAACCATATATGAAAACATGATACAGATTTTGAAAGCTGAGAAACAGCCCTGTGATAGGACCACATCAATGAAATGGTAATCAGTCAAGAAAAAACACCTGTGAAAATGTGTATCTTTGTCACGTCCTGACCATAGAAAGCCTTTATTTTCTATGGTAGAGTAGGTCAGGGCGTGACTAGGGGTTTAGTCTAGTTTATATTTTCTATGTGGGGTTCTAGTTTGTTTTTTCTATGTTGGTGTTTTGGTATGATTCCCAATTAGAGGCAGCTGGCTATCGTTGTCTCTAATTGGGGATCATACTTAAGTAGCATTTTTCCACCTGTGTGTTATGGGATATTGTTTTGAATTAGTGCACGTAGCATATCGTTAGTCACGGTTCGTTGTTTGTTTCGTTATTTGTTTTGTTCCAAGTTTTCACTTTAATAAATTATGTGGAAACCATATCGCGCTGCAGCTTGGTCCGACTATTATTACGACGAACGTGACAATCTTATATATGCTTTTCCCCTCAAACAACTGCCATTGAAGATAGAGAAAAACTGAGCATGTTTAGTCGTTCTTATATTTTGTAAAGATTGATTATCTGAAATCAGAATAGTAATATACTTTACTGTGAATGAGTTACAGCCGTTTTCTTGACTAGTAGTATTTTTCTAGTATTCTATGGAATGTTCAATGACCAGACACTTTCTTATCTGGATTGTATTTTAAATACATACAGTGAGCTTCACAAGTATTGGGACAGTGAAAATGTTTTTGTTGTTTTGACTCTGTACTCCAGCACTTTGTATTTTGACTGGTCCATTGTGACAAAGCTCTTAAAAGAAAATTTGAAAAAAAAACCCCAGAATGGTCTTTACCTACGTGTGTATTTATCCTACTGTTTTTACCAAACAAATGTCAATGATAAGTGTTATGAACAAAACATTTTCTCTGTCCCAATACTTTTGGAGCTCACTGTAAATGCACCAAAACATATTACAAATGACATTTAGTCTTACATTTGATAAGGAAAGACATACACAATATAATATAAAAAAAAAACATTATTGAAAGAATAAGGTTGGGGGGAATTACATTGTCTCAACCCTAAAAACAAAGTGCAAGTTACATCATGCTATCAGAACCATAACATTATATATATATATAACATTCATTTCAGTGATATAGATAGGCATCTCAGTGCTAGAGGCACCGCTACAGACCCTGGTTCAATCCCAGGCTGTATCACAACCGGCCATGATTGGGAGTCCCATAGGGCGGCGCACAATTGGTCCAGCGTCGTCCTGGTTAGGGGAGAGTTTGCCCAGGGTTATGGTAAAATAAGAGGGCCCAGGGTTATTGTAAAATGTGTTCATCAAAATTTTACTGGAATTATAAAATGTTTCAAGAATAAGGCATATAATAACAATAATTGGCTTTTCCAACTTCAATTTCTTCTAACATACATCCCCAAGCCTATAGCCTAATACAGGAAGAGAAGGGGATTGACCAGTGACAATCTGAGCTACTTGGTGAAGACTAGGAGCCTCTTTACTAGTACCTAGCTATGTACTGTATCTAACTATATACAGCTGCCCCCACGGTGACAAGAATAGACAGGGGCTCATTTAAAACAAGATTACATGAATGCAGTGGAAAGTTGGGTGAATGCTATTCTGTACCTCGGAGTAAGTCAAAGCAGGCATCAGGCATCAGGCATCGACTACAAGTGTGAATTATATATTTTTAAATTTGTAACAGTTTCTATTGTTTCTCCCCACAGGTGTATACGCCATGTCCGTTTCAGAGGACAAGGTTTCGGGTGAGGAGGTAGGCCGCCTGAAGGCTAAAGATCCAGATCTGGGGGAGAATGGACTTGTGTCATATCGTTTCATCGAGGGCGATGGGATGACTGTGTTTGAGATTACCACCGACACTGACACCCGTGAGGGTGTTATCAAACTGAGAAAGGTGAGAAGGGACTGAAGGGGATTTACTATTCCATAAAAATGATGGAGGAATGAAAGGAATGTGTGAGACAGTCTATAGAGTCATCTGCATTGAATCACCCTTTTTGTTACTGCCCTTTCACTAACATTCTGAGGACTAAAATGATAGCCTCAATACTTGACATTACTTGATACACCTGTGTGTGTCTGTGCGTGTTTGAATATGTAAAGGTGGCTATATGCAATTTCTGTGTGGTAGAGAGAGAAAGAGAGGGACAAATAGAAAGAGAGCGTGTGCCTGTGTGTGAGACTGAAGCACACACTGAGCAGGAGAGAGAGAGAGAGAGAGAGAGAGAGAGAGAGAGAGAGAGAGAGAGAGAGAGAGAGTGGGGAGTGATTTTTCACCGTTCCACTCTGTGATTGCAATGACACCGCCTCAGTTTCTTATTACGAGCATTGACTTTCATGGTTGGTTCTCTGGGAGAGGAATCTATGCAGTCTGACTGTGGGTCGGCTGCTAGCGTGGCGCTGCAGCTCTGCTGTGCTCCAGGGCTGGGATTATGCCGACGTTTACCAACCTGGGGAGGTCAGCCTTGCACTGCACCGCGCCTGGGCTGCCTCTGGGTGATCACTGGCACCATTGCGCCTGGAGCCGCCTGCCTGCCATGGTTAGGCTTAGCCGGGCCTCCAGAGGAGAGAGAGAGAGGCATTGCTTCCCTCCCTAGTCCCTACGCAGCAGTAGCAGCAGCCTAGATGGAACATTGCCACCTGGTGGTGCTTCATTATTTAAAATCCCTCAACTGTCTTTCACAGCACAGGCTCCCTCACACTCAGAGATCAGCAGCAATCTCACTCACACTCCTCTCTACTCCTCTCCAAAACTAACACAACTCTGAGAGAGGGAGGCCTTTGCATGCGTGTCTGAGAAGTAATCATATTTTCTCAAGGGTTTACGCAAGCTGGGTAATTTTGTCAGTTCAGTGGAGTGTGAGTACCAGTGTGTAGTCTATGTGCTGAAAAATGGCGCTGTTCTATTAATCATGCCTGAGGATTATACCAGGTAAGCCACGACAGCGGCCATTGAAATGTGGAAAACGGACATGTAAACAACTTCCTCTATGGCCGGATGAACCCAAGTGGGATCAGACATCGCTGCTCAGTGCAGATCCCCTTCATTTCCATAACAGAGAGGGGCACCAATCATAATAAGTCTTATGAACACCGGATAATACAAATTGTAGCTGGGGAAAGTGGAAGAATTGAATCAGAGGAAATAATGGCTTGACGCTGAGTAGAGAGGGTGGTGGTGGGTGGGTTGTAATTCTTAACAGTGTTTGACTATCACAAATACCAGGACCCAGGTCCCAAATGAGGACATTCTGCCTGCTGATTAGGCTGGGTGTGGTGTGTGTGTGTGGAGGTGGGTGGGTGGTTAGGAGTTGGGGGGGGGCGACGACAATACAGCGTGCCGACAACAATCAGTTTGATGTAGCCCTGCTCTTCTCAATAACATAATGCCTCCACTATACACCTCTCGGGAAATCATCACCTTTTGCTCTTCAAAGCATGTAGAAAATTAAAGTCGAAATTACTGTCGGAATTGCCAGAGTTTTAATCAAGTATTCTGTTTCAACTGTGGGCTACCAGGCACAGGCTGAATGCTAAGAGGAAGTCTGGCATTATTGTGAATATTATCTACCGCTGATTAGTTTCAGCTGCAAATTATTAAGTGCCAAAATAAAAGAACCGAGAGAGAGAGAGAGAGAGAAAGAGAGAGAGAGAGAGGGGCAGAGATTGAGAGGACGGAGGAAAAGAAAAGAAAAGACAGAAAGAAAAGGAGAGAGGAGGGAGAAAGAGAGAGAGGGAGACAGAGAGAGATAGAGGGGGAGGAAAAGAGTGAGACAGAGAAGACCACAGCTTCAGGAGACAACGTCAGTGAGGAACATTCACCGACCTGTTAAAGGAAAGAACTGGGTCATGACTGTTCCCACCGTTGGCAGCTTCATTAAAGACATGCAAAAAATACTGAAGGATGAACAAAAAAACTGAGATAGGAAAACAACTTCAAATCAATCACCACACAGGCAGAGAGAGATAAAGTGTGTGTGTGTGTGTGTGTGTGTGTGTGTGTGTGTGTGTGTGCACATTCTGGTATGCTGCCCCCTCAGCTCCGGTCGGTACTTTAAAGTCTCACTTGGTAATTTGTGGGAATGATGGCTGCCGAGTGAGACAGGGTAACAAGAAAACAGGTGGATATGTGAAAGCAGTAGGAGGCAGGGTGTAGAAGGATGAGGGTTGTTCACACTAAATGGCCATTAACTATATTTGAGCATAATTGATTTGGGAGTGTCTTTCCAATTTCTTGCAATTAAATGAACTGGTGGTGATTGAGGCTATGACTTAGATACGCCATTGAACTGAAATAAGGGCCATCTTACGTATAAGGACTGAGCAAAGAATGTCTTTGTGTTGTCTCGTGCTGATGTTGACCACAACCACTGTCTTATTTTACAACAGCACACTCTAGCTAGCATCTCAACTTCATACTGATATTTGATTTGACACTCTTATAAAAAAGGCATCCAAATGGGTTCTTCGGCTGTCTCCATAGAATAACCCTTTTTGGTTGCAGTTTAGAACCCTTTTTGGTTCCAGGTAGAACCCTTTTGCAGTAGAAAGGAACCTGGAACCTGGAACCAAAATTGTTCTACCTGCAACCAAAAAGGATTCTTCAAAGGGTTCTCCTATGGGGACAACTGAAGAACCCTCTAAGGTTCTAGATAGCAGTGTACAGCTACAGTAAATTATTTTTATGATGCAGTAATAGTATTATAGAAAGAACTACATTGAGACAACCTTCTCCTTATTGGCCCATGATTTTAATGGTCATATAGTTTAAATGTATTATTACTAAATCCACGCTGTTCCCTCTTTCCAGCCTGTGGACTTTGAGACTAAGAGGGCTTACACCCTGAGAGTAGAGGCATCCAACACACACTTGGACCCCCGTTTCATCGCCTGGGGCCCCTACAAAGACACAGCCACGGTTAAGGTTATGGTGGAGGACGCAGACGAGCCACCTGCTTTCATGGCAACTAGCTACAGCTTCGAGGTGGAGGAGAATGCCCGTGATGGGACCGTGGTGGGCCGTGTACACGCTAAAGACACAGACGTGGCCAACAACCCTGTCAGGTAGGCTACTTGGAATACTCTGTCTCACTCTCTTTGTTACACATTTGTGTTTGTTTTTAGCGCCGTTGTCTGATTATCAACCCCACTCCGTCTCATAGTGTTATAATACATCCTTTCTGTTTTAAATTGACCATTTTATGTTGATACGTAGATGATATCAGTTTCAAAGGCCTCACCTTGTCACCATAAAATACTGCAGGGCCCAACTCAATCAGTAAACAAAATAAATATCCTATATTATTTCCTGCTCTGCAAGAACAAATGTTTAAATTAATATGCAATTTCAAACTATAAATATTGTTCCATCGAATACATTAACCCAAACAGTGCAAAACATGCATTCTTACAGCACAATAATAATTGGGCTTTTGTTTTATCTAAGGAACCAGGCCCTAATTGAATACAGTACGTGTTTACATATCACTACTGTTCACTGCAGGTACATGATTCCCCGCTACACGGACGTGGAGCAGTTCTTCAGTGTCGGCCCAGAGGATGGCATCATCAAGACCACCAGACCGTTGGACCGGGAGACACTACCCTGGCACAACATCTCTGTCAGCGCCACTGAGATTGGTACGCCACCCTCCACCATCCACCTCGGGTTTCAAATTAGAGAGTAGCTGTGAATACCAGAGACGCCATGCCTCCCAATCCAGGAAATGTTGTGTTCCCCCTCGGCTCTTATGTCGTCCTAGAGTCGCCACCCCTCAAGATGTTTTTAGAGAAGATTACCACAAAGTGCCTTTCAAAAAGTGAAATGAGTAGCTAGAGACTACTGCAAAACATCCACATCCCCCAAATCAGAAATAAACATCTTGAAGTTGCTGTTCTCTGTCTGTGTGATTCTACTCCACATTATTATGTCTGGTTTTGAAGTATATCTGTCTCAAATATTTCCATCTCTCCTATCAGGGATAATTTGATGCATCAAAAATGTATGTCTGGAACTTTAGAGATCAAGCAGTTCTGTTGTATTATGCACAACACTGGTCTGACAGCATCATTTCCAAGCATTCAACAATCTACATCATTTCTTATACAATAAATAGGGTCATACTGTGCTGTCTTCTCATTGTGTTTGCAGTGAATTTCAGAGGGAGCTGGTTTTGTTTTCCTAGCAAGCCAAATCCCATGAATGCGCACTGAATCACTAACTTGTTTGTTATTCATTTTTGTCATTCTGCACAGGGGGACATCACCAAGATACAAAAGTACGTGTCAACATCAAAGTCAAAGATATGAATGACAACGCCCCTGAGTTTGCCACACAGAACGAAATCCTTGTGTGTGAAAATGTCTCCCCTGGCAAAGTAAGTCTAATCATTTACAATGTATATTGTACTTTTTCCCAAGTCACATTTAGAAAAGACAGATCTTTATGCATACTAGTAACCATCATGTGCAAAAATATATTTATATTTTATTGAATATGTTCAGTGTTTTGGTGGACTCTGTCTGTACTAACTCTTGTGGTTGTTGTTCAACTCAGCTCATAGAGACAGTCAGTGCAGTGGACAAGGATGAGATGGTCCACCGACAGTACTTCCACTTCAGCATCGCCCCAGAGGCTGTCAACAACCAGAATTTCTCCCTGAAAGACAACAGAGGTGGGTGGCTCAAGCATTCTATTTCCATCAATGAGAAGAGCGACTTCTGTTTGGACACTTTTACTGTCTTTATAGTGGCTAGTCGGCACTCCAGGACTCCAGTCAGTGAGATAGAAAACCACTGGGTATTTTTCCTTCTTTACATCAACATCCAGATGGGAAGTGATTCAACAGATCTTTGTAGACTGAAGTTTGATTTGAAGCTAGATCCAATAGAGCTCCCCACTTATTAATTACCACGGGTGTCTCTCTGGCGTCCTAGCCTCTGCATCGGTGAACTGCTGCATGTAGGAGACTGAGCCTGTTGGATCAGTTTGCAGAGTTTGCGATTGCATTAGCTATCCCTACATCACACTCTGACTGATCAGCCAGAGGAGTGGAGAGGTGTGAGAGAGAGAGAGAGAGACAGAGAGAGAGAGAGAGACAGAGAGAGCGAGAGAGAGAGAGAGAGAGAGGTGTTTGGGGGCCTGGCTGGCTGGTGACTCATCCCAGCTGTCCTTAAGCTCAAAGCCCCTGCCAGTCACAGTGATGGAGCGGCTGCTTAGGCGAGCTGATCAGAGAGAGTACCTGTTACATTCCATTTCAACAGATGAGGCACAGTGGTATTTATCCCCAGAGGATGCCATCTCTCATCAGAGGAGAATTACTCATCATGGGGATAGCGTTCATCAGCCTTGTTTATAAACTCCTGGATTAAAGATAATGAGAAGCAAAAGTTAATCACAGAGTTTTGACGCCATAAAAATACTTGATTAGACTTGCTTATATCCATAGAGATTGCTCAGGACCATGTGACAAAGCTATTGTAATGACTATGATGGAGACATTCAACAGCTGCTGCGAGTAGTTCAGTCAGCATTGCCATCTTTGAACAAGCAATTACATGACACTTCTCTTAATGACATGCATCCATCAATATTCTCTTCTACAAACTTAAGCCAACTTAAGCTCTTTTTTCATCCTCTGCCATTGCTTTAATACTCGTCCCGACCGTGCCGTAATCACAAGCTACTTCCAAGCATCTCTCCTTCTGTGATGGAGGAGAATGAATGAGGGGGAATGAATGTGTTAATTGCAGTTTAATGGGATATTTTTTTTAATCCCCAGATAAAGTCATATCAGACTGTTCCAAGCAGTGCTTCAGTGACTATATAGCAGCCAGCATGGCAAGGGATGGCTCTCTACCCGTTTGATCTGCTTTAATGAGAATCAAAATTTGTGCTTTTTAGCAGTGTTTTCAAAAAGCCCACAATATGAGCAGAACAGATTACAGCCCCTCCGATTTGTTGGGTTTAAAGAATCCAAAGCATCCTTTGAAATGGACAGCTTTCCAATCTAAATGTATCTATGTATTTTCGGTGTCGGTCTGAGACAGCAGGGGCTATTTAGTTTTTTCTTGCGCTATCATATCTGCAGATATAAGAACATTTGCTAAGTTTAATTTTATGAAGAAAATGTTCCTCAAAAGTGGCTTCTTATGAAGTGCTTCTTTCAGCCATACTACCTTGTAGGATATTTAAGTTCTCATGGCTTTAGACTGTGTTCTACCTCAACCCTTAAAAGATGCTCTACCAAGGCAATGATAACCTTTCTTAGTATGATGTAGACCTATAATGAATAGCGCAGGATTCATAAAGCCCATTCACCCTTCCATTCTGTATGCACAATAGCCTTGTCATGAGAAACCTTTTCTGAAAAAGGTGTAGTGGGCTGAGGACACCGCTGTGAGAGAGGGAGGGAAAATGACTAAGCCACAAGCACCTAAATGAACTCGCTCCATCTCTGTTCTGAGAGCGACCTTGCACTGCGTCAGGAGAGTGCACTTGGCATCCTTCCACCCTCACCCAGCCCCAAATAAAACCAATACAGCTACCTCCGCTAGAGCTTTGATTACACTTCCAAAAGCTAATAAATGTTCACAATATTTCAATAATTTAATATCTGGAAATTCACAGCTCATTGCTTTCCCCCGCGGCTATACGTCTGCCTTCTGAACTCGTTGGATAAGTAAAACTCTTCGGTTATAACTATGATTGTGTTAAGCAGTCTGTACACTACCGGAAATACCCCCCTCCCAAGAGGAGATATTTAAAGGACCCTCTTTTCTCTGTACTTATTCTACTTCGGCTCCTCTCTTGTTCCCCACAGACAGCACAGCCAGCATATATGTGACCCGGAGGGGCTTCAGCCGGATGACCCAGGATGTCTACTTCCTTCCCATTGAGATCAACGACAACGGCATTCCTCCCATGAGCAGCACCAACACGCTGACCATACGAGTGTGCAGCTGTGACAGTAAGGACACCATCCTGTCCTGTAACGTGGAGCCTTACATCCTGCCTGCAGGCCTCAGCACCGGAGCTCTCATCGCCATACTAGCCTGTATCGTCATTCTCCTGGGTGAGCATCAGCACTAAAGAAAACATCAACTTTGTTGTTGATCTAATATTTACTCATGTTTGATCTTTTTTTCCATCCTGAGTGGTGCTTATCCTTAATGTTTTCAGAATAGTTTAATGTATTTATGGAACAGATGCTTGACAGAATATTAATAGTGTGCGTTTTGATTATTTACACAGGCTCAATTAATTATTTAGCTTGCAATTAACACTGTTTAAAAAAATGTCAGACAGATTCATACCACCTGTAATACTGTATATTTTTGCACTTCTAATACAAATGATCTGTTAAAGCCTGTCTAATTAGGCAATATGAAATGCTAAAGGTATTTTAAGAGCTATAAGAGCTAGAGCTTGTATGATTGGCTGACATATGTTTCTCATGGCAGCGATCGTGGTGCTGTTTGTGGCCCTGCGTCGTCAGAAGAAGGAGCCGCTCATTGTCTTTGAGGAGGAAGACATCCGTGAGAACATCATCACCTATGACGATGAAGGTGGCGGAGAGGAGGACACAGAGGCCTTCGACATTGCTACGCTACAGAACCCTGACGGTGCCAACGGCTTCCTACCCCGTAAGGACATCAAGCCTGAGCTCCAGTACCCAATGAGGCCTGGCGGGCACCCCGTGGCCAACAGTGTGGATGTGGATGATTTCATCAAGACCCGCATTAACGACGCGGACAACGACCCCACGGCCCCTCCCTATGACTCCATCCAGATCTATGGCTACGAGGGCCGGGGCTCCATCGCTGGATCCCTCAGCTCCTTGGAGTCGGTGACCACAGATTCCGACCTAGACTACGACTACCTCCAAAGCTGGGGCCCGCGCTTCAAGAAGCTGGCAGACCTTTACGGCACCAAAGACTCTGCCGATGACAACTCTTAACGTTCACCCATTTCCCTGACCATCTCCTTGCACCCTTTCTCCAACCTTCCACTGACTTTGTGTGGTGCTTGAAGTTTACTATAAGTATACCACAAGCATTTTTATTTATAGTAAACTTTGTTATTTGTACGTGTAAAGTATACTTGCAGTATACTAGATACCTGTTGGGGATGTTTGGTAAGGAAGGACAGAGGGAATTGAGGAGGTGGAAACAAAAGAGCAAGAGAGAGAGAGAGAGAGAATTATAAAACACATTAAA
This sequence comes from Oncorhynchus mykiss, assembly GCF_057628025.1. Classification (NCBI taxonomy): domain Eukaryota; kingdom Metazoa; phylum Chordata; class Actinopteri; order Salmoniformes; family Salmonidae; genus Oncorhynchus; species Oncorhynchus mykiss. The sequence goes on along the minus strand of NC_143027.1, from coordinate 61,421,859 downwards.
AACATTTAATAAAAACACCTCTGTGGGATGTACTGGTGTGTATGGAAAATTAAGACATGCTTAATGTTTGTGGTGAGAGATCAAATAACACTCGGTATTTCAATTTTTTATTCATTTTGTAGGTTACTACGGTTTGGGGTTGGAATGTGGGTCACAGAGAGACATGTAATTGTTGATACTGTGAATGAGCTCACAAAGAGGAGAATAAAAAATTGTTGCCTTATATCAATGAAAAAAACGATGAGAAAACCACAACAGCAAACTGAGACTGGTCGCTCGTGTAGCACCTCCATCTTCCTGAGGAAGATGAATTCAACAAAAAACAGAGACAGTGTTTTTTCACAAATCCAGTGAAAAATCCCCCCTTTCAGCCCAATTTCACCAATGATAAATCACAAGGAAAGACCTGTGAGCTCAAAAATCGCCTTAAGTAATGGACACTCTTGCATCACAGTGCATTTTTTGCAACTTGAAAAATATATCCTAAAGCAAGCTAAAGTACATATAACGTATGTACAGTACAATGTGCAAATATGTCTCTTGAGGATCAAACGTGCGCCGATTGGTTCTTGTAAATCTCATTTTTTTATGATAATGTTATTATGATTATTATGATTTTTTTGTTCTCTTCATTTTTTAAACATTTTTTGGGGGCGTATGTTTTTCTCCCTTGTTGAGAAAATAGCAATCTGTCCTGTTGTAGTGAATGACGCCTAATTTCTATGTCGAATTTATGGTACCTATTTGTACAATTTTAAAAGTTCTTATTTTAGTACACATGCAGATATCAGTATTTCAACATGTAAGAAAACGTTACAGCATCACACTTATATTTTATGAACATTGTACTGTTGCTTTATTATGTGCTTCTATCTAAGAAGCGAAAAACTTTGAAATAAATGCTTTTTATAAAATGATTGATGGTGTTAATAAATCTGTAAGAGCAAAAGAGCAATCTGTTCTTTCCCTAGAGGTGATCTATGTTATGATATTGAACGGTGTCTACTGGATGATGCTGGGAGGACTTAGAGTAATAAAGGAGTTCAATATACAGTCACAAATGGTGCCACAGAACAACCAGGGACACCATGAATATGCACACACACGCACACACACTACACACACACTGCCCACACACACACACACTGCACATTCATGTATGGAGCTTTTCACTGGTATGGACCCAGGATGTCAGTGTTCCCATTGACCATTTCCTGAGATTAACGTATCTCTCCCAGGGATGCTCCATAGCAAACTTATTCAACCTCTCCAAGGGATGCTTCCCAGCTAAAGGTCAATGTGCACTTTAACACTAGAAAAGCCAGGCCTGGAGGGACTCCACTTTGAGCCATTTTGACAGCAACATTCTAACTGTCTAATAAGTACATTTCATATACAGTGCCTTCAGAAATTATTCACACCTCTTGACTTTTCCAAATGTTGTTGTGTTACAGTCTAAATTTAAAATGTATTAAATGTAGATTATTTGTCACTGGCCTACATTATATACCTTAACATCAACGTGGAATTACATTTTTTTATGTTTAGAAATTAATTGCAAATGAAAAGCTGAAATGTCTTGAGTCAATAAGTATCAACCCCTTTGTTATGGCAAGCCTAAATATGTTTAGGGGTAAAACATGTCCTAACAAATCACATGAGTTGCATGGACTCTGTATACAGTACAATACTGTTTAAAATGTTTTTTTAATGACTACTGTACCTCATGACTGTACCCCACACATATAATTAATTATATGTAAGGTCCCTCAGTCGAGCAGTGAATTTCTAACACAGATTCAACCACAAAGACCAAAGAGGTTTTCCAATGCCTTGCAAAGAAGGGCATCTATCTATATTTTATGTCCTGAATACAAAGTGTTATGTTTGGGGCAAATCCAAGACAACACATCACTGAGTAACACTCTTCAAATTTTCAAGCATGGTGGTAACTGCATCATGTCATGGGTATGCTTGTCAATGGCAAGGATGAGGGAGGTTTTTTTTAATTATAAAAATAAATGGAATAGAGCTAAGCACAGGCAAAATCCTAGAGGAAAACCTGGTTCAGTCTTCTTTCCAACAGACACTGGAAGACAAATTTACCTTTCATTAGGACAATAACCTAAAACCAAGGCCAAATATACACTGGAGTTGCATACCAAGACGACATTGAATTTTTCTGAGTGCCTAGTTACCGTTTTTACTTAAATTGTCTGGAAAATCTATGGCAAGACTTTAAAATGGCTGTCTAGCAATGATCAACAACCAACTTGACAGAGCTTGAAGATTTTTTTAATAATAATGCAAATATTGTACAATCCAGGTGTGCAAAACTCTTCGAGACTTACCCAGAAAGAGTTAGATATCTAATCCCTGCCAAAGGTGTTTCTAACATGTATTAACTCAGGGGGTTGAATAATTATTAAATCAAAATATATTAGTGTTATATTTTTTATAATTGTTTTACAAGAGTTACATTTTTATTCCACTTTGAAATTACAGTATTTTGCGTAGATTGTTCACAAAAAAGGACAATTAAGTCAATCTTTATCCCACTTTGTAACACACCAAATGTGGAAAAAGTCAAGGGGTGTGAATACTTTCTGAAAGCACTGTAGAACAATGTCCTGGTGTAGAGAGGAGTAGGCAGGAGGCAGTTGTAGTTTTAGAACTACTGAATTTATTTAAGCACCATATATCAAAGCAGGACGAAACCCAATGCTGTTGTCCTCAAAATATATCTTCGTAAACAAAAAGGCACAGAGCGAACCCAAAGTACAAAATATAAAGTACTCAGGGAATAGTAGGAGAGATTCCTCTCAGGAAAACAAGTAACATTTACAATGACCGACAAAGACAAATGGCAGAGTGAGTATAAATACAGTGACAGAGTGGGGATTGGAACCAGGTGTGTGTAATGATGACGAGACAAGTCCGGGGTTGATGAGTGAAGGGCGTTTGCCAGCAATAGGTTCGGAAGCAGTTAGAAGGCCGGCGACGCTGAACGCCTGAGCTGAACAGGAGGGGAAGCGAAAGCTAAGGCTGGGGTGACAAACACAAATAATCCTTTGGTTGTGTTTATGAAGGTCTTGGGTAACATTAGAACACAATTTTTTCCCCATTAGTTTATATTACCATGTGTGGAGTGCAAGGAACAGCAGTTGTTCTTGGAAATATATTTTGCTTTGATTAGTGCTTTTTGAGGTCGTTAATTAAAAAAATATTCTGGTTTGTGATTTCGGTTCCGATAATTATTTTTTAACATTAAAATCATTATGAAATAATGACATTAAAATGATTTTAGAGCTTTTTATTGAAAATTCCAAAGCCAAACATAGTGAACATTCAATTGCCAAAACATTTAAAATATCCATTGTCTATGAAATAATAAACATTTTCAGTGGTGTATGTTACTTAGTTTTTATTTTATTACTTATTATTTTTCTTTCCTTTAGTCATCCTATTTAGCTAGGATAGCCAAGCGTAAGCATACAGTAGAGTTGTCTGAAAAAATCATTTGACTAGTTCTTCAAAGTAGATAAGACGTACTTTCACAAACGTTCACTATCCCTCTCGTAGTTGTGTACATTCCGTCTATGCGGTCTTTGTGTATCTAACCTAATGTATCAGGTGTAAAAGTGTGTCCATCTCTGTCTGAGTTTTTCTTTATTTTAATAATTTTCTACATTGTAGAATAATAGTGAAGACATCAAAACTGTGAGATAACACATATGGAATCGTACAGTAACCAAAAACAGTGTTAAATAAATCTAAATATATTATACATTTAGAGTTCTTCAAAAAAGCACCCATTGCCTTATAGACAACTTTGCACACTCTTGGCATTCTCTCAACCAGCTTGAGGTAGTCACCTGGAATGCATTTCAATTAACAGGTGTGCCTTGTTAAAAGTTAATTGTGGAATTTCTTCCCTTCTTAATGCATTTGAGCCAATCAGTTGTGTTGTGACAAGGTAGGGTGTTATACAGAAGATAGCCCTATTTGGTAAAAGACAAAGTCCATATTATGTCAAGAACAGCTCAAATAAGCAAAGATAAATTAAAGTCAATCATTAATTTAAGACATGAAGGTCAGTCAATACGGAACATTTCAAGAACTTTTAAAGTTTCTTCAAGTGCAGTCACAAAAACCATCAGGCGCTATGATGGAACTGGCTCTCATGAGGACCACCACAGGAAAGGAAGACCCAGAGTTACCTCTGCTGCAGAGGATAACTTCATTAGAGTTAACGGAACCTCAGATTGCAGCCCAAATAAATGCTTCATAGAGTTCGAGAAAAAAAGACACATCTCAACATCAATTGCTCAGAGACTGCGTGAATCGAGTCGAATTGCTGCAAAGACACCATAAGAAGAAGAGACTTGCTTGGGCCAAGAAACACAAGATATGGACATTAAACTGGTGGAAATCTGTCCTTTGGTCTGATGAATCCAAGTGTGAGATTTTTGGTTCCAACCGCCTTGTCTTAGTGAGACGCAGAGTAGGTGAACGGATGATCTTCGCATGTGTTGTTCCCCCCATGAAGCATGGAGGAGGAGGTGTGATGGTGTGGGGGTGCTTTGCTAGTATTACTGTCAGTGATGTATTTAGAATTCAAGGTGCACTTAACCAGCATGCCTTCGTAGCATCCCGCAGCAATACACCATCCCATCTAGTTTGTGCTTAGTGGAAATATCATTTGTTTTTCAACAGGACAATGACCCAAAACACCTCCAGGCTGTGTAAGGGCTATTTGCCTAAGAAGGAGAGTGATAGAGTGCTGCATCAGATGATCTGGCCTCCACAATCACCCAACCTCAGCCCAATTGAGATAGTTTGGGATGAGTTTGACTGCCGAGTGAAGGAAAAGCAACCAACAAGTGCTCAGCATATGTGGGAACTCCTTCAAGACTGTTGGAAAAGCCTTCCCCATGAAGCTGGTTGAGAGAATGCCAAGAGTGTGCAAAGCTATCATCAAGGCAAAGGGTGGTTACTTTGAAGAATATAAAATATATTTTGATTTGTTTCAAAGGTTTTTGGTTACTACATGATTCCATATGTGTTATTGCATAGTTTTGTTGTCTTCACTATTATTCTGCAATGTAGAAAATAGTAAAAATAAAGAAAAACCCTTGAATGAGTAGGTGTGTCCAAACTTTTGACTGGTACTGTATGTGTGTTAAATAGACTTTTTCAGGAAAGGACAGAGGGGGCATGACTTTAAAAATGGCAGATATTTCCATTATAAATGCATTGGCAGGCAAAATGACTGCTTCTGCGTATTTAGTGTTGAAAAACTATGGCGAAGAGAAAGGGAATAAAATTGAACTTCCCTCCACCTGTATGAGGCTTACGACCAATTTGCCCTGGGAGGTAACTGGAGGTAAACAGAAGGATACTCAACCTTCTTCCCCTACCTGAGTCTCAAACTCCTACCCCTCCCCTACTTGAGTATGGAGGGAGCCTGGGAATCAGCCTCTGGTGGAGGGGCAACACACTGAGAAACATTCAGTTCATCTCACATGGACCATGCTAAAGTGAGTGAGAAAAGCACTGTGTGAGCATTTTGACCTCTGAATTACTGTAGTTATACACTCTAAGGTGTGTCCTTCAATATCATGGTTGTTTGTGCTAAATATATATATTTCCCCAGTGCTATCATTGCCATTGGGCTATGCATTACAATCTTAAAGCTACAATATGTAACTTTTTGGGCAACCTGACCAAATTCACATAGAAATGTTAGTTATAGATCTGTCATGCTCGTTGACACCAGGTCTAAGAAGCTGTAGACCTGTTCTATGTGCACTATTTCTATGTTTCCATTCTAAAATGTTGTTTTTGAGTGTTATATTTTTGGTTTTGTACACCAGCGTCAAACAGCTTAAAATACTATATTTGTGGTTATGGAAAATATATTTCACTGCAGTTTAGATGGTACAATGATTCTCTATACAATGACTGCTTGTTTTGTCACATAAACTGAAATTAGGCAAATTATTGGCAGAACAATTTCTGCATATTGCACCTTTAAGTGTGCAAGATTACCTTTGACCCATTTTCTTTTTAGAGCAAAAACAAGGCCAGCATTTCAAGCTGTATCCAGAATGAAGACAGCAGCAGAGTAAATTTAATCAGGGTGATATTGCTTTCTTCATGTTTGCTTTAAGCCTTAACCACAGTCATCTTGTCAGAGCGGATGATAACATGAGAGTAATCTGAAATGTACAAGCGGCATGAGGCAGCATCCCTGGTTTACTGATCGACAATATCTTCAATGAAATTACAATTTGTGTACTTCTGACCCTTGGATGAATGTCAATCACTTTCTTGTGTTTATTATCCCTATAATGCGTTAGCCTTACACGAAAGAGACTGATTAACCCTTGTTTTTTTTAAATGCAGATGCCAGTGTATCCTCAGTGTTTCAGGATGTCAACCCTGTTTAAATCCGAAGAGTAACGTCCCATATCTGTTCAAGCTGCAATGCTGTTGGACCTGAGAAATTACATGTTTAGAAGAAAGACTACAGGTCAGCATGCTGTACCAAGATTACACTACATTACAGGTAGATACAGCTACTGTTAAGCATACTATGTATATGTCTGGATAAATATACATATCACCTTGGGGCCCGTAAACTTAATGTGATGTATGAGAGAGAGGTGTATGGATCAGGTGTCAGAGTGTATGGATGTGGCAGGGCAGAGTAGGCAGCTGGTCTTACTCACCTGTCACAGGTCTGTGGGTGGCCCTGCCAACGGTCTGCCCCCTCTCCCATCTCTCTAGGCTGAGGAGAGTCCCTAGCTGAACTCTCTTTCCATTAACCAAGCCACTGAGGTGATTATCCTGCACACCCAAGCCCCTGGAGGGCCTCTCTAATTCCTCTCTCAGGGATTGGGCGGCTGCTTTGACCTCCCTCTCTCCTCCACGCGCCAGAGAGGGAGGAGATGATGCACTCCAGCAGGCTGCAGGGTTTTCTCTAATCTCTGGGATCCACAAAAAAATGTCAGATTCTTCCTCTGGAACCATGAATCAATAGTTTCTTTCTGACACTGGTGCTGTAGACATTAAGTGTTGGTACCAAACACCACCTGAGGCCGGAAGAATAGGAGGGAAAGGGAGTTTGGAAAGCATCCAATTATCTAGTTATCTAGTTTTGTGGCTACAATTGTTTTGTGGGGTGTGCGTGCATGCCTCTGTGTGTGTGAATTCTCAATTGAAAGCAGTGGAGGTGAATGTGAAAACACACCTCTTTGTCAAGTACAGTCTGTAGTTGTATGTTTAGAACATCCAAATGTGTGTCAAGAACCACTGAGTTTGGGGAATTAGAGACAACTTCTAACTCTGTACTACAGGGGTCAGGGGACAGCGCTCTGTGCAGTCCCACAATTTACCTTTTATATCCGGTCAGATGTGGGAGATTGTAGACAAGAGGGCGAGGGACTCCTTGTTTCATCATTACAGACTACGAATAAAACCTGTTTGTCTCATCTTTACAGTTGTCGCTGGCTGCAGATCAGAGTTATAAATTATGCACAACCAACATGACAGCAACATGAAATCTGACCAAGGCAAATGACTCAGTCTGTGTGTAATTGCTCACAGATAATTATGCATTGTACCGTAGCTGAGTAACCTTAGACTTGAAACATAACACTGACTGTCAGTTGATTGTTATATTGTCTCTCTTTATTATTTTCCTCTCTGTGTTGATTTGGTGTTCCATGCCATTACATGGTGCCATGATCATGTGTTTTTTGTGTGAAACAGGAGTGCTTGAGTAAATCCCTCTGTACCTTCAGCTTCAATTGTTTTCAACATTATACCTTGCAGTTAGGGGGGGGGGGGGGGGGGGGGCATGGCCGCCAACTAGTGCAGCAAATTACTTTAACTTTAAGCAACCACGACAGACTATAGAATGGAAGCTCGAAAATATTTGATAAAAGTGTATAAATATGACATTTCATGTTAGCTATACTCCCCCCCCCCAAAATAAATAAATAAATAAATAAATAAATGAGGCCTGCTTGCTTGTTAGCTAGGTTATGTAGCTAGCTAGCTGCCAACGTTGCAAATGGACAAACTAAGTACATTTGCATATACATATAGTACTTTTAATCGTAAAAATGTTGTCTTTATTAAGGTCTGTTGGATAAATGCAATTAGCTGGGGCAGATATTATGGTTTAAACAATGTTTTCTGAATGACATAGGCCATGACATAGGGAGATTCTCAATTGGATTTGTGTGGATGTTTGAAATGTACTCCAGTAAAAACGCTAACTCTCTGGTTAATTAGCCAACAAATTAGTTAACAAACATCTGTGAAGGTACCACTCCTCCTTTTGAAAAAGGTCAAAGGTAATTGAGGAGAGGAGGCAAAGTAGAGGAAATGTGGAAACCAATGCTCTTGTATGAAATGAGTCTCTCCTTCTACACGTCAGGCACATTTACAAAATATATCTGTAAAATGGTTCAAAAGAAATGTAGCTGGTTGTGCCAGACATTTTAGAGATAAAATGTAAGTAGAATATTGTTTTTAAACATGTGCATAGTTTTCTCTCTATCATACATATGGCGATCATTTATCGGTTGCTGGGTCACGTAGGAGACCACGATGGAGGAGTCGAGGAGAGGAATTCATTAATTCTCCTTACCTGATATGTTAATTATCCTAACCTGATACATGAATTATCCTAACCTTCTGATTTAGTTCTCCTAACATGCCACCTCTCCCTGTAGCTGTACTCCTAGACAAAACCGGAGGACCGACTTTTTCCCAATTGAGAATCTCCTGACAGACCAACCCCACAGACAATCGTCAAAGTAAGTTCAAATATAATTTTATTCAACATTTGTTTCAGACAAGGGACGTTTAGGTTAATTAAGGTGTGCTGCTACAATGAAGGTGTGTTGCTTTAGAGTCAATGGAAAACATCGCCACAGCGGGTCTAAGGCCTACTGTGCTGTTGTTAGCTTCCAGCTATGCTATCCCTCTTTTGCATGTGACATGTCATATGTTTGCCGTTATCGCGTCGGGGATAACAGTTGTTGACAACTGTAGCATTTAACTAAGCCTAACCCTAGCCCCTTTCTTAACCTTAACCTCATTCTCCTAATTCTCCTAACCTGTGGCATTAATTACCCTAACTTGCGGCGTTAGTTCTCCCAACCTGCTACATAAAGTCACTTCTGTCCGTAGCTGGGTTATGCTTAGCTAAAATGTTCCAGCTGTCTACAAACCATCAGTATCACCAAACCGGTCGTAGGAAGGTTAACTGCTTATTTTATTTTTTACCAGAAATTGCATCCTCCAACAAAAATGGTTAAGTAATGTCCCTTCTTATGCCACTTGTTAAACAATTGTCACGTCTTGATACGTCAATGAACTCAATAAATATATTTTTGCAAATAATTATCTACCACAAATTAAGCTTCTAAGCATGCAGATTGACTTGAAAGTATGTCCACAGCCAACACTTTTCTGGTCTACAACAGTTGACGTGCAGGTGTCGGTCTTGAAATGTAGAACTTTGTTGTGTACTGTAAAAGTTACCTCATGAAAACGTGGGAGGAAAAACAAATAAACAAATACATAAAAGCTGGACATGCCTGGTGATTTATTGGACGTCAGAGGAAACTAGCAATAGTTTAGCTTCCATAATTCACACCAGGATCCTAACAAAGCTTCAGGGTCATATTGCTTTTCTGGTCCATATCCCTCACCCAAATAGGAAATGGGAATAAATACATATTTTGCTTCAACAGTTTGTCCCCCTTTCCAATTTCATACCAAACACCTGGGACTCTTGAAAGGGCAGGTAGTGTTCATGCCAGCATTGCTGCCTTAATCCTACTGACTTCTTTAAAATAAAATACAAACTATTCTAATTACATTTCAGTCATTTAGCAGACACTCTTATCCAGAGTGACTTACAGGACCAATTAGGCTTAAGTGCCTTGCTCAAGGGCACATCAATAAATGTTTTCACGTAGTCAGCTCAGGGATTTGAACCAGCAACCTTTAGGTTAATGTCCCAATGCTCTTAACCTGCCGCCCTAATCTAATTACACATTTATAATAAACTCAGAATATTCAGAATCAATCATGTGTGTTAACTTATGTACTATTGAAGTTACCTGCCTAGCTTAGCATTTAAGGTAAAAATGAGATCAAAAATATGCACTGCATGTGTTTATTGATTACCTCCACTTGTTTCCATCACTGTTATTGATTATTGCCCTGTGGGCCTTTAGAATACAGGGATATTGGTATTACTAAAAAAGAACACTTGAGTTGGCATCAGAAAGTTATAAGGGTAGCTCTTGATATTGTTATTTTGTCAAGTCTGTTGTGTAATGTGTTGGAGAGTTTGTGTCTGACATATATTTGAAGTACTTTCTGCTCAGTTCCATGTGAGCATGCACATTCGGGACTAGCAGGTAAAGCTACTATATGTGGCAGCAACTGGCAAGGGAGCATGTAAGTAGGCCAGCCTAATACCTAGTATGTAAGATTAGTAAAAAAAAAAAAAAAGATAAAAAAAAAGCTTCAGAATTATTTTAGTACCTACACAGGAGAGCCTGTAGGAAAACAATTAGGATTCTTTTGCCACTTTGATTAACATTTTACTTCTTTTTTTTGTCTCTCAGGCTTAACTCACTAGAGGTATAGCTAATTAAAACATATATCTTTTCAACTCTTAATAAGTAGGTTCACTGTGCATGCTGAAGTAGTAGAGCTTGTTCCATATATCTGATTTCACTCGATTTTGCTGTAGTAGCTAATAAGGTACTGTTGTAAGTTTATGATACAGGTATACACAGTAAGATGTTTTGGCTTTAACTCTAGAGTTTCCTTAGATACTGCATCTCATTAAAAAAGAAATATGATAACTTTGCGATTATGTAATTCCTCACAGTAGACCCTACATACTTTACCTTTTTGCTTAAGAGTGCCTTGCAGTAGACTCTACCTGGCAGTAGAAAAATAATGCTATTACAACAATACAAAAAACATACTTTAACGTAATAGAGAATTACGTTTGTGAGTCTGCTCTGAAACGTGAGGTAATTTAAATTGTACCATGGCATTGTTGAATATACTCGTTTCTGATTAGCTTGAAGGGCATTCTAGAGCGTGCATTATTTCCCTATAACGAGCTGCTTTTGAAAGAAAAAGTTCAATTTAAAACATTATCGGCACTGTTGAATTAGATTGCCATAATGGCAAACTAGGTCTGATGGATTGGTTAGCTAAATTAACAAATTTGTTTGTTTGGTTACCATGGTAACTACTGTAGCTATCTAGTAAACTTGCTAGCTAGCTACTTCAGTGGATGTTGAACACATTTTTACAGGCTAATTCATAAACACATTTCTAGTGGCAAATGTGTTAAATTATAGCTATGGTATAAAAGGGATAATCAACTCGGGACTACTTCCGCCGAAGTCGGTCCCTCTCCTTGTTCGGGAGGTGTTCGGCGGTCGACGAATTTTTCATTTTCCTTGCCTTGTCTTCCATCACACCTGGTTCCAATCCCATCAATTACATGTTGTGTATTTAACCCTCTGTTTCCCCTCATGTCCTTGTCGGTGATTGTTTGTTGTATGTATTGGTGCAAGTTATGTTCTGGTGTGCGACAGGTTTTGCACCCTCTTATTTTATTTTGTATATATTTTTTTTCCAAAGTTTTTTGTATATTTATTTAACTGCTCCGTTTATACCAAGTTCACTCTCCTGCGCCTGACTTCCCTGGCACCAGCACGCACCCATTACATTATACATGCGTTCTCTGGAAAATAATGCAGTGTGTGAAACACACCTTCCACATTGTTCATTATTTTCCATAGAACGCATAGCTCCTCATTATTATCCCTTTGTCACGTTCTGATCTCAGTTTATTTTTTATGTCTTTGTGTTAGGTTGGTCAGGGCGTGAGTTGGGGTGGGTTGTCTATGTTCTTTTTCTAGGTTATATTTTCTACGTGTTTGGCCCAGTATGGTTCTCAATCAAAGGCAGGTGTCGTTCGTTGTCTCTGTTTGAGAATCATACTTAGGTAGCCTTTTCCCACCTGTGTTTTGTGGGTGATTGTTTTCTGTTTAGTGTTTTCTGCACCTTACAGGACTGTTTAGGTTTTTTCACGTTGTTATTTTGTATTTCAGTGTTCAGTAATAAAATATCATCTCGTGCTTCTTCACCTGCATTGCTTGCTGTTTGGGGTTTTAGGCTGGGTTTCTGTACAGCACTTTGAGATATCAGCTGATGTACGAAGGGCTATATAAAATAAATTTGATTGATTGATTGATTGATCATGAAAACGTACCACGCTGCGCATTGGTCCGATATTTCATACTCGTCGTCAGACGACGAAGACAACCATTACACCCTTTTTATACAAGGTGATGGAGGGGGGGGGGGGGGGGGGGGGGGGTTGTCTAATGCTGATTGGTTATTCCACAAGTTACCACCAGCTAAATCTATGACCTTAAAATGCCTATTTACTCTGTTTCATCTGACTGCGCAATCTACTGTCTCTTCAGCCCAGACAGTATAAACCTTGCTGTCTGTCTCTGACATTTGCAACAATGTTCCAATATTCACATTTGATCTCCTGCTGTTCCATAGTAATGAACGTGCCGGGAGTTGTCTTAGCCAGTTGAAATCATGCTGGCATAATTTTTTATGGATATATACAAAAAAAGGTCAATTGAAAAAAGGTAAAACTAAACAAAGTGCAGCTAGTTTGCAGTCTCTTCAGCTTCTGTTTGAAGTGATTGTGTTGCTATACTGTAGCTTTGTTGTTGGCTAGCTTCTCTGAACAACAGTATCCTGACGAGCGAGCACATTTTCTATGAGAGGCAAAATCGCACCTCATTAGCTCATTGCTATGGATGTATCCAAATAAATGTCACTAGAAAACAGCTTAAACAAATGCAAATGCAGCTACTTTATTATGGCTGTAATGTTTACTGTAAATTTGCCGTAGTTGGCTAGCTAGCAAGCAAGGAAACAGAATGTTGCCAGCCAGTATGGCAATGGAACGTCCATAGATTCAGAACAAAAAGACTGAGTCTCGTCTCTGGCAACCGAACCGAAAGAACAAACGACCAGCCGGCTTGGGTAGCAACCATAGATTTGTGTCGGGACTATATCTTGTGGAAGGATGAAATAGTATGAATACATTAATTAAATACAGTTTTCATGACATATGGAAATCATTATTTGAATTTGTTGGTAACCCGTTGTATTAAAGTGATAATGCCCTCAAAGCCGGTGTTTGGAGGATACATTGGCACGGTTTAACAACACCCACTTAAATTTCATAAGGCTGAATGTATGATAATCTTGATTTAACCAGTGCATAAAGTGCATTTCATGTAGTTATGGTGCATTGCGCAACATTTATCAAATAATGGTAGTCTGTCGAATTAGGCCATTAATTAAAATCTAATCAAATTTTATTGATCACATTCACATGCTTAGCAGATGTTATTGGGTGTAGCGAAATGCTTCATATATTTATTAAAGACTTGTGTAAAATACAATTTAATATTTATGTGAACATTTAAATGTCTCAGGCTCCCTGAATTTCTTGTTTGAAAATGTGCAGGATTATCTTTGAATAGTATTCATTAACCTATTTAATGTACATATATTTAACCTAAAGGTAAATATCTTATTTTAAACCACTAGATATCTCCATTTGCATACTACTGCTGTGAACTTGTGTCTCTAAAGTGGAGGCCAATAGTCCCATTTGTAACCTCATTTCTATATGGCCGTTTAAAATTACCACACATAATTAGGTTAATTAAAACAAGAGTTCTATTATTTCCTTCAACTTTAAGACAGATACAGCATTCTGCTTTTCAATTATATCAAAGGCACAACCTTTGTGGTTCAAGGACAGCCAATATGATACATTATCTGTACCTGTCTATGTGTGTGAAACGAAAATAACCCAACCTTAGCTTTAGCTGTGGATGTCTGACACCTGTATGCCTATCCTGTCCTGTTCGAGTGCTGTCTTTTCTTCATGAACAATGCGGTCCTTTTTCAAATATATCAAAATGGTATCCTTACCCCTCTCATGCTCACACTCTATCGTTGGTGCATGATCATCCAGGTAGGCAACAAACTAAACGTTTGGACAAAGCCATCATGGTGGTCATCTTTGACTCTTATACTTTTCTAGAAAACAATTGACTAGAACTGTCTGTGAGAGACGACTACAGCCTACAGGTTACCATGAGGATGTGTTGACAATGGAGAGAGGGGAAATCAGACCGCTACTGTTTACTCAAGTGCTCAAGCACACGACGCATTCAGGAAGTGCTCTTATCCAAAATGACATCTAATCACACCCTGAGGTGGTGATGGTGGCGGTGCAGAGAGAGTACAGGCAGCTGGAGCAGTGCTCTCGACTCAGTAGACAGGATCGGATCGCTCACTGTCATCGAATAAAAATGGTCTGAAATCCTCTCCTAATCCATTAAAGAAGTAGTGGTGCATCACATTGTAGTTAAAGTGTAAGACTAATCACGTCAAGTACAACGTAATCACGTCTGTTAAAGCGACTCTCTCCAATCCTTATAGAGTAGATAGCCTATTGTCAACTCAAATGGTTGCTTGGGATTGTTGTGAATCAGTGCTCAAAAGTAGAGTGGGTAGATGCAGATCAAGACAAATGAATGCAGATCATAAACAAATCTTGAACTATACTTCAGTTAAGCCTATCTCTCCAGTATGATTCAGGCACTTTTTTAATTTTTTTTAATTTATTTTTTATTTTTTATTGAATATCCGAAACCTACAATATACTTGCAATGAAGCTGCTCAACAACTACACCACACCAGTCATCCAACAGACTCCCATTCAGAGCGACACACAGAAGCATCCAAGGTCAATGCCCTGCTCAAGGGCACGTTGACAGATCTCCCTCCAAGATCCCCCCCCCAACCCCCCCCCCCCCCCCCCCCCCCCACACAGTTCCCCAATAGCTGTCGCTCAACCATTCGAGACCCCTCCCACAGTCCCCCCAAGAAACAGAAAGAAAATAGAAAATACAATTAATTCCATTCCCCAACCCCAGGAACCCCCCCAATGCACCAACAACTGAGAAAATGAACCAAAAGAGAAAAAAGAAAATGACAGAAAACAAAGGACATCAAGGACAATTAAAATCATAACAGCAATGCGAACTGTATATGTTTGCGTGCATGTCTGGCACTATTACGTGTGTGTGTGTGTTCTGGTATGCATTTATTTGAATGAGAGTGTGTGTATATGCATGTGTACAAACAGCTACACGGCATCAGCCTCAGGCAAACTGGCATTAGTTGCCCCCCAGTGTCATTCAAACATACTTTTTTTCATTCAAACATACTTTTGATTATGTTTAATTTTGACTTTATTTTTGACTTTTATCTTTGATCATCATTCTATCTCCCGCACAGCAACTCCACTCCCACTTGTCTCCAATTCCACATTCAGGCACTTTGTTGCCTTTTCTATTTCTTAACCAGGCCCTTAGCTTTATGTATGTAGCCTATGCACTCTGCAGAATGTGGCATGACAACAGAGTACCAGTAAAGTGGTTGAAGAGGAGGTATGGGTGTTGGGGGACCCAGGCTGCACCTTTCAGTCCCACAGCAGAAAACCATAGCTTTTTCTAAGTCCACTACTGTGCATGAGTAGGTTTTCTATCAAGAAGGAACACGAATCATATCTGGAAAATTCCCTTCCACTTGTAAAATTAGGAAAAATCAATTGAAGGTTTGATTCTGAAACAAATCAATTCATACCATTATTTTTTTCTGAGGATAAATATTGTTGCTATGTGTAGGAGTATAAAATAGCTGTTAATTAAAATAAATCACTTTTATGAGATGTTTTCTGTAACCAGGACGAGACGCAATGATTTACAGAGTGTATTGTATAATGTAGATTAATTACTTCACTTTATGAAACTGTAGTGTGTATAACCTGATGGAGATATGGAGCAACACATCTAGCATAGATGATCCAGGTGGGAATTATGATCCAGAATAGGAGCCCATGCTCTGGTCAAAGCTATCCCACAGGTGATACACTAGCTCATTGTGGGGTATCGTGGTGAAGTAAGCCACCATCTGTATGGACTGCAGTAAGGAACCCTCTCCCATTGGCACCAGGTTGTCACAGCTCTGGCTAGGGTGCAACTCATCAGAGGCCTGGCACCCAGTTTGGGTACAGATGAAGGCTCCTCTACAGATGTGGGCCCAATCAATAACTGGATTATTGCAAAATCCACCTAACTGTGACCTGAATATAAATTAACACAACTACTTCAACCATTGCTCTTAGAAATATAACTAAACACCTCACCAACACTAGATATACACTAGCATATACTGTACTGTAACAAATCACCACTTATTTATCTATACTGACAAAACACCAGACACACATATGCATATCAGGATTGGTCATGTTCACAACTGGGCTGTGTGCTCCTTGATGACGGATGTTGCTATGCAACGCCAGCTAGACCATGTTGATCAAGAAAATCCACAGGCATGAAAAGACATGTTAGTGATCTCAACCATTCCTCAGCGAATATCCTCTGTGTAAACAGTCCCTTGTTAGCATATGTGAATTTTGCTCAATTTCTGGTTAATCAGATTTATTCCCTCTCTAAAGCTGAGAGAAGAGACTAGAACTTATCATTTGGTATTTGCCAGTGGCCATCTTGGTAGTACAGATTGAAACCTGGAGCAGCTGTGTATCTAGAGGCCTAGAGGAGGCAATATATATTATCTCTAGGATTTGGAGATCCAGGAACCCTGTATACCAGGTTTTGTTCACATCTATTTAATCATGCTAAGCCCACCCTTGTAGATAACAACAAAGATAAAGGTAGATGAGGGACTTATGTGGGGAAGGACTTTAGAGTGGGGCCACGCAACAGTGATTCATTGTGGAGAATCAAAGCTCCCTTTCACCAAAAGAAAATCCTCTATCTTCACTACAGGCAGTTAGTGGTAATCACCAGGGTTTTTCACCCCCCTCATGGTGTTACATCTGCATTCAGGTTCTACCCCTCTACCTTAATGCAATATCTCAGACAAATGGACTGAAGTCATTTATTATATGGTCATGCTCCACAAGTTTAATTAGAACGTTACAATCAACTCAGTCTCATCATAGAATTATGATGTGTTATTCAAACTAATGAGATAGTCTACCATCTACTCAAACATAATATGCAAATATTGTTTTTGGTGCAGTCGAATAGAAGCCTTTTACCAGGTCAAGTTTGTGTAGTTTTCAGAATTATTGCCGATATTCAATTGTGTAATGTTATTGTCTTGCCTTGAAGAAAAAGGTGGAACATTGTAGCCATTTGCCATCCTCTGGAACATCTGTGATTACTGGGTCATCGCCTTAACATGAAAAATAAAGTTGAGAATGTAAACATTATATTTTCGAGGACGGGTGAAATAATGGACATTGAAATCAAAAAGCAAACAATTGAAAGCAAAATGTATAGAATTGTAAACATATGAGTAGCGTAAACAAAAGGTAGTACCTTCAGGCATGAGCATAGGCAAAATCTATTCAATAGGATTGGTTGCTGGAAAAGTTTAATTAACCAAAAACGATTTTTGCATACGTTTTCAAATATATGTATTTTTTTAATCATTTGTCATAGAGTTTTGCTCTCGCTTTAAAATTATTTGCTTACAAGTTTTGGGGTTTTGCTTTTGATGTCTTATTTTTGTTTACAATTATATACATTTTGCTTTCAATTGTTTGGTTTTTGATTTCAACATCCATTATTTCACCCGTCCTCGAAAATATAATGTTTACATTCTCAACTTTATTTTTCATGTTCACAATTTATTTTATTTTGAATTCAATACATATCGCGTGAAATTGACCCCATACTTTTTTTGTTAGATGAACTCGTCTGTGACTGACGCGGTATCAGTTCGATAGGCAATAGCAGAACGGAACCATCCATACTATTTGCATTTAATTCAATTGCAATCCCAAAATGATAAATATATTGTAAATAAATGTACAACAAAAATTGCTATTAAGTTTTTAACCTCTTGAGTTTATAATTGTAGATTGAACAGTAAGAGGAGTTCAGAGGTATTCTAACATAAACAATGCTGGGTCAACCACTTTGTCAGATTAAAGCACTTGAGGGGTTGAAAACATCAAAATCCTCCTTTGAATACAAGTGAGGATTAATGGACAGAGTGCATTCACAAAGTCCTTGCTGCACCATGGAATGCAAGGACACGGTGTTCCTTAAGTGAATGGTTTGTGCTTGAACAATTTACTTTGTTGTTTTTCTCCACCCACGACAAGCATTTGCAACTAAACACGTTCACCTTCAATTGAAAAAGGGCCATAGTTTGCATTCAAACATGACTTCTCCTTACTCAACAAATCTCTAACTACTTCCTCTAGCTTGCTGTTCATAGTTGATTCTCTGCCCGTTTCGTACTAATATTTGTGCCTTGCCAATTATCGGTGCCCAAATAGATTTCTGAGCACCCTATTTCATACATGGTTTAATAACAATGATTAATGTCCAGGGTAGATAATCAATCTCTTCCAAATTTCATCAGTTTCTATGTAGTAAAAAAATGCATTAAAGGTTAATGCTGCCCTTATCTGGTTTAATTCATTACACGGCTGACTCAAGGTAATTTACTGAACAACAAAACAGGGCATGGAGCCAATTTTGTCGCAAATGAAACAGTTTACGAACTGTGCTTTAATGTCCATAACATGATGCTTCACTCATATTTTGCTATTCAAAGTCACTCTGACAAGCATTCTTCATAAATTACGGTTTTCTTGCCATGCATTTATGCTGAGCATTTATGCTGATTAAAGTTCCAATTAGAATGTGAAGATTTTGATGCATTTTGATGCATACAGATTTTGATGCATACAGATTTTGGTGCATTTTGGAGAAAAATACATTACGAGGACGTGACAGTATCCAACTAATATTGTCACGACTTCCACCGAAGACGTTTCCTCTCCTTGTTCGGGCGGTGTTCGGTGGTCGGCGTCACTGGTCTTCTAGCCATCGTCAATCCACTTTTCATTTTCCATTTGATTTGTCTTGTTTTCCTACACACCTGGTTTCCATTTCCCTCATTAAGTGTTGTGTATTTAACCCTCTGTTCCCCCCATGTCCTTGTGTGGAATTGTTTGTTTGTAAGTGCTTGTGCACTATCTTACTGTCACGCCCTGACCGTAGATTGCTTTGTATGTTTCTATTTTTAGTTTGGTCAGGGTGTGATGTGGGTGGGTATTCTATGTTGTAGGTCTAGGTATTATTTTTATATGTGTTTGGCGTGGTATGGTTCTCAATCAGAGGCAGCTGTCTATCGTTGTCTCTGATTGAGAGCCATACTTAGGTAACCTGTTTTCCCATTTTGAGTTGTGGGTGATTATTTTCCGTTTCAGTGTTTTTCACCATAAGGGACTGTTTCGGTATTCAGTGTTCAGTTTATTAAAGGCATCATGAACTTGTACCACGCTGCGCTTTGGTCTACTCCTTCTTCCACCAACGAGAATTGTTACACTTACGTGTCGGGTTTTGTACCCATGTAGGTTCTTTTGTTTATTGCCGTTGGTTTTGAAATTAAACTGCTCCGGCTATTACCTATTTCTGCTCTCCTGCGTCTGACTTCACTGCCATCAGTTCCGCAACCCTTAAAGAATTCCACACCACCCATATGGAGTCAGCAGGAGCAGCTGCCCCTAGTATAGGGGTCGAGTAGTGCGTCCTGGAGCAAGAGGCGATGATCCACCATTTCGGCGCCGCCATGGACCGCGTTGTCCAAACCATGGACCGCTGGGAGAGACAGGGAGTTCCTCCAGCGCCTCCCCCAGCACAAGAGGGCAAAGCGGTGGGTGAACGTCTTTTCCACCTACGGCAGGGGACGAGGAGTGCACAGGAGTTCGCTTTGTACTTTCGGACCCTGGCCTTCGGAGCGGGATGGAACGACAGGGCCCTGATCGACCACTATCACTGAAGTTTGCGCGAGGACATCCGTTGAGAGTTGGCCTGCAGGGACACCACCCTCACCTTTGACCAGCTGGTGGACCTGTCCATTCGGCTGGATAACCTGCTGGCTACCCGTGGACGTCCAGATCGGGGTCTGTTGGTTCCATCCCCCAGCACCACCGCTCCGATGCCCATGGAGTTGGGAAGTGATGCGCTCAGGGAGACCGGAGGAGGTTCCATCTCACTGCCGGTCGGTGCCGGGTTGGTTCCTCTGGGGGTCGAGGCAGCAGGCAGGGCCCTCTGGTGTTACCCCGGGTGAGAAGGCACCATTGTCACCCAGAGCCCTCTGTTGCACACATGTTTTTGTTGAGGGGGCTAAACACCCTTTTCTCATCTGGACAGACGACCGCATTCTGGAGTACATCTGGGTGGCGAGGATACTGAACCCTCGCCAGGCAAGGAGGGCCATGTTTTTCCACTGTTTTGTTTTCACTCTTTCTTACAGACCAGGTTCCCAGAACGCAAAGGCAGATGCGCTGTTCCGGCTGTATGACACAGAGGAGCAGCCCATGGATCCCACCCCCATACTCCCGGCCTCCTGCCTCCACTTTGGCTAAGGACGTGATGGTTTATGTTTCCTCCTGCTCGGTGTGCGCCCAGTGTAAGGCTCCTAGGCATCTGCCCAGAGGTAAGCTACACCCCTTACTCGTTCCACAGGCCATTGTCACAACTGTCGATCAATTTCCTGACCGATCTCCCCCATCACAGGGAAACACCACGATCCTGGTCATTGTGGATCGTTTCTCTAAGTCCTGCCGTCTCCTCCCGCTGCCCGGTCTCCCTATGGCCCTACAGACTGCGGAGGCCTTGTTTACACACATCTTCCAGCACTACAGGGTGCCTGAAGACATAGTATCTGATCGGGGTCCCCAGTTCACTTCGAGGGTCTGGAGGGCATTCATGGAACGTCTGGGGGTCTTGATCAGCCTTACCTCGGGTTTTCACCCTTAGAGTAACGGGCAAGTGGAGAGAGTAAACCAGGATGTGGGTAGGTTTCTAAGGTCTTATGGCCAGGACCGATCGGGGGAGTGGGCAGCGTTCGTGCCCTGGGCAGAGATGGCCCAGAACTCGCTCCGCCACTCCTCCACTAACTTCTCCCCCTTCCAGTGCGTACTGGGTTATCAGCCGGTTCTGGCTCCTTGGCATCAGTGTCAGACTGAGGCTCCTGTGGTGGATGACTGGTTCTGGTGCGGGGAGAAAACATGGGACGCCGCCCATGTCCACCTTCAGCACGCTGTGCTGCGCCAGAAAGCCGGCGCAGACCGCAGACCGCCGGCGCAGACCACATTGAGGCCCCGGTGTTTGCACCAGGTGACCGGGTCTGGCTCTCGACCCGAAACCTGCCCCCACACCTGCCCTGCCAGAAGTTGGGTCCGCGGTTTGTGGGGCCATTTAAAGCCCCGAGGAGACTGAACGAGATGAGTTACAGGTTACATCTTCCCCCCGATTACCATATTAACACCTCGTTCCATGTGTCTCTCCTCAGGCCAGTGGTGGCTGGCCCGCTCCAGGAGTCTGAAGTGCGGGAGGTTCCTCCACCCCCTCTGGACTTCGAGGGAGCCCCGGCGTACTCCGTTCGATCCATACTGGATTCGAGACATTGGGCGAGGGGCCTTCAGTACCTCGTGGACTGGGAGGGGTACGGTCCGGAGGAGAGATGCTGGGTTCTGGTGGAGGACGTGTTGGACCCTGGAATGCTGCGGGAGTTCCACCGTCTCCGTCCGGCTCTCCTTGCACCTCACCCTCCGGGTCGTCCCCGAGGCCGGTGTCGGCGCGCTGCTGGAGCCGCGCTTCAAGGGGGGGGGTACTGTCACGACTTCCACCAAAGTTGTTTCCTCTCCTTGTTCGGGCGGTGTTCGGCGGTCGGCGTCACCGGTCTTCTAGCCATCGTCGATCCACTTTTAATTTTCTATTTGTTTTGTCTTGTTTTCCTACACACCTGGTTTCCATTTCCCTCATTAAGTGTTGTGTATTTAACCCGATGTTCACCCCAAGTCCTTGTGTGGAATTGTTTGTTTGTAAGTGCTTGTGCACTATGTTACTGGTGTGCGTCAAGTTTTGTACCCATGTAGGTTCTTTTGTTTATTGTCGTTGGTTTTTAAATTAAACTGCTCCGGCTATTACCTATTTCTGCTCTCCTGCGTCTGACTGCACTGCCACCAGTTCCGCAACCCTAACAAATATGATAACCTCAGGAATAACCTTTTGTCCTCAACCAGCCCCAACTAAACTGTCCATTGGAGAATTGTGATACATTTTCTATCAATATCCCAATGTACTAGTGTAGCCATCGTGGTAATCCACTATATGCAAAGCCCTAGTGATTAGTCCGCCACAGTCCTTCCATTATTATTCTTGTCTAGTCTGCACTGAAATTAAGCTGCTGTCTCTACAATGGGCTTAGGTGGAATTAGATTTGCAAACAAAAACAAGATACTGTATTAGAAATTATTTACTATGGGCAGCCATAAAAAAAAAACATATTATTTGAAAATTCTGTGCTTAGATGTTCTCACAAAAGAATGCATTGGGGTTCTAATCAAAATTTGGTGACATGTAGGTCACATTCCACATTCTTAGCTAGGGTGACTATTCTCTTGGAGAGCTACTGGGTGTTCACACTTTTGTTGCAACCATACTCCAATTCGCCTTATGGTACTAATCAGCTGAATCAGGACAACAATCCCTAATTTACAGTATCAGAAAACAGATTTAATTTGTCCTTTTAATACTCTTTCATTATTGCAGAATTCAATTGAAACTATGGACATGATATTTGACTTTGGGACTAGCAAAGGAACAATGAAGTTTGCTGTGATTAGCGCTAGCAATGTATTTAAAATCATTAGTTGAACTAAATCCAGCCATCATAAATAGCATGCAGAATTAAGATACAACATAATTGATTTCAGGCGACCTAATCTGACAATGTCACGTTATGACCATAGTTCTTGTGTGTTTTCCTTGTTTAAGTGTTGGTCAGGACGTGAGCTGGATGGGCATTCTATGTTGTGTGTCCAGTTTGTCTGTTTCTGTGTTTGGCCTGATATGGTTCTCAATCAGAGGCAGGTGTTAGTCATTGTCTCTGATTGGGAACCATATTTAGGTAGCCTGTTTTGTGTTGGCTTTTTGTGGGTGATTATTTCTGAGTCTGTGTTTGTTTCACCACACAGGACTGTTTTCGGTTTTCACATTTATTATTTTGTATATTTGTAGTGTTTTCTCTGTATTCGTCTTTATTAAAGCTGTTTAACCCTAACCACGCTGCGTTTTGGTCTGCCTCTCCTTCCCAGGAAGAAAGCCGTTACAGACCCAGGTGCTAATGACTTAAACAAAGCTGTTGTATGACATGACGAAATTAGTCTTTTTTTTTTGTAAAAAGCAATTTTCAACACTGAGCAGTTCCATACTTTCCATTGTCCGACAAGCTTTCCTCACCTCTGACATGTCAAAGAGAAAGGTGTTATCCCTTTCTCCAGGGGGGCCAGGGTTCAGCCATCTTACAGTGTGAGACAGCAATGGAGGTTTTACACATTTGTTGAAATTGAAAAGCAGCTGTGCTATTGCTGTGCTATTTCTGTGCTATTGCTGTGTGTGCTAGTGTGTTTCCAATATGGGTGTATAATCTAGCAGCGTCTGGTGATCAAACCACCTCAATGGAACTTTGAAGGGACTTGGTACGTAGGCATTTACTGATCCAAAATCTTTTGAAGCAAAAATAAAAGGTTTAGCTTTACAATGCCAGTTTCAAACAAAGTGCCCACCAGCCCATTGAGCTAATCTGTGTTTATTGATGTGACAGGGGGAGTATTGTGACACACCCTTCTTTCACCACCACCCATCATCTGAATATGAACAGCGTTTCCCATTAGAGGGGTCTGCGACCTAATTTATTCACTAATGCTGCTAGATGTCCTTTTCTTCCCAGGGTTAAAATGATTTGTACACAGAGGCATTGGCTAGCAAGGTTCTTTCATCCCCCATTGTATTGGAACTCAGCCATCTATTCCTAATTAGTTGGGTCTTTGTATATCCCTTTGAAATGCTAGTCAGATGGCAAATCCCTACATAATAAGAAATTGTATACAAAAAAGGAGAGATTTAGGAATAAGACCAGGTTTATGATGGTTTTCACGCCCAAATAATCAGCAATGTTTCGGAGAGATCGTGACGGAGTAAATGCTTAGGCAGCTGGGGGACTCCGTTGTGCCATTGTTGAACATAATTTTTGTATCCAGGACAAATGTTTCTTCAAATGACTAACTTTAATTATAAACTACACCCAAGTCCATCTGTGAAATGGTTTCCAATCTGATTAGACTGAGGAACTATCGTTGGTGGTAAAGCATCATGGTTCCATTTTCCTCATCTAAATGCAGAGATCTCTGAAAAATGTAACTCATAAATGTGCCACTGCTGTATGCTATTTTAGTACTGCATAGTACTGATTCATAAACCATCTTTAAACCACTGACTAGGCTAAACAGTTTGTTAAACATTGAAAAATATGTGTACCCTTTACAAACCCTTTAACAGGTAAACCCTTTTGCCAACGAGCCTTTATTTGCTTATTTTCAGGTCATGTGTGGATTATATTGATATATCAAGGATCGAACACACACATGTTTAAAGGGAAAAGGGATAATTGACGCATTTTTCTGGTGAAAGCTTTAAAACGTCCTCAAATCATAGTCTCTATTGTAGCATTAAGACGGAGTGATGACTTTGTGAAAAAAGGGTAAGATTTATGGACACTTGCAAACTGAAGAAGGGGACCTCAATCACAGTGAAAAGGTGTTGAGAGCCAGACGGAAGAGTAAGAATGTTTCTGGATGACATTCACCAAGAGTATAAGTGGATGATGGCCCACCTCGTCTATTGAGTTAGGAACCTTTAGACAGCAAAGACAAAAAAAAGAAAAAAGAAATGTAAGAACATGTTTGATTGTTCATCTTTGGCTTTAAGTACACAGGACATACTGATACAGATGGATATTGTAGTTGAACATCCCCTTAAAAAATAGAACATTTTAAGAGTTTCCAATACAAGCTTGTGTTTAGTTTGCTGTTGACCTTCTGGTGTATTTGGAAGAGAGGTCGTCACTGGAGAGCTGAGAATAGTGGATCTAAAGAGCACTTATTCATATCTGCTACATTTTGCATTCAGTTCAAGAGTGGTTTAGAAGCAATTTTTCATGGCAGTCAAATCTGAATAATAACTGTCCCTGGTGAAAACATATAATTACCACAACCTTGTGGACCAACAAAAGGGTCAACTACTTATCCTAAACCTTTCAATGGAACATTATATGACTTTGAAACTTCCTCAGTTCAATAGAATTGAATGATTTGAAATTATTTAATGAGAGTGAGATATTAGACTTGCTCAAGATACTGGCTTTGTACTTCGGACATCAAGGTCTATAGCGGGGGAAAGAGAATTTGAAAAAGGAAATATTAAATCAAACATTTCACCATAGCTCATACTAATACTGAAGCCATTTTATGGAATCTTCTTGACTGTATAATGACTTGGGTGTTTTTAAACGGAATAGCTCGTCCTATTCAAATTACAACTTGTTATTCCTCTTCATTGTCAATGTGAAGAGGTTTGTTTCACTGTTTCGCAGATCCTAGAATGTGATATGATATGTGCTGCTCTGCAGCCATTATTTACAGTAAGGTTGCTGTCTGAGACATGTTTGATTTCAAAAATGGCACTGTAGAGGATAATGGAGAAATGAGATTAATTTTACTTCAAAGCCCCCACATATTAATGTATGTGTGTTTGATGCAACTATATGCCTTTGATTTTAGTAATTACTGCAACCAAGACAGCAAAGGGAGAAAAGAACACAATTTATCAAATTAGGAAAAAGTGGCTTTTAAGATTAATAAATGTCTAGAAAGGTTCTGTTCTATTCTCATAGTTGTGACACATAAGCATACCATTCGGAACTGCAATTATTATGTTTCTACAGTGGGGAAAAAGTATTTAGTCAGCCACCAATTGTGCAAGTTCTCCCACTTAAAAAGATGAGAGAGGCCTGTAATTTTCATCATAGGTACACTTCAACTATGACAGACAAAA
Organism: Oncorhynchus mykiss; assembly: GCF_057628025.1. Lineage (NCBI taxonomy): Eukaryota > Metazoa > Chordata > Actinopteri > Salmoniformes > Salmonidae > Oncorhynchus > Oncorhynchus mykiss. Next base: position 61,395,679 of record NC_143027.1, on the reverse strand, counting down.
TGAGAAAAAGAAATCCAGAAAATCACATTGTAGGATTTTTAATGAATGTATTTGCAAATTATGGTGGAAAATAAGTATTTGGTCAATAACAAAAGTTATCTCAATACTTTGTCATATCCTGTTGCGACTCTAGGGGCAGTATTTTTATTTTTGGATAAAAAACGTTCCCGTTTTAAACAAGACATTTTGTCACGAAAAGATGCTCGACTATGCATATAATTGACAGCTTTGGATAGAAAACACTCTGACGTTTCCAAAACTGCAAAGATATTGTCTGTGAGTGCAACAGAACTGATGTTACAGGCGAAACCCAGATAAAAATCCAATCAGGAAGTGCCGCATTTTTTTAAACCACCTCATGCCAATGACTCCTTATATGGCTGTGAATGAGCTACGAATGAGCTTACGTTTTCTACGTATTCCCCAAGGTGTCTACAGCATTGTGACGTCTTTTTACGCATTTATGTTGAAGAATAGCCGTAAGGGACCACATTTAGCAAGTGGTCACGTGATGGCTCCAGCAGAAAATCTTGCTTAAAGTACACAAGTAGCCATTTTTCAATCGCTTCTTATGAGAAACCAATTGTCCCAACGGATATTATATCGAATAGATATGTGAAAAACACCTTGAGGATTGATTCTAAACAACGTTTGCCATGTTTCTGTCGATATTATTGAGCTAATTTGGAAAAAAGTTTGGCGTTGTAGTGACTGCATTTTCCGGTCGATTTCTCAGCCAAACTTGAAGAACAAACGGAGCTATTTTGCCTACAAAATTAATCTTTTTTGGAAAAAAGGAACATTTGCTATCTAACTGGGAGTCTCCTGAGTGAAAACATCCAAAGTTCTTCAAAGGTAAATTATTTAATTTGATTGCTTTTCTTATTTTCGTGAAAATGTTGCCTGCTGGTAGCAGAGCCTAGCCATAGCATTATGCCATGATAAACTTACACAAATGCTTGTCTAGCATTGGCTGTAAAGCATATTTTGAAAATCTGAGATGACAGTGTGATTAACAAAAGGCTAAGCTGTGTCTTAATATATTTCATTTGTGATTTTCATGAATTGGAAGATTTTCTAGGAAGATTTATGTCCGATGCGTTATGCTAATTAGTTTGAGGCTATGGTTACGCTCCCACATGCGGGTTTGAGAGTCATGAGAAGTTAAACCCTTTGTTGGCAATGACAGGTCAAACGTTCTCTGTAACTCTTCACAAGGTTTTCACACACTGTTGCTGGTATTTTGGCCCATTCCTCCATGCAGATCTCCTCTAGAGTAGTGATGTTTTGGGGCTGTTGCTGGGCATCACAGACTTTCAACTCCCTCCAAAGATTTTCTATGGGGTTGAGATCTGGAGACTGGCTAGGCCACTCCAAGTCCTTGAAATGCTTCTTACGAAGCCACTCCTTCGTTGCCCGGGCGGTGTGTTTGGGATCATTGTCATGCTGAAAGACCCAGCCACATTTCATCTTCAATGCCCTTGCTGATGGAAGGAGATTTTCACTCAAAATCTCACGATACATGGCCCCATTCATTCTTTCCTTTACACGGATCAGTCGTCCTGGTCCCTTTGCAGAAAAACAGTCCCAAAGCATGATGTTTCCACCCCCATGCTTCACAGTAGGTATGGTGTTCTTTGGATGCAACTCAGCATTCTTTGTCCTCCAAACACGACGAGTTGAGTTTTTACCAAAAAGTTATATTTTGGTTTCATCTGACCATATGACATTCTCCCAATCTTCTTCTGGATCATCCAAATGCTCTCTAGCAAACTTCAGACGGGCCTGGACATGTACTGGCTTAAGCAGGGGGACACATCTGGCACTGCAGGATTTGAGTCCCAGGTGGCGTAGTGTGTTACTGATGGTAGGCTTTGTTACTTTGGTCCCAGCTCTCTGCAGGTCATTCAATAGGTCCCCCGTGTGGTTCTGGGATTTTTGCTCACCGTTCTTGTGATCATTTTGACTCCACGGGGTGAGATCTTGCGTGGAGCCCCAGATCGAGGGAGATTATCAGTGGTCTTGTATGTCTTCCATTTCCTAATAATTGCTCCCACAGTTGATTTCTTCAAACCAAGCTGCTTACCTATAGCAGATTCTGTCTTCCCAGCTGGGTGCAGGTCTACAATTTTGTTTCTGGTGTCCTTTGACAGCTCTTTGGTCTTGGCCATAGTGGAGTTTGGAGTGTGACTGTTTGAGGTTGTGGACAGGTGTCTTTTATACTGATAACAAGTTCAAACAGGTGCCATTAATACAGGCAACGAGTGGAGGACAGAGGAGCCTCTTAAAGAAGAAGTTACAGGTCTGTGAGAGCCAGAAATCTTGCTGGTTTGTAGGTGACCAAGTACTTATTTTCCATCATAATTTGCAAATAAATTAATAAAAAATCCTACAATGTGGTTTTCTGGATTTTTTTTCCTCATTTTGTCTGTCATAATTGAAGTGTAACTATGATGAAAATTACAGGCCTCATCTTTTTAAGTGGGAGAACTTGCACAATTGGTGACTGACTAAATACTTTTTTGCCCCACTGTATATCTGATCTGATAGCTTCAAAAAGGCTAAACAAGTCAGAACAAGTTAGACAAATCTATATACCAGCCCCACTCATTCAGACTGACCACTGGGAAATGACTTCCTGTCTAGTGAGGAATACTGGTTGATCCGTGTGGTAACAGCCAGGTTATTACATACTAACTAAACATTGTGAAGTCCCCACGGATCAGATCACACCTGAATAAGGCATATCAGTGACGTGTGGCCTGTGCAGATCCCTTTTGCTGAATTGGAACATACCCTTACTCTGGAGTTCCAGTGTGTTTTGGCCAGCATGTACAGGTAACTAACAAAATAAAGCCACATAGAGTGTCTTAATTGGGCCACCAGAACAGTTTCAATGCGCCTTGCATAGATTCTACAAGTGTCTGGAACTCTATTGGAGGCATGCAACACCATTCTTCCATGAGACATTCCATCATTTGGTGTTTTGTTGATGGTGGTGTAAAGCACTGTCTCAGACGCCGCTACAGAATCTCCCATGCGCATTCAATTGGGATGACATCTGGTGACTGAGAGACACATGCACACACGCATGCTAACGCACACACACACACTACCACAAACACACACACACACACACGCACACGCACATGCACATGCACACGCACGCGCACACCCACACCCTTTAAACCACCCATGCTCCTTTGAGACACCTCAAAGTCACTGAGATCTCTTTTTCTAGCCATGGTAGCCAAAATAATGGGAAACTTGGCATTTCTGTACATGACCCTAAGCATGATGAGATGTTAATTGCTAAATTAACTCAGGATCTACACCTGTGTGGAAACATCTGCTTTCAATATACTTTGTATCCCTCATTTACGCAAGTGTTTCCTTTATTTGGCAGATATCTGTAGATAGTGTGCCAAAGCAGCAGTTGTGTCAACTAAGATGCCATGGAGATTGGTTAAATCTGTCCCTACCTATAGGCGGTAGCCTATATTTTGCAGTATATGTTGCAACCCTTGGTTTCCTCAGGCCTCAAATCCTTTGAATCCTTTGAGCAATCTATAGGTTGCTAAAAGTTTGCAGGTGTACTATGTAGAACGCATGTGTTGCAGTCTGTGAGTACAAGAAGACATACATTCACAGACATACATTGATGAGTTAATCACTTTGCACTTCTATTTCCATCTTTCTCCATCCCAACCCTCTAATTCTTCAGTGAAACGTTAATAGCAGATTTTTTTTTGTTGATAATTCAAGACCACGTTGTAAATTGTGAATATAGGACTGCACTGTCTTTTTTTTATTTTATTTTTTACTGAGCTTTATTTTTATTTTAGAGTGAAGGTTTGAAGTCCTTTAAGAACCTTTGAATGGAAACCTTTGAAAATGGACAGCCCTTCATGCCGATTACACCAAAAGACCACTGCCATTCATATGAGATTTATATTTCAGACATACAGTACATAAGGTAATAGAAGAGATGGACTTGCAGAAGGCACAATGATTGAAATTCATAGAGCATTCAACATCCAACTATGTCTACAATTCCAAAGTTATTGCTTGGAGGGAAAGCACTTTAATGCTAGCTGTTACTCACACACCAAGGCACCTGTAACACTTTTCAGAGCTCAAGAGATTTGGCTCATACTTACATATTTCAAATAACTTTTCATATAGCTACTTTTCCTCTTCAGAGTGAAACTGTATGCTTTTAGTGGTTAAAATACTAATTATGCCAGCAACAACAACCATAGTATATGGAAAAACATTGATATTCAACTGAAAGGTTGACCCAGTAACATAGAGATAGATGTAGGATCTTAATTTGATAGCTTTTTTGTTACTGAGAATGTTCCTGCCAGCAGAAAATGCAAACTTGTCTATTTAAAGTTTAAAAAGGCTTCTAAAGTTTGTAATTTCCATTTAAAATGTCAGACTTGATTTGCCCTAACGAAAAATATGTCCATTAATTATAATCCACATAATAATTCACATTTCCTGTTGCTGCTAAATTATTTTCCTGCTGTAGCAAACTGGCTCAAATTAAGATCCTACATCTGTAGGCTACATGGCACTTTGAGATCTTAATGTAACACCATTGATGAATGATATACTTTTTTCTCACGTCAGAAAATAAATGAATGTGGAAATATTTTACTCTCGTATTACATGTTCACAATTCAAATATGCATGAGAAAGATTATGGCTTTTTAGATTGCTCATTGACCCCCATTACCTTTGCACACCATTAATGCAATTCTGGTAGAAAAAGTAATGGATCTTGGGATCGATCAATCTTTTTGATCGATCCCAAGAAAGGGTCATTCTAGTGACATTTAACCATATAACGAATAACAAGGCAAAGCAAAAAGGCTCATGTTTCAAACACACTTGATGTTGATGATCCACTTACTTTTAATTGCTACATTAACTGCATTTCTATATTATTATACCCACATTATATTATAAACATCAATACATTTCCTTCAATTTGTGCATGTTGAATGTTTGGGTCTGTAAAAATGGCATACAACCTGGTAGATGTGGTCCTTCATCTTCTGAGCCCTCAAAGCCCATTTGAGTAAAGGCTGGGGCCTGACAATCCAGTGCTCTCCTGTAACCTTGGTTTCTCATCTCAACAGCACAGAGACTCACAGCAATGCTGGTGATTTTTAATGACTCCTGATGCTTTTGAACACACATGCACTGTAGAGGGATACAGTAAGATCAAAAGGCCAGAATTTACCTGTTTTTCTTGTCCTCTCTTTGGTGTCAGATGAACATTTCAGTGGATAGCACAATGAGGTCAAAGAGCCTCTTCTGGCTCATTTACAGAGCTTTTGTGTGACATTGCATTTCAGTGGGGGAAAAAACAACCTATACGCATATAATGATACAGACTGAGTCCTTTTAATTCCTGTACATTTATTATGCCAGGTGGAACAATGTTAGTTGTTTGTGCAATGATGTTACAGTAACAAATCCATATATTCATATGTAATTATACATACAAGCAATATGAATACACAATACTATCCATGCACAAAACTATAGTACATATTCAATTAATGGCCTCCTCTGTCAGTCCCTGTCCAGAGGAATATTAAAGGGTAACTCCACCACTTTAAACTTTTGGGTTGTTGTTAAGAAGAAATGAGTAATGTCCTACACAGTTTTAGTGTAATTTCATGATTTCATGTCTATTGACTGTTTAGTGATGTGCAAAACTGGAAATTGCTTCTCTGTGACGTTTTCAAGTAGGATCCCTGAGATGACTAATAAAATTAATTCTGAACATTTTCAGCAATCTATATAACCTGTCTGTCGTTTTCTGATCATATTGGAACTCCCTGCTATACTGTATGTTGCTCTGGTTGTCTTCATCTGATAATATCTTTATTTGAATGAATAAAAAACCTATATAATGATATTTATAGTCAGCTAACACCAATATTTTTGTTGTTGTTCAAGGTTCAAACTCCCATGATTCCATTCAGCAAAACCACTCCCATGGTGCCAGAGTTCTGGTCTGGAAGCACGCTTTCGACTACAGTCTTGTTTCGGTACTGCAACTTAACCGACAACCGGCTCAGAAAGACATCTCCCATAGACTGCCCCACAGAGAAGTCCGATTGAGAAATTCCTAATATTATTCATATAATCGTTGCTGAGGCTGATAAAAAAAATAAAAAATGTTACATTCATCCACTGTCTGCCATGATTTTGAATGACGTGACGTCGTCTCTCCTCGCGCTGCTCCTTGGGCACATTGCGTGCTAGTGTGCATGTAAAGTTGGGTCAAGTAAACAGGGGGACACGTCTGGCACTGCAGGATTTGAGTCCCAGGTGGCGTAGTGTGTTACTGATGGTAGGCTTTGTTACTTTGGTCCCAGTTCTCTGCAGGTCATTCAATAGGTCCCCCCGTGTGGTTCTGGGATTTTTGCTCACCGTTCTTGTGATCATTTTGACTCCACGGGGTGAGATCTTGCGTGGAGCCCCAGATCGAGGGAGATTATCAGTGGTCTTGTATGTCTTTCATTTCCTAATAATTGCTCCTACAGTTGATTTCTTCAAACCAAGCTGCTTACCTATTGCAGATTCAGTCTTCCCAGCCTAGTGCAGGTCTACAATTTTGTTTCTGGTGTCCTTTGACAGCTCTTTGGTCTTGGCCATAGTGGAGTTTGGAGTGTGACTGTTTGAGGTTGTGGACAGGTGTATTTTATACTGATAACAAGTTCAAACAGGTGCCATTAATACAGGTAACGAGTGGAGGACAGAGGAGCCTCTTAAAGTAGAAGTTACAGGTCTGTGAGAGCCAGAAATCTTGCTTGTTTGTAGGTGACCAAGTACTTATTTTCCACCATACTTTGCAAAAAATTAATAAAAAATCCTACAATGTGATTTTCTGGAAAAATAATTTTGTCTGTCATAGTTGAAGTGTACCTATGATGAAAATTACAGGCCTCTCTCATTTTTTTTAAGTGGGAGAACTTGCACAATTGGTGGCTGACTAAATACTTTTTTGCCCCACTGTATACATATATATATAGTATATACATACATACACAAACATATATATATATATATATATATATATATATATATATACACATATATATATATATATATACACATATACATATATATATACATACACACATATACACTGCTCAAAAACATGAAGGGAACACTAAAATAACACATCCTAGATCTGAATGAATGAAATATTATTTTTAAATCACACAAAAATGATCAATGGAAATCAAATTTATCAACCCATGGAGGTCTGGATTTGGAGTCACACTAAAAATTTAAGTGGAAAACCACACTACAGGCTGATCCAACTTTGATGTCATGTCCTTAAAACAAGTCCAAATGAGGCTCAGTAGTGTGTGTGGCCTCCACGTGCCAGTATGACCTCCCTACAACGCCTGGGCATGCTCCTGATGAGGTGGCAGATGGTCTCCTGAGGGATCTCATCCCAGACCTGGACTAAAGCATCCGCCAACTCCTGGACAGTCTGTGGTGCAACGTGGCGTTGGTGGATGGAGCGAGACATGATGTCCCAGATGTGCTCAATTGGATTCAGGTCTGGGGAACGGGCGGGCCAGTCCATAGTATCAATACCTTCCTCTTGCAGGAACTGCTGATACACTCCAGCCACATGAGATCTAGCATTGTCTTGCATTAGGAGGAACACAGGGCCAACCGCACCAGCATATGGTCTCACAAGGGGTCCTTGGATATCATCTCTGTACCTAATGGCAGTCAGGTGAGCACATGGAGGTGCGGCCCCCGCTGTGCGGCCCCCCAAAGAAATGCCACCCCACACCATGACTGACCCACCGCCAAACCGGTCATGCTGGAGGATGTTGCAGGCAGCAGAACGTTCTCCACGGCGTCTCCAGACTGTCACGTCTGTCACATGTGCTCAGTGGGAACCTGCTTTCATCTGTGAAGAGCACAGGGCGCCAGTGGCGAATTTGACAATCTTGGTGTTCTCTAGCAAATGCCAAACATCTTGCACGGTGTTGGGCTGTAAGCACAACCCCCACCTGTGGACGTCGGGCCCTCATACAACCCTCATGGAGTCTGTTTCTGACCGTTTGAGCAGACACATGCATATTTGTGGCCTGCTGGAGGTCCTTTTGCAGGGCTCTGGCAGTGCTCCTCCTGCTCCTCCTTGCACAAAGGCGGAGGTAGCAGTCCTGCTGCTGGGTTCTTCCACGTCTCCTGATGTACTGGCCTGTCTCCTGGTAGCGCCTCCATGCTCTGGACACTACGCTGACAGACACAGCAAACCTTCTTGCCACAGCTCGCATTGATGTTCCATCCTGGATGAGCTGCACTACCTGAGCCACTTGTGTGGGTTGTAGACTCTGTCTCATTCTACCACTAGAGTGAAAGCACCGCCAGCATTCAAAAGTGACCAAAACATCAGCCAGGAAGCATAGGAACTGAGAAGTGGTCTGTGGTTATCACCTGCAGAACCACTCCTTTATTGGGGGTGTCTTGCTAATTGCCTATAATTTCCACCTGTTGTCTATTCCATTTGCACAACAGCTTGTGAAATTTATTGTCAATCAGTGTTGCTTCCTAAGTGGACAGTTTGATTTCACAGAAGTGTGATTGACTTGGAGTTACATTGTGGTGTTTAAGTGTTCCCTTTATTTTTTTTGAGCAGTGTATATATAGTGTGTATATATACGTACATATATATATACACATACATATATATATATATATACAATTGAAGTCGGATGTTTACATACACCTTAGCCAAATACATTTAAACACAGTTTTTCACAATTCCTGACATTTAATCCTAGTAGAAATTCCCTGTCTTAGGTCAGTTACGATCACCACTTTATTTTAAGAATGTGAAATGTCTGAATAATAGTAGAGAGACCGATTTATTTCAGCTTTTATTTCTTTCATCACATTCCCAGTGGGTCAGAAGTTTACATACACTCAATTAGTGTTTGGTAGCATTGCCTTTAAATGGTTTAACTTGGGTCAAACGCTTCGGGAGCCTTCCACAAGTTTCCCACAATAAGTTGGGTGAATCTTCGCCTATTCCTCCTTGTAGGCCTCCTTGCTTGTACACACTTTTTCAGTTCTGGCCACAAATGTTCTATAGGCTTGAGGTCAGGGCTTTGTGATGGCCACTCCAATACCTTAACTTTGTTGTACTTAAGCCATTTTGCCACCACTTTGGATGTATATTTGGGGTAATTGTCCATTTGGAAGACCCATTTGCGACCAAGCTTCAACTTCCTGACTGAAGTCTTGAGATGTTGTTTCAATATATCCACATAATATCCATCCTCATGATGCCCTCTATTTTGTGAAGTGCACCAGTCCTTCCTGTAGCAAAGCACCCCCACAACATGATGCTGCCACCCCCGTGCTTCATGGTTGGGATGGTGTTCTTCAGCTTGCAAGCCTCCTCCTTTTTCCTCCAAACATAATGATGGTCATTATGGCCAAACAGCTCTATCTTTGTTTCATCAGACCAGAGGACACTTCTCCAAAAAGTACTATCTTTGTCCCCATGTGCAGTTGCAAACCGAAGTCTGGCTTTTTTTTATGGCAGTTTTGGAGCAGTGGCTTCTTCTTTGCTGAGCGGCCTTTCAGGTTATTTCGATATAGGACTCGTTTTACCGTGGATATAGATACTTTTGTACCTGTTTCCTCCAACATCTTCACAAGGTCCTTTGCTATTGTTCTGGGATTGATTTGCACTAAAAAAACAATCTCTAGGAGACAGAAGGCGTCTCTTTCCTGAGCGGTATGACGGCTGTGTGGTCCCATGGTTTTTATACTTGCGTACTATTGTTTGTACAGATGAACGTGGTACCTTCATGAGTTGGAAATTGCTCCCAAGGATGAACCAGACTTCTGGAGGTCTTAACTTATTTCTTTTGATTTTCCCATGATGTCAAGCAAAAGAGGCACTGACTGCAGATTTGGCCAGGGCAATAAATTGCAATGTCCGTACTGTGAGACGCCTAAGACAGCGCTACAGAGAGACAGGACGGACAGCTGATCGTCCTCGCAGTGGTAGACCGCATGTAACAAGACCTGCACAGGATCGGTACCTCCAAACATCACACCTGCGGGACAGGTACAGGATGGCAATAACAACTGCCCAAGTTACACCAGGAACGCACAGTCCCTACATCAGTGCTCAGCCTGTCCACAATAGGCTGAGAGAGGCTGGACTGAGGGCTTGTAGGCCTGTTGTAAGGCAGGTCCTCACCAGTCATCACCGGCAACAATGTTGCCTATGGGCACAAACACACCGTCGCTGGACCAGACAGGACTTTCAAAAAGTGCTCTTCACTGATGAGTCGCGGTTTGGTCTCACCATCGGTGATCGTTGGATTTGTGTTTATCGTCGAAGGAATGAGCATTACACCAAGGCCTGTACTCTGGAGCGGAATCAATTTGGAGGTGGAGGATCCTTCATGGTCTGGGGCGGTGTGTCACAGCATCAACAGACTGAGCTTGTTGTCATTGCAGGCAATATCAACGCTGTGCGTTTCAGGGAAGACATCCTCCTCCCTCATGTGGTACCCTTCCTGCAGGCTCATCCTGACTTGACCCTGCACCATGACAATGCCACCAGCCATACTGCTCATTCTGTGAGTGAATTCCTGCAAGACAGGAATGTCAGGTGTTCTGCCATGGCCAGCGAAGAGCCCTGATCTCAATCCAATAGGACCTGTTGGATCAGAGGGTGAGGGCTAGGGAACTTGCCGATGCCTTGGTGGAAGAGTGGGGTAACATCTCATAGCAAGAACTGGCAAATCTGGTGCAGCCCATGAGGAGGAGATGCACTGCAGTTCTTAATGCAGTTGGTGGCCACACCAGATACTGACTGTTACTTTTGATTTTGAACCCCCCCTTTGTTCAGGGACACATTATTCCATTTCTGTTAGTCACATGTCTCTGGAACTTGTTCAGTTCATGTCTCAGTTGTTGAATCTTGTTAAGTTTTCTGAAAATAAACGCAATTGACAGTGAGAGGACATTTATATATATGATTGCAACTCAAAGGTAATGTGAAATAAACTCAAAACTTATGACATAAACTTTGTCTTTGCTTGCTAGCCAGCTAAACTAACTGCAGGCTAACTAGGAGGAGCATTGCATCATGGGAGATTAAATGCATCCTGGGAATTGTAGTACACTATAGACCAGTGGTCTCCAACTCTGTTCTTGGAAAGCTACCCTCCTGTAGGTTTTCACTCCAACCCTAGCTGTAACTAACCTGATTCAGCTTATCAACTAGCTAATTATTAAAATCAGGCGCATTTGATTTTGGTTGGAGTGAAAACCTACTGGACGGTAACTCTCCAGGAACAGGGTTGAGAGAGCCCTGCTGTAGACGACCTTAAAAAAATATAAAAACAAGGATTTGTGTAGTATGACATCAAAATGTGGTGGAATTGTCCTTCTAAGAATGACTCCTCCACTCCAGGACCTTTCCCTGGGATGGGTGCCCGCTTTATTAAACAGGCATTTTTAACAAGCATGAACTCTGGAGCTGTCTGGCTCTGATTACTCCCCAAACTGGCCAGGGACCTCATTAGTGGAGCCCTCCCTATAATTGATAAATTTACACAGGAAAGCCGGGGGAGCCCCGAGAACTCTGAACTTCATTAGCTTTTAGCTCCGAAGGGGTTCTCCCCTCTACTCTCCATTTTGTTTTGCTACCAATAGAAGCACTGTCATTATACTCAACCCTCTATGAATACAACAAACTGATTATTTTGAAGATGCTAATCATAATTTTACACTTGCGTTTGTGTAGTGGTTGTGATTTGGGTGTAACTAGGAGCTGAGACGGCCCAGAAATAAGCTGTATAGGATACATTTTAGAGAGGCAGAGACAGAGATCCAATGGTACAGTTGCACCTTTTATTTGATTCATTGTGGTAGTGTGTCCACACAACACCTGCCTTCTGGTTAGTCAGGGACACCTCAGTAATTCCTGTGGTGTAATTACTAGGACCCGATCCCTATAATGGATTTTTTTACATGTGACATTTAGAACTAGAGTGCCAAGTGAATGGCAGCTAAATTTGCAAGAACTTAGTGGAGAAAATGTGTCAAAGTGTTGTTTTACGGAGTTTGTGAACATGAGCAGGCTTAAAGGAACATTTTATATTAATAAATAAGAAGAAGTATGAATCCTTTTAGTAACACAAACTGGCAATTAGCTCCTCAAAAAGAAAATATATCAGCTTGAGGAATAGCAGGGTAACACTCCAGTCAGAAAAGCACTAGTGTTATTAGTCAACGTTTTAAATCCTCTCACTGTATGGTTCAGAACTGTATGTGTTAAAGCAGGAAGTCAAAAACTGAAGTTAACATTACCGGATAATCTCTGACCATAAGAGGCTTTTCAAAAACACATGCTCATTTCAGGATAATCCTACTGCTGGTAGTTATTTTCCTGAAAAACAAAATGCCACTCAGGAGTTCTTTATCCTCCAACTCATTGACTCAAGTGGATAGTGAGTACTGTATATGATTGTAAAAGCATCAATCCTTCTTACCAGCACTATGCACTCTTATCCCCTTCTTACAAAACAATAAACCACATTTATTGATGAACATGTGGAACTCTTTGTCTGACAAATACAAATATTGCATCTCCTCTCCTGTGGCAGGTTTTTCTAAGGATATTTCCAGTAAGGCATGCAATGATCTAGTGACAAGGGGGGATGGCAGGGGTAAGGAAACCCCTAGGTAACATACTTGAGTTGTGCCCTGTTCAGTTTGACCAATGGTTTAAGTTAACATCCAGCGTCTCTCATAAAGGTGTCGATAATTTTGACTGTATGTTTCCCTTGATCATGATGAAAGGAAGTAACCCTATGAAGCTACAGATGAGCAGAGTGAAGCTACACCCCAGAGAATGTCAGCCCCAATCACCATCGAACATCAAGAACCCTCTCTTCCTCAACAACCAGAATGATAAATCCTCCACTTGAGACTAACAGAGGTTATGTCAAGGGTAAAAGACTTATATGTCACACAATATTGGGTCAAATGGGGGGTGGGGATAGACACAAGGGGCTCCATTTTAAATGGGATATGTACAGCCTGTGCTGTCATACACTTGGGCATGTGACCAGTGTCAGACCCCACTTTTGGCAAGATTACTTGAGTTCAAAGGTTACCTTCTAAGGGATCAGTCCACTAGGTTGGCCAGTCTGAACCATAACCACTCCTGTCATGTGTAATTAAGTTAAAGCAATGTGATGAGTCTCCTTGGGGGCTATGGGTATGACCCCATTATGGAGAAGTGAGAGCATGACCCTGAGTCTGCATGGTCTGGAGAGGAATTTAACCACCTGTCCCTGTCATGGTATAGATGGATTACTGATGCTTGAGGTAGGGCCTTCAACATTTACATTTAAAACACCATTTTGGCTGATCTCGAGATGTAGAGTTATGTTGATTAGTGATTAGATCAAAAAGCCAATCTAGGCATTACACAGAGACTAATGTACAGTAAGCAGTACACACACAAACAAATCCACAACCAAACAACAGAGGGAATACAAGAAGGGATGAATCAGAATTACGTATATCCCTGGCTTGACTTATTTCCATATCATGTATTAACTATTTGCATCAGTATACATGACTGCCCTGTACACTGAGGCAAATCCTTGTAGGTGAAATCAGTTCCAGAATATTGCATTCCGCTAGTTGAGGCTGCTAAATTGATACTGCTAGTTGAGGCTGCTACATTGATACTGCGTTCAGCCATATGGTGCAGAGAGAAACTCAGCTGCTGTCCCTCATACCAGAGAGGGTATAACAGTTATAGATATCACACTTTCCCTGGAAAAAAAAAATCTGATTGGAATGGACTCACTGCACCCACGAGGAGGTCCTTCATTCAAACATCTGCCGTGAGCTGGAAAGAGATTTGTTTTTCTGGGAATGTGTATTTGTCTGTCATTTCCATGTGGCAATCAGATGATTAAATGTTTGAATCAAATATGAACATCTCTTTGAAATTCTCAGCAAGCATGCGACACGCCATCACCCCCCACACTGCCATTGTGATCCCTGAGTAATAGGCAGGGATAATAGGGTCTCAATTATTCATATTCCCTTTATGTTCTTTAAAGAATTGTCAGAGAAGTGTTATATGTCTTAATCTAATTAGTAGGTGAATCAGAGTGGGAGTAGGAAAACCAAATGAGATGAGAGAGATGAGACAAAAATAGGTTATGCCTTGGAGCATTGTAACTACTCCTCTGATTGTTTTCGCTGCTTTTCAGCCAATAGAAGTTGACATACAGTACACATATATATATATATATATATATACATACATACATACACACATGAAAGAGTAGGTTTTTAGAAGGAGTAGGCATGTATGATACAGTGATTATTTAAAGTCTTCTTGTGAATTGGATTAATAATCTGTGAAAATAGTCTCTTATTGTCACGGTTTTCTGTATGTGAAAGAGAGTCAGACCAAAATGCGGCGTGTAGATTGCGATCCATGTTCAATAAACAAACGTAAAACACGAATCGATACAAACACTACAAAACAAAGAACGCAACAAAAACCGAAACAGCCCTATCTGGTGAGAACACAGAGACAGGAACAATCACCCACAAACACACAGTGAAACCCAGGCTACCTAAATATGGTTCCCAATCAGAGACAATGACTAACACCTGCCTCTGATTGAGAACCATATCAGGCCAGACATAGAAATAGACAAACTAGACAATGAAACATAGAATGCCCACTCAGCTCACACCCTGACCAATGAAAACATAGAAATATACAAAGTAAACTATGGTCAGGGTGTGACACTTATTTTGAACATTTGCATCTTCATCCAAATATTGATTTGGTGTCACTTCTCTTTAACAACCTTTGAGATACTGTCTTTGTCCTCTGACGAATAAGGGTGTCAAGGTGGGCCTGAAACAGTGCTGGCAGATGGGAGTATGCGGTTCACAGATGGAGGTGAGTGAACACATTTTCACCATGCTAGGGGACTATAAGACATGTTGCCATGTGAGCCCTCTAGACATCAGCTTGGTTATTGCGTATTCCCATTCACTCATAAATAATAAAGTCCTGTTGTCAACCGAAGTCTGTGAAAACACATGCCATGGCATCTCATACACACAGACATAATATACACATCTAGACAAGTGTATGAGTCTAGGTCATATGAATTTTATTTAATGGAGTTGAATGGGAAATGTCAGTATGTTTCACAATAGAAAATCAGGATAGGAGAGACTGGTTGACACATGGGCTGGTTGTCACAATGCATATAACTTGGGAATCTTTGGGAGTTGTTTTGTATACTCTGCATTAGAGACCATCCATGTTGTCCTGTCAGTGTCAAACTTTGAGACATTTTTCATTGTATCACCTTTGAATGGGATAATTAGAGATGAGTCGTTCAAATAAGATCCTTCTAAGAGTCTGTTATTTGTTGCCTTAGACCATTCCTCCATACAGAATCTTTCTAGATCCTTGATATCCTTCATCTGTACTCATGGCCTGCCCTCTTCAATTCAAACCACAGGTTTTCAATGGGTTTCAAGTCCGGAGACTGAGATGGCAGATTAACCATTTCTTTCTTGAATTTGATGTGTGCTTGGGGTGATTGTCTTGCTGGAAGATCCATTTGTGGCCAAGTTTCAGTCTCCTGGCAACCAGGATTTAGTCTAAAACAGAATCAAAATAGCCCATAACAAAGATGTAGGTTTGGTTCATTGGATCTCCATTAGCTTTTTTTCCTGAAGCAGCAACTATTCTTTCTGGGGTCCACACAAAAAATGACAAGTAACACACTGATAGACAAGAAAAGTTACACGAATTTAAAATACAACAATATATAAACAATACAACTAAATAATAATGTGTGTGTAGATTGTGTTAGTGTTATAGTGTGTCTGCTTGTGCCATTTCTGTAATCGGTTGGTGAGTCGGAAGCAGGTGAAACATTTTAATAAAACCAATACCACGACACTAACAAGGCAGTACGCTGATAAACAAGAACAATACCAACTGGTGAGTGAACATGGGAGAGTGACATAAAGGGGAGGAAGTGATGAAAGTAATGATGTGAATCATAATAATTCACAAGTGCGAGTAATGAGTGCAAGGTGTGTGTAATGATGAACCACAGGACCGGTGGTTCGTTTTCAGCTGACGTTGTACACCGGAGGGGAGGAGATGTGACAGTAGAGAGTTCTGGGCCCATGGAAGGAAATGTGCCCACTCACCCTGCCGGTCCTGACAGCGCCTCATCAGGAACCTCCCTAGCCCCTGATTCATCCTCTCCACCTGCCCGTTAGAATGAGGCTGATACCCAGATGGGAGGCTAACTGTGACCCCGAGCTTCTCCAAGAAGGCCCATCATACTCGGGATGTGAATTGGGGGCCATGGTCCGAGACGAAGACCTGCGTGCCTCAGCAAGAGTGCCTCAAAAACCTGGAGAGCAGTGGGAAGACCAGGAAGAGAGATTAAACAACACAAGAATCTATCCACTACCACCAGAATGGTGGTGAAACCATCAGAAGGGGGAAGATCAGTAACAGTCAAGGGATAAAGGGGACCAAGGTCGCTGAGGCATGATTATGCATACAATCTGACATTTTATCACAGTAATATTTGTCATAAAAACTACTATAGAAGAGAAGCAGCTCATCTCTCGTCAGCCTTCAACCAGGAATTACTGGCATGCATGTTGTTGATGTTAGTTCTGTATGTGCAGTTAAGGGAAAGGCGTGCTGCTCTGTTTTGAGCCAGCTGCAGATTTACTGTCTTTCTTTGCTGCACTTGACCATATTACCGGACAGTAATCAAGATGGGACAAGACCAGAGCCTGAACAACTAGTACAGTAGATTTGTGTCAAAAACGCAGAACATCTTTTTATAACAGACCCTACCCATCTTCACAACAACTTTGTCAATATGACTTGGCCATGGTAATTGACCATTCAATGTTATACCTAGAAGTTTAGCTTTCTCAATTGGCTCAATGGTCACAACCATTATGCGTAACTCCAATTGAGATTTATGTCTTAGAGAATGTTTTGAATCAATTACAATGCTTTTAGTTTTAGATGTATTTAAGACAAGTTTATTATTAATCACCTATTCTGATACTGACTGTATCCCCGTGTTTAGAATTTCAATGACCTCACTTGCTTTGGGTGCTGATATGTAGGATAGAATCATCCATTTAGTTACAAAATGTCTCAATTTACAGTGCGTCAACCAATCAGCTGGCTGAGAAGCCTGACTTGTTTGCCACCTCTTTTGCATAATTTCTATGAGCAAAACACTTTATCAATTCATCATCAATCCTGGGGGCTGTAACAGTTCTCACAGTTCATTTCTTGACAGGTGCATGCTGGTCAACAATTGCCATTTAATAATTTTGCTAATCTAGATTCACTTCCTCATATACACCAGACCAACATAAATGTTTAACATCTTCAACAAATTACTTTAGGCCTGACCTTTGACACTTTGGCTTTTCATGTTATTGCCTTTCTGCAGCCTTAGTGAAGATATGATCAATACAAGTGGATGTCACAAATCCATCACTATTGGTATGCACTTTAGTTGGTTGAGTGATAACCTGGATCATATTACAGGCATTAGTCATATTTAGAAGCTTCCTCTTGAGAGGACAGCTAGTTCCTAATCAGTCCATGTTCAAGTAAAGCAGAAAATTAACCTCTCTATTAAAGGGATACTTCTGTATTTTGGCAATAGATTACTACTTCTCCAGAGTCATGTGAACTCATGGATACCATTTGTATGTCTCTACATCCAGTATGAAGGAAGTTCGTTTTGTGAGCCTATGCTAACTAGCGTTAGCGCAATGACTGGCTGTCTATGGTATCTACTAGCATGCTGGTAGTTGCCATAGACGTCATTGCGCTAACGCTAGTTAGCAATTGTGCTAACACTAGTTATAAACTTCCTTAAAACTGCAAGTTCATCAGACTTTGCCAACATTCTCTGAATCTTTCTGCATAGCCCTGTCTCGCTCTGGTTTTAATTGAATAATATCTGATTGTTTCCGAGAGGGGGAACAAAGCTCCCTTATCTGTTACTTGAAAAAAAGTTGGTTAATGGAAAATGTTTAATTTTATTTCCCAAACTTTTTATTGTCCTGTACCCCTTCAAATATTAAACCTCCAGCTGCGTACCCCCTCTAGCACCAGGGTCAGCGCACTCTCTCAGATTTTGTTTTTTGCCATCATTATAAGCCTGCCACATACACACTATACAATACATTTATTAAACATAAGAATGAGTGTTTTTTTAACAACCCGGCTTGTGGAAAGTGACAAAGAGCTCTTATAGGACCAGGGCACAAATAATAACATAATAATAAATAATGTTGATCTTTATTTAGACATTTAAATATAAAACCTTATTAGTTCATCAGAAATTGTGAATAACTTACCACAGGTTAATGAGAAGGGTGTGCTTTAATGGATGCACATAACTCTGCAATCTTGTGTTGTATTGGAGAGAGTCTCAGTCATAAACCATTTTCCACACAGTCTGTGCCTGTATTTAGTTTTCATGCTAGTCAGGGTCGAGAATCCACTCTCACATAGGTACGTGGTTTCAAAGGGCATCAGTGTCTTAACAGCGTGATTTGCCAAGGCAAGAAACTCTGAGAGTTTCAGAAATCCAGAAATCTGTCAGTGGCTTCTGATTAAATTCAATTTTCACCGAACCGCTTGTTTCCATGATACTGAACCGCAATTTCAATGATACTGTATACTTCTGGCCCCTCCTTGGACACTGTGCTATCTAACCTCCAAACGAGCTTCAATGCCATACAACACACCTTCTGTGGCCTCCAACTGCTCTTAAACGCTAGTAAAACCAAGTGCATGCTTTTCAACCGTTCGCTGCCTGCACCCGCACGCCTGACCAGCATCACCACCCTGGATGGTTCCGACCTAGAATATGTGGACATCTATAAGTACCTAGGTGTCTGGCTAGACTGTAAACTCTCCTTCCAGACTCATATCAAACATCTCCAATCTAAAATCAAATCTAGAGTTGGCTTTCAATTCCGCAACAAAGCCTCCTTCACTCACGCCGCCAAACTTACCCTAGTAAAACTGACTATCCTACCGATCCTCGACTTCGGCGATGTCATCTACAAAATAGCTTCCAATACTCTACTCAGCAAACTGGATGCAGTTTATCACAGTGCCATCCGTTTTGTTACTAAAGCACCTTATACCACCCACCACTGCGACCTGTATGCTCTAGTCGGCTGGCGCTCGCTACATATTCGTCGCCAGACCCACTGGTTCCAGGTCATCTACAACTCCATGCTAGGTAAAGCTCCGCCTTATCTCAGTTCACTGGTCACGATGGCCACACCCACCCATAGCACGCGCTCCAGCAGGTGTATCTCACTGATCATCCCTAAAGCCAACACCTCATTTGGCTGCCTTTCGTTCCAGTTCTCTGCTGCCTGTGACTGGAACAAATTGCAAAAATCGCTGAAGTTGGAGACTTTTATCTCCCTCACCAACTTTAAACATTTGCTATCTGAGCAGCTAACCCATCGCTGCAGCTGTACATAGTCTATCGGTAAATAGCCCACCCAATTTACCTACCTCATCCCCATACTGTTTATATTTATTTACTTTTCTGCTCTTTTGCACACCAGTATCTCTACCTGTACATGACCATCTGATCATTTATCACTCCAGTGTTAATCTGCAAAATTGTAATTATTCGCCTACCTCCTCATGCCTTTTGCACACAATGTATATAGACTATTTTTTATTTTTTTATTTTTTTTGTTCTACTGTGTTATTGACTTGTTAATTGTTTACTCCATGTGTAACTCTGTGTTGTTGTCTGTTCACACTGCTATGCTTTATCTTGGCCAGGTCGCGGTTGTAAATGAGAACTTGTTCTCAACTAGCCTACCTGGTTAAATAAAGGTGAAATAAAATTTAAAAATGAGTCTCTCTTGTTCAGAAATCAGTAAGTGGACTGGAGGCAGGGCATGAAAGGGATAACGAATCCAGTTGTTTGTGTCGTTCAGGGTGCTTCGCTATATCACATTTGACATTGTCCGTGGGCTTGAGTTCATTTGCACACAAAACATCATACAATGATGGAAATACCTGTGCGTTGTCTTTGTTAATGCAGACAGAAAAGAGCTCCAACTTATACTAATCCAGCAGAGGGAGCAGCCCCCTATCCACATCGATGGGACAGTAGTAGAGAAGGTGGAAAGTTTTAAGTTCCTCGGCATACACATCACGGACAAACTGAAATGGTCCACCCACACAGACAGCGTGGTGAAGAAGGCGCAACAGCACCTTTTCAACCTCAGGAGGCTGAAGAAATTTGGCTGGTCACCGAAACACTCTCAAACCTTTACAGATGCACAATCGAGTGCATCCTGTCGGGCTGTATCACCGCCTGGTACGGCAACTGCTCCTCCCACAACCGTAAGGCTCTCCAGAGAGTAGTGAGGTCTGCACAACGCATCACCGGGGGGAAACTACCTGCCCTCCAGGACACCTACAGCACTCAATGACACAGGAAGGCCAAAAAGATAATCAAGGACAACTACCACCCGAGCCGCTACCAGTTCACCCCGCTATCATCCAGAAGGCAAGGTCAGTACAGTTGCATCAAAGCTGGGACCGAGAGACTGAAAAACAGCTTCTATCTCAAGGCCATCCGACTGTTAAACAGCCATCACTAACATCAAGTGGCTGCTGCCAACACACTGACTCAAATCTCTAGCCACTTCAATAATAAAAAAAATGGATGTAATAGATGAATCACTAGTCACTTTTAACAATGCTACTTTATATAATGTTCACACACCCTGCATTACTCATCTCATATGTAATATACTGTACTCTATACCATCTACTGCATCTTGCCTATGTCGTTTGGCCATCGCTCATCCATATATTTATATGTACATATTCTTATTCATTCCTTTACACCTGTGTGTCTATAAGGTAGTTGTTGTGAAATTGTGAGATTGCTTGTTAGATATTATTGCACGGTCGGAACTAGAAGCACAAGCATTTTGCTACACTCGCATTAGCATCTGCTAACCATGTGTATGTGACCAATAAAATTTGATTTGATCCTAGATTCAAATCCTTCAGGCGAGAAAAAACATCACCCAAATAGGCCAGTCATGTGAGAAACCAGTCATCATGCAAGCGGTCAGACAGGTGAAAAGTGTGGTCAGTAAAGAAAAAAACCTTTAAGCTCGTCTCTCAATTAAGAAAAACATGTTAATACTTTGCCCCTTGATAACCAGCGCAGTTCTGTATGTTGTAAAATCGTTACATGGTCGCTGCCCATATCATTGCATAATGCAGATACTACACGAGAGTTCAGGGGCCTTGCTTTAACAAAGTTAACCATTTTCACTGTAGTATCCAAAACTCCTTTCAAGCTGTCAGGTATTCCCTTGGCAGCAAGATCCTTTTTGTGGATGCTGCAGTGTACCCAAGTGGCGTCGGGAGCAACTGCTTGCACGCTATGTCGCCCTGTCATGCCTTTTGCGCTATCAGTACAGATACCAACACATCTTGACCACAAGTCCATTTGATGTCACAAAGCTGTCCAGTACTTTAAAAATATCCTCTCATTTTGTCCTGGTTTCCAGTGGTTTGCAGAAGAGGATGCCTTCCTTAATTGACCTCCCCACCAGGAGCTGTGCCAGGGCCGGCCATGTCTGTTGACTCATCCAGCTGTAACGTATATAATTCACTGGCTTGTATGCGAAGCAGTAATTGTTTGAAAACATCTCCTGCAATGTCATTGATGCATTGTGAAACAGTGTTGTTTGATGAAGGCATTGTCTGTATAGTTTTTTTGGCCTTTTCCCCCAGCATTTTCCCAGCCATATCCACGGCAGCAGGAAGAATTAAGTCCTCCACAATAGTGCCTGTCCTAGCCACTCGATAGCTCACCATATAAGACGCTTCTAGCCCCTTCTTATTAATGGTATCTGTTGCTTTTATACATGACTTAATACTTGAAAGTCATCTTTATTCTCACTCAAAAAACTCCTGTGGCTTATTTTTCAAATTGTTATGTTTCATTTCTAAATGTGTCCGCAAGAGTGAAGGTTTCCCGGGAGAGAGTAACAGTTAATATGATTATATGTTAATTATTTGACTAGGCTACCTTTATTTGACATTGTGTTGTTATTTTGCTGAACACTAGATTGTTTAATTTTATTTTTGGCAGTGAAACGAGGCTACTCAGGCAAGAAAAAAACCTCACCCAAATGTATAGCCTGTTGGAAAATATAAATGTACTGTTTGAAAATGTGAAGATTATAATTATTTGGCGTATCCCCAACGTTATTGCGCGTACCCCTTTGCACTTGGTGGCCTATAGTAGCATCCCAAAAGAAAAGGCTTTAGATGAGGCAGGTGAACTTAAAACTACAACACTTCAACAACATTTACACAAGACCCTTTCTAAGCTCACATGAATACGGCTGTGAATATATACTGCAACACCACCTCCCTAGAAATTCCTGTATTTTCTGTATAGGTTATATCCTTGTAGTACTATTGCTGTTTCATCAAAGGAATTATCTAAGTGAGTATTTGGGGTTCTTTTCTGCTTATGAATCCTTATTGTGACACCAAATACACCACTGCTGTGCGTGGCCATGAGCTCTATTTTCATGTCATCTGACCATGGTACCGTTTCCAGTCCAAGTGCCAATGCCGTTTAGCAAAGTCCAGGGGTTTACATTTTCTGAATCTCCACCCGACTGACGTGCCCAAAGTAAACTGCCTGTTACTCAGGCCCAGAAGCCAGGATATGCATACAATTGGTAGCATTGGATAGAAAACAGTTTGAAGTTTGTAGAAATGTTAAAATAATGTATGAGACTATAACACAATTGATATGTCAGGCATAAATCCAAAGAAAAACCAACCAGAATTTTTTTTAAGCTCCAAGGCTCTTATAATGGAAAGCTATGGGTTCTATGTAATTCCAGCTCCCAGATCAAAAACGAGCAAGAATTTTGAGTTTTTGTGCAAAGAGTCCCAGTTCAGAATCAGTCTGTCGGTGCGCAATGAAGAGGTGCGCCTGCTAATTTTACATTTCCATTGAACATGATACCTAGAATACATAGAAACATAGTTTGACTTGTTTGAAAAAAGTTTAGGGGTAGCTTTTTTTGGAATCCTTTGGCCGCATGTTGAACGAGTGGATTACTGAAATTGATGGCGCCAACTAAACAGACTTTTTGGGATATAAAGAAAGATTTTATCTAACTAGTAAGTGATTTATTTAATCGCTATTTGTGATTTTATGAAGCCTGTGCTGGTTGAAAAATATGTCGATTTGGTGCGCTGTCCTCAAACAATCGCATGATATGCTTTCACTGTAAAGCCTATTGTAAATCAGACAATGCAGTTAGATTAACAAGAATTTAAGCTTTAAAACAATATAAGATACTTGTATGTTCATAAATGTATAATATTACGATTATTTATTTGAATTGCACGCCCTCCAATTTCACCGGATGTTGTCGACAGGTGTCCCGCTAGCGGGATGCCTAGCCTTAAGAAGTATGTAAGCATTTCACTGTAAGGTCTACACTTGTTGTATTCGGCGCATGTGACAAATACAATTTGATTTGATTTGAAATGTGGTGGTGGATCTTTGATGTCATAGGACTATTTTGCTTCCACTGGTCCTGGGGCCAGTTAAGGTCAACAGCATCATGAACTTTACCCAGTGCCAGGACATTTTAGCCTGGTTGCCTCTGCCAGGAGCCTGAAACTTGGCCGCAAGTGGATCTTCCAATAAGACAATAAGCACATCAAAAGCCACAAAGAACGGTTTAATTGACCACAAAATCAACATTTTGCTATGACCAACTCAGTCTCTGGACTTGAACCTTGTTGAAAACCAAACAAAATCCAATGAGGTTAACTTTTTGCTTGATTCCACGTTGAAGTCCGGTTAGTTGACAACTCAAACAAATGCAAATCAAAACTACACTTTTGAATGAAGTCTGTGCCCAGTGGGGTGGTACCTCTCCTCATGTTGCAGTCCTCAGTGTCTCCTTTCTCTGGAAGTTTGACAATCATGTAACCAGTCTGTAAGCATCTTCCCTGTTCTTCAGATCCCTTTGAAGAGTGGATAGCAAGTTGGTCAGGGTGGCAGTGTTTGCCGTGAGCAGTTCTTCGGCAATGTTGTCGGGTTTGATATTTACATTTTTTTGGTACCTTTTATGGCTGTCTTGATTTCTGAAGAGCTTGGCAAGAGCCTAGGTGAGTTTCTTGCGGCTTCTTTGTAAAAGGTGCTGCATTTCTAAAATGTCTAAACCTGTTGTAGAAGTTAGTCTGAGTTTCTCCACTGTCTTGTTCTTGGCAGGTTTTGATGGTTGTAAGTGTTTTCAACCAGTACCTTCCGTAGCATGGGTGGAATTATTACCCCAAGAGTTTCTGTGTGGGAGACAGACAAATTTTCCTGATAATCGAATCCTAATCTTCATTCATCTCTTCTCATTCTTAAATACTAATAATTTGCAAACCATTGGCCAATGTGTTGTGAAATGGTCTCAAAGTATCCCATTATGTAGTTTTAAGAGTTTTGTGTGCACACAGATTGCCTATTCATCAATGTTAGGAACAAATGTTTTTATTTTCTCAAGCTGTCTGAAATACGCACTCATTGGAATTAACCAGTGTCAGCACAGGTATCTCCATCATTGTCCATTAGGGCCACATTGTGAAGAGAAGGGTATATCTTGGTCCCTTCAAGTCAGGCCTTCCCCTGATTGCCAGGCCTCTCATTCCAGCAGGGTGCAGAACCTTTCCTCCCTGATTAATGAAGTGGCAGCTCAAGTTTGTTTAATTGATAGCTCGTCCACTATTTCCTTCTCCTTTTCAAAAGTTCAATTCTACTCATACAAAGCAATCCATCATTTAAATGAAGTTGACTGCAGAGGTAAATTAAATGTGCCAATTTAAATTAAGACTTCGCAATCTTTGGAAATAGGATCAGGCTGTTGCAAGGCGCAAGAACATGGTTGATTTGAAAACGCTCTTTCCTATATTATACGACTGAAATTGTATAACTTTAACTTTAACCATGGTATGTACTCACTTGTCCTTAGAATTTGGTTTTAACAGTCTGACTGATTTGGTGACAATGTGTCAACGATGCACCCATTGCTAGCCCAAGCAACAGATATCTGGGGTTGATTTCAAAATGCTCTTGCAGTCAATTTGATTCCACTAATTGGTATTCATGGCTAAGTGAAAGGAGGAGGAGAGATAATGCTGGCAGGCAGGTAATGGAGTGAACCTTCTCATCTTTCTTGTGTCTCTACAACATGTTATAATTATCTGACAATCACAAGGGAAATAGCTCAAGCTACCTCCCCCACCCAGCAGAGAGTACATTTTGTGACAGCCTCAAATAAGAGACGGTCAGATTCTCAGACTTGAGACTCAGACTCAGACTGAGATTTAACTTGATACTGTACATTTGTGGAATAATTGGATATAGTTAGGTCCATAATTATTGGCACCATTTATTAAGATGAGCAAAAAAGACTGTAAAATAAATAAATAAAACAAATACGGAGCCATATTGTTATGCAAAAAAATATGACATTTTAGTTATAATTGCTCAGAGAAAGATATTTTAACAAGTAATGGCACTTCTGTTTTCAGTATTCTGGCTCCTTCCCCTTGCGAGGATAATGCATTGATCAGATTACATGAAAATAGAGCTCTTTGACCACGCACACCAGTGGTGGGTCTGGCGTCAAAAAATGCATATGCAGAAAAGTACTTCATAAAGGATCTACGGTAAAATATTGTGGTGTGTCTTATGCTATAGGGTTATTTTGCTTCCACTGGTCAATTCAAATTGTATTTGTCACATGCGCCAAATTCAACAGTGAAATGCTTACTTACAAAACCATAACCAACAATGCATTTTTTAAGAAAAATAATTGTTTGGTAAAAAATAGATAAGTTACAAATAATTAAAGAGCAGCAATAAAATAACAGTAGTGAGATGATATACAGCGGGTACCGGGGGCGGGGGCACAGGTTAGTTGAGGTAATGTGTACATATAGATAAAGTGACTATGCATAGATAATAAGTAGAAAATAGCAGCACTGTAAAGGAGGGGGTGGAGACAATGCAAATAGTCTGGTTAGCCATTTGATTAGCTGTTCAGGAGTCATATCGCTTAGGGGTAGAAGCTGTTAAGAATCCTTTTGGACCTAGACTTGACGCTCCGGTACCTCATGCAGAGGTAGCAGAGAGAACGGTCTATGACTAGGGTGGCTGGAGTCATTGACAATTTTTAGGGCCTTCCTCTGATGCCACCTGGTATAGAGGTCCTGGATGGCAGGAAGCTTGGCCCCAGTGATGTACTGGGCCGTATGCACTACCCTCTGTAGTGCCTTGTGGTCGGAGGCTGAGCAGTTGCCATACCAGGCAGTGACGCAACCAGTCAGGATACTCTAGAGGGTGCAGCTGTAGAACATTTTGAGGATCTGAGGACCCATGCCAAATATTTTCAGTCTCCTGAGGGGGAATAGGCTTTGTCGTGCCCTCTTCACACTGTCTTGGTGTGTTTGGACCATGATAGTTTGTTGGTATTGTGGACACCAAGGAACTTGAAGCTCTCAACCTGCGTGCTCGGTCCTCCTTTTCCTGTAGTCCACAATCATCTCCTTTGTCTTGATCACGTTTAGGGAGAGATTGTTATCCTGGCACCACACGGCCAGGTGTCTGACCTCCTCCTTAGGCAGTCTCATCGTTGTCGGTGATCAGGCCTACCACTGTTGTGTCGTCGGCAAACTTGATGATGGTGTTGGATCCGTGCCTGGACATGCAATCATGGGTGAACAGGGAGTACAGCAGGGGACTGAGCACGCACCCCTGAGGGGCCCCTGTGTTGAGAATTAGCGTGGCAGATGTGTAGCTACCTACCCTTATCAACTGGGGGAGGCCCATCAGGAAGTCCAGGATCCAGTTGCGGACGGAGGCGTTTAGTCTCTGGGTCATTTGATTAGTGATGCGCTTTGGGGACACTATGGTGTTGAATGGTGAGCTGTAGTCAATGAATAGCATTCTCATGAAGGTATTTCTTTTTTTCAGGTGGGAAGGGCAGTGTGGAGTGCAATAGAGATTGCATCATCTATGGATCTGTTTGGGTGTTATGCAAATTGGAGTGGGTCTAGGGTTTCTGGGATAATGGTGTTGATGTGAGCCATGACCAGCCTTTCAAAGCACTTTATGGCTACAGACATGAGTGCTACGGGTTGGTAGTCATTTAGGCAGGTTACCTTAGTGTTCTTGGGCACAGGAACTATGGTGATCTGCTTGAAGCATGTTATTACAGACTGGGTCAGGGACAGGTTGAATATGTCAGTGAAGACACTTGCCAGTTGGTCAGCGCATGCTTGGAGTACACGTCCTGGTAAGCCTTCTGAATGTTGACCTGTTTAAAGGTTTTACTCACATTGGCTACGGAGAGCGTGATCACACAGTCGTCCGGAGGCGCTGATGCTCTCATTCATGCTTCAGTGTTTCATACCTCGACGCGAGCATAGAAGTAATTTTGCTTGTCACTCACTGGGCAGCTCGTGGCTGTGCTTCCCTTTGTAGTCTGTAATAGTTTGCAAGCCCTGCTACATCCTACGAGCGTTGATGCCAGTGTAGTGCGACATTGTTTTGGTCCTGTATTGATGCTTTGCCTGTTTGGTGGTTAGTCTGAGGGCATAGCGGGATTCTTATAAACGTCCAGGTTAGAGTCCCGCTTCTGGTTGGGGTATGTACGTACGGTCACTGTGGGGACAACGTCATCGATGCACTTGTTGATGAAGCCAGTGACTGATGTGGTGTATTCCCCAATACCATTGGATGAATCCCGGAACATATTCCAGTGTGTGCTAGCAAAACAGTCCTGTAGTGTAGCATCTGCATCATCTAACCACTTCTTTATTGACCGAGTTACTGGTGCTTCCTGCTTTACTTTTTGTTTGGCAGCAGGAATCAAGAGGATATAATTATGGTCAGACTTGCCAAATGGAGGGCGAGGGAGAGCTTTGTATGCTTCTCTGTGTGGAGTAAAGGTGGTCAAGTTGTATTTTTTTTATTAAAAAATAAATAATAATCTTCCTCTGGTTGGACATTTAACATGTTGGTAGAAATTATGTTAAACAGATTTAAGTTTCCCTGCCTTAAAGTCCCTGGCCACGAGGAGCGCTGCCTCTGAATGACTATTTTCCTGTTTGCTTAATACAGCTCATTGAGTGGGGACTTAGTGTCATCATTAGTTTGTGGTGGTAAATAGATAGCTACAAAAATTATAGATGACAACTTTCTTGGTAAATAGTGGTAAATAGCTTATCGTGAGATATTCTACCTCAGGCGCGCAAAACCTTGAGACTTCCTTAATATTAGATTTTCTGCAACAGCTGTTGTTTACAAATACACACAGACTGCACCCCTTATCTTACCGGAGGCAGCTGTTCTATCTTGCCGATGCAGCATCAACCCCGCCAGCTGTATTTTATCCATGTCGGCGTTCAGCCACGACTCTGTGAAACATAAGATATTACAGTTTTTAATGTCCCGTTTGTAGGATATTCGTGATCGTAGCTTGTCTATTTTGTTATCCAATGATTGTATATTGGCTAATAGGACTGATGTTAGAGGAAGCTTTCATTTGGACCACTTTTTTTGTATTTTTATTTTGAATTGCTTGTTCAATAAAATCTTTCTCTGAGCAATTGTATTAGTATAAAATTAGACAATTTTACAATAGTTTAGAAGAGTATAAAATACATACTGATGGTTTTGATTCAAAGCAATCAACGTTAACTATGTTTATCCACCCACAGTGGTGGCCTAGCGATCAAGCATTGGGCCAGTGAACAAAAAGTTGCTGGTTCGCATCCCTGAGACGGCTAAGTGGAAAAAAATCTGCAGTTCTTCCCTTGAGCAAGGCAGAGAACAACAACTGCTCCTTGGGTGCCATTGATGTCCATTAAGGCAGCCACCCGAACCACTCTGATTCAGAGGTGTTGGGTTAAATTATGAAGACACACTTTGGTTGAATGTGTTCAGTTGTGCAAATGACTAGGTATCCCATTTCCCTGCATTTCCTTTAGTTCTAAGTATTTAGTACAACTCAGAACTGAAGCCTGTCATTACATGCCAAACATGTTTTTATCCATAATATATAACAAATCAATTTGCAAGTAAGATGATTGCTGTGCCTACGGGGAAGTTTTGTCTTCCTCAAATTATTCTGTCAGACTACACCTCTTGAGCATTCTGTGCATATTGAATTAGTTCCTATTAAACAAAGGCAAGTATGGTTGACAAAGGTATATTGTATCCTGTCTTTCATGTGCAAAGCATTGCATAGCAGTTTTTATTTAAAAAAAATATTTTCAATAAAACAAGATACCTAGACAGACAAGGCACATATGGTATGTTACACTACCTAATATAAACTTTGAACCTGTTCAACCATTCTGGTTCTATCCCAGTTATAGACATATAATTGATGTGGACCTTAGTAGGGTATGCAGATAATGAGACAATCAAAGAAGACACATATCAATCAAATGTATTTATAAAGCCCTTCTTACATCAGCTGATGTCACAGTGCTGTACAGAAACCCAGCCTAAAACCCAAACCACAAGCACTGCAGGTGTAGAAGCACGGTGGCTAGGAAAAACTCCCTTAAAAGGCCAGAACCTAGGAAGAAACCTAGAGAGGAACCAGGCTATGAGGGGTGGCCAGTCCTCTTCTGGCTGTGCCGGGTAGAGATTAAAACAGAACATGGCCAAGATGTTCAAATGTTCATAGATGACCAGCAGGGTCAAATAATAATAATTACAGTGGTTGGCGAGGGTGAAACAGGTCAGCATCTCAGGAATAAATGTCAGTTGGCTTTTCATAGCTGATCATTCAGAGAATCTCTACCACTCCTGCTTTCTCTAGAGAGTTGAAAACAGCAGGTCTTGGACAGGTAGCACATCCGGTGAACAGGTCAGGGTTCCATAGCTGCAGGCAGAACAGTTGAAACTGGAGCAGCAGCACGACCAGGTGGACTGGGGACAGCAAGGAGTCAAGGAGTATAGCCCACAAAGATCTCTGGCACGGCACAACCCAAGAGAGGTCACCAACCCGGACAGGAAGATCACGTCAGTGACTCAACATACTCAAGTCACGCACCCCTCCTAGGGACGGCATGGAAGAGCACCAGTAAGCCAGTGACTCAGCCCCTGTAATAGGGTTAGAGGCAGAGAATCCCAGTGGAGAGAGGGGAACCGGCCAGGCAGAGACAGTAAGGGCGGTTCGTTACTCCAGTGCCTTTCCGTTCACCTTCACACTCCTGGGCCAGACTACGCTCAGTCATAGGACCTACTGAAGAGATGAGTCTTCAATAAAGACTTAAAGGTTGAGACCGAGTCTGCGTCTCTCACATGGATAGGCAGACCATTCCATAAAATTTGAGCCCTATAGTAGAAAGCCCTCCCTCCAGCTATTTGCTTAGAAATTCTAGGGACAATAAGGAGGCCTGCGTCTTGTGACCATAGCGTACGTGTAGGTATGTACGGCAGGACCAAATCGGAAAGATAGGTAGGAGTAAGCCCATGTAATGCTTTGTAGGTTAGCAGTAGTACCTTGAAATCAGCTCTTGCCTTAACAGGAAGCCAGAGGCTAGCACTGGAGTAATATGATCAAATTGTTTGGTTCTAGTCAAGATTCTAGCAGCCGTGTTTAGCACTAACTGAAGTTTATTTAGTGCTTTATCCGGGTAGCCGGAAAGTAGAGCATTGCAGTTGTCTAACCTATAAGTGACAAAAGCATGAATACATTTTTCTGCATCAGTTTTGGACAGAATGTTTCAGATTGTTTTTCTTGAAACAGTCTTGATATGTTTGTCAAAAGAGAGATCAGGGTCCAGAGTCATGCCAAGGTCCTTCAGTTTTATTTGAGACGACTGTACAACCGTCAAGATTAATTGTGATATTCAACAGAAGATCTCTTTGTTTCTTGGGAACTAGAACAAGCATCACTGTTTTGAATTTTAAAGTAGAAAATTTGCCGCCATCCACTTCCTTATGTCTGAAACACAGGCTTCCAGGGAGGGCAATTTTGGCGCTTCACCATGTTTCAATGAAATGTACAGCTGTGTGTCATCCGCATAGCAGTGCAAGTTAACATTCTGTTTCCCAATGACATCACCAAGAGGTAAAACATATTGTGAAAACAACAGTGGTCCTAAAACGGAGCCATGAGGAACACTGGAATTTACAGTTGATTTGTCAGAGGACAAACCATCCACAGAGGCAAACTGATACCTTTCTGACAGACAAGATCTAAACCAGGCCAGAACTTGTCCTTGTAGACCAATTTGGAGAGAATTTGGAGAGATTTGATACAAAATAAGGGTTACAGTTCGCAAGCCCCTCAATATATAATTGGCTACTTATCCATATAACTGTAAATAATGACACAATTCTGTCTTTGGGATGTGGTTAGCAAAACCTCCTCAGCTCAGCCAGCAGAACAGGGCCATCTGTTAAGTGTAATCAAGGAAGCAAATGGATAGGCTAACTGTTGCATAGCATGTATAACATATACAATTAAGATTCACAATGAAAGATCTGTTCATATAAAATGCATTAAATAGGAAAAGGATCAGTTGATGCTTAATGGAAGAGCGATTAATCTAGACTTCTCCTCCTCCCTCAGACAGAAGTCTAGCAGGACACTTCAAATTAGTATTTGTATGAACATGCAATAAACAATTCCACCCATTTTGCACCATCGGCACCTTGTATCATGACATGCCTACTAAATTGCTCTAAAGCTGTATGTTTTCATAAGACTACTGACCACGAGTTCCTGGAAGTTGTACCTGGAATGTACAGTTGAAGTCCAAAGTTTACATACACCTTAGCCAAATACATTTAAACTCAGTTTTTCACAATTCCTGACATTTCAACCTAGTAAAAATTCCCTGTCTTAGGTCAGTTAGGATCACCACTTTATTTTAAGAATGTGAAATGTCACAATAATAGTAGAGAGAATGATTTATTTCAGTTTGTATTTCTTTCATCACATTCCCAGCAGGTTGGAAGTTTACATACACTCAATTAGTATTTGATAGCATTGTCTTTAAATTGTTTAACTTGGGTCAAACATGTCGGGTAGCCTTCCACAAGCTTCCCACAATAAGTTGGGTGAATTTTGTCCCATTCATCCTGACAGAGCTGATGTAACTGAGTCAGGTTTGTAGGCCTCCTTGCTTGCACACGCTTTTTCAGTTCTACCCACACATTTTCTAGAGGACTGAGGTCAGGGCTTTGTAATGGCCACTCCAATACCTTGACTGTGTTGTCCTTAAGCCATTTTGCCAACTTTAGAAGTATGCTTGGGGTCAATGTCCATTGGAAGACGCATTTGCAACCAAGCTTTAACTTCCTGACTGATGTCTTGAGATGTTGCTTCAATATATTCACATAATTTTCCATTCTCATTATGCCATATATTTTGTGAAGTGCACCAGTCCCTCCTGCAGCAAAGCACCCCCACATCATGATGCTGCCACCCCGTGCTTCACGGTTGGGATGTTCTTCGGCCATCAAGACGTTTTCCTCCAAACATAATGATGGTCATTATGGCCAAGCAGTTCTATTTTTGTTTCATCAGAGCAGAGGACATTTCTCAAAATAGTACAATCTTTGTCCCCATGTGCAGTTGCAAACCGTAGTCTGGCTTTTTTATGGCAGCTTTGGAACAGTGGCTTATTCCTTGCTGAGCGGTCTTTCAGGTTATGTCGATATAGGACTCATTTTACTGTGGATATAGATACTTTTCTACCTGTTTCCTCCAGCATCTTCTTTGTTCTTTGCTGTTGTTCTGGGATTGATTTGAACTTTTCGCACCAAAGTACGTTAATCTCTAGGAGACAGAACGCGTCTCCTTCCTGAGCAGTATGACGGCTGCGTGGTCCCATGTTGTTTATACTTGCGTACTATTGTTTGTACAGATGAACGTGGTGCCTTCAGGCATTAGGAAAAAAAATTCTGAGGTCTTGGCTGATTTCCTTTGATTTCCCCATGATGTCAAGCAAAGAGGTACTGAGTTTGAAGGTAGGCCTTGAAATATATCCACAGGTACACCTACAATTGACTCAAATGATGTCAATTAGCCTATCAGAAGCTTTTAAAGCCATGACATAATTTCTGTAATTTTCAAAGCTGTTTAAAGACACAGCTAACTTGGTGTATGTAAACTTCTGACCCACTAGAATTGTGATACAGTGAAATAATCTGTTTGTAAACAATTGTTGGAAAAATGACTTGTGTCATGCACAAAATAAATGTCCTAACCGACTTGCCAAACCTATAGTTTCTTAACAAGAAATGTGTGGATTGGTAGAAAAACTAGTTTTAATGACTGAAACCTAAGTGTATGTAACTTTCGACTTCAACTGTGTCTCAGGGAACCAGTTAGATTAGACAATGAATGGAGAGAATGCATTTGCAGAAAAGTGTATTTGCAATGAAGACAGTCAAATGGCAAAATATACTGTATGTTTAAATTCAACTATTTTTCTGCATATGGCAAATTGTCATGGGCGTTTCAACCAATCAGCGTAATTCATTAAAGATCAAAGGGAGTGTGGAACAGGTAGCTGATGTTAGAACAGCCCTAGATGACATGACCGATGTTGAGACACCATTACCCAGCTAATGAGCCCAGATACAGGCAGGTTTATGGGGAGAGGAGAACGACAGCACAGCTGAGATATACCCATTTCAAAGTAATCCTGTGTGGCTACGACTGGCAGCTGCCCTGGTGCTCGACATGTGGGTAGATGCAGAGAGGCAAGAGCAAGTGATTATGCAAATGAGCAGCCCCTCTTGCTGAAAGATTAAACAGGCCACTGATTGCTTTTAGAGAATCTTCACTGATGCAGAGACGGCTGCTTTTTGCTCCTGTCTGGCTGTAACCGTCCAACACCTCTCCTTTTTATTTCAGCGTCAACAGCGTGCACAACATCTTTTCGTCCGCTCCCTTCTGCATCTTAATATAGCAGCCACAGCGTTCAGATTTGTCATCAGACATGCTTCAAAACATGAGAGGTCACTGTTCTTGATCAAACAGGTTCATGTGGTTTTTGTCAGTATGTCAAGCTCACCAAAAAAAGACAGCAAGAAGGAGCTCTGTAAAAGGTGCTGCATGTTATTGACCTCACTAGATATCTTTTCAAGTGGGTAAAAGAACCAAAAGGATCTTTATGGCATTTTATTTTGCTCTCCACAAAGAAGCAATCAATCATTTTTTATATATATTGTGTGAGGGACAGCCGTTTCCAGCAGATGTCGTAAGAGCGTATTGATATTCCTTTCTGGCTAAATTTCATGCTTGAGTTACTGCTTGATATTCTGCTTGTGCATGTTCTACTTTACTAAACACCTTTCTTTGTGGTAATTTATTTCTCAGGATAACCTAGAATGGGATTATATGCTTTTTTTGTTCATTGTAGATTAGAATCCGAATTTCACTTTGGACCTGCCTGGGTTGATTGACTACAGTGGTTAAGTGGAAAAACCAAGTAAAGCTGTGTAACTTTCCTATTTAGTATCATATAACTACCTTCATAAGACGTTTTATGAAACCCAATTCTGGGTTGAAGAGGCAATCTATTTGTCGTTCCCCATATGCATAAATAGTGTCGTTGGATCTAACTCATGTTTAATACAGTAAGGTTTGACAAGACAAACTGTTAATAGGTATGGTGCTGTCAAGTGATAATGAAATACAAATACTATGAATGGCTCTGTGTACATATTAGACATATTATGCAGTGGTCTGGTGCCAAGTTCAGGGGCAAGCTAATGGCAGCTGTCAGTCATGTGTCACACGTTAGATGACAATTTGTGAACCTTAATATGTTGGATTTTTTCAGTAACTACAAGATATTATACGTATTCTTATCTATCAATATTGTATTCATAGAAATGTCATTTTCATTCAAGCAACAGTTTTTACGGCTTTATTTTATTACATTATTTGGTGGCATACCAGGCCTACTTGAAATGGGGAAAACCATGGAAAGTATTCGAGTTTGTAAGAATTTGGAATGAACATGTTCTTTGTCATTAATTCATGAAGCCTTTCTATGCTTCCTCTATTATTGCTGTATGTTTTTTTGGATACAGTGGCATGTCATTCTCATAAATGGCTGGGGGTTGTCTGGTATTCTTTCCCCTCCCTTCGTTATCTGTAAAAACAGTCAGAAAGCTAGTCTTCCATATAAAATGTCACATTTATGGCATGAGCAGACTGGAGAGGATGAATATTGGCTTTTGTGCATTTCACCCAAGGACAGCCATGAACACAATGCCATGCACATATGTTTTCTCATGGGATCATGCAGAATTTCCGTGCTTACTGGAGTGTCACTTTATGATTAAACTTCATCAGGGTCTCAACATTGTTGGAATCCCAATTGCCCCAGACAAAATGATTTGTAATTATCAAGCCCCTGAACCTCTGTAATGAAATATAAATGGCGGAATCTATTGTGGAAGAGGTGAGATGATTTTAATACATGTTAATTCCATAATGAATAAACATATGTGTACTCGCAGTAGCTAAATCAGTACTTAATTTCTATCACAGTGTATTAGGTATTCATTAAGAGTTGTGGAATTGAACCATTGGCTATGAAATTAGCACCATTGGCCTGTCTATGTTATTTTGTTCAGAGTATGACCAGGAATAGGCTAAATATATATAATCTGCCTGCCAAACTGAAAAATCAGTTGGTTATAGGGAACATGACATCAACAGTCATTTTTTGAAAGTGGTGTCATTGAAACATTTTTTTGAATTAGTTTAGTTTTTCAAATTATTAGTGTGCATAGTAATGCACATGCAAAACAAAATGAACAGAGTTTGTCTTACACATTCCATCATGTCAGAGTCCTCCAACCATTCTTAGCCAATACAGTTATAGCCGCCCCCTCATAACTATCAATAGGCCTGCATGACAGACAGTATAATTCTAGCCATGCTCTATTTCTATTCTATAACAAACTGGTAGATTGATTACACATAAGCTTTCAGTAAATTCAAGCATTCATCCAAATGGACTGTCAAATATACTGTAAACACAGTGTTACATTTTATTATACTGTTGATGTGACAATGAATTACAGTTAGCTAGGGAGATGTCAGTCTGGGTTTGCTCTGCAGTATTAATTTAATTGTGAGAACATATGGCTCGAAGATGATAATGCTATAATTAGGGGTTTTCAATTAACTGCAACTCTTCCAACTATTTACTTTTTTCACAACTGTCACCAGTTTGATGCCAAAACATTGACAACAAGTACAGTACACATTGACCTAGTAAATTAAATAAAAGTGTGTGTGTGTGAAAATAAATATAAAGGACATTTCATGCTGAAATCCTCATATTCAACATGGTATTCACTAAGGTGATGGTTTATATTTAGGATAATATTTTACAGCTTTGTCATTAAATGTTTTATTTGATTTACTATATTTGACATGTGAGAAGGCCACAGAGGACCAGAGATTATTGCAGACACCTGTGATAATCTAAAGTGCCCAAAAGTAAAATCCAATTCTGGTTGGTAGTTTACTGGTAAATTTAGAAAGTGTCCAGTAATATACATTCCCTTTGCAACTATGCTAGCAGCCATATTTGCTGCTAAGAGGCAGGCAAACTACCTATGAGCTACCTATGATATGTTTTATGGACATATAATGATTCAAAAACTCAATGAGAGACAACTGTCCAACTGTCCTGGACTGATATTCTGCTAGTTGGCGGTGATTCAAAACCAGGTGTTTTTTGGTGTACTGTATGTTTTAGTTTTTTTTACCATTATACTGTCACACCCTGATCTGTTTCACCTGTCTTTGTGCTTGTCTCCACCCCTCTCCATGTGTTGCCCATTATCCCCAGTGTATTTATACCTGTGTTCTCTGTTTGTCTGTTGCCAGTGTGTTTTGTTCGTCAAGCCTGCCAGCGTTTTCCCATTGCTCCTGTCTTTATCTAGTTTTCCCAGTTTTGACCATTCTGCCTGCCCTGACCCTGAGCCTGCCTGCCGTTCTGTACCTTGTCACACCACCCTGGATTATTGACCTCTGCCTGCCCTGATCCCGAGACTGCCTGCCGTTTTGTACCTGATCTGATCTGGATTACTGACCTCTGCCTGCCCTTGATCTGTTGTTTTGCCTGTCCCCTGTTCTAGTAATAAACTTTTGTTACTTTGACGCTGTCTGAATCTGGGTCTTCTCCTGAAAAGTTATAGTACGAACTGGCCCTGACTGACCCAGCAGACTTGGATCAGCTCCGCAACGCCACCTCCTACCAAGGAGTCACTATTGGAAGGCATGAGGAGTTGCTTCGTGGTCTTATGGAAGGGGTCCAGACCTTGGCCGAACACCATGACTGAGTGATGAACACATTGCTGGAGCAATTCCCGGGTTGTCTGTTAGGCAGACGACCACGACATTAACATCCCAGCCCCTCAGTAACCTGGCTGTTAGCAGCGCCGCCTCCCCGGACACCCTGATTTCCCGGGAACCCCGCTTACCTCCACCGGAACACTTCGATGGCGAGTCGGGCATTTCTCACTCAGTGTTCCCTCATCATTGAGCTGTAGCCCTCCTTCTTCCCCTTGGACCGCTCTAAGATAGAGTACCTCATCACGCTGATGTCCGGGAGGGCTCTCGACTGGGCTATGGCAGTCTGGGAACAACAGTCTGGAGGAGTTCATGACGGTGGTGAAGAAAGTTTTCAATGTTCCATTGTCCGGGAGAGAGGCTGCCCGGAAGTTACTCCAACTCGGACAAGACTCCCACAGTGTGTCTATGACACACAGACTATGCAATGGATTCCCACACGTTGGCAGCTGAGAGTGCCTGGAACCCGGAAGCCCAGTTTGACATGTTCCTGCACGGAGTATCGGAGGAAGTAAAGGATGAGCTTGCAGCCCGGGAACTACCAACGGATCTTAACTTGATCATCGCCTTGAACATTCAGATCGATTGACGACTACGGGAGCGAAGAAAGGAGAGGAGGTTTGTTTTCTCTCACCTGCCCAAGGCTTCCACTTTGCCTCCGAGACATCCCGGAAGTCCCCGACGGCTCCGTTGACGAGAGATTCCGAGGCTACCCAAGTTCCACCGAGAGTCTCCGAAGTCTGCCAACTCACCTCTTCCTGAGCCGATGCAACTAGGCAGAGCTAGGCTGTCCCCAGCCGAATGGCTATACAGGCTACACACAAAGAGTTGCCGGTATTGTGGGACTACTGGTCATTTCGTGGCCACCTGTCCACTAAAAGACCAGGCTCACTGGTAGAAGCGAGTACTCTAGTGGGCCATACTGAGAACATTACCTCTTTCCTTACTCGCACCCCTTTTCATGCCATCTTAATGTGGGGGAACCAGTCTAAATCTCTTAGGATACTCATCGACTCTGGGGCCAATGAGAGCTTTATGGAAGCTACCCTGGAGTCTGAGCTGGGCATCCCCACTCAGCCCCTCTCCATTTCCATGGATGTTAAGCGCTGGACGGGCGCTCCATAGGCTGGATCACCCACAATACCACCCCCATCAACCTAACTGTGTCAGGGAACCACAGCGAGACGATCCAATTCCTGCTTATTAAGTCTCATCAGGTTCCTGTAGTATTGGGATTCTCTTAGCTCCAGCGGCCCAATCCCCTTATTTACTGGTCGGCTGGTACCATCATGGGCTGGAACACGTTCTGCCATGCTCATTGCCTGAAGTCAGAGCAGCCTGCCCCGGGACGTCTTCCTGGGGGCTTGGAAGTTGCCCCGGACCTCTTCCCCTTACCAATGCCCCTGCTGTGTTCCAGGCTTTGGTGAATGAAGTTCTCTGCGATATGTTGAACCGGTTGGTCTATCTACCTCGACGAGATCCTCGTTTCCTCCCACTCCGCCCAAGAACACGTGCTCCACGTCCGACAGGTTCTCCAATGCCTCCTGTAGAACCAGCTTTTTGTGAAAGCAGAGAAGTGCGAATTCCATCGCTCCTCCATCCCCTTCCTGGGTTACATCATCGCTGCAGGGAGTGTACAGAGGGTCCTGTCCCAGCATTCTGCCCTGGATCTCAAGTTACATCCCTGCACCGCCTTCTCTCATCGCCTCAAGGCCAAGGAGAGGAACTACGATTTGGGGAATAATGATCTTCTCGCGCTGAAGAAGTGTTGTAGGAGTGGAGGCACTGGCTGGAGGGGCCAGAACATCCGTTCATTATGTGGACAGACCACCAGATTAACTTGATGTTTTTTCCTGATGCTGTCCACTCCTCGGTCCTGGAGTGGGCCCTCTCCTCCAAGCTTGCCTGTCACCCAGGCTCCCGTCAGACCCTGGCCTTTGTGCGACAATGGTTTTGGTGGCCTACCAAGGTTCCTGACGTTTCTGCGTTCATCGCCGCCTGCAAGATCTGTGCACAGAACAAGACTTCCCTGCAACCTCCGGCTCGTCTCCTTCAACCTCTGCCTGTTCCTCACTGTCCCTGGTCTCACATATCCCTGGATTTTGTCATGGGTCTCCCCCCGTCTGATGGCAACACCGCCATCCTGACAGTAGTGGAATGGTTTTCCAAAGCTGCCCACTTCATTCCTCTCCCAAAGCTACCTTCTGCCAAAGAGACGGCTCAGCTCATGGTGCAGCACGGCTTCCGGATCCATGGACTCCCAGTGGACATGGTCAACAACCAGGGTCTTCAGTTCTCGTCCTGGTTCTGGAAGGCGTTCTGCACACTCATTGGGTTGTCGGCCAGCCTGTCCTCTAGGTTTTTGTCAACGATCTACACAAAATACTCTGTAATGTCAAAGTTGAACAAGAATAATTTTTTTTAAAACATCAGGAAACCCTAAAGCAGGTTTTTCTCTAGGATTTTGCCTCTGCTTAGCTTCATCCCGTTTCTTTTCATCCTTAAAAACTCCACAGTCTTTGCTGATGTCAAGCATGCCCATACCATGACGCAGCCACCAACACGCTTGAAAATAAGGGGGCAGTTACTCAGTGATGTGTTGTTTGATTTGCCCCAAACACAAGGCCAAAACATGTATTCCTTTACTTTAGTGCCTTGTTGCGCACACATGCATGTTTTGGAATATTTTAATTCTGTATATTTGTATTCTTTTCACTCTGTCATTTAGGTCATTATCGTGGAGTCACTACAATGTTGTTGATCCATCCTCAGTTTTCTCCCATTACAGCCATTGAACTCTAGCTGTTTTAAAATCACCAGAGGCCACATGGTAACATCCCTAAGCTGTTTCCTTCCTGTCCTGCAGCTCAGTTCAGAAAGACGACTGCATCTTTGATGTGTCTAGGTGGTTTAGTACATCATCCACAGCATAATTACTAACTTGACCATGCTTAAAGAGATATTGAATGTCTGATTTGTTATTGTTACCCATATACCAATCACCTCCCTTCTTTATGAGGCTTTTGAAAAGCTCCCTGGTCTTTGTAGTTGAATCAGTGCTTGAAATTCAATACTTGTATGAGGGAACTTAAAAGTGTTGTATGTATGGGGAACAGAGGAAGGTGTGGTCATTCAAAATTCATGTCAACCCTTATTATTTCACAGAGTTCATACAACTTATGTGATTTGTTAAGCCAAAGTTCACTTCTGAACTAATTTAGGCCTGCTACAACAAAGGTGGTTAATACTTATGAAGCAACTATTTTATTTATTATATTTTTATTCATTAGTACAAATCTGGAGAATTTTCTTTTCACTTTGAAATATGGATGTTTTGTTGTTGTAGATCAATGAAAAAAAATACAATTTAATTTATTTCAATCCACTTAAACTCAACAAAATGCGAAAAAAAAGTTAAAGGTTGTGTACACTTTCTAAAGGCACTGTAACCCTAAACCCTAACCACTCAGTAGCATGTCTAAACTAAATCTTACACTGACCAGATAAAGCCTACATTTCTCAATGTTTAAGTTTTTTTTTTAAATCAAGTTGGTCCATGGACAGATGTGGTGTAGGAATAACGTTGTCACCATTGCATTCTGCCCTTAAAATGTTCTGGAATCTGCAGTTTTTTCCCTTAATTTTTCACTGCACTTGCATGTTCTGTTGAAAGCATTTGTCAATGAAGGTTAGTCTTATGTAATATGATTCTCATACATTTGCTGAGCGCTAGCTTTATGGGAGCTGGTTGAGGCCTTCCGTACCGCAGGCCTCTGCATAGCAATATACAGTACACACATTTTGATGGATTGGATGAAATATATAAGAAAAACATTATTGTAGCAGCTCAGATTGGAATTGTTGATTGATTGTTTATGCCTGACTGACTCCGACTGATGTGATAGGCTATAGACCGGGTAGATGAGTCATGATTCATGGTAAACATTATTAAACAGAGCCAAGGCAGTCCCTTGTCCTTCAGTTTTTGTTTTAGTGTGTGTTTCATAGGAAAATCCTAACTTGGACACTTCAAAGTCATGCTAGTTATAAGTAACATGTCTGTCATGGCACTCATTTTCATACCACAGAGAGAAAAAAATGATGATTGTCCAGTACAGCAGATCATGCAACGTTTTGTACACCTAAAATACAGTTTCCAGATTTCTGCTCTCAAAAGTAGTTCAACAGATGTCCTGTCAGACAAAATACTTAAGCAGCTTTCCAAGCTGAAAGCACAAGGCTGGATGCTCTGGGTGTAAATTCCTTTTGAATAAATATTCTCTATTTACACTCTGTTGTCAATTAAATGCATTGGTTGATATCTGCTTCGGGGCCCAGGCTGCTCGACTTCTACATTGGAGAATGCAAATTCAAGAGCTCTCTTTTTGGTTGTCATGAGATATGCAATGTGTTCCATTGTGCAATTCCTAGATGTCATAGTGACACCTAGTGTTATGGCAGATAAATTACAGCCTCCCTCAAGGTCACCACAAATCAGTGATTTTGAACAGCATCAGTTTATCATAGTTTTAATGAGAGAGTTAGCTAGCGATTCAAAAACGTTTGGAATGATTGTTTATTGGGTGTAGTTAATAATTCAGAACTTTAAATAAAATGTGATGAATTAAAAGGTCTCCATCATTACAGTCTATGTAAGTCTGCCATGTAAGATGACTTAGATTTCATTATTAATAAAGGTACTTTTTGGGAACATTTAAGAATGATAATGAAGAATGTTTAGTAATCGTGCAATCCTGTACTGTATTCTGGGAGTTTGTGTCTCTCCCCAGTGTGAGTGAAACAGTGTTTTAGCTGAACAGGTCTGAGATCAGCGATTTAATGAGAATGAATGAGTCACACATCTCTACTGCTAATGAAGTCCCGGTCTACTGTGTCTAAAGCATGTCGGTCGAATGAGTTTGGCATTAAAACTCCCAGGCTTTAATTTGTTTTTAAATTTCAAGATATTGGTGTCACTATATTTTGAGGTTTGCCTCATAATGGTGTAAAGGTATTTAAAAATGATACATTTATTTACTTTGTTTATAGATAATTTGTAAATTAGTACAGAACAGTTTGAACTGCTTAAAGTTTTGAGGTCATTTGAGAAAATTATACTGCTACAGTAATGACAGGTGTGGGGAGGGGTGTTATCCTCAATTAGGTTGACCCTCAATTTACAGCATAAACATTGAAAAATAAATCACTTTAGATATGATTTCAATTGCAGATACATCCAATGATTTGAGGCCAATGAGCTTTTCGTTGAATACACTTCTGAAATTGATATCTGTGAATGGATACTTCATAATGGGGAATGTGGCACATAACACTGGTCAATGTTGTTCCTGCTTAGTTGAAGTGACTAATGACCATTTCTATTAATGGAAATAAATGGCTGAACCAGCGCCATAATTCAAAACATTATGAGTGTATCATTTAAGTGTGCCATTTTCCATTATGCCAATGTTAATTATATTTGTCCTCACTCTATTAAAATCTAATATGATATATCAAGCTTGAGAAAACATTACACCCACTTAAATGGCTTCAGTGACATTTAAGGTTTTAACAAACTTGTTATCAATATTTGTATCCAAATTCTAATACACAATTAGGATGGCAAGACATTGATTCATGAGTATGAGCCTCAGATTGGCATCAACTGAATTACAGGATGCAAATTATTTGCAATAGTTCCAAATTGAATTAAAACTCGAGCAAACTCAAATCCGACAACCATTGCTAAGTCATTACCTCTTATTATTAGTTGTCATGTATGTGCTTAGAACACTAGCTTTTCCTAATGAGGATATTACTAACTTGAATTTGCCATTTTCTCCACTAATATGTTTGGCAAAACAGTGGCTTGCGAAAGTATTCACCCCACCTTGGCATTTTTCCTATTTTGATGCCTTACAACCTGGAATTAAAATATTTTTTTGGGGGGTTGTATCATTTGACTTACACAACATGCCTTCCACTTTGAAAATGCAAAATATTTTTTATTGTGAAACAAGCAAGAAATAAGACAAAAAAACAACTTGAGCATGCATACTGTAACCATTCACCCCCCCCCCCCCCCCCCCTCAAAGACAATACTTTTGTCACGAATCCCGTTTCCTGAGTCTGTTTTTGCCTGTGTTCTGTCCTGGAGTGTTTTTTCCGGCGTCCTGGAACGCACCCTGTCTGGTTGCCGGGCAATGTAGCCAGTTGGGAGTTCTGATTACCCGCACCTGTATCCCATCAGCTATCTGCACACCTGGTCCTGATCATCATCTCTCCTCTTCTTAAGCCCGGACCTGACATCCATTCCCTGCCGGATCGTTAGCCATGAACAGTATGTTGTGCCAGAGTTTCAGCCTCAAGTTGGATAGAATTTGTTTTGTTGTTTGTTACGTATTGCTTGCCTTAAACTTACCTCCGTTTGTTTTGTCTTCAGTTACTCACCCGGATCATTTACCCCATTCCCGCCTGGTCGTCGGAGGATTCCGCTTCCCCATTGGATACACCTATTTACTCCCATCAACTCACCACCGCTGCCCGCTACGCCATCTGGATATATCTAACCATTCACTTTCACTTGTAAATAAATACTCACCTTCTTCCTACTCTCCTTGTCCTGGTCTGCTTCTGGGTTCGATTTTGAAGAAACGTGACAGAACGATCCGGCCAAGAATGAACCCAGCGGACCTGGATTCCATTTGCCATGCCATTACCCAGCAAGGGAAGACATTAGGACAACACAAGACGGAGCTACAGGAGATAGCGGTTGCAATCCAGAACTTATCTGCTAGCTTGACACAAATCCAGGATCAGCTCAGTTTGCTGGCGATTCATTCACCACCTGTTTCACCCATCTCACCTGCCGTGTCTGATGCGGTTTCCTTCCATGAACCCAAGGTACCGACGCCTGATAAATATGAAGGGGATTTGGGAAGATGCCGTTC
The DNA here is from genome assembly GCF_057628025.1 of Oncorhynchus mykiss. Taxonomy (NCBI): domain Eukaryota; kingdom Metazoa; phylum Chordata; class Actinopteri; order Salmoniformes; family Salmonidae; genus Oncorhynchus; species Oncorhynchus mykiss. Next base: position 61,351,133 of record NC_143027.1, on the reverse strand, counting down.
GTTTCTTATGCAGTGTGGGTTAGTGTTTGATCTGCAGCCCCATTCTTACGCCACTGACAAGGCTAGGATAGCCTTTGTTATTGAACTGCTGCGTGGAAGAGCTCTGGGATGGGCTTCAGCCGTTTGGGAACGACAGGGGACCTGCATGGCTTCATACCAGGAATTCACGGGAGAGATGAGAAGGCTTTTTGACCATCCAGTCCGAGGTAAGGACGCAGCTAAACGTTTGTTCACTCTTCGCCAAGGAGCTCGCAGTGTGGCAGACTTTATGATCGAGTTCAGGACATTGTCTGTAGAGAGTGGTTGGAATGAGGAGTCACTACAAGCGGCTTTTTACCAGGGGTTGTCGGAGCAACTCAAGGACGAGCTGATATCCTATCCAGAGCCTAGTGACCTAGACAAGGAGGGAGAAGCAGTGGGGTCCATCTAATCAATCTGAGACTCGGTTACCATTCGGGTCAGGAAGTGGACCAGAACGGGTTGCTCGTTATTCCCCACACGGGATTAGTGGAGGGGTCTTGCCACCAGATCCTGGACCAATGCAAGTGGGGCGACACGGGCTAACTAAGGAGGAGCGCCAACGTAGACGTGAGACCAACAGCTGTCTCTACTGTGGTAGCTCAGGACATTACTTCTCCGCTTGTCCACAGCGCTCGTTAAACTGCCCGGCTCGCTAGTTTTGGGAGGAATTTTAGCGAGCCAGATTCAACCTCTCAAGAATCCTGTCAGACCCCGTTTTCCTGCGACCCTTATGAATAAGGATCAGAGCTTAGAGATGAACGCTTTTATCGATTCAGGTGCCGATGGCACTTTTATTGATGCCGACTTGGTGGAACAGCTGGGGCTTTCCAAGGAGCAATTGCCGGAAGCCATTGAAGCAACCACTCTGGCACGGATCACTATGAGGACTGAACTGGTTAAGATGTTGTTGTCGGGGAATCATTCAGAGTTTATCTCCTTCTTCATTCTGTCCTCGTCCCATGTTCTTCTAGTTCTTGGTTACCCCTGGCTGAAGGAACACAATCCCTCGTTTGATTGGGTGACGGGTAAGGTAACTAGTTGGAGCATTGATTGTCATGCTAACTGTCTTAGGACTGCCTGTTCTCCTGCCGTTTCCAGTCAGGTCAGTGACTCTGCTCCTCCTGATTTGTCCCTGGTTCCAGAAACATATCACGAGTTGGGTGAAGTATTCAGTAAACAGAAGGCTCAGTCCCTTCCTCCCCACCGACCTTATGACTGTGCGATTAATCTGTTTCCTGGAGCCGCCTTTCCCAAGGGACGGTTATACAGTATCTCTCGACCTGAACGTGAGGCCTTGGAGACCTACATCAAGGAGTCTCTAGCTGCTAGTCTCATTCGGCCCTCGTCATCACCTCTGGGAGCAGGATTTTTTTTGTGAGCAAGAAGGATGGCTCTCTTCGACCGTGTATTGATTATCGGGGTTTGAATTATATTACGGTCAAGAACAAGTATCCCCTGCCCTTGATGAGCTCGGCTTTCGATTCTTTACAGGGTGCTACGGTTTTTACGAAGCTTGATTTACGTAATGCTTATCATTTGGTTCGGATCAAAGAGGGGGACGAGTGGTTGACTGGGTTCAATACTCCGATGGGACATTTCGAGTACCTGGTGATGCCGTTTGGACTGACCAACGCTCCTGCTGTGTTCCAAAGTATGGTGAATGACGTTCTGAGAGATATGATTGGTATTTTTGTGTTCGTTTACCTGGATGATATCCTCATCTTCTCGAAGGAGCTTTCTAGCCATGTTTAGCATGTCAAGCAGGTCCTGCAGCGGTTATTGGAGAACCGTCTGTTCGTGAAGGCTGAGAAGTGTGATTTTCACGCCCACACGACGTCCTTCCTCGGGTACATCATCTCCAGGGGAGAGATCAAGATGGACCAAGAGAAGGTTCGGGCGGTTCGGGATTGGGTCCAGCCCGGTACGAGATTGCAGCTCCAGAGATTCCTGGGGTTTGCAAATTTTTATCGGAGGTTTATTCGTGATTACAGCCGGGTGGCCGCCCCTTTAACTGTACTGACGTCTTGCACCAGAAAGTTCTGTTGGTCTCCTGAGGCAGACCGAGCATTTCTAGATTTGAAGAGCCGATTCACCAACGCCCCGATTCTCTCTCAACCTGACACTTCCCGTCAGTTCGTTGTGGAGGTGGATGCATCTGATGTGGGGGTGGGCGCCATCCTGTCCCAGCGTAGCTCCACTGACGGTAAAACTCCATCCCTGCGCCTTCTACTCTTGTCGTCTTTCTCCAGCTGAAAGAAACTACGATGTGGGTAACCGGGAGCTTCTCGCTGTGAAGCTTGCCTTGGAGGAGTGGCGTCACTGGTTGGAGGGAGCGGAGCAACCGTTTGTGGTCTGGACTGACCACAAGAATCTGGCTTACGTGCAATCGGCTAAACGTCTCAACTCCCGTCAGGCCCGGTGGGTTTTGTTTTTTGGACGCTTCAATTTTTCCCTGACGTTCCGACCTGGGTCGAAGAACGGGAAGGCGGACGCCCTGTCCCGGATGTTCTCCAAGACGGAGGAGAGTGGGGCCAAGACTGAGACGATTCTTCCCCAGAACGTTGTCATGGGAGCCGTTACATGGAGGATTGAGGAGGAGGTGATGGCGGCTCTTCGGACACAGCCCGGGCCCGATAACGGTCCACCCGGTCGGTTGTTCGTGCCTGAGTCGGTTCGTTCTGCTGTCCTTCAGTGGTCCCACGCCAGCAAGATAGCTTGTCACCCTGGGGAAGGCGGACGCCCTGTCCCGGATGTTCTCCAAGACGGAGGAGAGTGGGGCCAAGACTGAGACGATTCTTCCCCAGAACGTTGTCATGGGAGCCGTTACATGGAGGATTGAGGAGGAGGTGATGGCGGCTCTTCGGACACAGCCCGGGCCCGATAACGGTCCACCCGGTCGGTTGTTCGTGCCTGAGTCGGTTCGTTCTGCTGTCCTTCAGTGGTCCCACGCCAGCAAGATAGCTTGTCACCCTGGTGTTGCTCGGACTATGGCGTTATTGCGCAGACGATTTTGGTGACCTGCCATGGGAGAAGATACCCGGAGGTTTGTTGCCGCTTGTCCTGTTTGTGCGCAGAATAAGAGTACCAATCGGGCCAGCTCTGGGCTTCTTCACCCTTTACCTATTCCCTGGCGACCTTGGTCGCATCTGGCCCTGGATTTTGTCACGGGGTTGCCCTCTTCTATTGGTAACACGGTTATTCTGACCATTGTGGATAGATTCAGCAAGTTTGCCCACTTTGTTACCCTCTCCAAGCTGCCTTCTGCCACTGAGACGTCCGAGATCCTGGTTAGGGAGGTGTTCAGGGTCCACGGGTTGCCCTGTGACATTGTTTCTGACCGTGGTCCTCAGTTTACCTCTGCTGTCTGGAAATCCTTCTGTTTGGCCATTGGAGCTACAGTCAGTCTCACATCTGGATTTCACCCCCAATCTAATGGTCAGGCGGAGAGAGCCAACCAGAAGATGGAGTCCACGCTGCGCTGTCTTGTTTCCTCTGATCCCACCTCTTGGTCCTCTCAATTACCCTGGGTCGAGTATGCTCATAATACTCTCCCTTCATCTGCCACTGGGATGTCTCCCTTTCAGTGCCTGTACGGTTACCAACCTCCCTTGTTTCCTTTTCCTTCTCAGGAGCGGGATCTCTCGGTTCCTTCTGTCCAGACCCACATTCGTCGTTGCCACCGCACCTGGCATCGGGCCAGGAAGGCCCTCCTTAAGGTTTCTGACCGGTCTCAGATCCAGGCGAATTGTCGCCGTATTCCTGCCCCCGCTTATACCGTTGGAGATAGGGTTTGGTTGGCTTCACGGGATCTTCCTCTACGGACTGAGTCAAGGAAACTGTCACCGAAGTTCATTGGTCCATTTGTAGTGGAGAAAATCATTAATCCTGTTGTGGTCCGACTCAAGTTGCCTGCTACACTAAGAGTACATCCCACCTTTCATGTCTCCTGCCTCAAGCCGGTTCTCCTCAGTCCTCTGTTGCCCCCTCCTCCTCGTCCTCCTCGGATGATCGGAGGTGGTCCTGTCTACACGGTGCGCCGCATCATGGACTCCAGACGGCGGGGTCGAGGGTTCCAGTATTTAGTGGATTGGGAAGGATATGGTCCTGAGGAGAGGAGTTGGATTCCTCGGCGTCAGATCCTTGACGATGACATGCTTCGTGACTTTTACCGCCTCCACCCTGGCGCTCCGGGTAGTCCACCCGGTGGCGTTCGTCGGAGGGGGGGTACTGTCACGAATCCCGTTTCCTGAGTCTGTTTTTGCCTGTGTTCTGTCCTGGAGTGTTTTTTCCGGCGTCCTGGAACGCACCCTGTCTGGTTGCCGGGCAATGTAGCCAGTTGGGGGTTCTGATTACCCGCACCTGTATCCCATCAGCTATCTGCACACCTGGTCCTGATCATCATCTCGCCTCTTCTTAAGCCCGGACCTGACATCCATTCCCTGCCGGATCGTTAGCCATGAACAGTATGTTGTGCCAGAGTTTCAGCCTCAAGTTGGATAGAATTTGTTTTGTTGTTTGTTACGTATTGCTTGCCTTAAACTTACCTCCGTTTGTTTTGTCTTCAGTTACTCACCCGGATCATTTACCCCATTCCCGCCTGGTCGTCGGAGGATTCCGCTTCCCCATTGGATACACCTATTTACTCCCATCAACTCACCACCGCTGCCCGCTACGCCACCTGGATATATCTAACCATTCACTTTCACTTGTAAATAAATACTCACCTTCTTCCTACTCTCCTCCTACTCTGCTTCTGGGTTCGATTTTGAAGAAACGTGACAACTTTGTAGAGCCACCTTTTGCAGCAATTACGACTGCAAGTCTCTTGGGGTATGTCCCTATAAGCTTGGCACGTCTATCCACTAGGATTTTTGCCCATTCTTCAGGGCAAAACTTCTCCAGCTGCTTCAAGTTGGATGAGTTCCGCTGGTGTACAGCAATCAGTAAGTCATATCACAGATTCTCAATTGGATTGAGGTCTGGGCTTTGACTAGGCCATTCCAAGACATTTAAATGTTTCCCCTTAAACCACTCGAGTGTTGCTTTAACAGTATGCTTAGGATCATTGTCATGCTGGAAGGTGAACCTCTGGCCCAGTCTCAAATCTCTGGAAGAATGAAACAGGTTTCCCTCAAGAATTTCCCTGTATTTAGCGCCATCCATCATTCCTTCACTTCTGACCAGTTTCCCAGTCCCTGCTGATGAAAAACATCCCCAGAGCATGATGCTGCCACCATCATGCTTCACTGTGGGGATGGTTTTCTCTGGGTGATGAGAGGTGTTGGGTTTGTGCCAGACATAGCGTTTATCTTTGATGACCAAAAAGCTAAATTTTAGTCTCATCTGACCAGAGTACCTTCTTCTATATGTTTGGGGAGTCTCCCACATGCCTTTTGGTGAATACTTTAAGCAATGGCTTTTTTTCTGGCCACTCTTCTGTAAAGCCCAGCTCTGTGGAGTGTATGGCTTAAAGTGGTCCTATGGACAGATACTCAAATCTCCACTGTGGAGCTTTGCAGCTCCTTCATGGTTATCCTTGGTCTATTTGTTGCCTCTCTGATTAATGCTCTCCTTGCCTGGTCTGTGAGTGTTTGGTGGGTGGCCCTTTCTTGGCAAGATTGTTGTGGTGCCATATCCTTTCCATTTTTAAATAATGAATTTAATGGTGCTCTGTGGAATGTTCAACGTTTCTGTTATTGTTTTATCACCCAACCCTGATCTGTACTTCTCCACAACCTTGTCCCTGACCTGTTTGGCGAGCTCATTGGTCTTCATGGTGCCTCTTGCTTGGTGGCGCCCCTTGCTTAGTGGTGTTGCAGACTCTGGGGCCTTTCAGAACAGGTGTGTGTGTATATATACTAGGATCATGTGACAGATCATGTGACACTTAGATTGCAAACAGGTGGACTTTATTTCACTAATTATGTGACTTCTGAATGTAATTGGTTGCACCAGATCTTATTTAGGGGCTTCATAGCAATGGGGGTGAATTACATATGCACGCACCACTTTTCCATTTTTTTTTTTTTTTTCATATTTTTCGAAACAATTTTTTTTTTTCATTTCACTTCACTTCACCAATTTGGACTATTCTGTGTATGTCCATTACACAACAAAAATCACTTTAAATTACAGGTTGTAATGCAACAAAATAGGAAAAACGCCAAGTGGGATGAATACTTTTGCATGGCACTGTAAATAAGACAGGTACACATGACAGAAGCATCAAACAGACAAACCACATTCTAAATACAAGCATGCATCCCTCTGCTGGCTTTGTAAGGCAGGGCCTGACTGAACTCTCTAGTCCTATTAGCTTCTAATGGCAGCAACACCTCTCCATTGTTTTGAACATTTATCTTCACTTCATTTCAGGTGGTTCCTGACTCCTCATCCTTTGATCTTATCCATGCTTTCTCTTGGACAGCCAAGCCTTCTCTTAGCCGATGGGTTCCAAACTATTTCTGTTAAGTTGTGTTGTGGCCCTCTCAGGGTAAGACCAGTTGGGTAGATATTGCCCCCTGGTTTGTTTGCTGCCAGAGGTCTTTGTTGTCCATTGTGTCTAGCTTTCTGATCTGTAAAATATTGACTATGCATCATTTGACGTATCAGTGGACATTGTATAGGCTTGAAGTGGTGACATTATTTCTGAAACAAGATACATTTTACACTGTGTTGAAGGTTCTCGGGCTGTTTTTGAAAGAAAGTTTTGGTTGTATTTCAGATAAAGTTATGCTTTTTTTTGATGAAGCTTGGAGTCTTCTGCTTGATCCTATTCTGTTATCATTTCAGATTTTAAGAAACATTGTTTCACATTCAGGTTCTTAGAAACCTGAGCTTGATGCACTGAAACCCTCTGTATAGCCTGGTGTAGTACAGCGCTCAAGGCCACATGTAGTGATCTCAGGCCACCATGAGATGGCAGTGTTGATGCACCTTGGTTCTTCGAGTAGGAATCGTCAAGCAGCTCTGATGAATTACTGTGTTATTGCTTTATGTACAGTAGGCAAATGGAAATATATATTAAGATGCTTTTCTGCATATTTTTTAAGTACAATCAAACTTGGAATAAGATGATGTACTGTATGTGCCTTCAGGAACAAGGACATAAATAATAAAACAGACTAGAATAGTCAGAGAGATTGTAACTTATTTCAAGGTTATTTGTCTTCTGCTAAGGCCTGTTCAGACAGCACTGTCAACTGTTAAGGTCTGAATGTGAGTCTGGCGCTAGTATGTTTTGCCCTATGGAATCAAATTTCAACTGTGGGGACTCTGGTGTAACCATGTGGCCAGAGGTCAAATAGATTTTGGAGCAAAATGCTGCACAGTTCCACAGTTGCTCCCTGACAACTGTGATGCTTTGTGGGGGGCAAATGTTCAATCATAAGGGTGTTTTTGATTGACCTAATATTTATGGACTGAAACAGAAACAGACGTAGCTACTACGAGTTCAAGTCTGTAGTGATTTATAGTCAGTGTGATTATCCAAAGTCCTCTCATATGTTGATTATACCAAAATACAGTTGGAGGGTGTAGTGTACGAATGATGTGGAGGTACAGAGGAGACATTTTCTCATTCTAAGGAAGAACTTTAGAAAATACGAAAATGGCAGCCATTTTGAACTGACATGTTGATATGTCCATCTTAATAGACAAGGCAAAGTCATGAAGCATCACTTTAGACCAATGATTGGGGTTTTCGCTTCAAATAAGCCCATGCAACCCTGTAGTGAGAGACAGATCCACTCCATCTTGTGTTTGTTCCTTGCTGTATGTTGTCAGAAAGAAAGAATCCACCTTAGTGTACCTTAACCAGACCAGATGATGTATAAACAAACTACCATGGATGATGCTGGCGCATGCATATAATGTAAGTTACAATGGATTTGCTTCAGTTCAATAACAAATTAACAGAATGCAGTGCCAACATGCCAATGCTATGATTCTAGATGCTTTTGAGTAGAGCGAATCAATGTCTGGCTTCAACAGACTTATGAATCGTACATTTTATGTACTTAATTTGTACAGAACATGTTTTTGTATATGAATCTTACTCAAGTTCCTATTCATATTTTTGGTATTTATTTGCATTATTATTCATTGTGCATCCCAACACCAGTCCCAACATTCACAAAATGTTCTGTGCTTCTACGATCGCATCTACTATCCCCTTGCCTCATGCAGATCATTTTCATTTTCCTTAATTCCCTCAAAAACCCTGCTCCTCATTGTTTTCACCCACTTAAAGCTGATAATGAAATGTAGGCACTGCCGACACGAGCGATTAATCAGAGCAGATGTGTATCTAGGTGAGTGCCAGAGCCAGGCCTCTGGAGCACAGCCATGCTGCTCGCTCCACTCAGTCTGGCTTCAGGAAAATCTTTGAGTGAGAGGAGCCTGAGCGCAAAGCAGTGCTTCTCACCCACCGCTGTCACCAACACACGCGCCAGGCTCATTACAATTAATTAGCCGCCGCCGAAAGGTCCTCACACTTCAAAAGCCATCACATCTCATCTCACCCAATGCAATAAGCCGCTGCCGGGCTGTTGTCACATTTGCTTGCCTGGTAAATCCAGGCAAGCAAATTTCCCAAATTTCCCTGTTTTGGTAGCCTCCATTGAAAAACAGCTTTGGTCTGGTGTGTTCTAGTTGACTTTGTTTGCCTTCTAATACAGGCTAAAACGAAATGTGTAGGCCTAGCCCTAGACAAGGGTAGTCTTACTGATGACGATGAAACAGCCTTTACGGAGGAGGTCAGAGACCTGGCAGTGTGGTGCCACGACAACAACTTTTTTCTCAACATCAGCATGACGAAGGAGCTGGTGGTGGACTACAGGAAATGGAGGGCCGAGCACGCCCTCATTCACATCGACAGGGCTGTAGTGGAGTGGGTCAAGAGCTTCAAGTTCCTCGGTGTCACATCACTCAGGATATATGCTGGTCCACACTCATCAACACAGTCGTGAAAAGGGCACGACAATGCCTCTTCCCCCTCAGGAGGCTGAAAAGACTTGGCATGGGCCCTCAGATCCTCAAAAAGTTATACAGCTGCATAATTGAGAGCATCTTAAGTGGCTGCATCGACGCTTGGTATGGCAACTGCTTGGCATCCGACCGCAAGACGCTACAGAGGGTAATGTGTACGGACCAGTGCATCACTGGGGCTGAGCTCCCTGCCAACCAGGACCTCTATATGAGGCGATGTTAGAGTAAGGCACTAAAAATCAACAAAGACTCCAGCCACCAAAAACATAGACAGTTCTCTATGCTAACAAACGGCAAGCGGTACCGATGTACAAAGTCTGAAACCAAAAGGACACAGCTTCTACCCCCAAGCAACAAGACTGCTAAATAGTTTGTTAAATAGTTAACCAAATACAGTTGAATTCGGAAGTTTAAATACACTTAGGTTGGAGTCATTGAAACTTGTTTTTCAACCACTCCACAAGTTTCTTACTAACAAACTATAGTTTTGGCAAGTCGGTTAGAACATCTACTTTGTGCATGACACAAGTAATATTTCCAACAATTGTTTACAGACATATAACTTATAATTCACTGTATCACAATTCCAATGGGTTAGAAGTTTAGAACCTAAGTTGACTACGCCTTTAAACAGCTTGGAAAATTCCAGAAAATGATGTCATGGCTTTAGAAGCTTCTGATAGGCTAATTGGCATAATTTGAGTCAATTGGAGGTGTACCTGTGGATGTATTTCAAGGCCTACCTTCAAAATCAGTGCCTCTTTGCTTGACATCATAAGAAAATCTAAAGAAATCAGCCAAAACCTCAGAAAAAAATTGTAGACCTCCACAAGTCTGGTTCATCTTGTGAACAATTTTCAAATGCCTGAAGGTACCACGTTCATCTGTACAAACAATAGTATGCAAGTATAAACACCATGGGACCACGCAGCCGTCATACTGCTCAGGAAGGAGACGTGTTCTGTCTCCTAGAGATGAACGTACTTTGGTGAGAAAAGTGCAAATAAATCCCAGAACAACAGCAAAGGACCTTGTGAAGATGCTGCAGGAATCAGGTACAAAAGTATCTATATCCACAGTAAAACGAGCCCTATATTGACATAACCTGAAAGGCCGCTCAGCAAGGAAAAAGCCACTGCTCCAAAGCCGCCATAAAAAAAGCCAGACTACGGTTTGCAACTGCACATGGGGACAAAGATCACACTTTTTGGAGAAATGTCCTCTGGTCTGATGAAACAAAAATAGAACTGTTTGGCCATAATGGCCATCGTTATATTCGGAGGAAAAAGGGGGAGGCTTGCAAGCTAAAGAACACCATCCCAACCGTGAAGCACGGGGTGGCAGCATCATGTTGTAGGGTGCTTTGCTGCAGGGGGGACTGGTGCATTTCACAAAATAGATGGCATCATGAGGACAGAAAATTATGTGGATATATTGAAGCAACATCTCAAGACATCAGTCAGGAAGTTAAAGCTTGGTCGCAAATGGGTCTTCCAAATGGACAGTGATCTTCCAAAGTTGTGGCAAAAAGGCTTAAGCACAACAAAGTCAAGGAATTGAGTGGCCATCACAAAGCCCTGACCTCAAGCCTATAGAACATTTGTGGGCAGAACTGAAAAAGCGTGTGCGAGCAAGGAGGCCTATACAAACCTGACACAGCTCTGTCAGGAGGAATGGGGCCAAAATTCACCCAACATATTGTGGGAAGCTTGTGGAAGGCTACATGAAACGTTTGACCCAAGTTAAACAATTTAAAGACAATGCTACCAAATACTAATTGAGTGTATGTAAACGTATGACCCACTGGGAATGTGATGAAATAAATAAAAGATTAAATACTGTACACTTCAACTATGACAGACAAAATGAGAAAAAAAATCCAGAAAATCACATTGTAGGATTTTTAATGAATTTATTTGCAAATTATGGTGGAAAATAAGTATTTGGTCACCTACAAACAATAAGATTTCTGACTCTCACAGACCTGTAACTTCTTATGTAAGAGGCTCCTCTGTCCTCCATTCGTTACCTGTATTAATGGCACCTGTTTGAACTTGTTATCAGTATAAAAGACACCTGCCCACAACCTCAAACAGTCACTCTCCAAACTCCACTATGGCCAAGACCAAAGAGCTGTCAAAGGACACCAGAAACAAAATTGTAGACCTGCACCCAGCTGGGAAGACTGAATCTGCTATAGGTAAGCAGCTTGGTTTGAAGAAATCAACTGTGGGAGCAATTATTAGGAAATGGAAGACATACAAGACCACTGATAATCTCCCTCGATCTGGGGCTCCACGCAAGATCTCACCCCGTAGGGTCAAAATGATCACAAGAACGGTGAGCAAAAATCCTAGAACTTGTGGACCTGGTGAATGACCTGCAGAGAGCTGGGACCAAAGTAACAAAGCCTACCATCAGTAACACACTACACTACACAGACGTGTCCCCCTGCTTAAGCCAGTACATTTCCAGGCCCGTCTGAAGTTTGCTAGAGAGCATTTGGATGATCAAGAAGAAGATTGGGAGAATGTCATATGGTCAGATGAAACCAAAATATGTATTTTTGGTAAAAACTCAACTCGTCGTGTTTGGAGGACAAAGAATGCTGAGTTGCCTCCAAAGAACACCATACCTACTGTGAAGCATGGTGGTGGAAACATCATGCTTTGGGGCTGTTTTTCTGAAAAGGGACCAGGGCGACTGTTTCGTGTAAAGGAAAGAATGAATGGGGCCATGTATCGTGAGATTTTGAGTGAAAACATCCTTCCGTCAGCCAGGGCATTGAAGATGAAATGTGGCTGGGTCTTTCAGCATGACAATGATCCCAAACACACCGCCCCGGCAACGAAGGAGTGGCTTCATAAGAAGCATTTCAAGGTCCTGGAGTGGCCTAGCCAGTCTCCAGATCTCAACCCCATAGAAAATCTTTGGAGGGAGTTGAAAGTCTGTGTTGCCCAACAACAGCCCCAAAACATCACTGCTCTAGAGGAGATCTGCATGGAGGAATGGGCCAAAATACCAGCAACAGTGTGAAAACCTTGTGAAGACATAAAACGTTTGACCTCTGTCATTGCCAACAAAGGGTATATAACAATATGATTTTCTGGATTTTTTTTTCTCATTTTGTCTGTCGTAGTTGAAGTGTACCTATGATGAAAATTACAGGCCTCTCTCATCTTTTTAAGTGGGAGAACTTGCACAATTGGTGGCTGACTAAATACTTTTTTGCCCCATTGTTAGTATATTATATCAAATATAGAATTTGGCCTTTACTACTACAGCCCATAGAAACACATTGAATAACACATTCATAAATGGCAAAAAATACGGTCAAAATTTAAATCATAAGGAACAAGGTTTTGAAGTGTCTGTCCTTTATCTTGCAGATACAAGACAGCCCAGGAAATATTATGAGACAACAAAAAAAACTATTTACCCCTTTTTTGGGGTGTGCACAAAACTACATGCATACTTCCATAACATTTTTTATAACCCGTACTCGTTACCTTCAGACGAGTCCTGTGACACTTGTGGGGGTCGTAGAGCAAAAGGGAAAACACCATTGCTTTGTGAGAATCTTCCCTATCCGCGATAATTTGTAGGCCAAACCGTTAGGATGCTACAGATGTTTTTGTGAGAAGACTGATTTTCGGGATATCTCATGGTCTGACAAACACTGCTGTATCTCGACCACCTTCCACCTCAGCCCACGCTAAAACAGCTTAGACTGAATCATTTTTCTACATTTAAAAAAAAAAATGATGTTACTTAGATTGATGCACCAGTGCGTCAATAGACTCTAAGGTTTTTTAATATGTATGAAAATGGAGGGATACCACAGTTTACAAGCACTTTATGTTGAATAACCGTTCATTTTAGTTTGATATCCAGATAAATTGCTATTGGACTGAGAGCTTATCTAAATGGAATCAGTCAACCCCCTTCCCACTGGGCACAGACATCATTTCAACATCTAGTTTTGATTTACATTTGGTTGAGTTTTCCACTAAAGTGAAATCAACAAAACGTTTCACCATGTCTTTGGATTTATGTTAAAAGTTGCCTGAAAAATACATAACTCCTTGTTGTTGATGTTGATTCAATGTCATCACATATCATTTTTTGTTATTGAAATTATGTGGAAACATATCGATTCAACCCATTTTTGCCCAGTGGGATGTTTGTCAATGCCTTACCATGTAGAATGCTATATACTGTATACTATGGCACATCCAGCAACAACAGGCCAAGTTATTATATGTTCATTCCCATTCCTCCCAAGTAACACCCCCTGTGCCCTGACTTGGGATGCTCCCCACAATCAAAGAAGATTCCCCAGTGAGGTTGAAAAGATGGATGGTCTCAGGGCTGGGAGTTGTCATGAAAGGTAAGATCAAAAACACAATAGACCCGCACCCACCTCTCTGCCCAAAGAACTGGGCGGGAGTGGTTGATCTTTGTGGGGGAAAAGCTGACAGGCTTCATTTGTCTGACCATCGAGCTCTGCCCCTGGTGTCACATCATATCTCCACATCATCCTGTCACCTCACCAGGAAGACAGCAGGCAGAGTGTGTTAGTGCCAGCCATGTTGTTGACTCCATCACATAGTTACCCATGCACACACACACACGCGCACACACGTGTACAGGGCCTTGCGAAAGTATTCGGCCCCCTTGAACTTTGAGACCTTTTGCCACATTTCAGGCTTCAAACATAAAGATATAAAACTGTATTTTTTTGTGAAGAATCAACAACAAGTGGGACACAATCATGAAGTGGAACGACATTTATTGGATATTTCAAACTTTTTTAACAAATCAAAAACTGAAAAATTGGGCGTGCAAAATTATTCAGCCCCTTTACTTTCAGAGCAGCAAACTCTCTCCAGAAGTTCAGCGAGGATCTCTGAATGATCCAATGTTGACCTAAGTGACTAATGATGATAAATACTATCCACCTGTGTGTAATCAAGTCTCCGTATAAATGCACCTGCACTGTGATAGTCTCAGAGGTCCGTTAAAAGCGCAGAGAGCATCATGAAGAACAAGGAACACACCAGGCAGGTCCGAGATACTGTTGTGAAGAAGTTTAAAGCCGGATTTGGATACAAAAAGATTTCCCAAGCTTTAAACATCCCAAGGAGCACTGTGCAAGCGATAATATTGAAAGGGAAGGAGTGTCAGACACTGCAAATCTACCAAGACCTGGCCGTCCCTCTAAACTTTCAGCTCATACAAGGAGAAGACTGATCAGAGATGCAGCCAAGAGGCCCATGATCACTCTGGATGAACTGCAGAGATCTACAGCTGAGGTGGGAGACTCTGTCCTTAGAACAACAATCAGTCGTATATTGCACAAATCTGGCCTTTATGGAAGAGTGGCAAGAAGAAAGCCATTTCTTAAAGATATCCATAAAAAGTGTCATTTAAAGTTTGCTACAAGCCACCTGGGAGACACACCAAACATGTGGAAGAAGGTGCTCTGGTCAGATGAAACCAAAATTGAACTTTTTGGCAACAATGCAAAACGTTATGTTTGGCGTAAAAGCAACACAGCTGAACACACCATCCCCACTGTCAAACATGGTGGTGGCAACATCATGGTTTGGGCCTGCTTTTCTTCAGCAGGGACAGGGAAGATGGTTAAAATTGATGGGAAGATGGATGGAGCCAAATACAGGACCATTCTGGAAGAAAACCTGATGGAGTCTGCAAAAGACCTGAGACTGGGACGGAGATTTGTCTTCCAACAAGACAATGATCCAAAACATAAAGCAAAATCTACAATGGAATGGTTCAAAAATAAACATATCCAGGTGTTAGAATGGCCAAGTCAAAGTCTAGACCTGAATCCAATCGAGAATCTGTGGAAAGAACTGAAAACTGCTGTTCACAAATGCTCTCCATCCAACCTCACTGAGCTCGAGCTGTTTTGCAAGGAGGAATGGGAAAAAATGTCAGTCTCTCGATGTGCAAAACTGATAGACATACCCCAAGTGACTTACAGCTGTAATCGCAGCAAAAGGTGGCGCTACAAAGTATTAACTTAAGGGGGCTGAATAATTTTGCACGCCCAATTTTTCAGTTTTTGATTTGTTAAAAAAGTTTGAAATATCCAATAAATGTCGTTCCACTTCATGATTGTGTCCCACTTGTTGTTGATTCTTCACAAAAAAATACAGTTTTATATCTTTATGTTTGAAGCCTGAAATGTGGCAAAAGGTCGCAAAGTTCAAGGGGGCCGAATACTTTCGCAAGGCACTGTAACTGATGTGAAAATGGCTAGCAAGTAAACAGTGAGCTAGCAGTGTTCAGTCGGTGACGTCACTTGCTCTAAAACCTTGAAGTCGTTGTTTTCCTTGCTCTAATAGAACCGCTGCATTTGTGGAGTGATAGGTAACAGTACTTGATGGGTGACTGTTGTCGATTTGTTCAGAGGTTGATTGGTTCGAGCCCAGGTTGGGGCAAGGGGAGGGATAGAAGCAACACTGTTACACACACACAGATTACATTGAGTATAGGGATGTGTTTGTGCTGGGTAAGATTGATGTCTGTCTACTGCTGTTAAGGATGATATTTTATTTGCCCAACCATTGAATCAAGTTGTTATTCAAGAAAGGTATAGTTATCTAGGTCTATCTGTCACAGATGAAAGGGACGGAGTGTGTGAATGAAAGTGCTGTGACTCATGCTCTCATGTGTTGAAAGCCTCTTTCTATTATTGTAATGCCTAACCAAGCTCAAAAGGGGTTCTCTCTTATATAGAAATTCATGTTGGAATGAAAGTCAAAGCTATTGTGGTGTAAAGGCAGACGGTTACATGGAGCATTCTAAGGTAGTCACTGGCGCACTGGTCCTTAGTTTTGCATGTCTCGTCAAACCTCAGGACCTGTCCACAGTCGTTATAAAATAAATCACTCCAACGCTGTCAAAGCAGTTATTAATGGGGGTATGTATTACTCTCCTAATCAGCTGTGACAATGAACATTTCAGCTGGATCAAGATTAAATGCATGACAAACACTACAGTCTGATAAGTAGATGCCACTAAGACACTTTGTCTTGGCCAGAACTAAATCACAGATTTTATATTTAAAAATTATACATGTTTTTTCCACTTATTCATTTTATTGTCTGGGATAATCTCTGGATTAAGTTTGTCATATGTTTCGGTCAAGGTTACATTTCATTGGAAATTTGCTATTATTCTTGAGGCAGCAGTCATGTATCTATTTCTTCATTTTTCTTGAATAAACACACATTGCTTTACCCTGCCAAAAGTATATGTATTACTGTCCATTGTGTGAAATCCCTCAGCTCTGAGGCTAAAACAGATCACTGAAACCCTTGGGCTCTGTTGATGCTCAGCCGATATGCATTGAACACTGATGCATCTGACTATAGAATCAGTTAAACGAAAGCTGATGGTTTTAGAAAGCCACCAAGTGTGAGTAGCATGTACATGGTGCCCTACATTCTCAGTACATCACCTTCTCTGTCACTTTACAGGGCACGCTTACCTAGTAGGGCTGAGTTAACAGATACAAGCACTAACTATCCTATGTGAAGCCTGCTCAGTGGATTTTTGTCAAGTTTAAAATTCTAATCATTTACTGGAATGTCAGAACAAGAGAGAAGCTTAATATAAAACCCAAATCCCATTAGAGATGGACCCAGAGAAATGAGGGGAGACATTATGTCGTCTTAACACAAGACACTAGGAGAGGACTGTTTGATGGGGGGCAGAAATGATGTCCCACAACGTGCACATTTTTGTTTCAGCGTTTCTGCCCATCTCCCGAAAATCGCCTAAAGTGAAATGTATCATTATAGGATCTCTGTCCACAGAGGAGTGAGGCTAGAAGGAGCAAGTGACTTATCTGCCTCCGACGGCCGTCTTTAGGGTAATATAGCATGCATGAGAAGCTGTTCCCACCTTTGAATGGGGGTACGTGTCATTCAGTCCCTCTGTAGCCTGCAGACTCTCTGAAGCTGTGGCATAGCAGAGGCAGATAATTAGTCTCCTGCTCCATGTTGGATGTGTTCTATTAGAGTACCTTGATGGCTTTACCACTTTGCCTATCTCTCTCTGTCTTTCTCTCTCACTCTCTCTCTCTGATTAACTCTATTTGTTTCTTTCTCTCGCTCTCCCTCTCCTTTTGTAGTTATTGACCTTCACCTGCAGAGGGCAAGAACAGATGTGCTCTACATGGTGTGTAATTGGGATGGTACACTCCAAGCCGAGTTTCGAATACTCTATAGTGATTGCACCGCGTGCAATGCATTTTCACGCTGTTTACTTAAAAGCCTTGTTAAATAAGAGACACATCCTCCCTAGCCTCAATGCCCCACCACAGCATATTGTAGTCACAGAATACCGGTACGCTTTCCTCATTCAATTAAGAAATAAATGACAGTGGCATGGGAGGGGGCAAAGTGGTTTTGCTTGCCTGCCTCGTTAAAGAAAGGATTAATTAGAGGACATACACCAATATATCAGGAGAACATGTCAGCTTGGAATATGTGGAGTGATTACCAATCGCAAACCAGCAGTCTTACAGTTAGACATTATTACTGCCCTCAAAATAAATTGCTGTAGTTTTATAGATTCTGCGATTTCCCTTACGACATAAACTAATTGATGAATGTGAGTTTATTAAAATGTTCAACCTTCCGTCAGGAAAAAGTCAATTGAAAAGATAACTGTAGCATACATTGGAAGTTCCTGCCAAGTACTCCAATAAGAGCTCCGTTCTACCTCATTGATCAGAACCATTGCTCTACAGCTCATCAAGAGTGTGTACATACATGTTTAGCTGTGACTGCTAATCATACATACATAATACAACTTTTCCATTTTCAAATTCCTCCATAAAATGTAAAGTGGCATATGGTGAAATTATTATAAACATTTATCAATTCAATTGATCTTTTTCACATTTACTTTCAATAATCTACATGGTGCATCCGTAAAAAATAAATAAAATAATTTTAAGGTTTTCCACAAGTGCTAACGGTTCCTTTCCTGAACTTATTAAATGTATTTAATGTACAGAGTCCTATCTTACTTTTTAATTAATTCCATAAATCATTATTAATAACCTTTAAAGCTCCCCATCTGCATGCCTGTAATCACCATAGTCAATCTTTGGTGTCAGTTTTGATTGCCAATCCATGTCCTCCTTTAATTGACCTTGTCCACCGAGGAAAGAGCGTACAATATTGCCTTTCCCTTTGGTAGTCCATTCATTTCTGCTCCAAATTAAGAGTGCAGAGAGTTTGTTCAGGAGATTGAATTCAATCACTGTACTTTTTATGGCTGACATAACCAGAGCAATTTCATCGCATTGAACGTATGGGAACTGAGCTATGGTAGAAGTAATAAGAGTGTAATATGAAGCTGTCTATTCATGAAGAATGTGTTTAACTGATTATGCAGCTAACCATTATGTTCATCTGCTCACTCTGTTGATACAAAAACTTGGTGACAAGCCATTAGGATAGTACTTCAACCCATGGTGTAGCCTGCATCTGGCATGCTACGTAGTTACAGTGAGGCCGATGTTTTTGCGTGGACTCCTTGGACTCCTTCAGTGTTCTTCTAAATGAATGTTGAAGTGTACCACCTGTGAACCCCAGTGGTTCTGCAGTTGAGCTTTGAGTTCAGGTTAGGCCAATGGAGACTCCTGTCATTGCTGTAACTGTGCTGGGCTGAGTGGAGAACAGGATGTGAGCTGTGTGATTGATTTAAGGAGAAAGGCTCCGATTCTTAAAATGCCATTTAGTGGAAATGGCAGCCGGTAACAAATCCTCGTCAAACCTGGTGCATCCTGTTGGCTCGACTCTGTATAGCGACAGCTTTTTAATAAGCACTATGTGGTCTTCTATGTGTGGATCACACACCCCTCTATCTACCCATGCAAATTATGTAAGCAGGCTGTATGTGTATAGAATGAGAATGTGTAGCCAAATCATGTTCACTATTCAAGGTGTAAGGTAATTGTTGCTGTAATTTATTTATATTAAGTGCAAATACTTTTTTAGTTGTATGGAAATAATATAGCATTTCAGGTACAGGGAGAGTTCTCCTCACTTCCTGCTGAAGTCACGTACTCTAGGGGAAACTCCTTTGTCGCAGTTTGCTGTTTTACTGAATCTGTCAGCAAAAATTAATTGGTGTCCATTTTACCTCCCCTGGAGCTTTAATTTCTGTTAGCAGAAAGATACCCAGGCAAAATTAGATGGTGGAAATAACATTTGCTCCATAATTGCTTCAATAAAGATTAATCACCTATTTTCCATTGTCCTTATGTGAAGGTACAGTGAGGCCAACACATTGGAGACTGGCAGAGGGAAAACAAGTACTGTAGACTTGACCTCTCTCTCTCTCTCTCTCTCTCTCTCTCTCTCTCTCTCTCTCTCTCTCTCTCTCTCTCTCTCTCTCTCTCTCTCTCGTGTCTGGAGGAACTTCGATTGGCAGACAAATTTTCTTGGCAGAAAAAACAAGTTTGTTAGGCATGTGAACACCCTGAATAAACTAGTTTCTCACAGTAGCCTGTATAACGATACTGTTCACTGCTTGCCACTGATTTGCACACATATTGTTCATTTACTTTTTTAATTGATTGCCATCTCTCTTTTTAATGTATAATTATTTGTAGTTTTTTTGCACAGCTCTTTGAGCTGCAAGTTTATCACTTCACTGTCTTTTCATAGCCATTTTAAGAGGTTAGTGTTGTTTTCATGTGTTTTCCATCTCCTTTCCAAACAAACATGCAGTATTCTCTTGCCGGGTGAATTTGGGGTTGAACCCCTCCCTCCCTCCTTGTATTAATAGCTCCTCTGGAGAGGACCTGTACGTCTGGGTGTATCTCAGGAGGAGAAGAGTAAAGCTAAATGAAGCCTGAACTTGAGAACAGGCCTACCTAGCCTCCTTAAGGGGATGTTTGGAGCACATTAAGTGAAACCTCAGTAATGTGAAAAACAAATGGAGGGATGTGAAAACCCCCAGTGACTTTCACCGCCAGCTATGCTCAGCTCCTGCCATAAATCTCACAACCCCTATGCACACTAGTATCTAGACTAAGAAAAGAGATTAAGCAGTAACAGGATTCCTCCTGCTGGTTTTCTACTGAGTAGAAGGACACTAACATCAGAATGAAACGTCTCATTTGAGCATTTAGCTCTGGCTTAGGCTTGTTGTCCCAGAGCCAAGTGGCGTTTTCATACCTTCAGCTAACTTAGGTGCTATTATCCAGTTATTCTGTTCTACAGAGTATTGTAATCCTGTATTCAATGACAGTAGATTGGGTTTGAACATTTGGATAAAGCACAGGAGTGATGCATTTGGAGTAATGAAGATGCATTACTGTAAGACAATTAACAAAACTCCTTGGCATGGTATCCTACCAGGGACTGCTGGGTAAGTAGGGTGCCAGCAGTGTTTCCAAAACAAGCCTTAAATTGCTCCCTTGAAACTAGTAATATAAAAAACTGTAAACCCCAATGTTCTATCTTAGTAAATCAGACCAGGTTGAGTGACAGACTCTCTTTATTCAGCTAACTCAGTTATCATCTGAAATCCATCATATCACCTGGAGCTGTACTTCTCTGATCTTCACACTGGTCCTCCAAACTTGATAGGCTGTATTTCTTTCCCTACATTCTAATAAATACTGGCATTGGCGAGTCATTGTTATTTAACCCACTGGAACAAATAAAAATCAACATATTATGAATTGAAGAGCTGTCCACATTGCTTATCCAAAATAGTCAGAAATCAAATTAATATATAGAGATTTGATATTAAACCTTTGCATACACAAATCGCTGGCAGTTACAACGTCACATGCCATTTGTCTCCTCAAAAAGTTGACTGAGCAGTTTGCAGATTGTGTATGAATTACCATTTTACTTCTCCCCTGTGGCCGTTGCCTACGCCGATTGGTCAGAGTGGTTTGACTGGCCTCATTTGCTTGTTAATTGCATTTTAGAGTTGAGCTAAAGACCTGTCATCTGTTTCTGTGGTTTCATTCATCTTACAAATAACCTAGAGAAGGTGGATTAAAGTGGCCTACCTTCTGAGGCCAAACACGTTTTTTTTGTGTGCATGCCGTACATACAGGTAGTAAAACTATACACTTCAGTTTTCCTTATTTTGTTGGCCACAAAAAAACAAACACATTATGTAAAATGTGCCAATTCAATACTTTTTTTATTTGTATATACTGTGTGAGATGGTAGAAAAACATGATATTTTAGAGTTGAAATCAATGTCCCTAGAGCACGATCTCATACAGAGGTAAAGCACATAAACTCCACATTGAATCTTTGATATGTAGAACATGCTGATACCGTTTTGCCACCAACGAAGAATTGATCTATCAACGAGCTGCGTTTTTGTACAGTGCAAAATAGCATTCTGCAGGCAGGCATGTCTGTATGTATGTATGTATGTATATATATAATCCTTTGCCTTCCATTTTTCAAGTGCTAAGAACTGGTGTCTCTCTCTTTTCACAGCCTATACATTGTGTGCTGTATTATATTTCAATACAAAAGCTCCGAACTCCTCAAAATATGTACTGTACAAACAGCCTATGGAATGTTTTTCTCTTGTTCCAGACAGTGTATCGTCCTACTGTGCACACTGTCCCATTCCTTGTAATTATGTAAATGACACATTAATGAGGTGTAATTGTGAATTCATAAAACAGCAGGGATAATCTGTAAAAAGACGCCACATCTTAATAACGGGGAATGGGAGCTTCATCATTGAGGGGTGGCAGTGCTAATTGTTTACCCACCACTGTTCCTTAAACACAACACATTCATTTGCAGGTCAGGGGTGTATTTATGACTCTTTGTATCATTTAATGAACTAGGTTAAACGCTTACCATGGTGAGCGTTATTTATATTGGACTTTTTAAAAAGACATTAGGCAACCACAGTGGAGTAGCTGGGTGCTAAATGGCCAATACAGCAACCGGTGATTTAATTAACATGGTCATAGAGAGCATACTTTTTCGTTTTAGAGTGTTTCAAGAGAGTTGAAATCCTATTGCCTCACCTCACTGTGAAAGAACCCAGGGTGGGAGAGATCCCAAGATGATGCCACGGATCTTAGATCACTTGGATTATAGTGTACAGGTAGAGGCCAACCGAATGATCCTTTTGAGCTTCACCACACTTGGCCACAGTCATTCAAAGTTCTAGCCTTGAGCAAAATCTGTCACCTGTAAATGTATATTAATAGAGTTGCCATTGTATTGGAAGTATTGCTAGTACTTATTTAATAAACATGTCACCTACTATAATGCAAAGCTTCGTTTGGGCCACTCCGACGATACAATATAAACACAACAAGCTAGAACGGGTAACATATCTGTAGGTGCCCCTCAATCGATGAAAAAACACACATTTTGTGCCCGTTGTTTACCCTCTTCTGTATTCACCAAGAAACATAGATAACTGATGCCAAGTGACTGGCAGGCAGGGTGTGTTTCTGCATTCTTGACACATACAGATGTCTAAAATCAACTACACACGTCATGGCTTTAATTACTTTTGACACTAAATCGATGGGGGCTGATTAATAAGATAGAGGCGGGTGCTAAGGTTGAACCGGGTTACTGAAACGAGAGCTTGCTTAAGGAGAAAAACTAATTGTATGAATTATTGAGCAAGCCGTCTGTCTTGAGCAATGATGCAATAGGATTTTACCATACAGCTAGTGGCCTTTAATTGACTTTTTCTTGATCTTTACACCAATGAAAGAAAAAGAACCATGCCTGAAGAGTTACACGAAGGATAACTACATAATAGATGTTAATAACAGTATAATAGTATTACTAGGCTAATTAGGTCGTCATATGTATACAAGTATACACATCTTAATGTAATGCATGCGTAGGCTACAATATGTACCATTATCCCACATGCTGCCCATACATAATGATAAATGGACATTAGTGGGCAAACGCTTCCACTGTCACAATTTTTATACACTTCACTTCTTTAATCAATTACAGGTATGTTTTAATTTGTCATTGTATAAAAGCAGTCCTTTAATAGTCCTGTCTTCCAGCGATGACTTTCGACTCTAATTAGACAGGGTTAACAAAAGGAGAATGACCCGTACTCTTCACCCCTCCAAAGGATGTTTTCACTAGCCGGCTTAATGGCCATTCTCTCATTTGATTAATGTGTCCATGTCCATGGGTAATTTTGGCACGGTCTTGTCTAACATGTCATGAAAGTTCAATTGTATTCATGGCAAGCAGCATTTAATTTAAATGAGCACATTACAATTGCAAATGGTACAGCTATTTTAGAAGTTCATAGTCCAAGAACAGTGTGTTATTAAGATATCCTTAGAAAAAAGAAAGCTGTGTGTGTGTGTGTGTGTGTGTGTGTGTGTGTGTGTGTGTGTGTGTGTGTGTGTGTGTGTGTGTGAGAGAGAGAGAGGGGGCAATGTTACATTTTCTAATAAACAAAATGCATTATTAAGGTGTAATGTAAACTCAGCAAAAAAATAAACTTCCCTTTTTCAGGACCCTGTCTTTCAAAGATAATTCGTAAAAATCCAAATAACTTCACAGATCTTCATTGTAAAGGGTTTAAACACTGTATCCCATGCTTGTTCAATGAACCATAAACAATGAACGAACATGCACCTGTGGAACGGTCGTTAACAGCTCACAGAAGGCAGGCAATGAAGGTCACAGTTATGAAAACTTAGGACACTAAGAGTCTACTGACTCTGAAAAACATCAAAAGAAAGATGCCCAGGGTCCCTGCTCATCTGTGTGAATGTGCCTTAGGCATGCTGCAAGGAGGCATGAGGACCGCAGATGTGTCAAGGGCAATAAATTGCAATGTCCGTATTGTGAGAAGCCTAAGACAGCGCTACAGGAAGACAGAACGGACAGCTGATCGTCCTCGCAGTGGCAGACCACGTGTAACAACACCTGCACAGGATTGGTACATCCGAACATCACACCTGCGGGACAGGTACAGGATGGCAACAACAACTGCCCGACTTAAACCAGGAACGCACAATCCCTCCATCAGCGCTCAGACTGTCCGCAATAGGCTGAGAGAGGCTGGACAGAGGGCTTGTAGGCCTGTTGTAAGGCAAGTCCTCACCAGACATCACCGGCCACAATGTTGCCTATGGGCACAAACCCACCGTCACAATCCACCCTGTTGGATTGGAGGGTGAGGGCTAGGGCCATTCCACCCAAAAATGTCCGGGAACTTGCAGGTGCCTCGGTGGAAGAGTGGGGTAACATCTCACAGCAAGAACTAAATCTGTGCAGTCCATGAGGAGGAGCTGCACTGCAGCACTTAGTATCTGGTGTGGCCAGCAGCTGCATTGACTGTTACTTTTGACCCCCCACCCTTTGTTCAGGGACACATTGTTCCATTTCTGTTAGTCACATGTCTGTGGAACTTGTTCAGTTTATGTCTCAGTTGTTGAATATTGTTATGTTCATACAAATATTTACGCATGTTAAGTTTTCTGAAAATAAACGCAGTTGACAGTGAGAGGACGTTTATTTTTTTGTTGAGTTTATGTAGACCTTCATGTGGAAGCTGCCTTTTTTTGTAGTTTTAGATTATATTATAACCATGTTGAGTGGTTGATATTGAAGTCACGTTTTATTCTAGATATTGGCATGACTGTATACAGGGCTTTGCAAAAGTATTCATCCCCTCTGGGTTTTTCCTATTTTGTTGCATTACAACCTGTAATTTAAATCAATTTTTATTTAGATTCCCTGTAATGGACATACACAAAATAGTCAAAATTGGTGAAGTGAAACTTAAAAAATAACTTGTTGTCAAAAAATTACCTAAAATAAAAAACTGAAAAGTGGTGCATGCATACAGTATGTATTCACCCTCTTTGCTATAAAGCCCCTAAATATCTGGCAACAAAGAGACCAAGGATAACCCTGAAGGAGCTGCAAAGCTCCACAGTGGAGATTGGAGTGTCTGTCCATGAGAACACTTTAAGCCATACACTCCACAGAGCTGGGCTTTACAGAAGAGTGTCCAGAAAAAAAGCCATTCCTTAAAGAAAAAATTAAGCAAACACATTTGGTATTCGCCAGAAGGCATATGGGAGACTCCCCAAACATATGGAAGAAGATACTCTTGTCAGATGAGACTAAAATTGAGCTTTTTGGACATCAAAGAAAACACTATGTCTGGCGCAAACCCAACACCTCTCATCACCCCGAGAACACAATCCCCATAGTGAAGCATGTTGGTGGCAGCATCATGGATGTTTGTCATCGGCAGGGACTAGGAAACTGGTCAGAATTGAAGGAATGATGGATGGCGCTAAATAGAGGGAAATTCTTGAGGGAAACCTGTTTCAGTCTTCCAGAGATTTGAGACTGGGACGGAGATTCACCTTCCAGCAGGACAATGACCCTAAGCATATGGCTAAAGCAACACTCGAGTGGTTTAAGGGGAAACATTTAAATGTCTTGGAATGGTCCAGTCAAAGCCCAGACCTCTATCCAATTGAGAATCTGTGGTATGACTTACAGATTTCTTTACACCAGCCGAACCCATCCAACTTGAAGGAGCTGGAGCAGTTTTGCCCTGAAGAATGGGCAAAAATCCCAGTGGTTAGATTTGCCAAGATTATAGAGACGTACCCCAAGAGACTTGCAGCTGTAATTGCTGCACAAGGTTGCTCTACAAAGTATTGACTTGGGGGGGGGGGGGGGTGAATAGTTTTGCATGCTCAAGTTTTCATTTTTTTGTTATTTCTTGTTTGTTTCACAATAAAACTTATTTTGCAGCTTCAAAGTGGTAGGCATGTTGTGTAAATCAAATGATACAACCCCCCCCCACCCAAGAATCTATTTTAATTCCAGGTTGTAAGGCAACAAAATAAGAACAATGCCAAGGTGGGTGAATACTTTCGCAAGCCGCTGTAGGTATGAACAGGTGAATATCAAAATGCATAAAACTTCAAACTAATAGTCATTTTAAATTATTGTACCATTCAGTTCACCTGTAACTTAAGGCATGCACTTTCTCTGCTATGTCTAATTTGAAGTGTACTTAACTGTGATATTTATCATAGAAATAGTTGCTTTCAGTGTAGATTGCCTGTTAATCACTTTGGCATTTTTCTCCCTATGCGTCAAATATTTCTTAGTGTTTAGAACTTTCATTTGCATGTTAATGAAGGTTAAGGGCAGAAGCCACTAATTACAATCCAGTAAAGTCCTGCCTAATGGTCCACTAAAGACATAGCATGGCTCCCATAATTCCATTATGCAAATGCTTTTCAGGAGTGAAAACCCATGAAAGACCAAAGCAGGCCAGACTGTTGCTAGAATCTTGCCATTGGGTAAGTGTACAATGCTAGCAAACAGAACTCTAACATCTATTAGCCTCAACAGAGAACCAAGCCACCACAAATTAGCTCTTCATAGCATGAACGCATCTAAACATTATTTTGGGGGCAGGTTATCAGCATTCCACAAAGTATTCTCTATTCAGCTCCGAAGCCAAATGTGTCCAATCACATCATTTGTGGAGTGGATGGCTGGTGTTGCATCACTGCGCAACTTATGTTTTTTTGTTGTTGTTGGTCAAATGACTTCAGCTACATAATATAAGGTGGCACTGCCAGGGACGGATGGAAATGCCTCAACAGTCAAAAAGGCCACACATTAACCCTGCACATCTGCCTTTAGCGATAGAGGAAAACAATAAAACAGATGAACAAGTCCATCTGGCCAATTATAAATGAAATCCTTGGTGAATTCAACTTGAATTATTTTGATACCTCTTACTATGAACAAATCATCTCTGCGTAAAGGACATCTACTCCACAGGAAGTGAAATCCTACAATATCTGGAGAATTGTTGCCCTCACTGATCAAGAAAACTTTCCAACTGTAAATATTAAAGCTTTAACCTTGCCAATAGGGGCTATAAGTGGTAAAATTGCCTTTTGGCTTGATGAGAGCTACTGTTGCAATGCGTTATGACTGAATAACCTTATTGTCAAATGTGATCCCTTTGGGTGATTTAGAATGCAGCTTCTTGATATTATCAAACGGTCCTTTAGTATTGGCATAGAGAACAGGACCCAGCAGCTAATGTTCGCTCATTCCTTCTGAAAACAAGCAACCAACTTAGTACTGCTGTTGTGTTGCATGTTGTTCACAAAGGGATACAAAGCACAGTTTCGTTTACTTGGAAACTTTCCCTGGTTTATTCTTCATTTTGGTTTTATAAGACCAAACTTTATAAGAATAAATGTAGTACTTGCTTAGTTTAATGGATGATATGTCCCAGTCCATGTCAACACAGAGCTAAAGAAGAGAGATTGTTAACTTCGCTCTCCTCTCCTTTGCAGTCTAACCTGAAATGCTGTGGGTCTCAGCTTGTTCAATCTGAAATGCGATGCTGTGTGCATAGCAATGGCCTTACCTTTAGAAAGTGCTGCCGTCTATCATTTTGCTCAGTCCTTCTTCATTATCATAGAGGTGGAGAGGCTCATCCTCTCACTTATTTCTTTGTCTCGTTTAGGTCGCTGACAAATCGTTTTTTTGCTTGTTTTTTTGTTCATTTATTTTTAAATGTTTTTGTAATACTTTTCTGTTAAGTGTTTCCAGTTCCTTCATAATAGCAATGAGTCCTTTAATCAATTATTATTTGGAACATTAGATTGAAAAAAATAGGCCTAGGGCTAATCTTTTGCCAGCTGACCCTTGGAAGAGCTTACATTTTGCATGTTCTACAGCTAGGTTTGTAAAGCTACCGGCAATTTACCAAAGTTACCCGAATCTTCAGTAGTTTTGGTAATTAACAGAAAACATATGGAAATCTACCATACGTTTGGTAATATATACTTGGATAACTGTAAATATATGCATATACTGTAGTATTCATTTATTATATATGTGTCCATATTGTCCATGAGTTTCTAATAAATAGACCCTATGGTTAGAGAGAAAATAGCCTATTTAATGAAAAAGTCTTCAAACTATTGACTTTTTTCACAACTGCCAACAGTTTGATGCCAAAACATTAACAACAAATACATACTAACATAGTCAAATAAATACATATATTTCATGCTGAAACCTGCATATTAAACACCAATGGTAGACACAAATTAGATTATTTATATATTTAACAGTTCTGTCATATTTTATTCATCTTATTAAATTATCATATATTTTACATGTGATAAGGCCCGAGATAATTACAGACGCCTGTGATAATCGGAAGTAGCCAAAAGGTCCACTACATGTCTCGTGATAGATTGCTTCAAATGTTAAATACACAGAAATTCTGGTAGTTTACTGGTCAACTTTGAAAGTTTCCAGTAATATACCCTCCCTTTGCAACCCTTCCTACAGCAATGCGTGCTTGATGCAACCCTAAAACAAATCAACAAGTCAATACCTACATAAATAAGTATATTGTCAGCCATCCCACACACCTTCTCTTGCCCAGATGGACAGCATCCATCAATGAGAGCTGTAGTATTTCTCAGTTGATTGCTTCCTATTCGGACCACAATGTCTACTTAAAAGTATTATTTACGGTGTCTCAGATTACTTGAGACTAATGTGCTGATGTCATGGAATTAACTGATCCGCTGCTTTAGGCTATTCTTGTGTTATGATTTTCACATGGCATGTGCTGACATTCTGTCTGCTTCTACACAGCTCTCACAGTACTCAAGTGGTTACCAAAGCAACCATAACATTTAACATACATGGATGGGCACAACCCACCTGTAGACATAAAATAATATTCATATTTTACAGTTAGAAATGGATCTGTGGAGTTTCTGTTATTGTTTGATAACTGAAACCGTGAAGAGATTAAAGGCTCTGGGCTGACACAGGTTGGATTAGACCACGGTTGAACTGCCTCTTGAGTGTCTAAATGTCTTATTCAAATTCCATACTCAGCACCTGAAATGGTTGAAAATGTATTTATTGCTTTCTTCTGTTATATACAGTACAAGACTGTATTTTCAAAGCTTGACAAAGTTTGTTAAATGGTATTCGTTTTCGAGATTGGGAAACCAGCGTGCTATTCGGTGGGAACAACTGAACAGACAGTAGTTAAGCTTTTTGAGTTTGACTACCAGGTCCAACATTAAGCGGGAAACCAATGCCATTTTGTAAGACAATAGTGAATGTCATCCAACTATCAAGCACGCCAACTCCCCCAAGCTCAAATTGTAATACAATACAAAGGAACCACTAGGTTGGGTAGCAGTGCTGATGAGAATCAGCTTAAACAGCTGTTGTGTGGCCATGGGTGAGCGACAGCCACTCAGTGTCTGACACTCTCCAACCTCAGTGACGGCTTAATGGTGTCAACAAGAGAGAAAGGGTCCAGACTGCTGTATCTTAACAAAATCTTAGACCCATCACACTCAGTAATTGCAGAAGTGGTGTTGGCAGTATGGAAGCTCAGCTTCACTCCACTTGACCGAACGGGTCAACGGAAATAAATTACTTTCCCCAGACCAGGCATGGATCTGCCTCATCTTCTGTGTCACTGCCATATCCGTTGGTCAAGGACAGGGAGGCTCACTCTGCAGCGCTGAAACACAGATAAAACAGACTGTTGTTAAAACCACCTTTTTACTCTGTCTCTCAACCCAGCTGTCTTATCTCCTAGCAGCCATCCATCTGTGCTCCCCCACCCACCACACATAAAGTATATGCAGTGATTAGCATAGCTGTGAAAACACAGGGTGAAGTGCTAGTCCTATCAGTCATAAGGTTTGTTTACAGGTGCAACAATGTTATTCTTACACAGTTCTCTGCACATCTGGCAATATAAATGTTGAGATACATCTAAGGGGTATTTGCTTGGGTGTGTAGTGTTCACACCACACTATAAAGAGCCACTCCACTTCCCACCCGAGAAATAGGAAGCAGGCGGAGGTGCTGGCACAAGCAGACATGGCAAGTGGCACAGCAGATGGCCTTCCGCTTACCACCATTTCCTTTCCCATAATGCTTCGGGTGCGCAACACACACACATAGCAACATCCCTTGGGAGGAAGTAGCTACAGGACACTCATTTATATGGACTGAACAAGGCCCAAACACTACAGAGAGCCTAATTATTTACCAAAATACCCAGATCTGGTGCCCCATAGATTTTTGAGAGCCGACACAGGACAAGTTGGAATAAAAAACACTGAGTGAGTAGACCGGTGCGATGATGCCTTCTTCCTGCCGCCACCTGCCTCGTTATCCGCCTTGCCCTGTGCCAGGGAACCGGACGACATATCCAGTTTGAGCTTTTCATGATGTTCCCCTTCTCTCTGGCTCCCACAATCCCTGTTCTTTTCATGAGCTGCCCGAGCGGCAGATGGAACACTTCATTTCTGCTCCACCTAGCCTCTGTTTTTCCTTTTGAACAGGTAGAGCGTGACCTGGTTTTACCACTCTGGCCAACTCCAAATGTATTCAGTGACTAGCGAACTTAGCTGGATTGTAAAAGATTGGCAGAAATGAGTATCTACAATGTGTTAGGGATTTTCTATGAGTTGTCTGAGTATATTTAGAATTTTCACAATGGTATTTCTGTTATTAATCTGTTTATCACACTGAACCGACTCCATGCATGTCCCGGCTGCCACCACAGTCAGATTGTCTCCAGATGGTGGTCATCTGCTAGTGCTACTCTCATTCATCTGCTGTTCCACTTCTAATGAATCCATTGAAGGCCAGCAGTGTGTCTGTGAATTTCCATTTTAATGCATTCATACATAGCCTACACATGCATCTCATGAAAGGTATTGATGTAAAATATAAAAAATTTAAGACATCCTTTGCTTGTAGAATGTTTGTATATGTTCATACTATTTGAACTGGAATAAAATGGAACTGTTTAGGCCTGTACTCAATCCGTAGTGTCGAAGATCAGCATTGTAGCGCGGATGAAATTTACAGCCAATTTTCGATTGAGCCGACAAACGCAACGTTTACTGTGAGTGCAGTCTCCGCGAATGTGGAAATATTGCCTTTAAATTTCAATTAACCTACAATGCTGATCCTCTGCGCTACGTATTGAATCCAGCCCTTTGTGTTTGGAACCATTATTTCCCCTCAGTGATTGACTTTATAATTATAAATCCTCTCAAAGGGAGGGGCAGGAGAGACAAGGATTTCACACTCCTCAGTTCTCTAATGTTGTTAATGTGATTGGCAAAGTTCTCAATCACAATGTGAGTCAATGTGGGCTGAAAAAAATGGGTAAGTGTTTTGTTATTTCTGCTTTATTTGCTTAGAGACAAAGAGCGAGAGAGAGTAACTGAATGAGGAGTACGTACTGTGTAAAGTACATTGACACACGAGAGCTCCATCTGTTCATCCTACTGCAAGGTATTAATACAACTGAGCTCAGAGGTACTGTAGCATGAGCTCTCCTGGTAGTCCCTTTAGTTGTCTGTAGATGGCATAGCGGAAAGGACTAAGTTACAGTATAGAATAACAGAGGCAGCACATGGACATATGGACATTTCTTCTTATGGCACTTCAGTGTGAGCAGTACACTCCTCTGTGGAAATGGTTCTACATGGAACCAAAAAAGGCTCTACCTGGAAACCAAAGGGCTTCTTTAAAGGGTTCTCCCCAGAGCCATATATAGAGAGTTAGGCCAAGTTCTAGAATGGCCGCCATCGTAGCGCCCATATAGAACTGTATTCTTAAAATGTTGGTGATGTAACAGTACTAGAGCGCCTCCAACAGTTCCCTATGGAGTTACCTGCTGTAAACAAGCAAAACAGAGCAGTGAATTTAACAGACGTTTTTATTGTTTGAGATCCGGGTCTTTACTGTGTTGTTGTGTCAATAAATTGGATATCTGCTTTCACTGGTTTTGAAAACTGTCAGAAATAATCAGCACAACACAGAAGCATTAATGATCACTTAGCAATGGCTATGAAGGAGAAAGTGGCGCTCTTGGAACTTTCAAAAGCGTTGGCCTAACTCTTTATATGCAGTGCATTCGGAAAGTATTCAGACACCTTCACCTTTTTCCACATTTTGTTACGTTACAGTCTTATTCTAAAATGGATTAATGAAAAACAAATCCACAGTAATCTACACACAATACCCCATAATAGCAAAGCGAAAACAGTTTTTTTTTTACAGAAATACCTTAAAGTATTCAGACCCTTTGCTATGAGACTCGAAATTGAGCTCAAGTGCATCCTGTTCCCATTGATTATCCTTGATATGTTTCTGCAACTTGATTGGAGTCCACCTGTGGTAAATTCAGTTCATTGGACATGATCATTCACTCCAAGATCGCATAGCAGTTCAGACGTCTTTTGTCCTCGTCTTGTCGTGTCCTGTATATATATATATTTACAACTTTTTTCACATACATTTTATTTTTATTTTCCATCAACTCATCTTCTAAACACTCTCCTGCAACCAGCCTCACCAATTTATATTTATAAAAAAGTATTATTTACCTCAGATCTGTAATCCTCCAAGAAGCTAGCCAGAAACTCCAAGAAGCTAGCCAGAAACTAGCCAGAAGCTAGCCAGGAGCTAGCCCAGAAGCTAATCAAGAAACTAATCAGAAGCTAGTTAGCTTCTTTACTGGCCAATCGTTAGTATTCAGCTAACCACGGTTTGTGGTCATCAGCTATCCTTTAGCTCGAAAATCTATCGAAAATCTATCGCCAGTTTTGTACGGCGCAGCGCGGCTCGGAACGGAACATACCGGACCAATTTTTTCTCTCCATGTCCCTGGATTTCAACTGCTCTCTGGACATTCATACCCGGATCTCACAGCTAGCTAGCTGCTATCCGTGTGACAGTCGGCTTTCGTCGATTCCGGAGCAAACATCGATTGTTCCGGTGCTAGCCAGCTCCGTCAATCACTCCTGAGTTCCATCATTCACTCCTGGGCTGCAGTCACCTATCCGGACCCGTTTTACTGCCTCTTATTTTTGTTGTTGTTGTGTGATTTGGATTAATCCCCTCTACCACACGGAACCCCACTAATCTACTGACCGAACGCAAGAGGTGGCTAACAACAGACCTCCATCCTATGCTAGCTTGCTACCGATGGCCTGGCTAGCTGTCTAAATCGCCGTGACCCTCAACCAACCTCTCCACTCACTGGACCCTTTTGATCACTCGACTAAGCATGCCTCTCCTTAATGTCAATATGTCTTGTCCATTGCTGTTCTGGTTAGTGTTTATTGGCTTATTTCACTGTAGAGCCTCTAGTCCTGCTCAATATACCTTATCCAACCTATTAGTTCCACCACCCACACATGCAATGACATCTCCTGGTTTCAATGATGTTTCTAGAGACAATATCTCTCTCTTCATCACTCAATACCTAGGTTTACCTCCACTGTATTCACATCCTACCTTACCTTTGTCTGTACATTATACCTTGATGCTATTTTATCGCCCCCAGAAACCTCCTTTTACTCTCTGTTCCAGACGTTCTAGACGACCAATTCTTATTGCTTTTAGCCGCACCCTTATTCTACTCCTCCTATGTTCCTCTGGCGATGTAGAGGTGAATCCAGGCCTTGCAGTGCCTAGCTCTACTCCTATTCCCCAGGCGCTCTCTTTTGACGACTTCTGTAACCGTAATAGCCTTGGTTTCATGCATGTTAACATTAGAAGCCTCCTCACTAAGTTTGTTCTATTCACTGCTTTAGCACACTCTGCCAACCCGGATGTTCTAGCTGTGTCTGAATCCTGGCTTAGGAAGACCACCAAAAATTCAGACATTTTAATTCCAAACTACAACATTTTCAGACAAGATAGAACTGCCAAAGGGGGTGGTGTTGCAATCTACTGCAAAGATAGCCTGCAGAGTTCTGTCCTACTATCCAGGTCTGTACCCAAACAATTTGAACTTCTACTTTTAAAAATCCACCTCTCTAAAAACAAGTCTCTCACCGTTGCCGCCTGCTATAGACCACCCTCTGCCCCCAGCTGTGCTCTGGACACCATATGTGAACTGATTGCCCCCCATCTATCTTCAGAGCTCGTGCTGCTAGGCGACCTAAACTGGAACATGCTTAACACCCCAGCCATCCTACAATCTAAACTTGATGCCCTCAATCTCACACAAATTATCAATGAACCTACCAGGTACCTCCCCAAAGCCTTAAACACGGGCACCCTCATAGATATCATCCTAACCAACTTTGCCTCTAAATACACCTCTGCTGTCTTCAACCAAGATCTCAGCGATCACTGCCTCATTGCCTGCATCCGTAATGGGTCAGCGGTCAAACGACCTCCTCTCATCACTGTAAAACGCTCCCTGAAACACTTCAGCGAGCAGGCCTTTCTAATCGACCTGGCCGGGGTATCCTGGAAGGATATTGACCTCATCCCGCCAGTAGAGGATGCCTGGATATTTTTTTCAAATGCCTTCCTAACCATCTTAAATAAACATGCCCCATTCAAGAAATGTAGAACCAGGAACAGATATAGCCCTTGGTTCTCCCCAGACCTGACTGCCCTTAACCAACACAAAAACATCCTATGGCGTTCTGCATTAGCATCGAACAGCCCCCGTGATATGCAGCTGTTCAGGGAAGCTAGAAACCATTATACACAGGCAGTTAGAAAAGCCAAGGCTAGCTTTTTCAAGCAGAAATTTGCTTCTTGCAACACTAACTCAAAAAAGTTCTGGGACACTGTAAAGTCCATGGAGAATAAGAACACCTCCTCCCAGCTGCCCACTGCACTGAAGATAGGAAACACTGTCACCACTGATAAATCCACCATAATTGAACATTTCAATAAGCATTTTTCTACTGCTGGCCATGCTTTCCACCTGGCTACAGACCTATATCTATCCTACCATGCCTTTCTAAGGTCTTCGAAAGCCAAGTCAACAAACAGATTACCGACCATTTCGAATCTCACCATACCTTCTCTGCTATGCAATCTGGTTTCAGAGCTGGTCATGGGTGCACCTCAGCCACGCTCAAGGTCCTAAACAATATCTTAACCGCCATCGATAAGAAACATTACTGTGCAGCCGTATTCATTGATCTGGCCAAGGCTTTCGACTCTGTCAATCACCACATCCTCATCAGCAGACTCAACAGCCTTGGTTTCTCAAATGATTGCCTCGCCTGGTTCACCAACTACTTCTCTGATAGAGTTCAGTGTGTCAAATTGGAGGGTCTGTTGTCCAGACCTCTGGCAGTCTCTATGGGGGTGCCACAGGGTTCAATTCTTGGACCGACTCTCTTCTCTGTATACATCAATGAGGTCGATCTTGCTGCTGGTGAGTCTCTGATCCACCTCTACGCAGACGACACCATTCTGTATACTTCCGGCCATTCTTTGGACACTGTTAACAACCCTCCAGGCAAGCTTCAATGCCATACAACTCTCCTTCCGTGGCCTCCAATTGCTCTTAAAAACAAGTAAAACTAAATGCATGCTCTTCAACCGATCGCTACCTGCACCTACCCGCCTATCCAACATCACTACTCTGGACGGCTCTGACTTAGAATACGTGGACAACTACAAATACTTAGGTGTCTGGTTAGACTGTAAACTCTCCTTCCAGACCCATATCAAACATCTCCAATCCAAAGTTAAATCTAGAATTGGCTTCCTATTTCGCAACAAAGCATCCTTCACTCATGGTGCCAAACATACCCTTGTAAAACTGACCATCCTACCAATCCTCGACTTTGGCGATGTCATTTACAAAATAGCCTCCAATACCCTACTCAACAAATTGGATGCAGTCTATCACAGTGCAATCCGTTTTGTCACCAAATCCCCATATACTACCCACCATTGCGACCTGTACGCTCTCGTTGGCTGGCCCTCGCTTCATACTCGTCGCCAAACCCACTGGCTCCATGTCATCTACAAGACCCTGCTAGGTAAAGTCCCCCCTTATCTCAGCTCGCTGGTCACCATAGCATCTCCCACCTGTAGCACACGCTCCAGCAGGTATATCTCTCTAGTCACCCCCAAAACCAATTCTTTCTTTGGCCGCCTCTCTTTCCAGTTCTCTGCTGCCAATGACTGGAACGAACTACAAAAATCTCTGAAACTGGAAACACTTATCTCCCTCACTAGCTTTAAGCACCAACTGTCAGAGCAGCTCACAGATTACTGCACCTGTACATAGCCCACCTATAATTTAGCCCAAACAACTACCTCTTTCCCAACTGTATTTAATTTATTTATTTATTTTGCTCCTTTGCACCCCATTATTTTTATTTCTACTTTGCACATTCTTCCATTGCAAAACTACCATTCCAGTGTTTTACTTGCTATATTGTATTTACCTTGCCACCATGGCCTTTTTTGCCTTTACCTCCCTTCTCACCTCATTTGCTCACATTGTATATAGACTTGTTTATACTGTATTATTGACTGTATGTTTGTTTTACTCCATGTGTAACTCTGTGTCGTTGTATCTGTCGAACTGCTTTGCTTTATCTTGGCCAGGTCGCATTGTAAATGAGAACTTGTTCTCAACTTGCCTACCTGGTTAAATAAAGGTAAAATAAAATAAAAATAAATAAATACATTTGGAAACATCTCACACCTATCTATGTAAGGTACTACAGTTGACATGTCATGTCAGAGCAAAAACCAAGCCATGAGGTCGAAGGAATTGTCCGTAGCGCTCCAAGACAGGACTGTGTCGAGGCACAGATCTGGGGAAGGGTACCAAAACATTTCTGCCGCATTGAAAGTCTTCAAGGACACAGTGGCCTCCATCATTCTTAAATGGAAGAACCTGACACAGTTTTCTGCGGAGAAAAATGGGAGGTAACTTCCCAAATAAAGGTGTGCCAAGTATGTAGCGTCATACCCAAGAAGTCTCAAGGCTGTAGTTACTGCCAAAGGTGCTTCAACAAAGTACTGAGTATTGGGTCTGAATACTTATGTAAATGTGATGTTTCAGTTTTTTATTTTTAATAATTTCACAATAATGTTTGAAAACCAGTTTTTGCTTAGTCATTATGGGATGTTGTGTGTAGATTGATGAAGAAAAATAACAATTTCATCCATTTTAGAACAAGGCTGTAACGTAACAATGTGTGTTACAATGTGTGTTCCACAATGTGGAAAAAGTTGATTGGTCTGAAGACTCTGAATGCACTGTACAGTCAGCTCCAAAATTATTGGGACAGTGACACATTCTTTGTTGTTGTTTTGGCTCTGTACTCCAGCGTTTTGGATTGGAAATTAAACATTGACTATGAGGTCAAAGTGCAGACATGCAGCTTTAATTTAATTACAGCACTTTGTACCTAGCCCCACATTTTAAAGGACCAAAAGTATTTGGACAAATTCCCTTATGTGTATTAAAGTAATAAAAACTTGAGTATTTGGTCCTATATTACAAGCACGCAATGATTACATCAAGCTTGTGACTCTACAAATTTGTTGGATGCATTTGCTGTTTGTTTTAGTTGTATTTCAGATTATTTTGTGCCCAATAGAAATTCATTGGAAATAATGTATTGTGTCATTTTGGGGTCACTGTTATTGTAAATAAGACTAGAATATGTTTCTAAACACTTCTACATGAATGTGGATGCTACCATGATTATGGATAATCCTGAATGAATCGGGAATAACGATGAGTGAGAAGGTTTCAGATGCACAAATATCATACCCCCGAGACACGCTAACTTCTCCATTAAAATAACAGGGAAGGTTAGCATCCACATTACTGTAGAGGTCTTTAGAAACACGTTATATTCTTATTTTACAAAGTAAAATAAAGTGACTCCAAAATAACACAATACATTATTTTGTGCCAAATAGAAAAGAATGGTAAATCATCTGAAACACAACCAAAACAAACAGCAAATATATACAACACATTTTTTGAGTCACAAGCTGGATGTAGTCATTGAGTGCTACGAATAGGAGACCAAATACTACATTTTTTTACAGCTTTTAATACACATATAAGAGAATCTGTCCTAATACTTTTTATGTACAAAAAGTGCTGTAATTCTTAACAGCACTTTAACCTCAAGGTCATTGTATCATTTCAAGGTGCTGGAGTACAGAGCCAAAACATCAAAACATGTCACTGTCCCAATACTTTTTGAGCTCGCTGTATATGGCTCTAGTTTCTCTTATGGGGAGAGCCAAAGAACCCTATTTGGTTCTAGATAACACCTTTTTTCTAAGCGTGTACAGCCCTGCTGTGTATAGGTGTCTCCTCTTTTGAGGTGATAATTCAACAAGGCGTATTGATTCTGGTAGGAAACATCTGTAGTTAAACTGGTTACAGCAGAAGACAGCAAAAAATCTGTGCCGTAAATGTCAGAAGTCTCCAGAGTATATGACAACAGAGAGTGAGAAACTTCAAATATAATTCACTACACCGAAGTGTGAGTAAATTGCAAAAAATTGTAAATCATCCAACACACAACCCTTGCAAACACCATGTAGCAGAAGACACATTGTTCCCTGAAGCCATGTCTATTCCACCCCATACCCCTCACAGTTCACTGTGGGAGCACAATGCTAAAGGGCTAAACCAGATATACTGAGGAAGAGTAGGAGCCTCTATCCACCAATATTTTACAAACACTATGATTAGAGTCCATGATCGTATGGCATAAATCAGGAAGAACTGAGGTTGTTAAATAAATAATGGAATATTAGAGGGGGCTATTCATTTTTTTTTTATTACGATGACAGGTTTATAATCATCCCAACATTTATCACAATATAAAATGCACAATAAATGAACTGTATTTTAATTTTCATGCTCTCATTAACTAGTCTGTGATGAGGTTGAGCAGTAAATAAAAAATATTGTATAAACATTTTCTTTCAAGTCAGGTCAGAAGAGTTCAATCATTCCTCTGCAACAGATCTGTGTGATGTGCCATGTGAGATATCGCTGGTGTGATTGTCATACCACACCGACGTAATTGGGCTTGTGTGGAAAGGCAATGGTAAACATGAATGTAACGACGCGAAGGGCGGTTGGGATTGACCTTCAGAGCGGCTGCCTTGGGCACCTTGCTGTGCAGGCTGTCATCGGCCACTCTGACACCAGGTTTTTCTTTGGAGAGTAATCAGATTTTGGTTCCCACAGTGCTTTGCATGGAGGGCACCTTACCAAGAGATCACAGGTTCCTTGTTTAATCAGGGTGATCCTTATTTCTCACACTGATAAGGCCAGGTGAGCAGTGCCTCTGGACTGCACCACACACTGTAACAGTGATTACTAAACATGTCCAGCAAGGATAAAGCATTCAGCCTACTGGGTAATTTTTGAGGCTGGTTCAGAAGATGAGGAAGATATGTTCAGATACGTGATGGGCACTGGAGAGACAACTGAGACAATTCCATGGCATATCAGCTCACTGTCAAATGCAGGGCCTGGACCTTTCAGGCACTGTGTGTGCATATGAAGGATGATTGTGCATTATTTAGACACAAAGGTGGTCATGTAATACAGAGACGTATATTTAGAGAGACAAACTTTTTAAATGTGTAACACTGTTCTTATTCTAGACATTCAGTTACATAGCAATGTTTACATATTAATCTTAAATGGAGAGCTAACATGGCTGCCATATAATGTTGAGGTGTCATGTAAATGCATCATGATACAGAAACCCCATTGGCCCAACTCCCTAAACAAGCTGTATGGCTCTGATGTAAACATATATTCCTGACTCGGTTATGAAATCAATCGGATCCCTTTAAATCGCCATTTTGACGATTTTTTTTGTGCAAATGTGGATGTAACATGGGCCTCTGTGACTCCTTGCCCATTGCACCAAATCTCCACTCCATCTCCATCAGCCTGCATGGGGAGTATTAATGGGACGCTTTAATGGCCCTTACGCATGGTTTACAATGGCACTTTATGATGGATGTTAAGGGACTTAATTGGGAATAATGAGGCCGTTATTGGGACATCACTCTCTACCATGCCAAAGAAATGAGATAGCGCTACATAGAACCATAGCATTCCAAAATGTGTGTCAGAGGTGTTAAGGTACTGTATCTCCCCCGTTACAAGTCAAGCAAACTTACTATGGAGCCACAATATTGAATGGGTTACAATCTTTGTATCCCATGCATCGACCAATTTACAATTGCATCTTCTCTTTGCACCCACTACCGGTCTTTTAAAATGTATGACATATAGACGAAGGAATTGTTAGGTGAAAGTTAGATCAAAATATAAATTGCCTTTGCTTACTTCATAATATGTACACTATGTAATCTAGTGTAGTATAGATCATATCATAGTGGTTGTCCCTGTACACTGATTACTTTCACCCGCTTAATCTTAATTAAGAACCTGAGATGGTTCCAATGGTTTTATGAAGTCAAATGTATTGATTTCCCACCCAGCAGGGAATTTTCACACATCTCTCTTAGTATTGACACTGGGGATAATCATATCGGTGACCTCTTCTGCTCTTCACTGCGTACCACCGCTGTTGGTCTCTGATGGAAAGCATTCTTCCCCTCTGCTTGCTCTGGAGAGGAATCACGGATATTCTACAGCTAAAGCTGTCAATAATGTTTGTCTGACAATGTCAACAATGTCTATGTGACAAGTCGGAAGCATCAAGCATGACAATCATTTTGGGCTGGTAATCTAATGCCCTGGCTCAGAAAAAAATAATATATATATATATATATATATATATATATATATATATATATATATATATATATATAATTGTATATATATTATATATATATTTGTGCAACAATATCAAACACAATAATCAAATAATCTATCATGAGAACAGGCTATGCTGAAGTAAAACAGTATGATAGTGCTGCTTTCTTTGGCTACATTGGTTAACATATTCCATTACCTTAATGTCTCATACCATTCTATCCCTAGTCACTGTACCTAAAACCTCTTGGGCACTTCAACCTCCCTTCCCCGCAGGGCCAGTATGCAGAGGGACAGCTTGATGGAGTGGAGTGGACTGGGAGAGAGACAGACCAAACGGCTGAGAGACTTCAAGTGTGACACATTACCCTTAGAGCTGGAGCAGGGGCAGTCACATGAAACCTATTAGCGGAGGCATCTACAGTGCACAGCTCAGCGGCATGACCACCCCCA